>NC_092423.1:109962028-110580639 GCF_036169615.1 Heliangelus exortis | reverse complement strand
AATCTTTTTAAAGAAGCCAGAGTAATTATTCCCCATTTTCAGAAAATCTGGACATTTTAACATGTGAGACTCCTCTATTTTGTCTTAACAAATATGTTACAGTTAGCTTGGGTTTTGTTCAGCTTTCTAAATACTGTGCAAGTGTGACTGTGATGACCATATTAAAAGTTTTTAATGGAGGCAAAGTACTTGACTAGTGGCTAATAAGGTTGGTGTCAGTTATTACTGAAAATACTGGACTGCAAAAGTGCTGGTAAAACTCAACCAGTCATGCAGTACATATTCTGTCAACATTTGTCCTTGGTCTGAGGGACAGACATCTTTAGATATGTAAAGTGAGACCATCAGAATTCATGGAATTCACCTTTAAGATTCTTTTTGAAAAGTTGGAGTGGCAATTTGATTTATATCTACAGTGCATATTGGTAAGAGTGTGCCTAAGGAAGAGATTGGACAACATTCACTCCAAGCACATATTCCTCATGATGAAGTGCCAGATACACACTAGAAGAAGGAAGAAGAGATTACAATCCCTAACATCCTACGATTCTGTGATTTTGGTGTCATTGATGTAACTGTCCCTCTGACCTCTTAGTTTCCATTACATCTGTTTGATGAGGTTTCAACTTCAGAATTTTCAGAGTTTCACTTTTCAGGCTGGTTTTTCCAAACCTGATTGTATTTCAAACTACTCTGGGCAAGATCCCAATCTTTGTGTGGTACAGCCCCTTCTGTCCTGTCATTGCCTTGAAAGCAAAAGCAAAAGGTAAGCTCCAGCAGCAGAGCTGCAGATGTTTCATCTGAATATTCTGTGACAAAGCAAGTCTGAGTTTCACTGAGACCCTTCTTTTCTCACTGGAAATTCTTAACTTTTCCGACTTTCAAAAAATATGACATGCCTGTTAGAAAAAAATTGCTAGATTATTATGATAGTATGAAGGAATGTTTTGTTGCTTCCTAGGAGTCAAGCCTACCTCTTATACAATGTAAGCATAATAAACTCAGATAACATTATGTAACCATATCAAGTTTTCACAGAGAACTACTAATATATAGTATTTCTTTTACTCCTGTCAGATGATGATTACTAGAATATATAATTTTGTTAAAAAAGCATTATATTTTAATTATTATCTTTCTATTTGGAAAAGCATGTTTAGAATTATTATTTAGCATTATTAGAATTCTGTGTCTTGAAAACTACCAACAGCTGAGTACTATCAGAAATGCTTTGCAGAAACTGATAACCCTAAAACCAAGCATAGGAGAACAGTTACTGCATGAACTAAAAGAAAACCATTTCAAAATATTTTAAAATGTATTTTATGTCTTATTTTACTGTTACAATTAGTTTGACATTGCTTTTATTCCAACATGTGACTGGATAATACACTTCAGTTCCAATTTAAAAATATCCCATTTTTTTAAAGTAAGGAAACTTTTGAATTGTTTTCAAATCTATCTATGATCCATTGGTACATTTCTCATGTAGGCCTTATTGAAAAACACTTTTACTCATTATTCACATGGAAGCATAGAGAAATTAATTTTGTTCATAACACTTGAATAGGATTCTTAAAAGCCTGGGTAGCTATATTAAAATGGCTGCCAGGTCTCAAAGGGTTCATTTTAGTTGAAGCAGGTAAGTAAGGAAATATGCAAAAATGAGAAAAGCTGACCTCCTAAAACATCATGTAAGTAATCTACACACAATTCTGGCCATTGCTGAGAAAATATTTATCTGGCTGGAAGGCCATATGAAGATTGTGGGACTGCTTCATCTTTGATCAACAAATTATGAAACTAATTTATAAACACTTGATTTGTGAAGTGCCCTTATGTAGCCATTTTACTAAAAATATGTTCAATGCATATTAATAATTAGAAAATGGCCTTTTTAAGCCCCTTATGCTCAATGAGAGACTTTCAGTCTTACATTATGTGATCAAAGCAGAAAGGTTACTTCACTAAAAAATTGTCCACAGGTGGGAGAATCAGTCTGCTGAGTGATGGTTGGGAATGAGCATTCTTCAAATAAGAAAACAAGGGCAGAGGTACCAAAGGACAGAAGAGATGTTCATAGTTTTGGGGATGGAAAATGTAGGAATGGAAGACTGTTAGAGGAAAGCTTGTTTCCTTTTATGAATGGGACCTAAGATTACAACTAATTGTTAGTAAAACTTGTTAGTAAAACATGCACAAGAAGAGTTTTGGACTACAGGTCTGATCTTGTCCCTCAGTTTCTTACAGCTCATGAGGAAATGGGAGACACAAAATGTAACTATTTTTTCCCCATTCTTTAAAACTGCTTGCCAAGAATCACAGTTTTTTTGAAATCCCTACAAAGGTTTCTGGTAGCCACTGTGTTGGAGATTCTGTGCCACAGAATAATTTAATTTGGAAAAGAAGAAATCTAAAGTGATGGAAACAGAAAAAAAAACGTAAAATCTTCACTCTTCTGAGAAAACCTGTCTTTTCTCACTCTTTGACCTTTACTTAAAATAGGGTCCCTGATGCCTGAAACATTCATCATCTCTAAAGTACTAATTTGTGCCATTTACAAAGGGGAATAGACTAAACACAGTTAAAAGGTTGTGTTGATCTCAACTGCATGTAACATTTCGATAAATTTAAGATGAGAAAATTTAGTAAAGCTGACAAACCATTTTCAGCCTCATCTTTTTTTCTGAACCTCCCTATTCACTGGTAGATATATGTAATCTCTAACATGATATGCAGACTTAAAGTAGCACGTTAATATTTGGCATCAGCAAATTATATTAATAGATATTTTAATTGGCTACAAGACAAGGAGCAACCAAGATGCAGTATAAACAACTAAGAATTTCAAGAAATGTCACCAGTACGTATGGAAGAACCAAGAGATACAACTACATCAGTCATATCTTAGAGGATAATTAAGTTATAACTCTGTAAGGTATTATGAGTTATGTTACCACTCTCTCTGATAATCTTATTTTCTGCTAAACTGGCACTATATCCCCACATGGTCTATACACACATGTTGCATATAATAATATGAAAACAGAATGATACATTTCAAATATATGTGGTCAGAAACCCCTTAATGACACCTTTAAGGATTTATAATTTATGATTTGTCAGGAATAAATGTATAAATTTAAAAACCTGATAAATGCTCAGTAATACTTTCTAAAAAGTGAAAATTAGTTTGTTATTTATGGAATGTATACTAAAAATCTATTCACACATGATGAATCAGTGAATGTTTTCATTTGGCAAAAGCCAAGCAGAATATGAGTAAAGTTTTGCTTTTGTTTGGTTTGGTTTGCATTTTAATGTAGGTGGTTCTGACTATGCTGGGATGTCACAGGGAACTAAAATTGAAAATTGTACCCTACCTTTTCTAAAGGATTTTCTCATATAACTCCTATCAGTGGTAAGATACAAGACAAAGTTATTCCAGATACATGCAAACTGTGTATATTTCAAAATCTAAAATTAAACAAAAAGGTTTTTTCAATGCCATATAGAGATAATACACCCCCATATAAATTTGGTAGGATATACAAGTTCTAGAGCAATAGCTCTGATTTCTCCAAACCTTCACGAGCACCTCTGCAGATCATAGAATCATAGAATGGCTCGGGTTGGAAGGGACCTCAAAGATCATCTACTTCCATCTCCCCTGCACAGGCAGGGCCACCTTCCACTAGATCAGGTTGCTCAAGACCCCATCCAATATGGCCTTTCAGAAAAGATATAAAAGTGTGCAATATACAGAGCTAATAAATTTACTTAAATAAATTTATCTTGAAAGACCTTTTTTTTTTTTTTGCTCAGTCCTGGTTATATCATTACAGCCTACTTGAGGAACAAGAAAATGACCACTTATACCACATACATGTATATAAAGTGGAATGCATTTATTTATATCTTTATCAGGCACTATTTCAATAAACGTACAGGGGAAAAAATGAAGGCAGGAAGACTTTTTCCGAGTTGTTCTGTGCTGTCCTTTGTATTTATATACCTACAATATATTCTGGTCTTGGTTTATGTTGAAGGTTTTATTTTCCCTTAAAGGGCCATTGCATTTGTCAGTGTTTCTCAGCTGGAGGCTTTTGCTGATAAGCTGAAGGGCACTATTGATGGACTTCCTAGAGTCTCTGAATTTTGTCCTCTGCAATTCTCTGACAGCATATTCTCTCCTTTGGTTTATCTATATAGCAACATTGATGTGTTCAGAAATTATGAAGTGGTTGTGCAAAAATACAAGTCCTAAAAAAATCTATTTATCCAAGCTCAAATTACCTTGATTCAAGCATTTCCTGTATGCATTTGCAAGCATATAAATTTCCATTTCAGAAAATGCTGAGCTAACAGAACTATATGACTTCCATATATAATTTCATATTAACAGAGATATTTGAGACTTTGCAAATACTGACACAAAAAAAGTCTGCCTTCTAAAATTATTTTTAATGCCTTGCTAAATTTCTCCTGCTGCTCAGAAAACTAAATAATAATTCATAGACCATCAGCAGGAGGAGACAATGGCATCTAAAGAACTTTATATATTTAAGAACTAGGTCTCCATACACCATGTGAACAAAAGGCTTGACTTCTCCAAGTCTATGTCTGTGCCCCACTGACCAGGAAGTGGACCAGACTGCAATGTTACATGGGATTAGAATATACTGATACACCATCAGAAACACTGCTGGATTCTGTGGAGCATTTGCTGATTCTTGAATAAAAATTATTCTTGTTATCTAATGCTGGAATTAGTCACATTCCGCTGTAGGAAATTGATAAACATATTTCTTTCTACATGACCTGACTATATTCCTAAATTCCTCTTGAGAAGTTAGCCCATCAGAGGGCTGCAGAGGGACCTGGACAGACTAGAGAGCTGGGCCGATTCCAACGGGATGAGGTTCAACAAGGCCAAGTGCTGGGTCCTGCACTTTGGCCACAACAACCCCATGCAGCGCTACAGGATGGGGACAGAGTGGCTGGAGAGCAGCCAGGCAGAAAGGGACCTGGGAGTCTGCATTAACAAGAAACTGAACATGAGCCAGCAGTGTGCCCAGGTGGCCAAGAAGGCCAATGGCATCCTGGCCTGTATCAGAAACAGCGTCGCCAGCAGGTCCAGGGAGGTGATTCTGCCCCTGTACTCAGCGCTGGTTAGGCCACACCTCGAGTACTGTGTCCAGTTCTGGGCCCCTCAGTTTAAGAAGGATGTAGATGTCCTGGAACAGGTCCAAAGGAGGGCAACCAGGCTGGTGAAGGGACTCGAGCACAGGCCCTATGAGGAGAGGCTGAGAGAGCTGGGGCTGTTCAGCCTGAAGAAGAGGAGGCTCAGGGGAGACCTCATTGCTGTCTACAACTACCTGAAAGGAGGCTGTAGCGAGGTGGGAGCTGGACTCTTTTCACAGACGACCTTCAACAAGACAAGAGGACACAGTCTTAAGTTGTGCCAGGGGAGGTTTAGGTTAGATATTAGAAAGAATTTCTTCACGGAGAGGGTGATTAGGCTATGGAATGGACTGCCCGGTGAGGTGGTAGATTCTCCGTCCCTGGAGACATTTAAAAAAAGACTGGATGTGGCACTCAGTGCCATGGTCTAGCAACTGCTCTGGTGGGTCAAGGGTTGGACTAGATGATCTCTGAGGTCCTTTCCAACCCGGCTAATTCTATGATTCTATGATTCTATATTTCTCACGTTGTGAGAGGAGAGATCCAATAATGAAGTTCTAAGAAAACAAAATCTCAGATATTAAACTTTCCTGTCTTACCCATATTTTACTCTTTTTTTGGTAGGAGTCCACCACTTATGTTATCTGTAAACTTGTACGTAATTATGTAATTCTACTGTATGTCACCATCTACCAACTTAAACTCAAACCCTACTGTCACCACAGTCTTTACTAATTAGTCTTTATTTTTCATAAATTGGAGTCTTCAGAGATCTTTCTTCAGTGTTCTGAATACCAGTGACAAAAATCTCAATAAAATGACTGAGGTATGATTTCAGTTATGAAAAAAAAAGTATTTTTTATCATCCTTTTAGGCTCATGATGAGTTTCTCATCAGCTAACATATCCAGGTCCTCCTTCTCAGGGATGTTCTCAAACCTTTCTCCACACAGACTGTCTTTGAGCTTTGGATTCATCATAATCTCACCTGATTTCAGCTTTGATGGCAGGACATGACAAGTAGCTAGATGTTAGGATGTAGCTAGTATATATAGGATGGTCTACCTGACTAGAAATAATATTTATAGCACAAGTTAAATCTATTTTGTCAGCAATTGCTACAGAGAAAACAGCCTCTTTGAGCAATGGATTTAGTTGTTTGAAGACACTTAAAACCAGTTCTCTTTCCTTTTTTTTTCCTGCTTGGAAAAAACTCGGTTTTCAATAAACATGGCATTAACAAAAAAAATTCTTTTTCTCTTGGGAACAAAAGGAAGTACTGTCTGAAAGCAGGTATAAGCATTCACTAGATGAGAAGTATTCTTTGTCAATAAGCATCTCTGTCATTATATCCTAATATGAACTGAGGTATTTGATGACATTTATTTAAATTTAAAGATTCTGATTTTGTGAACCTTTTAGTCACCTTTACTGAGGTTCCCTGATCATAGTCTCTATTTTTTGGTGATACAGGTCTGATACAGGATGGAAGATTATATTGTTCTGGACTGTTTGCCTGTCTATCAATAGCAATTATGAAAGAGGAGAATGGAACCGCCTGTTGTTTCAAGATTCATGTTTGTTAAAAAGTAAACATGTCTATATTTTCATAAAAATATATGGTTAAAAATAATATGTATATATATACACATATATATCTAAACATATGTCAGCAGCAATAAACATAGCTAAGGTTTGCTGTACAGCCAGCAAGTATACTGAAATATCTTCTGCAATGCAGTTTTAGTTCAGTTCCATCAAGGGAATTTGTAGAATGGACTAAAAAACACCATCTTTAACCTTTACATAAAGGTTACGTATAGGAAAAACCAACAGTGATAACATGTTTTAGGTTGAAGTAAAAACTGCATTTTATGATTTTCAAGTACCATTCGAAATTCCTCCTGTTGGTGAAAACACCAACACAGATGGAGGAGGTGTAGTGCCCTCCATAGCGTACTTACCAACAAACATTTCACTATGATGACTCTCATCTTCGTAAGTGTGGGTCTTGGTAAGGCAGACTGCTAGAACACATACAGATCTTCAAGACTGTAAATCTGAAGGTATGATAAAATTCCCAACAATATCAGAAGACTTCTACATTTCTTCGTGCAAGTTCCTCTTTATGACCAAATTATCCTGGAAGTGAAGCCAGCCTTGTCAGCAGCTTCTGCTTCTATAGCAGATCAAATTTTAGATGATTGAGTAATTCCTGGTTATAGGAGAACAGATGATAACTATGGTACAGTCAAGTCTTCTACAATTATGTTTAAAATTTAAAAATTGTTTTAAATTCTGTTGTTTACTACAAATACCATTATAAGTACCATTCTGTCACATAATTAGGTCTCCCACAGCATACTCCTGAAAAAGCTGTCAGCCCACAGCTTGGACAGGGGCACTCCGCGCTGGGTTAGGAACTGGCTGGAGGGCCGGGCCCAGAGAGTGGTGCTGAACGGTGCTGCATCCAGTTGGCATCCGGTCACCAGTGGTGTCCCCCAGGGATCAGTGTTGGGCCCAGTTCTGTTTAATATCTTCATTGATGATTTAGATGAAGGGATTGAGTCCATCATCAGCAAATTTGCCTAAGCTGTGGGGAAGTGTCGATCAGCTGGAAGGCAGGAGGGCTCTGCAGAGGGACCTGGACAGACTGGAGAGTTGGGCTGATTCCAACGGGATGAGGTTCAACACGGCCAAGTGCCGGGTCCTGCACTTTGGCCACAACAACCCCATGGGGAGCTCCAGGCTGGGCACAGAGTGGTTGGAGAGCAGCCAGACAGAGAGGGACCTGGGAGTTTGGGTTGACAGGAAGCTGAACATGAGCCAGCAGCGTGCCCAGGTGGCCAAGAAGGCCAATGGCATCCTGGCCTGTATCAGAAACAGCATCGCCAGCAGGTCCAGGGAGGTGATTCTGCCCCTGTACTCAGCGCTGGTTAGGCCACACCTCGAGTACTGTGTCCAGTTCTGGGCCCCTCAGTTTAAGAAGGATGTAGAGGTCCTGGAGCAGGTCCAAAGGAGGGCAACCAGGCTGGTGAAGGGACTCGAGCACAGATCCTATGAGGAGAGGCTGAGGGAGCTGGGGCTGTTCAGCCTGGAGAAGAGGAAGCTCAGAGGAGACCTCATCACTCTCTACAACTCCCTGAAAGGAGGGGGTAGCCAGGGGGGGGTTGGTCTCTTTTCCCAGGCAACTCTCAGCAAGACAAGAGGGCACGGTCTCAAGTTGTGCCAGGGGAGGTTTAGGTTGGATATTAGAATTTCTTTACTGAGAGGGTGATCATGTGTTGGAATGGGCTGCCCAGGGAAGTGGTGGATTCTCTGTCCCTGGAGATATTTAAAAAGAGACTGGATGTGGCACTCAGTGCCATGGTCTGGTAACTGAAGCGGTAGTGGATCAAGGGTTGGACTTGATCTCTGAGGTCCCTTCCAACCCAGCCAATTCTATGATTCTATGCTTCTATGATTAGGATTCATCTTTACACAGTCCGTTAGCTCACCCAATTATAGCACATGTGAATTTGTTTTTCACTATTTTGATCATGACCCAGATAGTGACATCAGATTTTTCAAATTTTGAGACAAAAATGAAACTATTCTTGAACTCTTTATTTGAACACACATTGAGATTTCATTAATACCCATCCTATGAATCAGTGATAAAGTTAATGAACTGATGAATGTTAGGAGGTTACTACTGCAATTTGAAGCATTCATGATCTCTGTATAAATACGTAATATTCTCAGTAGACAACTATTATACTTTAGCCATGGTTGTGAGAAAATCCCAACCTTTTTCATAAGAAAAAACCTTTCACCACTTTAGCTATTTAAAAGCCAAATGTAAATGAATAACTGTATTTTATTTTTAACTCAGTCTCTTGAGAAAAAAACCACAGATATTACAATACTCTTTTCCAAAAACTTGGTAATAATCATATGGCAATTAGAAGAATTTAATTTTGCAGTTCACATGATCCTGATCACCAGTGTTAACTGCAAAATTAATTTTACAAGTTCCCAACATGTTATTAATCTTTGAAATTAGAAAACCAACCAAACAAACAAGGTTAAAATAAAAAAGTTACCCTCAAAATGCAGATTTTTCCCTGAATAATGAGCCTACTACAAGACTACTGTTGTGGATTGGTTTAGTAGCATTTTCAACCATGAAATCTATCTCCTCTTTCTTTAAATCCCAGTGAAATAGTGTTGTTCCTGGGTTTCATTTACAGGTGAATAATCTTTTCAGATTTCTTATCTGTTAATCAAATGCAAATGTTACCTGTTAATGGAAAATAAATACTTGCTTCTGTACTTTAAAGAGTAAAACAATGCTGTTACTTAAGAAATAGTCCAGATGTTATTTTTAGTATCCTCTCATTTTTGTTTTGTAGTGTAACATTACTCTTTCTTTATAAGCTTTTATTCATTGAATATCTGGGAGAAAAAAGCAATTAAGAAAAAATGCAGCATCCAAGGGCTGAGTCAGAAAAAAAAAAAAAGCTTTTTGAGTCACAGCATCATGATAGATTTTGTCAATAGAGTTATATAAAGAGGAATACATTTTGGAAAACACCATATGAAATGAGGCACACTCTTCCTAATTTATAAGCAGGAACCCCACCATATTAACTTTTTTCATTAGATTTACATACTGGAATTTCAAAGTTTACCACTTAGAATTTCTAATTCAGGTAGTTAGTGTAATCACAAAGAAAGTAGTTAGATGTGCTCTGATTTGGCATTATTAAGAGTTGATAAAAAAATGTATACCATGCTTTCTGTGTGAGATGTGGAGGACATAGGAGTGTTCCAGTTTCTGCCTCTCTGTGTCCCTTTAAATCATACATGTTCAGATATTAGGATGATATTATTTCAAAAAGCTCATGCACTTTTCTGCACTAGAATTTTTAAAGTTCCTAATTAACTTGACCTCTGTGTGGAAACCATAGTGCCCGGCATGTGAAATTAACCAGTAGCTTCCCTTTCTTTGGAGGTCATAGTTACACTACTGTTGTCAAAACTTTAGCTTTGCAAGACAGAAACAGTTTTTTTAAACAATTTTCAAACTCTTTTGAGGCTCTGTGTTTTTAAGGTGAAGTTGAACCTCAGAGTAATTTCCTTTGAAGGTTGTTAAATAATTACATCAAGATTATTAAATTTGCTCAGTACCAAGAATAACATTTTCTTCAACTTTCAAACCATTTACAAAAGTATTTGGTAACTCCCAGAAGCTGAAGAATTTATTTAGACAGGTTAACAATGATTCAGCTTAACTTTTAAAGACATTACATGGCTTTAAACACTGAAAAGTGCTTTATTAAAGTGTAGAAAATTTACACAGAGAAGAATATAAAATGTAATATATATATGTTAAGATTAAAAATTCGTGTATAGTTCTGTTTACTGTTACATCTGATCAGGAGCTACTGTCTCTATATAACATTGCTATGCCATTGGAAATGAGATTCACAGCTCCAATATCAAAGGGAGACAGATTTATAAAGAAATAATAGTTTTGGACTAGTGTACTTTGAAAATTAGCTGAAGAGCAAGTTGTCATTATACAACCTTACTAAGAAATATTAGCACTGTCCAAGACTGTGATTCCACAGCAGGAATCTCATGCTTCTCTCCAGTAATGCTAAATTATCATCCTTGGTTCCCTGAGGTGTTACCCTACTAATAGCCACACTAATTGTGACCTCAGCAAGTTACCTGTCTAATCCTTCTTCAGTTCCACCTGGGTTGGTAAGGTCATTTCCTGGCTAGGATAGTGGTAATAAGTGATGCCAGAGGTGAAGCCTGAAGCCTGACAATTTGCCACTACAGGATTAGCTATTTTGTGATGCTTTCCTTCTTTGAAATGACATCTTACTCCAGAAGCACTGAAATCAGTGCTGACTGAACTTTACAAGAGTCAGAATCCCATGGTCATGGCTAGTATCCATCATTTTGATGATTTACCCATTCTGCATATTTTGTCACAACATATTTAACTTGGGCTATCAACATGCTGTCCGTGCAAATTTACAAATATAATCCTCTATTCACTGCACTACATCCAGTAATGTATAGTGCTGGGGAAGTATGGTATATTACCAAAATTGTCTTCATAATCAATTACCTCATATATTTGTAGCATATATATTTGAAATTTCAGCTAGTTTTCATTGCTATGCAAAGTGTTTTTTCAAGTAAATATTGCCCATTTTCAACATCTATAGCTCTAAAAAAATCTATCTTTATACTTTCATTGATATTTTCAATTCTAATACCACAGAAATTATTGCTATTCTTAAGGAAAGGGGGATTGTAGAAAAATATGTCTAGCTCTTCTATTTTGTTTTCCTAATTGTTAAATTTATATTGCATAAAATGTTAATTATCCCTAATACTTACCCTAAATCTTACCCTGCTTCCTTAAATGAGACCTTTATTACCTTGATTAACTACCCTATATTTTGTACTGTGAAAATGTTATTGCCAGTTTTGGTTAGGCAGTTTTATAGTCTGTTGCTACAGAAGTTTTGACATTTATGTCTCTATACAGAAGAGATATAACTTCAGGTTGACTTTAATATCTGGAAATGTTGACCTGAATAATAAACGAAAACTGAATCGGAGACTGATTTTATTATTCTTTAAATAGTATCATTATCACTGTTACCCTTTAATTTGCTTAACAAACATTAAATATACTACAAATGTTTACTATCTTGAGCATACAAACATACATTGTTGACTCTCTTTTAGTGAACTGAGCACACAGGAAGTGGAAAATTATAATGGGTTTCAATATGATTATTAGATGCTGAAGTCTTTGTTTCCTGTAGAAAGAATATATGATGGCTGCATCTATTTGCCAGTTGTGCTGATTCAGAAAACAGTAAAATTTTGCAGTTGTTTTGACTCAGAATATAAAATGTTTTGGCTCCATTCTTGTATCAACATTTTTTATGTAAGACAGATTACTTATCCTTCTTGCAAGAGACTCAAAAAATTCCTTTACCTTATTATAAGGATAATTTCATTCTACCTATAGGATATTTTCATTAATGCTACCTTCCATGTGAGATAATTCTCAGTAGTTTGTGACTGGGGAATTGAAGCCTGTTTCATTTATGTTCATACTTAGCCTTTAAAAATAAAATTATACTGATTAAACATCTATATATTGTAGTAATATAAATATTGCAGGATGATATTTCAGCCCTATCATGCATATAATTTAGAATTCCTTGCCTTTATCTATTCTAAACTTTATGTCTACCATGACAATCAGCCATTCATCTTCTAATTTCTAGTATGCTGAAGTACAAACCCAAGATGCCAAGAGGTGACACTGCATCACTGGCCAGAATAACAGTGGAGAATCTCAAAGGTTTCCAAGCTTCTTCTGTTGTATGTAGTGAAAAGTGTTGCCAGATTTACTGGAGGGTCATGGAAGAATGAGAATGTACACTGGAAGAAGAAATCCTATGAGGACAGTGAGATCAAGAATGAATGACATATGTAGGCAAGGCTTAGCAAAATTAAACTGAAATTTACAGAATTTAAAAACATAGTACAAACAGAATATAAAACAAATGGAAGAATATGCTACTCTTGGGAGCATGAACAATGAGGCCACTAGTCAAGACAGGATGTAACACATATGAAGATGAAGACAAACAGATAAGATATACCATGCCAACTGGAGAAAGAAGACAAGTGTAGATTGTGGAAGAGGAAAAAAAATGCTAGATTTTCAGTATACCAGTATCCACTGGGGGTAGACAAAAGAATTTTTAAATTTTAGGATGAAGACCTCTTGCTTGAAAGAAATCCAGGACAAAGAGAGTAGCAAACAGGCTTCCATTTGGGCCTGGAAAGTTGTGTTTGCCTGAAATCAGCCAGATGTTCAAGAGGACATCTGTCCTTAGTTTGTATGGCACCGGAAATACAGTGTATTGTTTATAAATATTGATTTGAGAACTTGTTATTTTGGAAGATTTCAGAAAATCTCACTTACTTTCAGTTATCCAAGAGAGTATTAACTACAATGGGATTCTAGAAGGCACTAGCAGAGAAGATATCTGCATATTTCCAAATGTATTTAAATTTTGGTTGGTTATTTTAAATTTTGTGTTTATTATAGTCATGAAAACTATGCTGAGAACAGGCAAGCTAGACAATACCAAAAAATATTTGGAGGGTCAGAATTTAAACAGTATAGACAGTAGTTTTCAAAACATAGTTGATATTCTCTCAGGGATTACCTGTTTATCTTGAAAAAAATCATAGAAGCAGCTTACCCTGAAGGAGTAGCTCAATCATACTTATTTATATCAAATGAAAATCAGTCTTGGCATACTACAGTTAGAACACAAAAGATGGAAAAGTCAGGAAATGTACCATTAGACCATATTATGGGATTCCCCACTTTTCTTTTAATTGAACTACCTGATGAATTAATATGGAATTCTCTAAGATTATTAGATACTTCTTCATAGAGGCTGGCTGTACAGAAATGTTGGTTTTCATTATTATTTTTTGCAAGCAGTTACTTCTCAAATAGCATTCTTCTCTACAATAAAGTTAATTCAACCTTCAAAACATAACTTAAAAAAACATGAGTATTATTTTACTTTTTCTGGGGACTGAATTATTCTTTATAATATGGTCTATCTCTACAGATACTATAACTAAAAAAGCTAGAGCTATTTCCAATTTTCCAGTATAATCTCTTGGATAAGCATAGAATTTTCTGAGAAGCTGTGAGCCATTTATCAAAGACTGTCACCCTGTGTTTTGGCAATACAGATTTTGTTGGATAAGAGAGACTGGCAGGTGCAACCTCATGTTAAATGTGGAACAAGATAATTCCTTTTGATAATGGTACAGACCTCTTATCTTTAAACTGATAACCTATTGCTATGCTAATGAGTACAGATTGGCTTCTGACATTGGTTGACAAAGAGATATGAGTATAATTAAACTGAAAGTCACAATGCTACAAACACATCAATGCTAAGTGTGCAAGACTGAATACCTTCTGGTTTTCTGCTTTTTCTTTCCTTTAATAAAGACACAAAACTTTTTTTAAAAGCTCTTAAGACCTAAGTTGAAAGAATGAAAAGGTAGATGAAGCCCTGGAACTATTTAAAAACTGTGTAGATGAGGAACTTCAGGACATGCTCTAGTGGGTAAAGTGATAAATACATTTTATTTACTGGGAGGAGAGATGTTAGTGGTTGTGCAAAGTGATCTTAGAAATCTTTTCCAACCATGACAATTCTTTGATTCTGTGATTTTGTCCCTTAAAAGCCACACTTGTGCACTTGTACTCTGCCTGAATATTGAAGTTGCACTTAAAACATAACTAACCAGCTTACTCAAAAATTTGGAAGAATCTGTTCCTTCTGTTATAACAGCTTTAGAACGATCTTCAACTGTTCTCAGTTCAAGAAAATAAACAGAAGGATCACCCAGATTTCAGTTGTTTAATATCACCACTAAAACCATAACTAATCCTCTCAGTAACGGTGACAATGTAACTACAGAAATTTATCCTGAAAAAAAAAAAAAAAAATTGATGGTGAAGAAACACTTCTTATTAAAGCCTAACTTCAAGGGTGTTCAAACAGCTCAGTCCCTCAAACACTGATTTGTCTATTTCAAGCTAAAGAGCCATCTACACCATTTCTACAACTAACAGGCTGTTTTGACATAGGATGAAAAAATAAGGGTGAAAGCTGACTTGGCTAGAAATGTTTTTTCAAAACGTCCTGTTGCTGACTGACCTAAAATTGCTGGCAGTTAAATTTCATGATCTGACTCATATCTTTCAAGAGGGAAGTCAGATAATAAACTTCCCCCTTTCCTTATGTTCATATGTGCTACTTCTGACTTTGTGTCATTCCCATCTTTTCTTCTGCATTCCTACTATTCATATGATTGATTCTCTGAGTTTCTCTTACAGAATTCTTTGTAATTTTGTTCAGCATTTAGGAGAGTTATGACCTACACTGATATTGCAGTCCTTGGAGCACAGATACTTCCCTCTGACTGAAGGATGATGAACTTGGATGGGTAGGAAGAAGGGCAAACATTTCCATAAATAGAATGAAATTTTTCATCTCATACTCTTGTTGCCACCTTTCATTAATATCTATGATTGGGTAGATCTTATGATTTATGTATAGCTAAAGGGAGAATTTGAAAGAAGAACGTTCATGGCAGAAAAATCACCACCATAAAGTGGCATTTTAGGATTTCACATTAAAAATGTGTTCTGAGCCTGCCTGGGGTGGATTTAACTTTTTTTTTACCAGCCTGTATGGTGCTGTGCTTTGTACTTGTGACTAAAGAGTGTTGATAACACCCATGTTTTCTCTAATGCAGAACAGTGCTTTCAATACATCAAAATGTTTCCTCTTTCCACTCCATCCTGTCCCCTTATCTGGATTTTACCCAGGATGGTATCAATGTTCTTCATAGAAACTCATATGGTGCTTTGTTTTAGGTTTGTGACCTGAACAGCATTGATAACATGATGATTTTTTTTTTTTTTTTTTTTTTTTGTCCTGACAGTTTTTATACAACATCAGGGCCTTTTATACTGCTGCCCTCCTTGGCAAGGGGTGCACAAGAAGCTGGAAGGGGATACAGTCTTGATAGCTGACCCCAGATGACCAAAGGGTTATTACATACTATATGACATCATGATCAGCAATAAAAGCTGGGTGGAAAAAGAGGAAGGGAGGGATTCTTGAGTTATGGTGTTTGTCTTCCCAAGTAACTTTTATGCATGATGGAGCCCTGCTGTCTGGGAGACAGCTGAATACCTGCCTGACAATTAGAAACTGTGAATTCATTCCTCTTCCTGCTTTGTTTGCTTTAGTCTCTATTTTTTCCCCTGTTAAATTGTCATTGTCTCAATTCACAAGTCTTTCTTCTATTTTCCCCTTCCTTCTATTTTCCCCCTGTCCCAGGAGAGAGGGGAACTGAGGAAGCAGCTCTATGGGTGTTTCTTGATGGCCAGGTACACTCATCAGGGAAATAGAATAATTACAAATAAAGTTTCTCACCTGTAAATTTTTCCTTCCAACTCTCAAACAGTAAACCACAATTACACCCCTGTGTTGTATTCTTGAACTGTATTGTTTGCTGCATATTTACAGCTTAGAGTATATCACATGCTTTTCCTGCTTTTTCCACATAACATTAAAAAGATTCTGCTTCATTAAATACCTCTTTTTCTTCCCTTTGGGAGACTTACAGCAGCTCAGAATATCCAGAGAATACTGTTAAACAGTGCAGGAGCATTTTATTTATTCATAACCAGACTGGAGGAAGGGCTGTCTGTTAACAGGAGGAGAACATTGATTTCTAGAATATACTTTTTTTTCTAAACCAAAGGATGTGCATAGAAACATGGGATAGAATTATTAATGTTCAAAATTTGTGTAGACCTCTACTGATGTTTACAGTTTTAAGTCACCTAAGAGTGAGATATGTAATGGTCTAATTTATGAGTTTTATTGTGAAGTTTCAGAGAAATACTCTAAATTTAGTTAACCCTTTTCACTTGCATTTAGATAAACTATTGGCAAAAGTATGTCCACACTTTTCAGACGTCAGGCTGATGAAAAGTTAACTTATATCATCACTGACTTTTTCCCTGTCTGCCCCCGTTTCCTATGTCTTAATTCTGATTATTGAAGAAAAATCTACTTGATTCTTACTAAAGTGGGGCAATTGAAATTTTTAGACATATTTGTCTACCTCAAAATTTTCAAAATTGAAAAGAATTTGGGATAGTACAGCTAACATTCTTCCAGATGAGCATCCCATACTATCTGTATGTATCTTCTCTCTGTGCTGTAGGTTCAGTATTCCTCTGGTTTTTGAGGGGTTCATATCTAGGAGAACTATTCCTTAGTTGATCTTCTCCATGAGAAAAATTGCCACTCTTGTCACACAGTCAAGTGCCAAGAGTGGATTTCTACCAGATACACAGGCGTGAGAAAGACCACATTATGTGAAAATTGGTATTTTTTTTAACTCAACAGCATATCTGTTGAGTTCAAGGACAACCAATTTGTTTCAGCTGTCATCCTTTCCTGTTAAAATTATTATCTTTTGGCCTCCCTTGGGGATCTTTTTGGGGTAGTCTAAATATGTCTGCCACCTCCTGTGACCATTATAAATGTAATTTAAGTGAAGAGGAAATCCCATATTCCACTGTAATATATAAAGCGTATAGAAGTTAGTTTCCACGTTAGTTTCCATTACAAAAGAAAACATCTCCTGTGGGTGACTGGGAGGTCCAAGACATAAGGAAAATGTCCCTTCTAGGGTACATTTAATAGGAAGTTGTTGATATAATGAGTAACCATCTTATGCAAGTTAAGCTTGACAAGAAATGGTAACTGGGATTGCCCACAGCCTAATTCACTGGCAGGATCCTTTCATCTACCAAATTTGTCAGTGTTTACCATAATGGTAGTGTCAATACAGGCAGAAATATCTCACACAACACTTACCAAAATCAGCAATATCAGCAATTACTTTCAAAATCAGCAATATCAGTCTAATATTGGCTAGTCAGAAAAAGAAGGCATAACAAAAAAATCAGACACCAGTTTCAAATCAAGCTTTAAGAATCGAAGCTCTGGTAATATCTTCTTATGATGTTTGACTGCTTGAAGAGGTAAGTTTTTTTGAACTAGGGTTCACAAACCAAGTATTTATCCCAAGCACTGTGTGAAGTAGATAGCTCTAGAAAGAAACCTGCATCAATAGAGTTGATACTTTTTGATCTGTAGTTTTTCCTCAAGGGTTTTTACAATGCTAATGAGACCAGTAATTCATTTCCTAACGCGTCTAAGAATAAAAAAGGTTCATTTACTCACACAGTATCTCGACTGTAGTAGTCAAAAGAACTCCTAGGAATACAAATTTGCTTTGCAAGTACTCTTCAGCATAGAAAAATCTGTTTTATCCCTCCCTTCCTTTCAGGATTTTCTGAGATTCAAAGAATCTAAAATAAAACCTCAGACTTCAGTTTAAGCAACAACAAACCCTATCCTACTTTGCCTTCCCTCATGCAAATTGAAATAATGTATTTTTCATGTTACTGTGTTTTCAGGGACAAAGTGCACTTCATCAAGCTTCAGTTATATGATACCAATTCATCCCTTAGATTGCATTCACAATAGTGATAGTTGCTTGCATCAAAGCCTTTAGTTAGATCTTTTATAAAAACAATTTAGGAAACTTGACAAATTCCATTTGACTTACCAGAGAAAATAAAAACTCTCACATAACTATAAGTTTTTGGGATTGGATGGAAGAGTTTTTTTCTAATTTTGATTCTTTCCTGGAATCTAAAATTTCATGCAAATAACTGTCTGCTCATATATTTTTATGGTCAGATCAACTGTCCAGCTCATTTACACTGAAAGCCTCAGAGGCTTCTTCATGTCATTTGCATAGTGCTTGTGTTCTTGATACTAGGTGATAACTAAATCTCACTGTGTTCCTGGTCTTGTTTTTTTCCCAAGAGCCTTCTCCATCTTTTAGTATCTTCAGTTCTTTTACTTATAGATAACCTACTCTAGGTCAATGAATGTTTTCCCCATCTGAAAAAACCCCATTCCTGAAAACACCCATATCTAATGGGTGGTAAAGCACACTTTTCAGATTCACTGCTAAGCAGAAAAAAGGGGAAAATCCTGCCCTGAATTCTTTTAGGGAAGAGATTTTAAAACAAAAAAACAAATAAGAAACAAAAATTCCCATACTGGAGCTGAGTGAGCTGTTTTGTTTTGTTTCGTTTTGTTTCACTTGTTTTGCTTTGTTTTCCTTTTGTTTTTATTTGACCTTATTTAGCTCAGAATGAAATACTGGCAACTCACTTAGAGTCCCTCTTGCTTTTTCCTTTCTTGTTATTTCATAATGTATAGCAATCCTTTTTACTGCCAAACCTAAAATCACATTACTGAATGTCCGGATGCTTCATTGTTCCCTTCTAAATCTCATAAACTAGGTATATTTTAAAATAATGGAGTCTTTCAAAAAACATCTAATAAACCAAAAATAAACCTGCTAAAAAAGAAAACCAAGAATGCTTTCTACAATACAGAAAAATGTTGTCCTCTTCGTGTCCGTGTTTCCCATGGAAAACACCTAATATATAGTAGCAGCTCTTTCAAGTGTCCTTACTTAACTAAAACTCATTATTACTAAAATCATATAAGATGAGAATGAGCTCTTAATTCCTCATTTAACACATGATGAGAATTATAGGTGCTTTATCTGATTTTATACATACAAATAAAGTGTAATTAGTGACAGAAGATATTTTAAAAAACCTCTAGCTTCTCTGAAACCTAGATAAATGTTAACTTGCAAATGTCTACCAGCATTTGCTACTCTATTTAGTGCCAGAAAAGAATCTGATAGACTAAGGTAGGATTATCTCCTTAATGCACTAGATAAATTTGGATCCAGAAACAAATTTTGTAAATGGATTAAATGCTTAGTCCCAGAAGCATGGTTACTAGACTAAGTAACAGGATTGAAATCCTCATATTTCTTAAACAACTTTGAATTTTCCTCAGCATTGCCCTTCTGCCTTCAAAAGGATAGATAGCTCACAGGTATTTCAGGCTAGATTCTGGGGATCTGTCTCTCCAGATGAGATCTTTGCCTGCATAATGATCAAGATTACTGGCAATATGTAATCCCTGTGATTTGCTCATTTTTTTTCTTTTCTTTTCTATTTTTTTTTTCCTTTTTTTTTCTTCTCTCTCCTCCCATCCCCTGCCTAAGTTTCCACAATGGCTTTTACCACTGTTCTTCTTTTTTACAGTCTTCACTTACCAAAGTTCTGGAATTTCAAATTCTTTAGTTAATTTTTGCAGCTACCACTTTAGATCAAATATCTAAAATCCCATGCTATTCTGCTTTCTTTTTTTTTAATATTTACTTATATTATAGTTTTATATATTATATACTTATATTATATTTTTTTATATTTACTTATATTTACTGAAATTCCACTTTCTCATTGAAGTGGTGCAGACTGCTGTGTTCACTGAGCCACAAACATTTGTGAGCTACAATCTGTTAAAATCAGGCTCACAGATTAATTTAAATTATCAGAGATCTCTGGAGATCATCTGCTACAGTCTACTCCTCAAACCGAAGCCAGCTTTAAAGATGGATCTAATTTTGAAGTTAGATCAGGTTTCTCAAGGCCTTTTTGAATCCTGTTTTGGGTACCTCCAAGGATGAAGATTCCACAATCACACTGAGTGTCCTTATAGCTAGAAAAAAAATTGTAACACCTAGCAAAAAGTTTCCTCATTTCCTTCTCCCTTATTACTGATAATCTGGGTTCGTTTTTGATGTCTCAGTCAAGAAATTATATATATGTATTTTGGGATTACACTTCCAGATGCCTACATACCTCTAAAAAACTTTAAACTCCAGTGTATTTACTTCCAGAAGCACAAAGATCACAATTCTGAGTTGCTCTTGTGAGACCAGTCCTCTTCTGGCTTTCTGCTTTCTTTACTATATAGCAGAATAATAGGACGAAAACATATAATAAAACCCTACAAAACCTGCTATGCTAAGAAACTATGATAATATATTATACTGTCAAGCTTCTTATCGATCCACTTAAAGGGACATTGACCTTTAATATTAATGTGCTTAGCTTCAAATGTCATTGGAAAATACTATAATACTTAATCTTCAGTGACATAAAATGTGCATGTCAACTGTTAACAAAACCATGGATGAAGAAATGTAACCTTAATTGCATCATCTACCTGTCAGGAGGCTCTTGCCATCAGCTATTAAGAAAAATTGAGATTAAGAGTATTACCAGGCCAAAAGGCTACTGTTCTTCATGAAAAGACATTACTGTGAAATGAAAAATAATTGTATTTTTGCTGCAGACAAGAAAGGTGGTTAAATTATAAATTTGTTTCAAGAGATTAATATCAAGATGCTCTTGGTTTAAAAGGGGAAGTTCTGGCACGATACTTTACAACAGTAAACAGAAAAGGGTCTAATGATTGTTTTATCTGCCTGAAATTTATTTTCTTATGGGATCTAAAGAAGGAAGAAGCAGGAGAGAGGAACTGCTGTGTACTGCTGTGTACTGACCTCAACTCATCCTGACCCCACCCTACTATGTGTAGGGGGAGGTAAGCAAGTCCAGAGGGAAGCTGAGCTTGGGAGTAAAGGAAGGAAATGTGTTGCTTTAATGTTCTTTCCATTTCTTACTACCTGAATTTACTTCAATTGTGAATAAATTAATTGTTCCCAAGTTGAGTATGGTTTATCCATGACAGTAACTGGTAAGCAATCTCTTTTTTTTTTTTTCTTCTTTCTTTTACATCAAAAAACAATTCTTAAAGCCTACATATGAAACAGTGTACTACTGAACTGCTGCTCCCAAACCAAAAACAAAACCCAAAAGAGGTTAGAGGAGGCTGAGTTGCAGCAGTGTTCAAAGGATATATGAACACATTGAATCAGTTAAAACCAATAAATTTTGGATTACTAGTACTGCTTGCCATTTTTTTTTTTTCTGTTTTTCCACTTACATGTAGCTTTAATTTTCTCATTTGGTCCTCTTCATGCCAATATATGTGTATTTATATTGTCTGAGAAGCCAGTAGGAAGATAAAAATATTGCCAGTGACAAACATCTTGTTCCTTATTATTGAAAGAAAGTACTTATCTAGCACTACAATGCAGTCATTCTGTTCAAATAAGACGTTAAAAATGGTCAGCACTGCTAGGTCAAGGAAATAAAACAGATTAAATCATAATGGCAGTTGAAATGATACACAGGTTACAAACAAGTGAAATTTTAGGACAGTGGAAGTTACTTTCTACAGGGTTAACTGGACACTTTAAAAGCTGGCATGTGAGACTTGCTGCAGGGTATGAAAAAGAGTTGGCTGCAAGACAGTTTCCATCTGAAACATGTTGAATAATGCAATCTGCTCAAGTTCCGTGGGGTGTAAATGTGATATTCATAGTCTGAATATATTTCAAATGACAGCACTGATCATGTGCTTCATTTTTTGAAAATTACATTGAATGTCTCTTATTCCAAGAAGCTACCAGCAAAAATGTTTATGTACTGATTCTTCAGCCATTATTCTGATCCAATATGTTGTTATGACAGGGTAGGTCTTAGAATGGATTTGATGGAGACATCAAGTTTAAAGTAACAAATATAATTTTCTCAAAGTAGCACCATGAATCATAGTCCATTATATGATACAATACAGAACCGGGCTGAACCTAGTGCAGGAAAAGCTACATCAATTGAATTAACATTAGTCTAAATGTTTCTGTCATTCCTAATAAAGTAAGCTATAGAGACTTACAAAAAACAATTAATGATTTCATGATCCCAGAAGCTCACAGCATGAGCTAATATAAATCCCTGTAGTGCTTTCATTCAACTTTTTTTAAAACCTGCAAGATCTGATAAACATAATTAGTCAAATAATACAGTCAGAATGAGAATTTTATTCATAAATACGTACAAGAACACAGTTATATTTGCTATGCTACTAATGTTAGCTGTGCAAAAACTAGAATGACTTGCGGACTGTAGCAGACAAATGAGCCTGTTAGGAAGACCTATTAGACTATAAGAGAACTGTTAGAGACTGTTATCCACTTATATTCTCAAGAATGATTTCATGGTTTCCCTAAAAGGAGGTTTTCTCTTCTGTTTTTTGTAGTCACTCTAAGAATGGAAACTCTGGTTACATCCTAGAGTCAATGCTATACTTAAGATATGCAATCAGTAACATTGCAAGAGGAGCCAGATGCTCAGTTTTCCCACTGAGTTCTGTGGGTTTCAGAGCTCAACTTTTCTGAAAATCCATTCTCTTTCTTTCACAGTAGATACAGTAGTCATGAGCTTCAAACAGCTTTGGAAATTTTGAGCTAAAGTGTAATTCTTTCCTTGTCAAAGACTGCAATCTTCCATAGTGTATCACTTATTCCTTCCCTCTCTATATAACATTGGACTTTTAGAGAACAAACTATATATAAGCTGATTGAAGAGTCAGAGTGAAATACAGTGTTTCAGTCATGATATCTGCTGTGAAATTCAGCTGTAGGGAGATATAACTGTGAATTGTGGGAGTAGTGGGAGCAGATTTACTTATGTTCACTCCATTGCTTCACTGTCAGTCAGGGCTAAGACACCCTTTAGCTATAACAACAGGACTAGGAAAAAAATTAGACATGGGTTAATATTATAGCTAGTCTACATCTTTTGTGTCTTTATTCAATCCACTCAGACTTCAGAATCTAGTATGGAAAAGTAAATTGGTGTGCTATGATTACCAGTGTTCTAGGACCAGATAATGGATACTGGGAAGGATATATGGTATTTCTCTTCCTAAATATGCCTAATAGCACAGTCTGTGGTGTAGCCCATTTTAGCAGGAACATTCTGGAATGATTTTTCCATTTGAGCATAGAGTAAAATCCTATTTCCTTTCCAAAGCAAGGGGATGGCGAGAAAGGAGCTACACAATTCAGGGAATAAACTTATCAGAAATTCAGTACCTCCTGTTCTTCTTGGTTTAATTTTTCCCCCTCTATCTTTTACACTTTATTTAAGCAAACCCTTTTCACTCCACACATTTTTTGGTATAACTAATTCCAGCTGTCATCTTTCATAGCAGCTACCTGGGAAGAAAAACAGAGTCTCAGGGAGCACACTGTGATAACATGTATGGCTCACCTGGCAGCAGCCTAGAAAAAGGTTAATAAAAATTCTGATTATCTATCCTTGATATGACAAAAGCAGTTTGAAGACATACAGAAAAAACTACTGTAACAAATTATATCAGGAGCAGTCTCAGGAGGAGCTGTTGAGATTTTAACCCATGGTGAAAAGGTGCAATGGGAGGAAAGCAGTCTGTAATGAAGATAGGAAGAAAACCACAGAGAAAAACCTATGAAAGAGAAGAGGTAGAAATGGTCTCTTGACATTTATCTTCATTTCTATGACAAGACACCTAAAGAAAAACATAGGTTTTGGTTTTTACTCCAAAAGGATATAGAGAGGATCTAGAGACAAAGGGCCTGAAATGGAGTGATATCTACCTTGTGTTTGTGAAAATCCTTCCTAATTGTATTATCTGAAAGAGAAAGTGCTCTTTCTTACATGGATGGAAAGATCATATATGATGGAAAGACTGCTATATGAGACAGGAGATGCTTATAGCTAAAGCATTTATGCTTATATGCTTTTATGTTATTATATAGGTGAATGTTTATAAAAGGTAAGAATCACAGAACCATAGAATCATAGCATCATAGAATGGTGAGGGTTGGAAGGGACCTTAAAGATTATATTGTTCCAACCCCCCTGCATGGGCAGGGACACCTCCCACCAGACCAGGTTGCTCACGGCCCCATCCAACCTGGCCTTGAACATTTCCAGGGAGGGGGCAGCCACAACTTCCTTGGACAACCTGTACCAGTGTCTCACCACCCTCAAATTAAATAATTTCTTCCTAATATCTAACATAAATCTACCCTCTTCCAGTTTTAAACATTTCACCTTCTCCTCTCAGTACACATCCATGTTAGGAAGCCCTGCTCCAGCTTTCCTCTGGGCCCCCTTCAGATACTGGAAGGTTGCTTATGGTCACCTCAAAGTGGTGAACAACCTCAATTTCTTTACCCTGTCTTCATAGGGGAGGTGCTCCAGCCCTCTGATCACTTTAATGGCTCTCTTCTGGACATGTTCCAGGAGCTCTATGTCCTTCTTATGCTGGGGACTCCAGAACTGGACACAGTACTCTAGGTGGGGTCTCACAAGAGCAGAGCAGAGTCAGAGAATCACCTCCCTCAGCTGGGTGTCTGTGCTTTTGGTGCAGCCCAGGACATATTTGGCTTTCTGGGCTGCAAGTGCACATTGATGGCTCATGTTGAGCTTCTGGTCCACCACCACACCTAAGTCCTTCTCCTCAGGGCTGTCTGCAGTCCTTTCTCCTCCCAACCTGTATTCATGCATGGCATTGCTTCAACCCAGGTGCAGAACCTCGCCCTTGGCCTTGTTGAACTTCATGCAGTTTGCACGAGTCCACTACTGGAACCTGTCAAGGTCCCTCTGGATGTCCTCCCTTCCCTCCAGCATGTTGACTTCCCCACAGAGTTTGGTGTTGTCATCAAACTTGCTGAGGGTGCATTCAATTCCAAGAATATATGGCAACAATGCAGAAATCCCCCAAATTAATAGATACATTCTGCTGAGCTCTTAAGTTGACTTTTGTAACTATAGGCTACTGCAAATTCTCTAGAGAAATTGCCTAAATTGCCCGACACTTCCATAAAACATTTTAAATTATGTCAAATTAAAATTCAAAGAAAATGTTTTAAGATACACAGTCCGGAAGCTGAAGACAGCTTTTGTCAACATGAAACATTAAGGTGAGTTCTAAAGGAATCTTTAGCTGCAGGATGCGTGAAAATATACTTTTACTCATACAATCTGATGCACAAAGTTGTTTATATATTAGATAGTGATTAGTTATTGTGTTCTTCTGGAAGAATTCCAACTGGAAACTTTATTTACATTCTTATTCTGACTCAACATGCTTGCTTTTTCTCCTTTCCTAGTGTCATCCAAAAAATAATGATAAATTCAACACATACTAATATCAGAACTAGACAACACAAAATACAACAAGTAACTGTGTCCTGTTACTTAATCCAGCATCTTTTCTAAATCCTAAAAGGAAAGGAATGTTTTGGGTTTTTGTCTCTCCTCTTGAAGACCAAAATCTCATATCTGGCTTAACCTTGATAGTTAACCAGTGCTAATTACTCCCTGAATATGGAGGCAAATTACTTTGTAATAAAGTCACATGTTCCTAACAGAAAAAATGTCATCACAGTTAAAACATACTTAAGTGCATACTATGTAAAATGTCATTCTTTTCTAATTTAATAGATTTTATGAATACTTTTTGGCTGCTCTTTTGTGGTAGATACATAAAAGTTCAATTTTTTAAGAACTGAAGTTTATCTAAATAGTCTATGATCTCTGAACTCTTTTTAATAGACAATACTAGGTTTATTCAGTTGTTTCAGTCTTGCAACCTCACTTGTCCCACAGGAGCTCCAAGGGAAACCTGTTCACAAGTTCATCCAGTTCTCAGAATAACCTGAAGTTAATTTATTCATGCAGGATTGCTTTGAAATTTTTTAATCTAGCTTTAAGTTCCTATTTACTCATTGATGAAGCTACGGTCTGATACTCCAACACAGGGAAGGTTATGATTTGAAGAAAAAGATCTTACAGACATTGGATAGATAATTATCAGGTTTCTCTGTCTGCCAAGAAGGGAGTGGATTTACTTTCACTTGTCTCTTCTTTTAACCTCTTTAAAAAATGAAAAATATACAGGTTTAACTTTGAATCAATTACCTGATAATTCACATAGAAGATTTATTTTCTTTGTCTCTGAATCTTCTATCTTTTGAAATCTTTAATTAAAGCAAGTTAGCCACTGGGATTCTTATCTAAAATCACTTATATTTGTCTTATTCTGTTCAGAGATGTGACAAAATTTAAGATTGGACACAGTAAACATAGCCTTGAGGCAGGCTGCAGCTGTGCTAGCTTTCCACCTGAGTCTAATTTTGTAAAAATATCTGATCATCTCTTTAATGTTCCAAAAGTTTAGTGTATCGAGGCTAAATCCCAAGAGTCTGACAAGTATCAAGCTGCTTGCTAAATTTTACAGTTGGTTGACTCAAGAGGAATGTAGAGTGATAAAAACCGAGGGAAGTGAATTTTTTGTTCCTTGCATGGAACTGTCTAATTATTTTACTACTGATGCCTTACCTAGTTCTTTATTTGCTAGGATTGATTGCACCTACCACTTTTACCTGGAAATGATGATGAGTAGAATCATATTACATACAGAAACCACAAGATCTCAAATGTGGCAAATAAATTTCTTGACAGAAGTCCATGCTTTGGTAGTGTACAATGTAGAAAACTATACTGATGAGCTGGACAGACAAGTCTTAAGGACTTAATTTTATTCAGCTTACTTTGAACATTTACACTGGTTTCTGCACAGTCTTGATGAAATCTTAAGAAATAATGTAAATAGGAAATTTGGGGACAGATATTTTACAGAATGAGAAGACAAAAAATAATGTAGTTCAACCTATTACCTTGTTTTTATCTCTATCACTGTTGATCCCAAAAGAACTTTGGTTAAGGGCAGCCTTTAGCAACAAATTTTGAGGATACAACCTGAGCACAAAACACTTAGGATCATGCATATTTATCTCTGCTAATGAGAGTAAGTGTTCATTAAATTACGTTCATTTTAAATGGCTAAGTCTTGTAAATTGCTTATCTTAAATCATAATTAGGATCTGTGATTAGCTAAGACATTTCAGAAGAGGTACTTGAGGAATCAGTAAAATAGAAAAGATATATATCAAGACCCAATGAATAAAACACTTTGTTTGCACTACAACTCCTAGACATAGAGTGGGAGGGATGGAATAGAAATGTTAATACTGAGTTGAATTTATAACATGACTCCCAATGTCTGAAACACTGAGGCATTAAAACAGTAGCTCTCAGTCTTTTTTTATGGTAACCTCATATTTCTAATACA
Organism: Heliangelus exortis; assembly: GCF_036169615.1. Lineage (NCBI taxonomy): Eukaryota > Metazoa > Chordata > Aves > Apodiformes > Trochilidae > Heliangelus > Heliangelus exortis. The sequence continues at coordinate 110,552,762 of NC_092423.1, read as the reverse complement.
AGAGGAAAATCTATCCTCTTCCAGGAAAGGGAGAATGGCCTGTGAGTCCTTACAGCATTCTCGTGATATTTTAATGCACCATATATCTCAGCATGAAGGTACCTGCTTTAAAGTGTAATTACTGTATTGGGATGTATTAAAAAGAAAACAATAAAGCCATCATTTCTGTTCTGCTCGTCTCAAAGTGTGTCAGGATAAATACATTCTAATATGAGTTAAATGAAGCCAAATTGGACTATGTTGAGCAGAAACCAGGAATTAAACATAGAAGTCTTTTTATGTACGGTGAGAATGGATATTATAAACATTCTCAGCAACAAATTAAGTTTTTGAAAATAAAAGATTGAATTGTAACACTAAGTTTCTTGTGGTTTTTGGTTTTTTGTATTGTTTGGCTTTTTATTATTATTACTTAACATATCAAAGTATCATGCAGGATTTTGCATGTACAGTATCACTAAGGAACAAAAATATTATGTTTCAAACTAACCAAATTTGCATGTTTGATTTTGAAATGAATTATATGATGATCAAAATATGGATAAATATTAACAGCTGAAGAGTCTAACACAAATTTTGCTGTGCTTTTAGTTTTTTCTTTCTTGTGTGAGGGGTTTTATTATTCAAAAATGTAGTAATTTACTTGTCTAATTAATTATTCTTATTTATCGCAAGTCACTTAGCATTACTGTTTTGTGAAATCATGATTTCTAGTAGATAACTGAGAGGAAAAAACAAGACAAAAAGATAAACTTTTAAGGAAAGGGGTAATTCTGTGATCATTTCTATGCTGTGTTGTTTAGTCTAAATATGAAACAACACATGAGAATTTGGAGAACAGGAAAAAAGAACCACCTAAGGGCTTTAGCATATTTCTAATTGTATATTTGCAACTAGAGGAAGTGTAACTGAATTTCTCTTTTCCCATAGGAGGTTCTTACTGTTTTAGACTGTAGAAAAGTGAATTAATACTACATCTATGTATGTGTGTATATCTATATACATTGACTTTTGTGTTTTATTTCAGTATAATGATCTGGCTTGTCAAAGTTTAAATGACATTTTAAAAAAGGTGTATTTAATTTTTCCAATTTGATGCATACCTAGAATACTGAACTTATTCCAGAATATAAAAATCAGTGTTGACCCTCTTATTAGTTCTAATTCATAAGAACAAAATAACTTTGGTATCTACACTACATGCATTAGTCCACAAATAAACGAAACCAAGAAATACTTTAACTGAAATATTTCATGCATTCAGTGAGATCTGCTCTTTCTGTGGAATATATCTCTACAGAAAACAGAAAAGAGAACTTCATAGGCATTTTGTTTGCTTTTTTTTTTTTTTTTTTTGTGTCACACAGATAGCAATTTCCACCTCTGGGGGACAAGATTTGTGGGGTAGGATTTGTGTTCATACAGGTATGTTTGATTTTAAAGAATTTTGCTAGCCATTTAACTGATGTATTAAATAGTCACAAATTTCAACCAGAACTCAGGCTGAAATAATTTCCTTGCAATTAAATGAAAGGTAAAAAAGACAACTTTTTTTTAGACACACCCTCCCAACCACAGACCTTCTTTTGACCACCATCTTTTCTTGTTAAAAATACAGAACATGAGGGAACATGTGAAATACTTTATACCTGAAGTGGAAAGTTGGTTGGGTATCTTAAAATTTTTATCTGGTTATTCTAATTTAATTTTGAAAGTGTATCAAAGAGTCTGTGTACCAGCCAACTAGTACTTCAGTTACAGGGCATGAACAACACTTGCAGATCTATTATTGCGTTGGGCAACCTGTGGATACTGGGACAATTTTAATTATTCAAGATGTGTTTTCCCAGAGGACCCATTAGAAATGTTTCCTAACTCAAAGGTCCTTGTTCCAGTAGCAGGAAATTCTGCCTTGAGATGCATGTTTGGGATTTTGGTTTTTGTTTATTTTGGTTTTGGTGTTTTTTATGATATTACCTGAGGGGTATCTGAAACTATTGGTAATTACATAAGTACACATAATTACTCTTTGGTGCACATAGAGTAAATCTGAACTAATGGCAAGGTATAAGAGGTAGCAGTCTCTTCTCAATATGTATCCTTCTTAAATAGAAAGGTTAATCATGACTTGTTTAAGATTAAAAAGAGAAATTAGATAGTGTTTATTCAGCACAGGGTCAGTGAGCTAACCTTGTAGCAAATGAGGACACTTTTTGGAGAGATTCACTTGACAGACCTGAAAATCATTCTGTTCCCCTATATGAATCACTTATTTCAGGAACATTCAATGCTGATAATGCTTTGTACTTCTTGTCTTCTCTGTATTATTATCTTTTTTGTAATGTTTAAAATATTCTTCTTCTCAACAGATTAGTTCATTTTGAAAACCCGTCCTTAATCATCTGTGTTAAAGATTCAGCATCTTATTTGATTTAGAGAAAACCAATTATAATCTGAATTTTAAAAGTGCATCTTTCTGAATGTTGTCTTACAAGTTACTTGAGTGGAATGACAGTTTTCATTATTGTCTGTGGATGAAGAGAGGCAGCTTTCTCAGAGTATTTCTTTCAAGATGCTGTCTTCATCTTTAAATTATTTTACAACAAATCATGGCATTCACTACTTCTAAAAGAAAGAAAAAAAAACAACTGTTCTTTTGCACCACACAGACTTTAAAGAACAGCACTGAAGATGCACTTTATGAGTAGAAGTTGAATGTAAACTTTAATTTTGAAAAGCGTTGGATAAGTATCTTAAAATGAGATTAGTTATCATCCTCAGAAAACCAACAAAGTCTGTAGTGATTAAGACTTACTCATCTCTTACATATATAGAACACAGGAAGAAATAAGAAGCTAGCATATGCTGATTCATCAAAATCCTGGGTTTCTAGTTTTTAGTTGGACTTGTATTTTGAAGTGGTTTTTAAAGGACTGCCTAATCAGTAGCTTCCCACATACATGCTGTTGGCAGAGTCTTCCTCAAAATCTTAGTGGAAATTTACATTTGCTCTTCTTCTTCTTCTTATAAACTTCAATAATATACTGAAATTTACATCTTCTTGTATCCACTTCAGTGAATGTTACCTTGGTTTTTTTGTTTTAACTTAAATGGAAATATCTATGCCAGTGGAGAAAATGCAGCTTCATGAACAAGAGGTAATTTTATTGAGGTAAGGTTAATCCTGATATCTGAAAAGCTGATTACTGAACAAGATAGAAACTTAAAGAAATACATAGGTATATCAAGTCTTGCCTGTCATTCAGTATCCCAGTTGTCTGAACATGATTCCTTTTCCTCTCTAGGATAAAACTCCACAAGGATAATGGCTGTATATTTTAAGAGCATTGTTCCAAGCCCTGTTCATGTTAATCAACAGAAAAAATAGCTGTTAATAGCCTGGTGCCACCATGAGCCTGGCATCTGCTGCCTTGAGGTCTCATTTCTAACACCATAACAGTGATCATTTAAGTGCAATATCCAGATTTCAGTATTGTAAGCAACTTGTGATAAAATACAATTAGGAATTAGAAGGTTAAATTGATGGACTGTAATGGCTAGTGGTGCTCAGGCTTAACCTAACCTGATGATCCTTTTTGTCCTGAAGCTTGATTAATCTGTGAATTTACTGAGCTTTTTGATTTTCCAGTCACTCAGAAAAAGAGGTTAAATAACAAGATCAACTCTCACTTCACCAAATAAATACCTCAGGGTCCTTATTATTATTTCTTTGGGAAATAAGGTTGCTACAAGCGTAAAACTGCCATCAAACTAGTAGAATTCACTCTATTTCAATCTTTTTCTGAAAAGCCTGGCATTTGAGCCTGATACAGTGTGCCACAAAGTTTACATGACTTCCAACAGAAGTTCAGGAACTTCTGATTAGGAATTGCTTACACACAGAAAAGTTACGGGGGAAAATTCTTTTAAGAATAATCAGCAGTGCAAATAGAAGTCATGTCTTCCTTCGCACCAATGTCTCTTTCTGGCAATTTCTATGAAACTAAAATTGATAAAATTATATTTGCATAACTGAACTGTTATTCACAGGTTAATAAAAAAAGCCATTAGAGGATCTTTTACAACAGGATCCTATGCAGCCATAATGGTGCAAGTACTTGATATTTCCTCATAAAAGCAGAGCACACACAAGTTGATAGTTGCTGTCCAATGCTTCTGGGTCAGTGTGCCAACTTTTTATTTTATATCTTCCCTATAATATTTCCATAACCTTTTCAAAGGGCCAATGATACACCATGGCTCTAAAAATGTTTAGCATGTTTTTCCCCCAGAAAAAAATAGTGACTGATTGAAGAATCAAGGATACTGACTGAAGGAGAGGTATAATGTTTTCTTTTATTATTTTTTTAATTAATTAAAATTTGTTTCTCAGTAAATTTCTATTTACATCCTGATCATTGCATTTCAGGTTATATATCCATTGTGACATATGCAATCTTTTATTTCAACCCTTATGTTACATTCTATAACTATATAGATTTCTTTTTAGTGTGTCATACTTTATATGGGCTCACCCTTTGCCATGTTGTAATTAAAACTGGTGCTTATACATTTTTTTCATTGGAAGAAGTGCAAACACAAATCCTTGAAAAAGACTGAGATCAGCAAGAAACAGCAATTTCCACTTTCAGATATGTCTGCAGGATTAATTCTTTTTCTAATGCATCTTCCACTCAATAGATGTAGTTTAGCTAATGGCATATGCCATTAGTATCTTTCATGCTCCTATACTGAATACCTTGAAATCAAGCACTTTGTGGTGTTTGCATCTAGTGATCCTTCTAAAATTATTGTAAATACATTTATTGTGACTTATTGAGTATGGGATACAAATCTGTAAGATTCTGACTGTATATCTAAATATATTGGTATAATACATGTAGGGGATCACATATATGCAAGACACTAAAAAGGAACTGTCTGCAGATCCCTTCTTTTAACATTCATGACAGAGACAAAAAACTGGGTGCAGCCCAAGTCTAACTTAGAACCCAGATGCTGGGGTTCAGCAGCTATTACACATTGGTCAAACATAAGTACTACAGCATTTTATGTGACAGTAAAGAAAAGAAATCACAAAACACCACAGTTGCAAAGCTCCCAATAGGAGTGCATCTTTTTATGTGCATTCAGTGACATGTAGTTCATCTTCTTGTCATTTAGAAAACAAAGGATTTAATTTTGTTCTACCTGTTGTTACCTGCTAACATCTTTCCACCTCTAGAGGAACATGAGCAGAAACTGCAAGGGGTGGTCAACTGCCCTGTGGTTCTGCCAAGATAGAAATAAAAATAATGTTATTCAGTCCTACTTCTGATGTGTTGTCACTGTCCCACCCAGTTTTGGTCACTATCAAGAAAATATAATAATAAGAAGAAAACCCAAACCTTAGATTTTGAATATTATATGGCCATTCTTGATTAACATAGGAGCACATTGGTTTTGCAGAGGGAAACTGAAGTATTGAGAAGGATGATTTCAAAGTTTGATTTCAAAACAAAGACGTGCTATGCCACTGCACCTCATCCAGAAAAGGTTGCTACATTGCAGATTCAACATTTTAAACTTATTTATGTCAGAAAAACATTTCACTAGTTTGAATGAGCAAAGGTCAGAACTGAAAAAACTGCAAAATGTGAAGGACTTTAGCACTGAAGTGGTCAATAAAGTGAAAGACATCCAATATTTTTCACTCTGTGAATGCACTGGCATAGATATTTCCATTTAAGTTAAAACAAAAAACAATTTTTCATTTATTGGAAGTACTTTAACTCCAGATTTAGAAAGGATATGAAGAAAAGTAAACATATATATAGTATTTTTCTACCTTTGTTAGAGCAACAATGTTCAATGTTTAAATAAAAAATTAGAAGTGAAAAATACATATAAGGAACTATAGCACAATCTCCATGATAACAGAGTTCTCTGTATGATGAAATTAATAGTAGCATGATCTATATAGATTCAGGAGCTGAATGAGGATAACTAAGAGTAGTAGTAAATTATTACATTGCTGTAGTTCTGTGAAGTGGCAGCAGATATCTGGGAGTCAATAGATTTGCTTTTCATGGGAACAAAATAAAATTATCGGTAATACAGATTAGCAGCAAATCTAATTTATTTTGTGTTATCAGTCTCCTCAGGTCTGTGTCATTACCAAAGAGGATACCATCTTATTCTTTGAGGTGCTATGATTCCTCTCTGCCCTTTGATTCTACATCAGCAACCTGTGCTCTGTAAGCCAGCGCTACCTCAGTGAGTGGTATGAAAGAATGTAATATTATTTATTGCTCCGTGTCAAGACCCACAAGGTGGGTGGAGGAATGTCACATGTCACAAAGTGAGCACGGCTCCACAGATGTGGGTGCCAAACCAAAAATCACATCCCACAGAGTGGGCATGGGGAGAGATCCCCAAAGTGGGGGGGTCAACCCAGGGAGATTCGGACTGGATCCCCTTGCTTTCTAAATTCCTCCAGAAAGGAGCCTAGGTGCATCTGAGTCCAATCCTCCTCCTCTAATTTATCTCTTTCAGCAACCCATTTGGTGAGATGAAATTTGGGAATTCTCTGTGTGATACTCTAGGAGTAAGATTATTACTCAGGAGGTTTGAACAAAACCACAACATTACCTAAAAGTGAATAAGAGTATAAAGCATGTCAGAATGCAACTAGCAGAATTATAAATGATGGTATTTTCAAAGCAATAGATTATAAGTAGAAAAACTTAAGGAAATTGTCAAAGCAACAGGTTACAACTAACAAGATTTGACAAAGCAACAGGTAATAAAACTTAGCAAAGTTGGGAACTACGTTATCCTTATGTGCTGAGATAAGGTTAGAAACAGAAAAAGAGACACAGAAAGAGAGAGAGAGAGAAAGAAGAGAGAGAAAGATATCATCACCCTTGAATCCAGTGATGATCTTGATAGGAAGCTGTGATCCTTGGATTGCAGGCACACATCCAGCATTTCAAGTGTGCCTCTTTCATGCTGCCTGACCCCACCTTTTCAGGAGGGAGTTGGCATATCTTGTGAAGCCAGGGGTTCACTTGGGGCCCTCTGATGGGATGAATGGGCAATAACCCTTATTTCTGCACATGTGCCCTCTTCAGTGGCTTTACAGGGGGCATACACAAGATGTCACTCTGCCTCTGCAGGGTACAGCTTGCCTGCCCCTGTCACTTATAAAGTAAGGACTATGTCCTGCCTGTCAGGGTGGCCATCAAACAGAGCTCCCCTTGCAGGGACAGTGTTCAGCTGATGGGGGTAGCCACTAAAGGAGGGGCTGCTCTTCAAGAATAGGACCCCATTTATCAGGGTGGTTACACAAATGAGGGTCTCTCCATGAGAGAAGAGAGTCCAGCTGGCTCATGAATGAGAACCCCCATCCAAGCACAAGTTCCATTTTGTCTGGGTGGCTGCTTTGAGACAATCATTCTTTTCAGGATTCTACACCCTGAGTGTAGAAAGAGAAGATAACACTGGTACAATGACCCTTTCCTTAGGAATTTCATCAGTCTTTCAGGAACTACTTTGCTTCAAAACCTTTTACTGGAGATCAAAGATAGATATGATTCCTGAGTTTACCTGGAAAAATACTCTCTTTCATCAGCTATTTCAAGTACTATATGTGTTTGCATGTCTTCTGTTCTACTGGAAGAATTTGGAAGATAATAGCAAATAATTGTGCCACCCAGTGACACTTCCATAATAGTAATTTGTTTTTTTTCTCCTTGACTGGGAGATAGATTCCTACTTTAAATTACTTGCTGATTGTTATTATGGTAATCTGAGTATGAACTCAAAAAGCAAGATTATTTTCCTCTGTACTGTTAAAAATGCTGCTTCGTTGTTAAAAATGTTGTGGGATTAATTGCAAGTTGCATAGTTCGGTGAATCTCATTCTTTTTAAAGCTGAATCTCATTTGGAAAACTTGATAGTGCTCCAGACCTCACTAGTGATGAGTCCCATCTTATTTGCACTCACTGAAAATTGCTACTTTTCCTCTTCTACAGAGGAATCTTCTATAGAATCTCTCCATTTCCTATCATAAATTACAGACAAAGCTTGAAGCCTAATTTTGTATTGTGCTGTTGCCTCAGCAATAACAGTAGACATTTTTGGTCGTGAGTGAATGACTGATTTAAACACTTTAACACTTATCATATACCTTCACTTGAATTATTTGTTTATATGTTGAAATATATATATATATTTATATATTTCTAGAGGTTTCAAAGATAATTTCTTTCTGTACTTGCCTGCATTTGGTAGGATTAATTCCTATCCCCTCAAGAAAAATACATTCTAATTATTTTTTTCTTGTTGAATATAAAGCTGAAGGTAACTGCTTCCAAACAATGCAATGCTTACAGTTTAGTTGCCACTCAGTTCTCCTTATGCATATGATCTACTTGCAGGCACTTCACTGTAAAAGTAATTAATTATGATTGGAAATACCTGTTGTGAACTGTGAATTCAGAGCAGATTGTGTAGCAACTATAAAAACATGGGGTTTTTTTATTTCGCAGTAGGCTTAATTTTTAATTTTGGTTGTTATGCCATAAGCCTTGCCAAGATTCTTCCTTTACTAGTAGGTAATGATTTAAATCAGCCTGTTGGATAACTTCCCTGGGGTTCTTAATACCTATTTTTGTCCACTCACATAATTACATTGTTATCCAGAGTTTAATAGAACATTGCAACATTTAATTAAAACTGTGTAGAACGATTACTATTTTGATTAAACCTAGGTTTAGAACCAGCCAGTTTGTTGGCATGAGCTCAGCATGTTTGGCTTTCTACTAAAAACATTCATTAAGGTCACATCTGCTTCCCTTGACTCCTTCATCAAAAATGACCTTGTTGTTTACTCTGTTTTATGGCCATAAAATCTCTCAGTGAAAGAGCCCTTCATATCTCTTTAGAGTTGTGTTCTTCGGCTTCTTCTACCTCCAAACTGGGGGAATACAGATCACTGCGAGTAAATAATCCCAGAGCAAGAAGCCAACATAGCAACTGAAGTTATCTACAAGTATTGTTCCTTGTGCCTGGGAAAAGGAAATTTTAGAGGTCTAATACTAACCTGTAAACTTTTTCCTTTTTTTTTTTTTTTTTTTTTTTTTTTTGTGAGAGCATTAAGGGATAAGCAACTGTGGGACTAAAATACCCTGCTGTTTTATCACACAAATCTCTTCTGTTACCCTTTAAAGGTTAGAAATTGCATAAAATGTAATATAAGCATCACTGGTGTACTAATATATTCTAGAATGTGCATGAAGGGAAAACTTTACATTCATTCAGCTCAGATTTGATACATATGTGACTAAAGCTCTTCAGAAATATATCTGGGAAAGTCACGCACAGAAGCCTTACAGCAGTTTAAAAAATAAAACACAACACAAAAAACCCAACAAAAAACCTGATTGTCATCTTGTTCTTCTAGTACAAAACCCAGCAGGAAATAATCTTTTGTTCTCTCTGCCTCTAAGCCCTCCACACTGTCATTCCTGCTTTCACCAGTAATTTACAAATTATTACTTATGCTAGAGAGTGTGGATGATCACTATGATATGGTTTTGCTATGGTTCTGTAGAGGTCCAATAAGATAAAATTATTCCCATTCTAAGAGATATATTTCTATTATTGGTGTTAGCAATTTGAAAAGTTAGAGTGGATGGACTTAGGTCAATCCTATTCTACTCCAGGTTTCAAAATGGAAATGAGAGCTTCATTAATTCGTGTTTACTCAGAACCAGTAAAAAAAAAAGGAATTTTATATGAAATAAGATTTTATCACTGCCACCTTATTCATAACAGCATTGTGAGGCTACAGGGCTTTGCTAAACATCCCAGGATAGCAGGACTCTGGTTTTAGTCTCACCACACTATTTTTTAACATGCATGTCCTTATCATCTGCAAGTGTTAATATAGAATCTAGAGTTCTGGAAATTAAAGAGAACTGTATATAAGACAGTGTTACTGCTTCAGGTTGCTGAAATTGTACAAACTATCAACCTTGTAAAAAATCCCTAAACATCTACCTTGAATGTAGCCATGAAACTTCTGTCTTCTCCTTAAACAGGGTTACAGACTTGGCCTGGTGATCCCAAGACAGTGTCTATGGTTTGCACAGAATTCAAATTATACCAGCAAAATGTTTTGTGTTGGTAGGCCCAGTGATGAAAATCTATGGGTGATGGGTGTCATGTGCTCTTGCTCTGAGCCCAGATTCAAGTGGTTTATGAATCTATGTGGCTTGTGATGAATGCTCATTGAGGACAGAACTGCAAAGGCAAAAGTCAGTTATTGCTCTTACACTCAGACATTGGTTGCTTGACAGAGTCCCCAGTCATATATGAACTAAATGCTTCAATAATATCTCTGAAAGATGAAAAGTCACCAGGTCTCACATACCATGTCTGTCAAAATCCATAAAATGTCTGTGCTTGCACCAGCTTTTCTCATATTTAAGATTATGATTACTCTCACAGGGGCTTAAACATGAGATTATTATCAGGATGCACAAGGAAAAAACAGATATATCACCATGGGGAGCCCTTCTTTGTATTTGAGAGATGAAATTGTCTAGTGTTTTCCTTATTTATATAAGTTTCAATTGGGATATTTTATAAAAAAAAAAAAAACAAAACCTCAGTAGTTTTAAACCCAGTTAACTCTCCAAATATTCTTGATTCTGAAGATTAAGTACTGGGCCCTCTCTAAGCAAGAGAAGTTTTATAGCTGTTCAGTAAACTGATTTGCTAGTTTGCAGCCAGCTTTGGACTAATAAGCAGTGAAGTTATGAATTAGTCCCTAGAGAAGAGGGTATTACCTCTCCCAAATCAATTCATAGAACTTGAGTTCTGTTTGCTCACACACCAGTACACTTTGAAAATTTTTAAATAATTCCAACAGCAAACTTGGTGTGATAATTTCTAGACTAGTTATATTTGTGAAAGAAATATAAAGTCAAGACCACATCAGGCTCTCAATCAGATAAAAAAAAAATCAAAACATTTTTAGGCTTTTCATGCTATTGTACAGATGAGAAAACTATCTTGCATGGAAATTTTATTCATCAGCTGGAAATATTCCAGAGAAGATCAAAATTGAATCTACTCTGAGTTACATGGGGTGCCAGACAACCTATAACGAGTCCTGTAGCATCTGGAATGCACATCCATGAAGGATTAGCCAAAAGAGTGGGGGGTTTTGTTTGATTGTGCATAGGTGACAGATACATTACATCAAAAACTGGCAACAAAATAAATGCAAATCTTTAAGAAAGTATTAGAAGGACATTTTAAGGGCATGCTTGCTTTTCATACAGTTTGAAAGCCAACTTCTGGGGCCTTTTATTCAAAAGCAGCCCTTCGGTATCAATGAAGCCAAGGATGACAGAAAGCAAAAAATTATTCCTAGACTGCAAAGCTGTACAGAGAAAGTATTCCAGAAAAACTTACCCTGGAAAAATACCCTCCTTATACCCTGGGTAGTGCTGTGAATTGCACAATAAAATTATACAGTTATTTCTTCACCTCTGAGCAGGTCTCAGTAATATCTTCATTATGACATTGTGATTCTCCTCCCAGCAGTAAATTGAGGTATTTCTGCCAAATAATACTCTACAATCTAACAGATTAGCATTGTATATTCATCTAGGGCAGTGTATATTAAAGTAACTATCATAGTTACTAAGCTTGTGGGGACTCTTACTTACAATCCCTGTAGTAGGTACCAATCATATGCAATTTGCTACTGGTATCATAGACTAGCAGGTTCAATAGCTACAGCAATTTTAAAAATAGACTCGAGGAAAATAGTAAGTACAAAACGTTTCTACACTTTTAGGGCAGCTTTATAGGGATTAAGATTGCCTTTAATTTTTGTACAGAAAATATTTTAAAGTAAGATTTTCAACAAAAGATGATTCGAAATTTTTTGTGAGTTAATTTCAGGTACACTCTCAGAAAACAAGGGTTTCTTAAACAGAACTATTATCATGAAAATGTATATGTTGCTATTATTACTAATATTATTAGCATTGCTAGTATTGAAAATATTAACTGAAAATATTTTTCAGTCCTCTGAAGAATTTTTGAGGAAGATACCTATTAAATATCTTCTCATTAATGCACCAAGAACATGTAGATCACCACTAATCCAGATTTTTATCTTAATGGAAATGTTATGAAGAGTATTTATTCAGTTGAAAAGCCGGAGGTAAAACGTATCAACGGTTTCATTTGCTAAAAAAGTCTCAGCTATAACAAAAGTAAAATAAAAATACAAAAATAGCCCCTCCAAAAAAGAAAGAAAAAAACCAACCAACCAAACAAAAAGCCCAAAGCATAGTCTCTACAAAAATAATGGAGGGGAACATTTTTAAGGAAAATAATTAAAATTTGTTTAATTTAAAGAAGATTGTGGATATTGTTTTTCTGGAGTAGACACTTTCTGTGAGTTGTCCTATAAGTCCCTGGTTGGAGTATATTTTTATTTTATCCCAGGCTACCATCCCTGTCCTGAGTTGACTATGATGTAACACAGGTGTAAATAAATTCTTGTGATCATACATTATTTAATAGATTTTCTGTTTGTGACTTTAAAGACCATGTACTTTTTCAGGAGGTAATGGTGTCTTATCAAGCTATCTGACACCAGTTCACATAAAATACATCCAGAATCCATTTTTCATTAAATAAATGAGGTATCTATGCAACTTTTGCAGTTAATTTGACATTTTTTATTAATTTGAAGGAACTTTCCAACATGTTATACCTGAAAGCAAAGCTTACTGAATCATATAAGAGATCACATATTCTTGGCTACACTGAGTGGAGTCTTTTGAAAATCTCTAAGTGATTTCAAAGAAAATGCAGTAAGAAAAAAAATCTAAATACTGTATTTTGGATAGCAAAATGAAATTACAGTAAACTCTTAAGATTACAGATTAACATCTGCAAATTTAAGATTTGGATACATTCTATATTAGACTTCATAATGAGTTATACTTTGAATAGGGTTTTACTAGAGATGGTTTACTAGAGATGTTTTCCACTGAAACGAAACTCATCTTTCAAAGACTAATTGAGAAGAAATAAGTATTATCCAGAGTTCACATCAGAAAAAAATGTTGAAATTCCTCTTTTTAAGCTCCTACTTCTACTTTACCGAAATCTCCTATATGAAAATCTAATTTATTAAGGGTTGTCCTGATTTGGGCCAGGATAAAGGTGATTTTCTGTCTTGTACTTTTGCTTTTAGCTAAGTCTCTTGTAAGTAGTTGCACTTGCTGAAATTAACAGCAAGTTTCTCAGACAGTGTGTGTTTCTAGGACTGATAACACTTGATGTTTATAGTTACTGCTAGAGACTGGTGTGCAGAGCCAAGGACACTGCTCAGCTCTGAGGAAAACATAAAGAGGTCCCACCTGCAGCCCTCCTTTGGGGATGAACGGACAAGATAGATGCCAGAATTGACCAAACAGAGTATTCCATCCCATACACGTCATCCTCAGTATAAATTTGAGGGATCACGAGGGCCAAGCCAGTTTTCCAGCTTCTGGCTGCCTGCCCTTCCTGCCTTTCCTGCTTCCCTTCCTTCACTCCGGTATCCTGGAAGGATCCCATCCGTTCGTCTGCCTGTGCTCCTGATCTGTGCCAGCCCTTATCTGTGTGTTCCTGCCTCCAGTTCCCAACTGCTGCCGACTCCAGGAGTCCAGCCTGGACTTTCCCAGAGCTGCCCTGAAGACTTGGTTCTGACGAGAGAGTTATTGGGGGTGGGAAGGGAGGAACACGGTACCAATTTTCTACATATTTGTATATATTTAGTAATTTTTCCTTTTTATCACTACTCTTTCATTAAAGTTGTGTAGTTTAGTTTCCAACCCATAAGTCTCTCTCCCTTATTCTCTCTCCCTTCTTATCAGGGAGGAGAGAGAGATTAATAGAGAGCGTCTGTTACTCAGTTTAATTGCTGGGCCAGTGTTAAACCGTGACAAGGGTGTTATCAATTATGTTGTGTTTAGTGACTCAAATTTTATCAGTGTTATTACATCTTTTATTAGGTGGAATGCAACAGAGTGAGAAAGAAAGCAGGCAACATCTTTGGCAGGGGAAGAGTGTGGGAGCTGTTGCCAGGGAGACAGAGAAAGACCTATTGCAGATGTTTACTTGGGAGTGTTGGGTATCACTCTATACAACTGGACAGGGTACCTTAAGGACTGTATCCAAAAGTATTCAGTAGAAGTGAACCTGCAGTTTTGGGGTTTTTTTGATAATTGCATAATTCCACTAAAGTCACATGAAATGCAATGGGAGCAAGGTTGCAAAGTGATATGGAAATTTGCATTTCATGAGACAAAATCCAGTAGCATAGAAAATTATGCATGTTATTCATAGTTCGTGTAGCCACAGACATTCAATAACTCAATTCTATGTGATATGTAAAACAGTTATGCAGTTATAAAATAGGAAAGGATGAGAAATATATTAATGCCAATTATTGTAAAGGAAAAAAATTGTACTTTACAATATTGAAATTTTAATTACTCTGGAGAGTTTACTAAGTTTTTATTTATTTGCTTCATGAAGCAAACTTTGGAGATAAATAATATAAGATAGATTTCATGTAATGAAGCTTGCTTCCGACTTTCAGAAGAAGAAGAGATCCTTACAATCTCATAACTAGACATATATTAAATGAGCATACCCTGCTATCTTTTGAAGTTCCACAAGAGAAAAAATGATTAAATGTTTCCATTGCTACGTGACTAGTTAATCTAATTTTATTTATAAAGCCTGGTTAAGTACAGAGTCATCATTGTAATGGTTTTCAACTGGATAATAAAATTGAGAAAACAGATTTGTTTCTTATTTTATCAAAATAATTTTTGTGAGCCGCATTTCAACTGAACAGATGGTGCACACTGAAAAATAATGTTTTGCAAAGTGGCAGGGTATTTAGCTTTGATAATTTCAAGTGAATATGCACATGTGTTTCAATTTTGATATAGTAGCTAAGATCATCCACCTGAAAACTGGCAACCCTGAGATGAGATTAAATGAATAGGAAACTGTAGTTTTGTTCTCGTTCTCAGTTCTGTTGTATTTTAAATAGAAATGTCATATGATGCAGTTCACCACCACTCTCTGGGCCCGGCCCTCCAGCCAGTTCCTAACCAAGCACAGGGTTCTCCTGTCAAAGCTGCGGGCAGACAGCGTTTTTCAGGAGAATGCTGTGGGGGACGGTGTCAAAGGCCTTGCTGAAGTCCAGGTAGACCACATCCACCGCCTTCCCCTCATCCACCAGGCAGGTCATCTGATCATAAAAGAAGATCAGGTTGGTCAGGCAGGACCTGCCCTTTCTAAACCCGTGCTGGCTGGGTCTGATCCCTTGCCCATCCTGCAGGTGCTGTGTGATTGCACCGAGGATGATCTGCTCCATAACCCTGCCAGGCACTGAGGTCAGGCTGAGGGGCCTGTAGTTTCCTGGGTCCTCCTTCCGGCCCTTTTTGTGGATTGGCGTGACATTCGCCAACTTCCAATCATCTGGGATGTCCCCAGTGAGCCAGGACTGTTGGTAGATTATAGAGAGAGGCTTGGAGAGCTCTTCTGCCAGCTCCCTCATTACCCTTGGGTGGATCCCATCCGGTCCCATAGACTATTATTAATTGTCTCAATCTCTGTGGCTATTGAGGCACACCAAGTTTCTCAGCTTCATAACTTTTCTACCCATAATAGAAATGCAAAAGTAAATTGGGATAAGAGGAGAAAACCACAAAAACTAATGTCTTATTTATACAGCACAATAAACACTGTCTGTTCTGCTATCTATTCCTGACTGTATAAGCCTTTTTGGGACTGTTACTGTTCTGGAGTCTACACCAAAATCTTTGGGATAATCCAACATAACATTCTGGATTTCAATAGTCTCATTAGAGCCCAGCATTTTGTATGTAAATTTAGGATTCTTTTATTCTTATGAATATCATTTCACGTTTACTTTTTTTTTTAATTCTTCAGCCTTTATACTATTATACTATACTATACTAAGTCTCATGGATTCCTCTCAAATACCTTATCATTAGTCTCTACTTATTGTGTCATGGTTTTTAATCTGGGGCTTGGGAGTGTTTCAACAAAAAGCTTCTCAAATTCTGTGTGTTTGCAGAAACGTGTGTGGTGGAATTTTGGATGAGAAGGGAACAATTCTTTCTGTAACTTTTAAAACTAAATGTTTGGCTGCAATCTTAGATGCAAAAGTCCTTGAATTGTCTGTGTTTACTTTCTTTTAAGCTTTCAAAAATGCACTTTACAATTTCCTTTAGAAGGATTGCATTCTTTACTAAGTTTACCATCCTAAAAGAATGTTCCTGTATTTCCAATAAGAGTTCAGCTACATTTCTAATAGAACAGATTTTATTCACATTAACTGAGATCACAAAATAACCAAAATTGAAAGGATAACATACTAAAAATAACCAGATATTTTTCTATTTGCCAAGTGTGTTTTTAATAATTAATTGTGTTGTATATTAAGTAAATCAGTATTTTGGTGAAAGAGTGGAAAAATATGATTAATTTGTAAAATTGAGACCTCTAGTTTTCTATATTAAATATTCGAGCAAGAGAAAAGGCTTTTTTACTATTTACCTACTGCATTAAACAATGAGACAATGTTTGAATCCACCCGAGTTATTGGTTGATGTAACTTAAAGTTTGGATCCATGAGAACAAAGTCCAACCACAAAGGGTTGGTTGCAAGCAGAAAGCTTTGACAAATAACACAGGCAAAGTGAAATAATCTGGCGAAGGTATGGCAAATATGTTGCAAGACAAAGAGAAAGAAAGAGAGAGAGAAGGAAGGGGAGGGGAAAAGATATCAAAACTCAGAGGTCCAGGGGTGATCTTTCTTCTCCTGGATGCAATTCCAATTCCAGATGGGGCAAAGGTCCAATGCAAGGACCAATCCAACCCATGGCTGAAGGCATCGGTGTTCTATATATGCCCTGAGTTTTCCACCACTCAGGTGGCTGATTCAGACTCTGGGAATGTAACCTTCAGGTTTGCCACTGCTCTTAAGGCTGATCCAGGAATCTCTCCCCACACTGAAAGGAGCAGGGATTTTGTTCAACCTGCCCTCAGTCCTTCATGGTCTTCAGCCAGTTTGCCAGGGGTGTCAGCTCACTGCCGGCTCTATCTGGGTCGTGGTTCCCCACCCAAACTTTTTAGTCAATGTCTATGCCCCCAACATTCTGTTTTTCAAATTGTCACTTTGAGGCAAAGAAAATTCAGAATTCCACTGAATGGAGCCTCAGAGGTAAAATGTACGTTCACATTCATATTTCCAAGTAACATCCTGTCTTTTTTACTTAAGCATCCTAATTTTAAAAGTTTGCTGAGAAGCCAATATTTATTGAAAAATAAATAAGTGAAGCTCTTGAGATAACTGAGCCAAACAGGATTTACATCATTTCCCAGAATGATGACTGCATTTTTCTCTCAAGTGAATTCTTGGGTTAAGAATTTTGTTCACAAATGCTAGGGTTTTTTCTCTGTTCAGGTCCACACAAGGTACATGCCTAGATAGGTACACAGTATGAGAGGTAAGAGTGTTGTATATCTCCTTTGGGGGTGAAGTTTAGTAGGGCTATATAGAACTATGTCACTATTCGTGAACCCAATGAGAATACTATGTGAGGAATTTAATTTGACCTACTGGTTGCAGAAATAGTATTAGGCAATTTGTCACACTTCCTCTTTTTTCATTACTTTGATATCATAAAAGTCATCCTTTCATCCATCAGAGATTCCCAGTAGACATGGATGAGGAAAAAGTCATCTTTCAGGACCATCATCATCTTAGTTGCTCTGATCAGGTGCAGTTATATTGGACTCTGAACACCTTAAATACTTCTAGATTTCTTTGACAGTGTAGTGCATTTTCTTACTTCAGAATATATGGATGGTACAATACAATTTTATTGAGTGAAAGCAAAAGTGAAGTCTTCCCTCAGTGTAACTAGCATGGAAATTTTTTTTTTTTTTTTTTTTTAAGAAATCCCCTTGAGGAAGATTTTGATTATCAAGTTAGAACAAAGTTTTCACCTCCTATGATTTTATTGAGTATCTGATTTCACTGAGATTTATACTTTTCTATCTACCCCAGCTGCTGAAATTGGATTGTTATCTGAGAAGGCAAGCTTTCTATTTTGAAATGTAACTGCTTGATGGATGCTTGATTCAGGAAATAACTTGGCTAAAGCTGAATACTCAGTACCTATGGGAAAACAAAGAGAATTTGACCTTCTTATTCCCTATATCTCAAAACCACACAAAAATACAACTTTAGTGAAAACTAATTTATTCATGTTTTATAAATTTTAAGCAGAAGGAAAATAAGAAGAGAAACAAGGTTCCAAATTTAAAGTTGACAGTTTAATAGTTGCAGGTTTTTTTCTAAAACAGCTATATCTTGACTGGACTAACATAAAAGAAAATGCACAATTGAATAAAGAACTATATTTTTCCTCTATGCTAGTTTAAAACAACACTAAGCTTAACATGGATTTCTAACCTGCAGCAAATACTTTGGTTTTTTTGCATTGTGCCAGACTGCATAGATAGAAAGTGTAATCGAGTCTACTAAGTGTACTCAAGCTTCTGAAATCTTAGCAAATTTTAAGCCATCACTTAAAACTTGGTGAGACTACACGCTGCCCTTGCAAGAGTATTAAGCTTTATAAAGAAGACTGGGGTGTGAGAAGCTGGGAAAACTCAAATAAATACTCTAACACAGGTGATGCCGTAAGATGACCCATCAGCTCTCCCCATATTACTACAGCCACCAGGCCTCTCCATGGCACTTCTAAGACTGAGAGGTGTGGCTACTTACAGGGCTACCAGGTTTACCATGAGATGCAGAGGAAAGGAACTTGGGGATTGTACTAGTCCTGTCATGGCATGTTTAGAAGAGAAGGAAGAGTGGGGAAAGGGAGAGATCAAAATTGCTTGGGAAGGAACAAGTGAGGCAAAACCAGGGCCATGTTGATGAGAGGGATGGGTCTTCTGTGAACAGGTTTCAGGTCATTATGCACTTCAACCTGTGCTCTGCCTGCAATCACTGCTGCCTTGTCTGCCCATTCATCTGCCTTTGTAACTCAGTATCCAGCTCACTTTTTACCCTTGAGCACCTCCCTCCTTCCCATTTTGTTGCTTTATTTTATCAGATTTTAGTCCCAGAAATAAACAGAACTGAAAAGGTAAGAACAATTCCAACTTCGGAAAACTTTTTGCAACTGGTAGCATCTGTATTTTACAGAGGCTTCTTGAAGCATTCAAGCTGGTTACCTCTGATGTGCACACTTATAACAGGCTTCAGACAAACTGCCACTGCTTAGTCAGGAAAGCAAAAGTAATATTTGAAAAATTTTCTTACTCTAGAAAAACCAAAGGAGGAGATACAGAATGGTAGTAGGAGGCAGTTGATATTTCATGCACTTTGCAAGCTGAGTGGTGTAACCATCTAATCAGATGTGTAGTTGATAATTTTTATTATATAAATATATAAATATATAAATTAAATATATAAATATATAAATATTTATATTTTTGGTCTGTGTGAATACTCTGAAATTAATTTAAAATATTCTAATAAAGGGACTTAAACGAGGTACTTTACATGAAAATCATCTTCATAAAAGACTCAAAACCTGTCTCAGTCATAGAGCAAGACATCCATTAGGGTGATTAATCTGGACTGATCTGCCCTTACACAGCATTGAAATGGTTCTGTGCTTACCTATGCCTCTGGAAGTGTTGACTCATTCAAACTCAGCAAAGTCAGGTGATACCCACGTGTCAAAGTAATTTTGCCAGTGGAAATCATGTTTTAAACTATAGTTTAGTTACTGGGGAGACAGATGGACAAAAGTATGATACAAGGTTGGTGATGGAGGATAGAATCAAACTGGGGTTAGAACAAATTTTGGGTTCTCACATTAATAGAGCTACTGAAAAGCCATTTAGTGCTCCCTTGCAGTCCTGGTGACAATTTGGTTTGAATTTGTACACAGTAACATTGTGTAAAGCTCGTGGCAATTCCATGGGTACCTACAAAATAATTAAGAAATCATTAAAACGCTGTTGCACAACACTTAGGAAACATGGTGCTTTTTACAGTCCGAGGTAATATTAAAATTCATTTTTGTTTTGGATCCATGAAACAAATTCCAACTGTAGAAGGGTCGGGTGCAAGCAGAATTATTTGACAATTGACACAAACAAAATGATAGAGCCAGGCAAAAGAGGGAGAGAGGAAAAGAAGATATGAGAGAGAGAGAGAAGCAAGAGAAGTGGGAGAGAAAAGGGTAAGAAAGTAGGAAGAGAGAATGAGGGAGAGAGAGAGTAACCACCAGGGGTCCAGCTGTCCAGTGAGTTCCTTCAGGATGGAGCTGATCCTGGAGAGGGTCCAATCTGAGACGGCAGTGGGACAAGAGATGACAAAGCAGCCACAGCATGGACAGCCATACATACCCGAGTTCCTTTAGTTCCAAAGGGGCAGCTGTCAGTCAGCTGCCACAGAAGCCAGGGGCATTGGCATCAGAGCCACTGCAGACAAGCTGCCTTGAGGGGAGCTTCCGTAGAAGGGTGCAGTCCCCCACCCACTGGTCAGCATTTATCTCCTTCTTATCACCCCTGTTCTGCTTTGGCTAAGCCAGGTTTATTAACATCAGAACCATTGCAAACAGGCTCCCCTGGAGGGCAGGAGAGGGAGGCTTCCAGCCCACAGGTCTTATCTCTTCCCAGGAACCACTCCCTGCTCCATTCCAGCCCCCTTAACCAGGTACATCAGCATCAGTACAATCAAGGTGGCTTCCTCCACCCTGACCAGGGTAACCGTGCCTGGAGGGACATCCCAGCATTGAAGGTCCTCAGAAAAGGGGAGCATTCTCCACCCAGCCATTAGTTCTTAGCTCTTATCTCTTTCAGGTGTCACCCCCTTCTCAGCTCTGGCCAGTTCAGGTTCCTCACCCTAGCCCGGGCTATTCAATTTCCAGTCAGTAAGATCAGATTTTCATGGTGCTGCTTAGAAATAGGCCCTCTTTATGATGTTGCTATTCATAAGTGGAAATCTTCAGACATGTGTTTAAACAGTCAGTAACTACCCTAATGGAAAGTGAGAACAGCTGTAATGTATTTAAGCTACTTCATAACTACTAGCACTAGTCAACACCAGGAGGAAATATGGGGGCGAAAATGCATACTAACAAATAAAAACTAGCAATCTAGGAGTATGTTATTATAAACAGTTGTCTGAGTGTAAGTAAACTCCTGTGTACATTACAGTAGAATTTTCAGTTGCTTTAATTTAGAAATTTACACTATTGAAGATTAACTTTTATCTCCTGACTTTACCATTCAACCAGTACTGCATTTAGTATTGAAATAAAAGTGGTTTGCTCCACTATTTGCTGTCAGCCACCCAAAAGCAGATGCTGCTAACAGATTAGGCAGTCCTTTCACTTCTTCCTTCTCAGGCTAGTGTTTCTATGTTATTTAAAAGACAGGAAACAACACCACATCAAATCACACAGTTAAGCCATTTATCAAGATAGAAAAAATTATGATACTGTCTCCCAGCTCATTGCATGTTACATTAGAGACACCCATGACTGTGGGCTCTGTGCTGGCACTGGACAACAAAATAGACTCTGGCTGCAGTCCAGGTTAGATAAGACCTAGACAGTTAGTCCATTAATCAAGTGAACAATTTCAGCTCCACAGAACTCTAGCTTCAGATGGTCTAAATTGGCTTAGTCAGTGGAGCTGTGCTGCCTTACTACAAGGCCACGGCCCCCATTTTTCATCTGATTTGTTAGCTGAGACAGTCAATAGGTTAAGTTACACAGGGAGAATATTTTATTTTAGTGCCAGATACCTGCAGTTAACTTCAACTGACGACACAGTTTTTACTTTGTTCTTGAATGCCAGTATTTCTATTCTAGGAAAATCTAATTTGTCTTGGAATATTGTATTATCTATCATGTTACTAAGATGGGCTTAAAATGCTTTGGCTTGTGAGTGTTCTGGTGGTAGAGATTTGAAGGAATATTGGTGTGACCTCATTCCTTTCTGCCTTTATTGATATCTTCATTCAGTTACTCACAATGGTTTTCCAAAATTTAGGCTCTCTCTAGTGCAAGATTCTATACCTGTAAATCAGATGCTCACCCCATTTCCTAGTAATAGTTCTGCCTGAAGCCAGTATCTTTAAATTTGATGAGACATCAATAAAGAACAGAGAAATCTGTGAGAAGAGAGACAACCAGACCCATTCTGTGCAAGCCACTTCATGTCCACATCCAAGCACCTGTCTGCTCCCTGCCAGACAGGCAATCAGTTCAGGCACCTGCCCCAGCACACGTTGCTGCTGTATGTGGAAGTATTCAAGCCACAAAATATTGTTATAGCATTAGATAAAAATTTGGAAGACTGAATATCTCTTACAAAGGGGGGAAAATGGCAAATGGACATCTGCCCAGCATCTTCAAGGTTTTCTGCTAAATGTGGAGAAGGAGAGATGCCAAACTAGATTCTGGCACTTGAATTTGTTGAGCGAGAACTGCATCCCTGAGCTCTTCCTCCAGCCACTCTCCAAAGTCTGGAAAGAGCATTAAAGCTCTTTGTTACTGTTGCTTCTATAAAACAATATCTATACTACTTTCTTCTTTATTTAACCAACCAAATCTATAATGATAAATGTTAACTTTCCCTTCTTCTGAGTGTGGTTAAGATAACTATAATTCTTACACTGATAGCCATGCTTTAAATTTATAGAAACATCATAGAATTATAGAATCAGCTGGGTTAGAAAGCACCTCTGAGATCATCAAGTCCAGCCCTTAAACCACTACCACTGTGGTTACCAGACCCTGGCACTGAGTGCCGCATTCAAGTCTCTTCTTAAAAATCTCCAGGGACAGAGAATCCACCACCTCCCTGGGCAGCCCATTCCAATGTCTGATCACCCTCTCCATAAGGAAATTCTTTCTAATGTCCAGCCTAAACCTCCCCTGGCAGAGCTTAAGTCCATGCCTTCTTGTCTTAACTGGTAGCTGCCTGGGAGAAGAGCCCTACCCCCCCCCTGGCTACACCCTCCTTTCAGGGAGTTGTAGAGAGTGATGAGGTCTCCCCTGAGCCTCCTCTTCTCCAGACTGAACACCCCCAGCTCCCTCAGCCCTTCCTCACAGGACTTGTGCTGGATCCCTTCACAGCCTCCTTGCTCTTCTCTGGACCTGCTCCAGCACCTCAATCTCCTTCCTGAACTGAGGGGCCCAGAACTGGACACAGTACTCAAGCTGTGGCCTCACCAGCGCTGAGTACAGGGGCAGAATCACTTCCTTGGACCTGTTGGCCACGCTGTTCCTGGTACAGGCCAGGATGCCATTGGCCTTCATTGCCACCTGGGCACACTGCTGGCTCATGTTCAGCTTCCTGTCAATCCAGACTCCCAGGTCCCTTTCTGCCTGGCTGCTCTCAGCCACTCTGTGCCCAGCCTGTAGTGGTATTTTGAAAGGGTATTTCTCCAGACTGCTTTGGAGAAGCAGTCATGACTTTTCCTCCTATGGTCACAAAATGATACAGTAATAATGATGTATTTGGAAAAATTATTAACCAATATTTCATTTCACATGGATAAATTGTTGACTTTAATATAAAGAAAAACTATTGCAAATTCCATCCCTATGACTGAGGCCCAAAGATGTTAATACAAGTAAATACTATTACACTGGTGTTTTACAGCTAAAAATATTTCTTGTGATCATAGTGATTAAGGATGTGATGATCAAAAACTTTGGAGGACCTCATATATAACTGGAAATGAACCTGTTTTAATTTAATGGAGCAAGAAATGATGCTTAGTAAAAAGCAACAATTATCTTCAGCTATACATTATACCCTAACGGAATCAATATAATTGATACATATTACATAGGCTGATAGATTTTAAAATCAGGCTATATTCCAATGATCTATTTTTTTTCTCTAACGTGACATATAGAATGTACAGATTATAACCATTTTTTGTAAAAGTACTTATTTGCAATTTTTCAGTGTCCTAGATGTCTTCAAAATACATGTTTCCTTTACTGATGTGTTGTATTAGTGGCCAGCTGTGAGAAATTTGTAATGTAGAAAAGTGAAATATGGAGAAAAATGACCTGATATTATTAGAATCATAGTAATAAGAAAAGAAACTTCACTTCCTAAGTTTTCTACTTTGGTTTATAACAGAAAACACAGTTACTATCCTAAAGGACTGATATAATTGTGATATTCACCAGGTCAGTTAAGTACTTTAGAGAAGCCTTTCTGAAAACTGAATGGTAAATTACTAGAAATCAGGATTTTCTTCTGCTTTTACACCACTTATATTATAAGGGGGAAAAAAAAAA
This sequence comes from Heliangelus exortis, assembly GCF_036169615.1. Classification (NCBI taxonomy): domain Eukaryota; kingdom Metazoa; phylum Chordata; class Aves; order Apodiformes; family Trochilidae; genus Heliangelus; species Heliangelus exortis. The sequence goes on along the minus strand of NC_092423.1, from coordinate 110,528,276 downwards.
AAAAACTCATAAATTTTAAAATAGACTTTTCAGTGTGACAATTCTGAAACATGAGTACACTGGTAAGTTATGTATTGCTTTTATCAACTTCAGCCATGTCCAATTTTTTAAAAAAAATAGCAACCACCACATGTGTTTTAGCTACGAATGCATCCTCTTAACAAAACCACTGAAAAAAATCCATTTAGACACCTCATTTTGTATGCAGTGGAGATGTACTATTCTCTCTTGTCCAATGATGGGTCCCTACAATCTTTTACATTGCAAGTGTGGGAATAAAAAGTCTGTACCCAAACCTCTTATCTATGTCCTACCTTCTATTAGCTAATGCAGAACCATAAACTGCTGTTTCCAGATAACTGAACTTGCAAAATTCTATCAAATTCAGCTGTTTTAAAGTTTATTTGAAAATTCTTTCATGGATATTTTTTTCTTGTTGAAAGGTAACACACACATGAAATCTGTATCGTGTTACTTTTTATACTGAGGACTGATGTCTTTCTGTTTGTATACTATTAGCAGGAAAATAATGAGACTCAATGTAATTAGATTTTTCATGCAGTATTCAATCATATAAATGATAGAATGGAAAAAAAATTTCCACATTAAACATTACTCATAAGCAGATCTTGTGAAGCTGTAATATATGATGTAGTCTGTATAATCAGCACATAGATGTTAAGCTGCAATAAACAATCTTTCAGAGAGTTGACAGACTGATTCCAGTGGAATTGCATCTTTTACTCATTATCCAATTCTAGAAGTTAGGAGTTATCTCTGAATACAGTAGTGATGATATGATCACATAAGAGCAAAGTCAGCTGTATGGTTACATAGTTTTATCTTTTTGTGTTTTCCTTCTTTATTTTTTTTAGTGGTTTGTTTTGGTTTGGTTTGGTTTTTGTTTTTAATAATTGGGGGTTTTTTAATTGCCATGTGATAAGTTCTCAGGTTTCCTTGGTTCATACAAAACCTAGTTCAATTTCTGTGTTTTCCTATAAAATGAGGTGATACTGAGATGTGAAAACTTATTACTACAATAGAAGCCCGAAGTGCACCTGGAGAGTTAGCAGAAAGTTTATGAACATTTATCTCTGTGATAATCTGAGCATCTGATCTGACTGATTGGAATTTGCCTCAAAAAGGACAATTTTAAAGTGAATATCCCTGGCCAGGGTGGAGGAAGGTGTTAATGTACCTGGCCTGACCAGGGGGTGACACACGGAAAGAGATGAGAACTAAGAGCTAATGGCTGGGGGGACACCCCTTTCCTGAGGGCCAGCCTGAGGCCCTCAGCAATGAGGTCCCAGCAATGCTGGGATGTCCCTCCAGGCACAATTACCCTGGCCAGGGTGGAGGAAGCCACCTTGATTGTACTGATGCTGATGTACCTGGTTAAGGGGGCTGGAATGGAGCAGGGAGTAGAGCCTGGAAAGAGATAAGACCTGTGGGCTGTGCAACGATGATACCCTTCAGGTGGAAGACCCCCTCCCACCTCCAGGTGAGCCTGTTTGCAATGGTTCTGATGCTAATGCCCCTGGCTTCTGTAGCAGTTGACTGACAGCTGCCCCTTTGGAACTAAAGGAACTCAGGGGTATATATGGCTGTCCATGCTGTGGCTGCTTCGTTGTCTCTTGACCCACCGCTGTCTCAGATTGGACCCTCTCCAGGATCAGCTCCATCCTGAAGAACCTCACTGGGCAGCTGGACCTGTGGTGGTGACTCTCTCTCATTCTTTCTTCCCACTTTCTTATGCTTTTCTCTCCCACTTCTCTTGCTTCTCTCTCTCTCTCTTATATCTTCTTTTTGTCTCTCCCTCTTTTGCCTGGCTCTGTAATTTGTTTGCCAAATAAAAGTCTGCTTTTAATGTTACCACAGACTGTAACAATCTCTTACTGCAGTTTGGTTTGCCTGTGTCTTCATCAGAACATAATGTTGCACTAATCAGAAAAATTACCTAAATATGGAGGTGTCTCACATTTAGCAGTATTTGACACATTGCGGCTGACAACTCAATTAAATTAAATGTCAAAGATGAGTATTTTTACTGACAAGTGCACTGAATGAGGAAGATAACCACTTAATGTTCTTCAGTAATTAAATAGCACTGAAAAATGAGATGCCTGTCCACATTCATTCCTGGTCCTATTCATAATGTAATCAGAGTGAGAATTAATAATTAGAATTGTTTAAATACACATGTGTCTAAGTTCAACCATCACTGTATTTTTCTTGATTATTTATGTGACAGAAGTATAATCCAGATATGCTGGATTGATTTCTGGTAATGTATAATTTTGATCAGATGCTGTTTCAAGCATATTACGAAAATAATTAAAAGCTATTTATTTTTCCTCAGTTAGTTGCATAGTTTTAAGTTATAATAGTTTTAACAGGTCTTTCCTTATCAGAATTTCTTAACATCTTGCCTCATAAAACCAGCATGCCAAAAATTGCAGTCACTCTTCTAAAGGAAAATTCAAAAACCCCTTGACTTTGATTACAATAAGTAGGAGTCTTAGACAGAAGGTTTTGGTCTGCCAGTTTTAAAGACAGGGGGAGGTTAATATCTGTTTGCAGTGGCTATTACATAGCAGTGTCACAGAGAGGCTTGAAAGGAGGAAGAGAAACATCATCACAGCCAGAAGCAGCTTGTCAGAGGGACCAAGTCATAAGGCATCTGCACGGCTTGTGACTGAGAGAGAAAAATCTTCACTGTCTCAGGTTTTACATCTTTGCTTTGCCAAGTATCTTGATAGTTGAGGAATTTTCAGGGGCCTCCAGGTAAACCCTTGAATCCACTTGGAAAATCAGATAGCAGAAGTCATTTCTGTGGATATACTCGAAAACTCCAGTTGCCAAACGCCGTGTTCTGAGAGACTGATGGGCTGCATCAGCTCCCAGTGATGCATAGCTGTCACTTCACTTAAGTGGATGGATGACAGTCTTCCTGCCACTAATACTAGCTGGCCAGGAATGGAGTGTTACCAGTTCTCCCATTAAGCATCCTGAGGCCTGAGTGAAAATAAATATTTTTTACAATACGTTTTTTTACAAACAAAAGAAACAAAATTGATGGGAAGAAATTAGTACTCATTAATTAGGCATTATTTTTTAGCAAAGTAGACATTCTGTTATTAAAAAAAAAAAAAAAAAAAAAAAAAAAAAAAAAAAAAAAAAAAACCAGAAAAGAAGACACACAGAAAGCTACAGAACTGAGGCAATGTGACTTAGAGGTTGCAATGGAATTTTTTTTATAAACAACCCCCACAATACACCCTTTTGCTCCAGCCTCTTCAGATACATGCAGGTAAAATATATCTCTTATGCAAGACCATTTCACAGCTAAAATTTGATTTTGCAGGCAATTTATAGCGAATGTCTGAAAACACAATCCATCTTAGAGTGTATCTTAATCTCACTGAGAACACAATGTTATATGGAGTGTAGCAACCTGAGGTGAACTGTAAGATGGAGGGAAAATGAAACCTCAAGGTCTTATCTCAGCTGTGGTCCTCACATCTGAGATCCAAAATTCCCCTACTTCAGAAAACTTCAAAGAATGGAAAATTTTAATAGAGCTATGTTGTTCTTTTTCTTAGATGCTTTTCCCTTCTGTGGAATTTGACTTTCTGCTTGGCTGAGTGTCAGTTAATATTCAGGTGTAACAGACCTATTTCTTAGGTCATGTGGAGACATTTTAGTCATGCTTTGGATGGTAATGTATATATATGTGTGTCTTTAGCAGCTTTAATAATTGTTTGAAAATATGCTTTCAGTGATAGTTGCCTAAGTATATAGATAGCCTTTGACAACGTGCTGATTTTTTCTGGGATAGAGCTCATATTCTTCATAGTAAGTGGTAAGGGGCTGTGGTTTGGATTTGTGCTGAAAAACAGATAATTCAGGGATGTTTTCACTATTGCTGAGCAGTGCATATACAGAGTCAAGGCTTTTCGTGCTTCTCATCACATCCCACCAGCAAGATTTCTGGAGGTGCACAAGAAGTTATGAGGTGACAGAGCTGGGACAGATGACTCCAAGTGACCAAAGGCATATTCCATACTGTCATGCTCAACACATAAAGCTGGGGGGAGAAGGAGGAAGGAGAAGACATTTGAAGTTATGGTATTTGTCTTCCCAAGCAAGGGTTATGTGAGATGAAGCCCTGGTCTCTTGGAGAGGGGAGAACACTAGCCTGCCCATGGGAAGCAGTGAATGAGTTCCTTGGTTTGCTTTGCAACACTCTTTTCTTTACATATTAGACTTACTTTATCTCAACCAGTGAGTTTTCTCATTTTTACTCTTCTATTCTGTCCTTCATCCCATCAGCAGGGAGTGGCTGAATGGCTGTGTGGGGTTTAGTTGCTTGCTGGGGTTAAACCACAACAGTGAATGAGAAGAATGAGAACAGGCTATACTCAGACAACAAACTACTATTTTCCATGGCTACTACCAGGGAAGTCCTGGACCTGCCTCTAAGGGAAGCAGGCATGCTAAACTTGGGGAGAACCACAAATGCAAACCACCACTGTGCATTCTCCTGAGGAGCCCTGCTTCAGAACTACTGTGCAGAGTTCCTAAGAATTCAAGTAAGCATCAACTGATGAGATGACTTGGTTTCACAAATATGTGCTTTTTTTTTTCCACCTGATTTTAACTCAAAGCAGATTTCATGCATCAGGTTTTCAGTTATCAAAAATAAAGATTTTCAATGTGGAACATTCCCAGAAGCTCAGCATCAGATAATTTACTTCCAAAGAGAAAACTGTCCTTTTGGTAGTGATATACTTTCTGTTCAGCAACAGTATTTTGTTCTTTGAGAAGTAAATTAAAGTGGTTATGCTTATAAAAAATGTATTTATTTATTTAGCAGCAGCTTTTGTGCCACAAAAATCTGTTGAAGCAATAGCTAGATTCCTTGCCAACTGGACAAATATAGGCTATTTGGACCACATATTTCTAGAAATACATAACTCCATTTTGTGTACATAAGGTCTTCCTCTATATTATTAAATATTATAATATAGTGTCACATGGTGCCTATGTGTGCTGTCAGTGTTATGAAATTGAACTTAAAAAGAAAGCCAATGTTAATATTTTTTCTCAGTACAAGTTCCACCCTTTTATAAAGTGCATGAAGGAAACAAAGTCAAACTTCCCTTATCGTAACAGTCACCATCACCATATGGTCACCATCTTCATTCTTTATATTCAAATTAAAAGACTGATGTAGAGTCTGATCTCATATTGTAACTACTGTAATGCTATCTAACTAAAATATCCATAAATCCTTACAAAACTCTTCATAACCCACACCAGGTAAAATGCATGAGTCATGAATGAATGACACATGAATGACACATCTTATACATGATGCAATTTACTCAAACTTGTTAAAAGATAGATGATATCCACATACAATGGAAGTCAATATTTGATATCAAATAATATGTTCTACTATGCTAACATATTGGAGTAGAATGTACATAAGTTATGGAGAAATTGAAGAGACAATTGGATATAACCAAGGTGTGCATTGTTCCTTTTGAAGCTTTAACTTCTAGAGCTAAATCCTAATAGCAGTGGGGTGGCAAAAAGATGGTGCATTTCAATTGGCAACATTATAACACCTCTGCTTGAAATTTATACTATAATTTTCCCTTCCCCTCCCTGGACTGCATTGTCTTAAAACCAGAATAATTTACCTGGCGCGACTCAATGTAAATAGCAACAAGTAGGAAAACCATACAGTATCCCACTCTGGCAATAGTTAGATAAGTAATACTAAGTAATACTTAGATAAGTAATACTTTTTCAGTAAAGGAAGAATACATTTGACTTTTGCATGCATGTGAGATGACTAAAGTAACAGTACTATTAGACTCAGAGTATTAATTACTTACCTGTGTACAGAAAAGGAGATTGTTTAGCAGTTTATATTGCTAGTTTTCTTTCTGTTCTTGGATGATAAATTCTTTCACATTAATTATATTCACTTAATCATTAATTTCCAAATTATTATTAATTAATCATTAATTTCCAAATCTGCTGTGGGAAAGTGAGAAAGTTTAACATCAGTTATCCTCCTCTGTATATTCAGGTTATTTCCTGAGGAAAAAGACTTGGGAGTGCTGATGGATGAGAAGTTCAACATGAGCTGTCAGTGTACACTTGCAGCCCAGAAAGCCAACCACATCCATGGCTGCATCAATAGAACCGTGGCCAGCAGGTCAAGGGAAGTGATTTTCCCCTCTACTCTGCTCATGTGAGACCCCACCTGGTGTACTGGGACCAGTTCTGGAGCCCCTATTACAAGAAATGGATGTGCTGGAGGGTGTTCAGAGAAGGAGCACAAGGATGATGAGAGGGCTGGAGCACCTCACCTATTAAGACAGACTGAGAGAGTTGGGGTTATTCAGTCCAGAGAGGAGAAGGCTCCAAGGAGACCTTATCGTGGCCTTCCAGTATCTGAAGGGGGCTACAAGAAAGCTGGTGAGGGACTTTTTAGGATGTCAGGTAAGTGATAGGCCTGGGGGGGATGGATACGTTTATGGGCAGATTTAGACTGGAAGTTAGGAAAAAGTTCTTCACCATGAGGTTGGTGAGACACCAGAACAGGTTGCCCAGAGAGGTGGTGAAAGCCCCAAAACTGGGAATTTTTAAGGCCATGTTGGATGGGGCTCTGAGCAACCTGATCTTGTGGGAGGTGTCCCTGCCCATGGCAGGGGGGGGTGGAACTAGATGATTTTTAAGGGTCCTTTCCAACCCTGAAAATTCTGTGATTCTATGATAATCCTTGTTCAAAGGTTAAACACCTCTTCTCACATAGCTTTCACATTTAGGCTTACACTGTATAACTACAATAGCAAGAACATATTGTTGCTGGGGAAGTGTGCATGTAAGGTTTATTTTTACAATTCATTAAGCTTCATGAAGAAGGGCAAAGCTAATATTTTCTACTTCAGGCCACAGTCTTTCTTGTAACCTGTTTTATGTTAATCTCTTAAAAATACAAGAAGAAGTAGACTTAGAAATATTTATACTGGTACAAAAATGCTTTCAAATAACACTGCTGACATATGATTGAATCCCTGATGTGAAACAAAGCCTGAAAGAAAGCTTTCAAGAGTTTGGTCAAGGACATTTCTTAAACAGTGATGGAGCTTATTTGTCTGTGTCGCCTTCTCTCTGAGTTATGACCTTTTTTGTAAAGATATTACAGTCTTTCTGTAACAGCTAAATGCTAAATGCTAACACTAATGCTAAATAAGAAAAAAAATTTTTAAAAAATTTTCTTTTACATATGTATAATAAAAGTAATCGCATTCATGTACTGTTATGCTTTTTTTTCCTTCCTTCCTTCCTTCCTTCCTTCCTTCCTTCCTTCCTTCCTTCCTTCCTTCCTTCCTTCCTTCCTTCCTTCCTTCCTTCCTTCCTTCCTTCCTTCCTTCCTTCCTTCCTTCCTTCCTTCCTTCCTTCCTTCCTTCCTTCCTTCCTTCCTTCCTTCCTTCCTTCCTTCCTTCCTTCCTTCCTTCCTTCCTTCCTTCCTTCCTTCCTTCCTTCCTTCCTTCCTTCCTTCCTTCCTTCCTTCCTTCCTTCCTTCCTTCCTTCCTTCCTTCCTTCCTTCCTTCCTTCCTTCCTTCCTTCCTTCCTTCCTTCCTTCCTTCCTTCCTTCCTTCCTCCCTTCCTCCCTTCCTTCCTCCCTCCCTTCCTCCCTCCCTCCCTCCCTCCCTCCCTCCCTCCCTCCCTCCCTCCCTCCCTCCCTCCCTCCCTCCCTCCCTCCCTCCTTCTCTCCTCTGATGGAAACATCTGCTAGGCCAAATTAATTAAGATATAACTAGTAAGTGCTGTGACAGTTTAAGATACAAACATTCAGCTATCTGAGCCTTATTGGTTGATTTTGGTTTTGTTCAAATATTTATTGATATATAATTATTGATAAATAAATGTTGATAAATAGTCTATCTTAATTATATATTGACTATCATAATAGACTATCTTATCTGCTGAGAGACAATTGGGAACTCTGGCAGTATCCTGTAATTTGTTCATGCTTGCAGAAGGGATTAAATTATAAGAGGAAATGAGATTATGCTTCAGTACTTGGAAGAAGTCAAAACACAAAAGCAGATTATTGTGTCCTACTCTGATCAACTCTGGTTTATTCTTCTGCCACAAACCTCATACCCAGCAGCAGATGCGTAGGCACAGATGAGCTACTTTGAACTTCCTCTTTGTACGCAGAAAATGCTTTTCACAATTTTCTTTTGAAAAGGATCCCAGTGGAGGCAAAAACTAAAGCACAAAGGGATTTCTTTCTTTGTTGGAAGGCCACAAGAGAGAACAATAAGCATTTCATCTGACTTGCTGTAAAACACAGATCAATGAAGTTCAGGCAGGGCTCTTACGTAGGTTGACTGGCTCTATTTGTAAAATAAGGCATTTTTCTATTGTTATTGGCTTACAAATTCATTAGACTTATGTTGTGGTTTGGACAGCATTTCTATCACCTGGCAATATTCAGGATGGACAACTGGGGAAAGGACAGGAGACCTATGGATTGAGATGAAAACAGATTTAATAGAATAATAATAATAAACTAATATTAGTCCCAATACTGATATGAGTTATATTTACCTCCAGACAGCTGTTGTGAACTGTGCACTTCTAGCAGTGAAGGCCAAATGTCCAATCTTGTGAGCATGACTGCTTCAGGGAGAACATGGTGGTCACAGCAAGAGGAGGAGGAGGCTTCAGCCATAGGACTACTGCTTCAATAGACAGAATCCTCTTGGGAAGGCCATGATAGAAACTCCAAACATCCATGAAAACTTCACAGTATTTAGTGAGGGTGATGTTTATGGTATGGAATACTGCAATTGGCCAGCTTGGGTAAGCTGACCTGGGTTTCACCCCTGCTGGCTCACTACATCTGCATGCTTAAAACTACACTCAACTTTGGGCATTATAGAAACCTGCACACCCAAGCATCTTGTCTCTTTTGTTCTCACAGAATTGGACTCTGCAGTCTCTCATTCATATATACTCTCTTTCATACGTTCTATCCTTCAGTACTTTAGAACTGACAGTGAAAAGAAAGAGTCCTAGGAATGAGTCTTCTCTGTACAATAGAGACTGGGAGGTCAAAATCTGCAGATTAAGTAACAGGGAGGAGATCTGGCAGACCGAGTTTTTCTTATAACAATAATTAACAAGTCCCTAAGATGTGGTCTGACAACATGTTGTGTCAATTTGTGCTGACTATAGTATTGCAGGCAAATACAGAGGAAACAAAATGTAGCAAAGACTAAACCCCCCAGAAATTACAACTGCACGTGTCACAAAATACAATGAAACCCTGTTGTAGAACTCTGAGTAAAATGAGTTATACTAGTATGAGTAAGCAGAAGCATTGTTGCTATATTCAGTGTAGTCTACATAGCCTAAAATAATTCAACAATAATAGTATGGAGTAAATCCATATATATTGATACAGTTATAAATACTGTACTATAGAAGTGTCACTTTTAAAAAAAAGTAAGAGATTACATACTAGAGATATGACATAGATAATAATTTTTTTGGCATTTCCATTATTAGCCATGTTCAAGTCAATTAGGATTGTAAAAGTCTAGCAAAAAATTTCAATAAAAATGTGGCATTTTGGGAGTATCAGCTGTACAATTTTGAATTTTAAAGCACTGAAGTTACAGTTTTGGAGAGGTCAGTAAACATCACCACATAAATAATTCTAATGGCATATGTGAATGCCTTTCAAAATTGTTGGTTGACTTCATAGTCAGGCCTGTTAAAGAACTGACCTGACTTAGTGAATTGTGCTTGAAATTAAAAAACTGAGGGGTAATGTTCAAAGCTGTGATATTTGCACATTCATAAAGAATAGGGAAGATGTGTGCACCTACCCAAGTAGTGAGAATTTCTCCCCAGCCTTGTCCAAAGACAATAACTCTAAGTCTATCCACTTCAGGGGCATGTGTAACAAAATACATTATCTGGGCAACAAACAGGAAGAATTGGAGGTCCATGCCCACTCAGTTATGGTAGGGGCACTACTAACAAAGACAGACACATGATCATTCTGCTACACTGAGTGCTTTTGAGCCTGCACCTAGAGTTCTGTGTCCGTTTCTGGTTACCACAACTTGAGAACGACTCAAACTGCAGCAGGAACAAGAAGGGTCACAATAATGATCAAAGGGATGGAGAACCTGCTTTATGGGGAGAGATTGAAGGAGATGTGTCTCTTCTCCCTGGAGAAGACTCAGGGTGAATCTTACTCCAATATTCCAGCAACTGCAGAGGGGAAGGAGGCTCTTTTCACAAGAAGTCACATGGAGGAGAAGGGGCGATAGGTGCAAGTTGCACTGGGACAGGTTTCATCTTAACATAAGAAACAAATTTTTTACAGTAAGAACAATGAAATAAACTTCCCAAGGATTAAGTCCACATCACTAAAGGTTTTCAAGATGTGACTGGAAAGGGTGCTAAATAATCTCACTTTTCCCATGGAAGGTACCAGTTAACTTTTGAGACCCTCCCTTCCAATCTGGGCTGTTCTATGTTTCTAAGATTCTATGAACTGAAAGCCTTCAGAAACCAGTACTAGTCACATCCAGTTGTATGTTGGAATTTTCTGCAATCAGTTTTTAATAATATATCTTAGTTCCAGACATTTTCAGTCGTGTAGATGTAAGAGTTTTATAATTACTGAGAGTTTTGTGTTTTGTTCTCTTGTCTGTGGTTATAGTACCACCAATTTGATCAAGAAATGGGCATTAATAAGTTTACTTGCTATGTGAAGGTCATCCTTGTTTTTAAAACCAGTCTAGAAAAAGTTAGCTGACAGAAAAAGAGACCTTGTACAGTTACATTTACAGAAAAAGATAGTGAATGAAGTTCTTGCAGACTTTCTTAAGAGATATTAGGGAATACTGCCTATAGTTATTAAAGGACCTTAAGTATTTCTTTATGCTTATGCTTATTTAAAGGACCTTAAGTATTTCTTTATGCTTATTTAAAGAATTTTCTGAATTGATTGTGTTCAACCAGTAGTGCTATGTTTTTTACTATAAAAAAATATAAAATATTGCTTGTGCACAACAGAGAACTTTCTGCTTGTCTTAAGCTTGAACTGACCCATTTTATCATTAAAATTTACTGTAGTTGCTAGAATTTGAAATCCAGTGACCTTTCCTCCAAAGCATCATGCTTATGCAAACAGGCATTTTTATGAATGTATTTCTCCTTTTGCACAGATCTCTGGGAAAAATACTATTTGAACACAGAATAAAAGAAACCCAAGAGAAAAAGTGAGAATATTTAAAATGCTTAATATTATGCATAAGGTTAAATGGCACTCTTTTCTTAATTGTAAGAAATTCAATGCTGGTGAGAGGGAAGGGGAAGGTGTCCTTATAATTTTGGGTTTCCAGAATCTAACTGACGTTTTGCTTATTTAATCAAATTTTTAGATAAGAAAATGAAATTAGTTAGAATACAAAACATTGCCTAGTTGACACAACTTTCTGTATTGTTTCTAGTGTTGGTGTAATGCTATTTGCTCACAAATTGTTTACAAATAGATCTTCAATCTCTGTCCCATCCAGTCATATAACCTCTTGAAAATAAAAAATTAACTTAATTAACTTACTATGAAGTGTAAATATGAAAGATGACTAATAACTAAACACTGGAGATGGACTTCTTAGTTTTTTTAAAAATAATTTTGTTTGCTACCTTACGTAACAGCAATGAAGAGGATAAAATAAAATGGAAAAATAAGTCAACCTAATTTATTTCTGTAGAAGACTATCTACACCTTGGGAATTAGTGACTCAGTAGGAGAAGCTGAACACTGAACAACTGAGTAATGGAGTGTGACAAAGCAGGATGTCTCCAGGAAACTATTAGTTCGGCATACTGGCTTTTAATGTAAAAATACACTTGCTACTCAATGGCAAGAGATAGTTGCTATGTAAGATTTTAATGTGCTCTGAAGATAATTAGTTCTCATCTGAAGTCTATATTTTCTTTCTTGACTATTATTCCATAGGCTTCTTCCTTTATTGGTGGTGGCTCACAACAGGAAGCCCCTCAACCACTTTGCCATCAGTGTTCACTGCTCACTCTGCAGGCACAGTGTTCTTGATCAAAGTGGCTGCTCTAAGGTTCACTTTAAGAATCTTTTCATAAGTTATTTCTTGGCTTCTTACAAGTCAATAAACTTCAAATCTCTTTATTTCAAGGTGCTTTCACATTGAAAAATGTGATAAAATACTGAATGGTTATTATGTTTGGTGGTTAAAGTGTGTGAAGATTGACTGAAAAAGAAGCGTTTAAAATCTTTTCACTAAAGCATAAAAAGTGAGATCTGAAGGGGAAAAATTCCACGTGTATAATGAAAACTCCAATATTGCATAAGGAATTTCCTGGGATTACTTTTTTTTTTTTTCTTTTTTTTTTTTCTATATATGTATTTTCTCCAGATATATTGACAAAGAAAAATATCACTATTCCAAACCTGCTTTTTGTATAACTTAATATATAAATGTTGTAACCTATATTTTTGTATTCTTCGTTTAACTACACCTTAAACATCAAGTCTTATCAACTTGGACTAGAATGATCATTCCATTTATTGTCCCTACTTGTACTGAAATTCAGTTAACTGGTAGCAGCATGGGGTCTATTTAGATCGTAAAGAATCCAAATTTTGTATTCTGGACTGTAAGACAATATTCTGTGCTCCTGAAAAATTTAGACACCTATTAATTAAGACCATAGCTACTCTAGATATGCTTAATTACTTAATTATCTATACCTGGACTAACTCAACAGTGCCTTCACAAAAGTCTTCCTTCTTGAAACCACTTTCCTGTCTCTCCAGGCAACCTACTCCATTAAAAAGTGACCTTTTTAGTGTTTTAGACATATTTTCAAGTATGTTGTGACATTTCAGTGTTGTCTGAAACAAGTAAGTCTCTAGCTAAATTATTTTCATAATAAACTCTTCCTTAAGAAAATGAAAAATGTATCTGTGTATACTATGCCCGTATCTGAAGCATCATCCTAGTTTTGTTAGTCAAAAAACTGTGAAGGAATGACTTTAGAAGAAACCTGTGAATCAACTTTAATTTTCTGTTATGAATATCAATTCCAGATGAAGAGTTTTGAAAAATTTCTTTTCAAAACAGTTAACATTTCCCTAATCTCCATAAAATCTTTGTCGATGACCAGCTTATTACCACCAGTTTCCATCCTGATCTAGTTCTTCACTTAGGTTGTTCTTCCCACTTCAGGAAAAGTGAATCCTTTCCCTCCTTCTATATATATGGACACCAATGGCATTCTGTCTTCATTCTAAACTTTTCTTAAAACTTGAGCTGTTGTTACATATTCATTCTTTACCATCATTACAAAAATATAAATCATTACGTGTAAACATATTTGCATAATACACATACAGCTTTCTACTCCATACATTTGTTATATTTACAGTAAATATTTTATTTCTATGTTCTATGTTTATGTTTCTATGTTCTATGTTTATTTCTATGACTTTACTGGATCTTTAAAATATTTTCAGTAATATTCCCACTAAATAATTTGACTGCCTTTTTTCTTTTTTTTTTTTTTTTTTTTTTAATGTAACAGACATATGCCTGTCAATAATTGACTGTAAGAACTAGGTGAAAAATTAATGCAGTATTTTAAAGGAGCCCTGAACTTTGGGTTTAGGCACTGGAAATAGTTATGAGAGACACTTAGATCTCATATTATCATTTTGAGATCTCACATAGATCTCAAAATACTAAATGGGTCAAATTATAATGGTTAAAGATTTTTGGTTAAAGATTTTACAAATATAATATCACAGATACACAGTTCTGAAGAAGTTAGAATGATTTTAGTCAGGTTTGCTTATTGCACTTCAATATTTGTATCAATAGTTCCAATAAAGTGATCCCTACATCTTTTCCACTAATTACAGTGTGCATCCTTTTTTTTATTGTTCTTGCACTGGAATATTTATCAACCTATAAATGTTTTCATTAAACAATGAAAAAAGAACTTAATGTTGATTAACATGATCTGATAATGTCATATGAAATCTTACCAGATGCTCAATATTTTTTCCTGTGGTTCTGGTTGAAAAATTAAAATGGAGGGTTCTTTGATAGGCTTTTTGTCCTAGTGTGTATGAAAGCTGTACTCCTATGCTAGTTGTGATAATCAGATCAAATGGGTACAACCTGCTGAATCACACAAAATGACTTGAGACTGAAAGGGACCTCTAAATGTCACCTAATTTAACCTCACTCCTCAATCAGGACCACCTAGACCTGGTGGCCCAGGACCATGTCCAGATGTTTTTTGACTGCCCTCAAGGGAGGAGCCTCCATAACCTCGCCGAGCAACCTTTGTCAGTTCTCAGTCACCCCAGCAGTAAAAAACTCCTGATGTTCAGCTGGAATCTTTCTCTCTGAGACCATTGCCTCTGGTCCTGTCATTGGATACCACTGAAAAGAGTCTGGCTCTACCTTACTGGCACATAAATATCTTCAGGCATTCAGTGTATGCATTGATGGGGTTCCCTCCGAGCCTCCTCTGAAGAGCCACAGTCTTTCAGCCTCTCATGAGTAATACTGTTCACCAGCTCTTCCTAAAAGGGGCCTCTCTAGGGAGCAGAAAAATAGGGAGGCACTCTCTGGATGGAAATGGGCTATAGATCGAACACTAAAATCATCTCACCCACCCTCAGAAACATTAACAGTGTCTTGATTGTGAGACCAGATGATACGGAGACCTGTGGCTCTGTTTTGAGAAGCATCTTCCATTGAAGGAAATGGTTATATAAATCAAATTGCCCTCTTTCCACTTTTTCTTTCCTTTTTATTCTTTCCTACCAATTTTCCTTAATTTCAGTATTGGCATTACCTAGTAGTTAAAGATTTCAGGTTGATAATTTCATTCTAACTTAATTATTTTTTTTCATAAAGGCACTACAACTACATGATCCAGTTAAAAGTTAATGTTTCTCATTTTTCATTTTTGCTTTATATAAGTACTAAAAATTATAGGTTAACTTTTAAAAAATCAGAAAATCTGGTGTTTAAAGTCATTACCAGACCTCAGAGAATTTTTAATTATGCAAATGGCTCATTGCAATGCACAAGCTCAGAAAGTGCAAGAGCATGGATTTTTATTGCTGTTCGTTACTAATCTGAATGGGATACATTTGTTGAAGGTCTGAATTTTTTTTTTTACTTCAAAGACCTGATTCCACAGGAGGCCCAGCAGATTAATGGACAGTGTTACTCTCTTGCCTCAGTTATTTATGGGAGACTTTTCTTAGGAGTAATATCAATATAATCCCCAAAATGTGAAGCACATGAAATGATTGTTTCCCTTCTTGGTTAATTTCTCAGTCACTCATTGTGTCCCAGTGTGTACAGTTCAACTGGGAGAAGAGTGACCCATATAAAAGATTTCCACATGTAAAAATAAAATCACAAACTGTTAATGAGAAAATGGCATCCAGTATGCTGGAGCTGTCACTCAGTGGTTAAGCTCCACTCACTGCACACAGCCAAAAGGTCTCATTTCCATTCTTCAGGCATTCAAACTTCTCCTGACTTCAGGAGCTTTCTGTGTGTAAAGAATGCAATATGAGCAGCAGGAAGCCCAAATTAAACGACAGTGCAAACCCTTTACCACTGCTTTTGCAGCATTACTGAGAAATATCACCATATTGCCTTAGAATGAAGAATGGACCATAACAGCAGATGGAAATAATGCAAATGAATGAATGTACACGAGGAGCTGAAAGTAGAAGTCACCCTGATTATAATTTCTTAAAAAGAACAGCTGACTCTTGTGACATTATGAAATGTCATATAAGCAGCTGTGCTGAGAGCTCTGTAGGATAAAGGTTGCACATGAGATACTGCTTGGTTCATATGAACTTCTTCCCCAGCAGCACCAAAATCAGCTGAAATGCTATGTATTTGTAATGAGAAAGAGGAAGTCATACAGCCTCCATAAACAAACAGGTTCATATAACTGCACACATTTTTATAAATTCCTGCTAAAATTCCAGTGACCACTGTGGATTCACAGAAATCCTGTTGTGTTCATGTGAATCTGTGCTAATGACCTTGTTTGTAAATGCCTTTTAGAACTACAAGCTGTTGCCTTCAGGATTTTCTATTTTGAAAACTCACAGAATAATTATTTAAAAAACCCTTTAAACTGAAGTCACAAGCTGGGGTCAGGAAAGTCTATTGCACAGCAGCCTTGAAATAATCATTAAAACAAATCTAGTCAGAGGTACTAATGAGGTCCTTAATGAGGAAACGTTAGTGTTGTAGAATATTTGAACTAGCAGATCATATCTAATCAAATGAATAGGTTTGCCTAGTCAGTAAAGCTAAATACTCTTAATTCTATCATGATTCCTTTCCTATACAAAAAAGCTAATTAATTAAATGTATGTACTTGACTTCTTGAGAATAAAATAACATATTAATTAATTTCATTTCTTTCAAAATAAACTCACTTGGGAAATGGAAAAAATATTTTGATTTCTAATATTCATAAAGATGTTTTGGGGTATTTTTTTGTTTGTTTTTTTTCTGTTGGTTTTTTGTTGTTGTTTTGGTTTATTTTCTTAAATAACCAAATAGGAAATTGTCCTTGTTTTTTTGTTCTTACTGGAAGAAATTCAGGAGGTTCATTGTAGAGCATACTTGTTGCAGACACAGACCCCACCAGCTGCAACCTTGTTATTGTTTACCATACCCCTCATAGGAGTTCTCTCCCATCCTGTCACTGACATTTTACCTAGGGAACCACAGCATCAGAAGCATAGCTGCACAGCACATGGTTGTGTTTTGGGAAGATCCAGTCAGGAACAGTTTGTGTGCAAAATGTTTCTCTTTCAGCTTGAATTCACAAGGTTTTTTTAAATGACGAGGAAGCAGAACCTTACACCAATGCCAACAGACTTCTTTTCTGGGCAGTTTTCACCAGAAATCTCAAGAATTCCCTAATTTGTATCTTCCTCCTCTTGAGCAGGACTGCCAATAGACCTTGTGTGTGTACTTCTGAGTATATCAGCTCTGACAAACATGGCTTCAATGACTCTACCTACTAGGACTTCCTAGGGAGAGTCCTGTAGCATATTTCTGAACCTAACCAAATACAGCAGCACAGTCCAAACTTCCTTTGTGGCTTGCACTTTATATATCATAAAATCATAAAATGGTTTGGGTTGGAAGAGACTTTAAAGATCATCTAGATTCAACCCCCTTGTATGGGCAGGGACACCTTCTGCTAGACCTTATTGCTCAAAGTTCCATCCAACCTTTCATATGTACGTCATATATAACGTAAAAAATGAGTAAAAAATACTGTAAAAACTGTTTATGGGTAGCCAGATAATGTGAAATATTTGATAGCAGAGCTGAAATTATATGACTGTGTATTGTATGTACACATACAAAAACATGTACATATGATAAGCGTATGTTTATAAAATATATTTTTAATGATTAACCTACCTCATTTAAGTGTTTGTTTATAGGTATCTTGGAACTGATTTGCTTCTAATATCAAATAGAAAACTTCCTATCTTTGAGTATTGCATGTATAATGGTACTGGTCAACACTTTCAGCTTTGTAGGCTAAATTAATAAGCTATCAAGAAAAAGTAAAAATGTATCTTGACTTGTGGGAACCAGAATGCTATAGGCAAGGAATACTTTGCTTCAAAACTATTTAATTATGGTGGAAAATTTTAGTGGAAAATATTATTTAGAAAAAAATAAAGGAGCACTGATGTGATTCCTCTCCCCACTAGAGTACAGGACACATATAGACTGAATTTTGCAGCAATACATCTGGGGCATGCAACCCTCCTGTAGAGGAGAGAATGGAGAAGACATGAAAAATGTGGGAGATATTGACAAACACTTGACTATCACAGTGAATGAAACTGTTCTAAATGAAACTGTTCTAAAAGCAGCCTCTATTCAATTTCTTGAGCCAAGTAAGCTCTGATTTGTTTTTCTTGTTTCTCACTTTAATTCCTTATATAATTCAAAAGAAAAATACAGTCTTCCAAGTGTAAATGCAGCCATGAGATATATTCATTAAAAATTTTATTTAGCCATCTCATGGGTGCATTTCTTCTATTCTAAATGCAATTTAAGTTCAGAAAACACCAAAACTTATGGAGCTGTAATTTACCTGATATTAGTGCACAAATAATCTGGTTTGTTTATCATGAGATTTACTTATTTCCCAGACTTTTGTTTTCTGCTCATTTGCTGACCAGTTTGAATGTTATGTGAGGTACACAATTATCAATACAGTTTGCTTAAACCCCATCCCAGTGTGAGAGGACCATGAGAGAAAAAATCCTGCTTGGAACATCCCCAGCAACTCCCAGCCTGATGTGGCAGCTATAATGGGGACCAGCTGAGCCAATGGGCAGGAGAGGATTGGTCAGGTGACCCAAATGGATCGATCAGAGTATTCTGTCTCATGGTGCTCCATTCTGCTCCCATGGCTCCTGGGAGGGGGCTCTGGTGACTTCTCTGGCTGGTGTGCTAGCTGGGTTATGGTCTGTCTGCCCCTGCTCCTTGTTCCCATCCCAGAGAAAAACATCATTTACCAAGACAGGCTGCCTTTTGTCTTCTCACATAGGAATAGTTGCTAGGACTGTTCTGAGATGTCAATGAGACCCTGTACTTGGGCACCTCCATCTACTGCTGAATCCAGTGTGGGATTTTTCCTGTTGGGAAGTACTTGCCAACTGAGGAGGGTGAGTTCTATATTTACATACTTTATATACATTTGTAGTTTGCCATTGCTACTTCATTAAATCTACCCTAGGTTTTATTTTTCATCCTAAAATCCTCTATTCCATATTCTCTTCTTCATCTTTCTCTGGGAGGGTAGTGGGGAATAACAGAGAACATCTGTCACCTAGTTTCTGACTAAAACCATGATAGATTTGTTGGTGTCCAGTGTAAGACAATAATTTCATAGGCCTATACTCCAATATTCCCATATTTTGTTTTACTCTGAAAAAATGGAATTTATAACAGTGCTTAACGTGTCATTTATTGACACTCTGTCCTTGCAAATATTAGTTTATCAACATCACTGCACAACTTGCCATATAGGATACCTTGGTTTTAAACTCTTTAGTATGGGTTTGTTTCTTCTTGGTCAGGGGCATATAGCAAAGGGCATTGTTTTTTTGTTGTGTCTGACACCACTTGTCTATTCTGCAGTAAGATGGGTAGAGGCTCTTCCTGGGTACTTTGAGCAATTTCTAGTCAATCGTATTGCAAATTATATCTTTGATCTTTTTATGGGAAATTATACCTCTTGTCTTCATACCAAGATGACCCATCAGAGTGTGGAGGTTCTGTAAATAGTGGTCCCTGTTTCTATGTGTTATTTATGCTCAATGTGTTTCAGTGGTTGTTTATTATCAGTCGGCACAGGTGCAGATGTAGGAGTTACAACACAAGTACAACCACGACTCAGACTTTTACAGCAGCCTTTGCTGATGTTCCTCCACCCCTGCTGGCACAGGTCACTGTTTATCAGACCCTGAAAGAAGCACTTTTGCCATCCTTCCACCCATAGTGTCACAGGTTGCTCTTGTGATCAAAAAATTAAGAAAGCAAGCTCAGCCCTGTGTTACCAGAATCATAGTGAAGATGGAAAATCTGGGGGAGAGGTTTGAAGATGAAAGAACAAGTAATTTCTGAAGGGATCAGGAAGAAGAATCCTCCGCAAAATCTTGAGCAGCAAGTCCTTTGAAGGTAGCTCTTTCCACATCACAAGAGGAGGAATCAAAGCCAGAGAGAACTACTGAATCCTTTTCTCTGAAAGACTTGTGAAACCTATGAAAGGTCTTTGGCCATCTAGAAGGTGAGGTCCTTATCACCGGGTTGCTTCAGTGTTGGGATGTTGGGGTTGGTACAGACTTCTTAATAGAGAAACCAGACAGATGAGGAGCCTGGCCAGAGATATTGGAATTTACACAGCAACTGGGAAGAAATTAAATGGTGCCAGCCTCTGGAGGCGGCTCCTGGCAGCTGTGAAGGGCAGATACCTCTTAAGGATGACATTGAGTCCTGCTCAAGCAAGTGGATCAGCTTGGAAAAAGGTATTAAATACCTGAGAGAACTAGCTATGAAAGAGGTGATTCATGGTGGCTGGCAAATAAATGCTGATTCTGATGAGATTCCCTGCCCCCAACCCATATTAAAGAAATCTGTGTAGAGTGCACCATCATCTTACTTCCACACACAGGTTTGTGGAGACCCTGATGGTGACACACTAACAATTAATAAAATGGATAGCAGGGTACACCAATAAAAGGATAGTTTCTCCCTTCATTCTCCAATTATTGCAGCAATGGAGAAAATGAAGGAAGAGACTGGTGGGTCAGACTCGGTAGGATGACAGAAGTTAAACTTTGCTCATGCCTGGACTCATGTCTCTACTATTAGGAGAAGACTTCTTTCAATGAAACCAGCCCAAGTAAAATGAGATGTATAGTGAAGTGATATGTGGTGCAGCCATGGAGAAGATAAAAGAAGCTTCTCATATCTTCTAATTCTTGGTCAGAGGCAAAGCCAGCATTAGATTTGGGGGGGGACACACCTTCTGGCATCTTCTCACAGGAGCCATGGCTGTGGCCCCCCTGCTTCCAAAAAATCATTGCACTAACCCAAGACACAAAACTTTCTTATTACTTACCAACACAAATAGCTCATATTCACAGTTGAATTAGCATGAGTTCAAACCCTAACACAGGAAGTATCTGTTTTGGGTACATTTACTGTCTGATTTTGCATTATTAGCAAATGTTCCCAGGAAGAGTGGTTGATGAACAGACTGTTTTCAAAACCATGGAATGTAAGTAATGATATTATCAGATATTTAAGTATTTGCTTGTCTAAACAAATCTCTGGTCCTTCAAGTGAGCCAGGAGAACATTTTAATATTTCTCTGTTTGCTCAATTTCAAAGATTACTATCTGACATCCTGTCTTAGGTTCTTCTACCTTTCCTATTTCATTTGGGCCAATGAGAGTTCATTTACATATTATACAAAAAAAAAAAAAAAAAAAACCAAACCAAAAAAAACCCACATGAAGACAAATTTGTAGTGAAATTCAGGGAATCAAACCTTAAGTTGCAGGTGATGATGATTTGTTGCCCTGCCTTTAAAGGATGATAAATGGCTTCTTGTCAATTACTGCGGTAGAATATACAAATAGGAAATTTGTACCCCTCCATTGAGCACATAAAATTGAATTAAAAACCTTCTTTCAAATCTTTGTGAGCACAACATTTTGTACTTTGAAACCTACTTCAGCAGCTAGAAGATATTTTGGAAAAAAAAAATTAACCCTGAATGACCTAGCAAAGGTAAATTTCTGTTTCTTTTCATAAAATGTTGACCCAATCTGTTAATGAAAGGACACCAATAAATTCTAGTAAGAGAATACTAGGGAATTATAAAGTTGCCTACCATGCGACTAAAATAAAATAATTTTCTCTATGAAATGAAGATTTTAAAATGCAATTTGTATTAGGTTCATACTAATAACAACTACATTCATGGTCATCAATCATGGCTTGGCTTCACGAATGAAGATTTCAGAAGGGTTCTCCCCAGGCTTGCTGGCAGCACACTGATGGCTGATAAGGCCTATGCAGGACAGGCAGTGGGGTTGCAAAAGGCCCAGCAGAAAGTCTCCTGTGAGGGGACAGCCAAGGCATGGTTCTTTCTGTGCTGTCTTTTCTCCTCAAGACTGATTCTACTGTATTCTCAAAGGAGGGAGCAGCGTCGTGGTGGTGTCTCCATGTCTCCCAACTGGAGGCCAGAGTGGCCCAATGATGGCTGTCAGTATGGCCACAGCTGAGGGATTGTCTCAGGGAGTCCCTGTATCTCCTCTCTGGGGCTCCTCTGTTGCAGCAGCTGGTGGCAAGTTCACCAGAGAGCACACTCTTAGGGAGGTGGTGATCCTGCATCCTGGAGATGTGCCTTGCCCAGCACAGCTGTGTCCTCAGTAGCATGGCCCCAGTACTGGTGACCCCTGCCTGTTCAAGGACAGTGACATTGGTCACGTCGTCAGTCCCATGGATGTTCTTTCATTATAATTAGAGGTAAAAAGTAAGGGTCTTTGGGTATATCATCTATCATCATAAGGCTCAAAATTCAAGGAGTTACAAAGAGATGGCAACTTAGTTCTAGACACTTTTTCTCTAAAATTTTCTGTTCATGACAAATTTCAAGTATTATTTTGATTTCCTCCAATTACAAGATGCACAATTGGTGCTTTCCTTATTTTATCTACACAAAGACATGTTTCTCTCTAGAATTGACTTTGACTCAGAAGAAATTTAAAGAAACTGAAAGGTTCATTTGTAATGCCATTCTAGGCCAAAGTTGCATGTTGTCTGAATGACTATTTGAGATTAGATCCATTTTGCAGCACAAAGGGTTCAGTACAATACATGCTCAGTGTAATAATTTTTAAAACTTATTAGAATTAATTCCAAAATTATCAAGACACTACAAATAATTCTAAGAATAGGAAGTTGATCTTTATAAAGAAAAATATTTCCCCTGAAGTAACTATTACATTAATTGAACCAAAATGTAATAAGATTAGTATTTAAGATTAGTAAACTGTGTCCAGTTCTGGGACTCCCAACGCAGGAATAACACAGAGCTGTTGAAGCAAGTCCAGAAGGTGGACACAAAGATGATCAGAGGGCTGAAACACCTCTCCTACAAAGACAGGCTGAGAAAGTTGGGATTGTTCAGCTTGGAGAAGGCTTGAGGGAGAACTTCCAGAAGCTGGAGAGGCCTATAGGAAATCTGGGAAGGGACTTTTGCAGCAGCTTGTACTGAGAGGACAAAGAGTCATGGTTTTAAACTTGAAAAGAGTAGATTTAGGTTAGACATGAGGAAGAAATTCTCTCCTGTGAGAGTCTTGAGACACTGGAACAGGTTGCTCAAGGAATCTGTGCCTGCCCCCTCCCTGGAAGTGCTCAAGGCCAAGTGGATGGGATTTGGAGCAGCCTGATGTAGTGGGAGATATCCCTGCCCATATAGAGGTGGTTGGAGCTAGATGATCTTTAAGGTCCTTTACAACCCAAAGCATTCTATGAATATATTCAGCGTAATCCACACAATTCCTGCTCAGTCCTGCATTTTCTTCTGTGCAGAAAGTTAACTACATTCTTCC
Source organism: Heliangelus exortis (assembly GCF_036169615.1). Classification (NCBI taxonomy): domain Eukaryota; kingdom Metazoa; phylum Chordata; class Aves; order Apodiformes; family Trochilidae; genus Heliangelus; species Heliangelus exortis. Next base: position 110,504,965 of record NC_092423.1, on the reverse strand, counting down.
TTTCTTCCTCTTCCCTTTTTAGTATGGGAGGAAGAAAGAGGTAAATTGCTATTTGTAAAAAACAAACCAACCAGACAAAAACCAACCAAACAAAAACACCAAAAAACCCCAAAACAAAGCACATGAGCATTGAATACAAAAGCTGGAATGGATATACTATTCTTGGTTCAATTGACCTCATTTTCTTCTTTCAGAAGAGATGAGCTTCTCTACAGTTAGTACAAAGGAAAATGTTATTCAAAGTATGAACTGATAGGCATATAACTTGTTCTTTAAGTTTATATAAAGAAAATCGTAGTGTAAATTATTCCTGTACTGAATTCCATTTGGTTTAATTTTCAGCATTACTTTCAATTCTTCTTATGAGCCCAGAGCATGTGTCCCTCTTTCTGTTGTTTACATAGGGTAATAGTATTTTCAGCAAAAATGGGATAGCACTTGTGCAAAGGACAAGTTTTACTCTGACATAAATTGGCACAAATCCACCAGCCTTTAATATTTGTACTTTCCATCGCATTGAAGTCAACTGCTGTGAAATAGCAGATGGGAGATATTAATTATTAAACTGAGCAATAAATAAAAACTGTAATCTTTTATTAGTAATCAAATTAGCAGGATGAATTAATCCTGCCATATGACCATTTTGATACCTGAGGGGAAAAAAGAATTTTCAATTAATATCACATTCCCTTGACATAACAATTTGTGAAAAGAAAGGAAGGAGGGTTCTTCTAATTAATCAAGTAATCAAAACAGAATTATAAAGAAGCAGATTATTTTCAGTTAATTTCTGTTGTGTTCTCCTCAATGGAGAGGCTTCTTTAACACATTCTTCTGCTCATGTTCCATTCTGAAGAGTTCTAGCCAACTAGAAACCTTTTGTTTCTTGAAGGTGGCAAGAAGTCTCTTATGGGCTATGACTGAATAGCTTAACATTCTTCTACAGCAGAAAACATTTTTCATTTTCAGTCACAAAACACATTTCGGACTTCCTTCAACACATATCTTTGGATGTGATGGAGAAGAAATTCGGCAGCAGAGGAAAGTCAAAGGTGTAAAAAGAAAATGAGACATTTGAAAACAGACATATATTTCAATCCCAACTGTGAACACAATACCTATAGTATTAAGAATGCTGTCCTCAGTTATGATATGTATGAATGATCGTACACCCTTATTTAAATATACATATCATAGAGTTGTACATATGTGCATACGTAACTTTGAAGGTTAAAAAACATGTTGTTTCCATAAGGCTATTTGTCCAACATGATATATTATTACTATGATATATTATTAGAGAAAATAGTCATATAAAAACTGAGTGGGGTAAAGGATCATAAAAAAAAAAAAATCCTAGCTAAATGTCAAAGGTATTTGGGGTTTTTTTGTTGTTTGTGTTTATTGGTGGTTTGTCTTTTTTTTTTTCTCTTAGATTAAATACAGATTTTCATTATTTAAATATCTGTTTACTTTGTAAAATGAAACACTTTCCTCACAGCATGAGACAGAGGAAAAGATCAAATGCTAAATTCTTCCTGCTGTGAGACATTCTTTAAGGCTGAATTTCAGCCTTCTGATCAACTTCCTGCAGACATAGGAGAGAAGGGTTGAAAAGAGAGATGTGGCAAACATCTGAAACAATTATTTGAAAAATGTGAATTGCAGAACTCGAGTATTTTCATTTTTGCAGACTAAGTATGTTTGCCTTTATATTGACTTTTAGTGCAAACACAAATAATAAATGTCTTACCAGCACTCTAGAAGCTTGACTAGCCATAGGCATTTACTGTGAAAGAGTAAAAGAGTTTTCAAAGAAATGCCCCTCAAATGAAAGTATCTTTTTATTACATGGTGGAAGTAGAATTTAAACTATCTAAATCACTTTCAGAAGATATTTGTTCTCATGTTTCTACTACAATGACTAGTAGTGACTGAAGTTGATTGAGGCTTAATTATGTCGATGAAATAATTATAGAGATGACCCCAGTCTCAAGTATCTTGTGTGTAGCACTTACTCTCATTTTCAGCATAGTCTGAAAATCAACCCCATCACGGCTTAGCACTTCTTTATAAAGGCCTGAAAGGAGATGGATTAAGAAGATCACACTGAGAAAATATTTAAAGATTACCAGTGAGACATGGTTTTAAGATATCCCTTAATAGTGAATAACTAATTTCAAACAAATTCTGTCCTTAAATTCATTTCTATGAAGTAAATGTTACACAGAAAAACTTCATGAGTATAGAGAAGTTAAACAGATGCAAATTTAAAAATGTGACTGGACGTGTTCAGAGGCACTTCCCTAGTGCCTCTGAAAAAAGAACCAGAGGAGCAGTATCTTAATTCTAGCAGCAGAAATTTGACAAGAAACATGAATTCAGGGTTTTCTGTTTTCTAGTGTGTTTGGCCCTCTTCAGTCTGAATAAGATGTGAAAAGAAAATTCTGTGAGATATTTTCATCCGGAGAAGCAGTAAATACTATCTGTGATCATAATAGTCACTTTTTGTTTTATTTAATGAGAGCAATGATAAAAAGAAAGATTCTGTGAGTTTTTTATATCTTTCTAACAGTGTTGATTATAGAAAATACCATGATCTATCTGAAAAGATCAGCAGATAAACACCGGGGGCTGACTATGAATTACTCATAGGTGTTCTCTTTTTATCATGGAGATATAATAAATAAAGGCATATAACATGTCTACATATGACTGGAAGTCATGCAGACCACTACAAAGAATGAGATATTTGATTTCTTACATCTTTTAGAGAAAACTCACTACCGCAGTGTGACTTTAATGGACCTCAGAATCTGGTATCTGAATTACACAGCTACTTGAAAAGTGCATTGCCATCGAGTAGTCCATAACTGACTGCTGTTGAAGACAGTGGGAGCTGTAGGGCTTGCAAGAGAATGGAGAAAGAACAGATGGACCATGACTGGAGGCAGTCAACCACCAGTCACATAATGAACAGCTCTCTTGCCAGGCCACGTCCCAGTTTTTCAGCCGTCGGGCTGTAATACTCATTTCTTCTATCCTCATGAGCTATACAACTGTTTTGCTTGATATTTACTCTATGACTCTTGGGCAAGCTGCCTCAGTAGCTGCAGAAATAAAGCATTCATATGGAAAAGCTTCTGTTAATGATGTGTTCCCAGTCTGAAGCTGGACTCAGACTGATACAAGCACTTGGATTTATTTATTTATTTATTTATAATTGTGGTCCTTGCACCTGTACCAGAGAGTATGGGCCACAAACAATGCCAACAGATTCAGTGTTCCCAACCCCTGAAAATTTGTTATACCAGCTGCAACTAGCACTAGGAACTACACTGGTAAAGAATTAATGAGCCATTGGCAATGGTGATGTTTGGTACCCAGATGTGCAGTTTTCCACAAGGTCGGATGTCATGGAAAATCAAGCTGGTGCCTTAAACAAATTGCATTAGGCCAACTTCTACTCAAAAGGCAATTAGAGCTAGAAATACTAGAGCTAATATTCTGAGCTGATAAGAATATGAGAAAAGGAGCCACTTCTAAAATATTATCATTTAACCAGTTCTTCCTGAAGAAATGTTTTCTATAATTTTTTCTATATAAACTTATAAATGTTTCACTGAATTTAGGAGATGAAAAGATAAAGAAAAGGGAAGAAGATAAATTTCTATTGGTCTTAAAACCAAATACAAATCATAAGACAAATTTCATGATAGTCATGATGTGTCAGAATATACTGTTACTTAGATTAGAGGTATAGGTTCACATTACTTTAAAAATATAAGTTTAAGCTGCAGTATTATCTACCTTGAGTCAAAGAAATTGTTCAAAAAATTCAATTTGTGCTCTACCATTTACATAGGTATCTCTGTTAATATATTCTCAGGATCCATTGTTGTAACTGTACAAAAGTTGTTGCTGAGCTAAATAACTCTTTATTAGTGTTAAACTCAGTTTTGTACATGAACGGCAATTTTTCTGTAGGTGGAAAAGAGAATATTATTCAAAGTGGGAGTTTTTCCTGCAGAAAATTATAATATTTACTAAAAAAACCCCAAACCTCAAAGCACAGCTTTCTATCCCTTCACAATTTGTTTTTTATATGTTCATAGGTAAAATGTTTAAGTCTTTAAAAAAGGAAAAGGCAGGGAAAGAATGTTAATTTTCATGCTGCTGGAGCTGTATTATTTTAGTAGTTATAGGTTTACTTTATTGAAAATCATTTTGTGATTCATTCAGTGAACTGAAACTGCAATTTGTACACACTACCATTTTGTGCTGACATGAAATATATTAGAAAGATGTGTGAGGTTAGTAGTGATAGGAACAACAGATGCATGGTAGTCAAACAATATCACAATGCAGAATGAAAGTCTTACACACCAATTAGCCCAGCTTAACAAAGAAAATTATCTTCCTTATTTACTAAAGTGAATGTGGTTGGTAGATAGATGAATAGTGATGGTCACAACTTAAAAGAAAATAGAAAAAAGAAAAGTTGTGGGGTGACATTTTTAAAGTATCAGACTTGGATGACATAAGGTAATTCTAGGCTAGCTTGTTAGAGTTTGCTGTCATAAATGATGCAGCAGTAGTGATAAGCTGTTTCACTTTTGGATAAATCTGCACTAATGAGGCTGTACCTCCAGTACTATGTTTAGTTTTGGGCCCCTCACAACAAGAAAGAAATTGAGTTGCTGGAGCATATCCAGAGAAGGGCAAAAAAAGCTGGTGAAAGTCTAGAGCACAAGTACCATGAGGAAAGGCTGAGGGAACTGAGGCTGTTTAGCCTGGAGAAAAGGAGGCTGAGGGGAGTCATTCCTTTCTCTGAAGTAGCAAGTGATGGAACATGAGGAAATGGTGTCAGCTTGTGCCAAGGCAGGTTTAACCTGGATATTAGGAAAATATCTTCCTTGAAAGGGCTGTCAGGCAGTGGAAAAGGCTGCTTAAGGAAGTGGTCAAGTCACCTTTCCTGGAGGTATTTAAAAGACTTGTAGATGTGGTGTTTAGGGCTATGGTTTAGTGGTGGACTTGGTAGTGTTAGGTTAAATTCTGAATTTGATACTAAAAGTCTTTTCCTACCAAAATTATTTTATGATTGTATCCCAATAAACATGAAGAGCTCTTTTTGTGAGCTATTCCAGCCAAATGAGTGACTGGCACTGATTTCATAGTACCATTCAAATTATTAGAACTTTATCTTGTGTAAGCAAACTGCTTAGGCAACATGCACTTTAAAAAGAAAATGTTAAATTGATCTTCATCTGTTTTCAAAGGATGGTTTCATGTGAAACCAGAACTTTCTTTTGCACCTTTGCCTCTTCAGGAAAAATTTGGTATAGCTGGCCCTATAGAATGCTATTCTCCTCTAACATTTTGTAGCAGATTAATTCTACTCAGACTCAAGTCAAGCCCCGTAGAAGTGCTTATCAGAATAATGAGAACAGGTCTTATGAAAATCAAACTAATAGAGTATAAAATTGATATTCTATTCCAGTTATGAGGACAGACCTAAATACTTTTAATCCACACAGTTTTTAGTTACCAAAAATATTTAGGCAGCTTTGTAAAAATATCATTGGAGTAATAAATATGTACAACCTGAAGAAAATTTCCTTTTTTTAAATCATACTTCTTATGTTCAGGTGTCCATGAGCTGTGCTATAGGTGTGAAAACTTTTTACAGAAGCCTAACTGCAGATCAGGTTGATACATCTCCTCAGTATAGCCTGCACTGTACTTTGTAGCATTACAGATTCAGACTGTACTTGATTACAGTAGTCCTTTGGTGTGATGTATTATTTTTGCACCTTATGTCCCTATTCTCATTTTGTGCTTTTATAGGTCAATTTATACAACCTTTTTCTGGGGTTTGCCTAATCCTTGTTATCCTCACTTTCCTAATTACTCCAGGCAACTTAGAATTGATTAGTAGTGTTATCAATACAGATATTTCAGTAATGTTACATTTCTTCTTAAGCATTTTTCTTCAGCCTTCACTTTCAATTATGCATTCATAAAATTAGAAAAATGGAATCACAGCATGTCTTCTATTTAGACACCAGCACTAACCATCAGGAAATCAGTCAACTGTTACTTGCAAAAGCATCCATTCATTAGCAACTTATGCCTGAATAGCTTGCTTAAATCAGTTTGCAAACAGATGCCCAAAGAGAGATGCTCTAAAGAAAATGAAGTTTAAGACAACTGCATTTAATGAGAGCCAAAAGATGGCAGCATGATTGGCCAATCTTCCTTCTGAAAGAGGTGTATGTACATCCAAGCACCTGGTTATTGCAATTCTTTTCTTCATCTTTGTGCTGCAGGAAAGTATATTAGATAGCTGTAGCTCTTTACCTGGGTTTCCTGCTGTGTGACAGAACTTCTGCTTACAGAAGGATGTCTTAATGCTCCTACGTTGTGTTCCAAAACATCGAGTTTGACCTTAATCTTTCCAAAAGCACCAGTCCCTTAAGATTTTTCTTTTCTACTGTATTTTTCCTTCTTGTCTCAGACAGAGAGATCAGAATCCTCTATGAATTTAGGGCTGTTCTTTAATCATCTAAAAATAATACCCAAGAGCCAGAATCAGTTCCATGTAATTTTTCCCCAGAGTTTAATTTCATAGCAAAAGAACTCAGAGCATCCTCATTTTGTTGGTTTTTTTAGTTTTGTTTTTTTGTGGGTTTTTTGTTAGTTTTTTTTAAAATGTTTGCTGAATATAAGCCTCAATAAGGCTGTTTTGTGCTAGACCTGAAAGAGACATCACAGCCTCAACTTGGTTGTCAGTAATTAAAAAGGAGTAAGAAAATATGTAGTGCTAAAGGAAGGTCTTCACACTTTTTATCAGCCCCAGTTCTGTGTGTGTGTCTGCATTTCCCTGGTGTGCACCAGCACTTCTAATAAACTTGCACTTCTGGCCTTGCCAAATTTTTTAATAGAAATCAGGGATCACTCTCCATCTGTTTAACTTTATGCACTAGCCCTGCAAACTGTCTTCAGAAATTATCTGGATTCTGTTTCTTTACAGGCTGTGGACAGTAGCAACCCATTGACTACTGCTTTAATGTCTTTCTTCTCATAACCTTAACCATGTTAAGTGGCTGTCACTGACCTATTGATTTTTTTTTGCTTTTGCTTTTTTTTTTTTTTCCTGTTAGACACAATTAATTACCTTCATTTTCTTTCTTCTTTGTTTACCTAGGCTTTTGTAGCAGTCATCTTGCCTGGTGGTTAAGAAAAGACTGTCATTGTCACTGAATTGAAGGTGAAAAGCTAGATGTTATTTTCTCCTTTCTCTTTGACAAAATGATCCTTTAGTACTGTGATTTCTTGTGATAGCTTTTCTTCTTCCACATAAAAAATTTATCCTAAATACTGTAACTGCATTTGTAATGGTCTCCAGTGAGATCTTAAGCTAAAGTGCTCAAATAACACATTCACTGAGGAAACTGTGAAAAGTACCAGTATCTCTGAAGCAGCTCTGTGCTGACTCAGAAGCGACACACTCAGGGATTTGCCTTCCAGTTTTCAGTACTTAGCTCCCTTTGGCTCTTCAGTAATTTACTTTTGTTTGCATGACACAGTCTGTGGAGACCCATTTGAGCATGACCAATTGTCCTAAGACCCAGTGAACTCTAAGTCTCTCTCAGATCTGAGAGATCTATCAAAATGCACTTTCACTCCCAGAACTGCACAGTACCTGGCCAGTGGCACATTCTGCCTCAGTTCAGCTGGAAGTATATTAAATGCTATGCAGCACAAGCTTGCTACATTCACTACAACCATATAACAGGTTTAGGAAAAAGACCTTACATTTCTGTCTCTGACCTCTAACAGTGAGGTTTTGGCTTCATGTAGAATGATTTCTGTTGTTCCATTTGGCCTGGCATTTAAAAATGTCAAGTACCAAAAAGTGTTACTTAGGCCACAATTAGGAAAAAATGCTGAATTACGTTTGTTGGAAACATGAAGAGAAATTTTGGACAAAATGAAAAGAAAGAAAAAGACCTGATTCTGAGTGCTGTCTGTCAGCTCAGAAGAGGGAAATTTAAGAGGTGAACAAAGGTAATTGTGACTCTGAGACAGCAGTTCTGGGCAGATCTCTTCATCCATTAATTAAGAAGACCCAGCTAAACTCTGGGACTTGTTGCAGTCATCTTGTGCTAGAAGTAGGTGCAAAACTGTGTCCTAAGTGAGAGCATTTAATTTGTATCTCCAATAGTCCCCCTTTGCAATATATGAGGTGTTCCTTTTATATATAAATATATATATATATATATATGTAAGGGCATTTGCTGACAGCTTTTTTTTTCCACCTCTCATTAAATAGTGCTACTCACTTTGTAAGTCTTGCATTGGAGAAGCTGTCCAGTTATTTTTTACATTCTTTTTTTCCTTTTTGCATTAAATGAGGATAGCTGCTAAATGTCATGCTTTCTTATTTGATATGGTGACACTTGCTGATAGGTTTCAACTGCAGTGTGTATCCTGCTGAGTAGAAGGAACCAGTTACAACACCCTATTTGCTTGTCATGGTTCACTGTTGCCACTTAAGTAAAACTGACCTTTGTGTTAATGGAGTTATAACCTCTGCTTTAGAGTAAACTGTGGCTCAATCAAAACCAAAGATAGAAAAAGAGAAGGCACTGTGCAGCACAAAATGTGAAATATTACTGTGGAAGGTAATACTTTAGCAAAATGCTTGGAGCTTGGCAGCACATCAAAGCACTTGCTAGAATCATGATTTCAAATTGAGATGGAGTTTTTTAGAGCAGTGTTAGTACATATGTATATGTGCCTTAGGTCAGATTAAAGATCCATCTTTCCCAGAATCCTGCCTACGAATGGGGTCATCATTGCTTAGGGAAAAAATCTCTTTTAAGCAGCAGAGCAGAGAAAAATACCAGAAACTTGCAGCTTAGGGACTGCTTCAGCCAGAGGATCTGTGTCTATTAGCACTTTCTAGAGGACTTTTTTCCATGTATTTACCCAATATTTTATGAATTTATGCTTCTGAACTGCAAACATAGTGGCAAGAACTTTAGCTGATGACTGCCTGCCCCTTGAAAAACTCTCTTTTATCTGTTTCCAGCATTCTGTCTGACCATTGTATTTGGTATGTTCATGTCTGGTTAGAAAAAAAAATAAGTCATTCTCTGTTTTCTTTCATGCCATCACTTAAAACCTACATCCCTTCTGTTGGTCATTTCTCTTTTTAGATGAAGTCTTATATTCTATTCAACATCTCCTAGTACAGGTGACATCTTACTCCCTCAATCAGCCTTTATAATCTCCAATATACCTTTTTATCTTTTGAGGTAGAAGGAATGTACACTGGTCCCTCTAAAGACTGGATATAGTCTAAGTGTATGCAACATTGTAATGGCATTTTCCTTTTTATTCAACATATGAAGTAACTCCTACCATCCACATTTTTTGGACTGATTATTGCACAAACATTTTTCACCTAACTGGTCACAAGACTTGCAAAATGTTCTTGAAGTAACACTAGCTTTATTATACTTCATCATTTTCTTCAATGTATGTACCTAAAAGCCACATATACCAGGTTTTTCTAAACTATTTAGGTTCCTTTAAAAATTTGCCTTTACGGCTCTGTAACTCAGGCAATTCCCTGAAAATTCCAGAAATACTTAGAAGGTCATTCAGTGACCTCCATATTTTCCAAGCATTATTCATCACTGTTAGTGAGACTTTTAATGTTGTAAAAGATGTATCTTTAATGAAACTTAAGTTTTAATTAAAGCATGAAGCAAATGGCCATTAAAACTAAGCATGATACAACTTTATTAGCAAATCTAGCAGTCCTTAGTAGTACACAAATATAGACTTCCCCTTAAAAGTATGTTTTCCACACTGGAAAATTAATTCTATTTAATTTTAGCTATCATTTTATATGGTTATGCTTGCATTCCAATTTATAACAAAATATTTCCTTTACAGACAAAATTTTTGCTAGATTTGGAGTGAAAAGTTATAAAAATCAGAGATAATGAATCATAAGCATTAAAACTCTAAGAAAACTTTGGTTAATTTCTTAGCAGCCATCACTTCAGTGTTTCAAATTTTATGTCTTCTTTATTTAAATGCAGACTTATTTTTTGTGACTTTTCCTCAGAAAATAGATTCCAAAAATTTTTGTCTCTTGGAAAATTTTCCTTCATGATGAAGCAAAACCTTCAAATTTCCTCTTTCTGTGTTTTCAAGGATTTACTAAATTATAAATTTTATAAGAGGGTATTTTGAGGTACAAGATAGGACTAAAATTTTAGTTGCAGTTTAAGTAACAAGAATGAATGGTTGGGTATATCTAAGAATGTAGCCAAGGTAAGGTTCTTAATTATTATTAAGAAAGCGTTTTTTTAGTTGAGCAACTGATATAATTGGGAAAATAGACAAAATCTCATAATGAGACAGCCACACATTGGTTTTGACAAGTAGAGAAATAATTAAGCCAATTCAAGACCAGGTTGAGGTCAATAACCTGTCAGTTATGTTAATCCATTATACACTTTGAGATAAAAAAGTAGCTGGTGATAGCAGGGTATAAAGGGATACAAGCAAGCAAAAAGATTACAGGTTCAGCAGGAGTGTATACAAGCAATTTGTGTTTGTGAAGGAATAAACTTTTAGCAGCGGGTAAAAAACAGTAAAACTGGTGTGATCTTTTGATACCTCCAGCCTCACCATCATCTACATTATGTCCACAGTTTTTAACACTTAATGAAATTTCCCTCTCCATCTCAACTCTCCCTTAAAGATGTGAATTTTGAAGATAGCACATATATATATATATATGAGATAGCATATATGTTAAATATGCTATATGTTAAATGGAAAACATTGTGTGCACCTGTCCCTTATTAGTTGATTATGTGAATTTATCCATGGCAGCAGCTGGGAGGGTCTGTGTATGACAAGATAACCCTACTAATTTTCATGAATCCTACATAAGAATGTTATTTTCTTTCAGAAAGGCAAAGTAACAAGCAGAGACTCTTCCAGTGAAATTGCTATGTACCACAACAAATGCTAACAGACAATCTGTAGAAGTCAGACCACACACTTACTGGTGAAAGAAAATTTTTCACAGAAATACCTCTCCATCTCTGAGATCTCACCCCTGGTTGTCAAGGAGATGCCAGCCCCTGTCTCTGTCTTTGTTGTGCAGAGGCTGAATACTTCCCAAAGCTAAGGTTATTGTCCTCAACTTATACATAGCTGCTTATTTATCTGTCTGTGCCAGACGTATTGAAAGTTACTGTGCCTGAGTGTTGTCTACTTTTACAGATGTATCAGGTTATTTATCAGACAGAGACTTCTTACCAGCTTGGCTTTTCTAACTTCAGTAATTCTATTACATGTCTGATTTGCCATTTATTTTCTTGTTTTACAGTCAAAGCATAAAAAGTAACAAAACAGAGCAATTCAAAAGGAAATCTTTATAAATGCTTCAAACAAGCAGTCCCGATAGCAAAAGCCTATAAGGATGTCATGTGTTTAAAAGGAGTCCAAATGCTGAAAAATATTTACTGTATACTTCTTGCTGTGGGGGGAAATAAAATGGAGGGAGAAAAGCAATAAGGCCCAATTTGTTGTTTACATAGTGGTATTAATGAATGAAAAGAAATAATGAAATGCTACATAACATTGCTTACCTGGTAAAATATGGAGGCAATACCAATAATTCAGAACATAGCAGAAAGAGTAACCACGTAATTGCTGTTTACAGAAGTAAACGATGAAGCATGGGAAAGGCAAAGCAATCTAAACAAACAAAATGCAGCTTTTCTATATGGGAAAAAAAACTTCTTTATTCCAAATAATGGGCAATAAAATTTCGTGAAAGAAAATTGGTAAAAAAGCCACCCAAAGAGCTGACAAAAAAAAATTTTTTTTTTTTCTTTTTTCTTTTTTTTTCCTGATGAATTAAAAGCTGTGTATGGTTGGTAGTCAAAAAATAAAGCCCCTGCTACAATGTCAATAAGGGGCTTTTATTAACAGTAACACACTGACTGTGGAAAAATGAGTCAGTCATGAAAAAAATAAACATAATGGTCATTTGTTATACAGTGAGTGTGAGATAATTGCAAACTGTTTCAGTAATCGATCACTTTTCAAGACCATTGAGTATCTCTGCAGTTGTGAAAGCTAACAAATAGCAGATGTCAAAGCATATGATTTGCACAAGCTGGTAAGAAAACTCAGTATTATCTATTTGAAGAGCCTAGGAAAAAGATTTCAAAGATGCTATCACTTTCCGTCTGTGATCAAGGCAATTAAATCAGTCATCAAATGACAATCATCAGGGCATTCCTTTACCAACACTGCTTGGAAATGTGCAACCCAAAGTTATTCTGATCTGTTTGATGAATTTGCAGAGACCTGAACAGAAAATCGATAATCAATTGGGCTTCTCTTCTATGATAAAAATTTTTTTGAATAGCAAATCTAGAAAAAATGTCATGAGCAGAACCAAAACTTGCACACAAATGTTATAGTTCATGGGAGTTTTGACATTATGAGTGGAGATGGTCTGCATAGGATGATGATCTTACGTGTATTTTTATGATCTTGTGTAAATTTAGCTGCTTGAGAAATCATTGACATATTCAAATCCAAACAAATGTCCTCAGTCCAAGATACTTATAAAAGGAGTATTCTGTTGCAGATACACTTAAATAGGGCACTCTGTTAGCTGGACAGTCTTACACATCATAGTTACTGCATTGCTGATCTATGTGTTCAAACTCACTGTGACACCTATTTGCAATATGATTTGGTGAAGCTGCATTAGTCTCATTAAAAGAAAAATTAAGTTAGAACAACTGTGAAGACCAAAACTGCTCAGAAATGATGTGACAGTGTAATTCAGATCATGAAAGAATCCCTGAGGTTTATTTTATGGAGGAGTCTCATAACACAATCAGATGAAACATCATAAAAACTATCATGGTTCTGATCTTGAATCATAAAAGGTAGCACAATTCTGTACTAAGGGTCCAAGGCCACAGTTCAGTTCTCCAACACTGCTAAATTCTGAGGCAGCACTTGAGGTCAGAAATAATTTGAATTCTGCACAGTGCAGAGTGAAACAGGAAATTGGAACATTAAAAAGCAAGTGTTCCATAATGTAGTTTTACCCGAGGGTTGTTCTGCATATATAGATGAGCCCTCTAAGCAAAATAGCCAAGGGAGACAGGCAAGAGCTCACTCATCATTCTAGTGGAACATTCTTCCTCATGGTAAACTGGTGTCTGTGTTACACTCAGCTACTTCTAACAAACCTCAGTTGAAGGAAGTTGATGGTTTAAAACTGGATACCAATTTTAGAATGGATTAGATACATGCAAGGACTGTCACTCCTCTCCTCGAGGTAATTATATGGAAGAATGTAAGTTGTAAGGAAAGACATTTCTAGAAATTATTCTGTATCTTGAGACTGAAATCAAAGAATGAATTAGCAAAAGAAACCCTGGGGCTCTCTCTACTCTCAAGTTTCATCAGGTTCTATCATGTCTCTGCCTCCACTCAGACGCAGGTTCTTGTGCAGTCCTCAGCGGTGTCCTGGCAACAGATAATCAAGAGTGCTGTCCTGAGACAGTTTTTCTCACAAAAAAGAAAGATCTTGTCTGCAGTTGTATGGCTATGCATATGTGCTCTTTGCTAGTTTATATCAAAAATCCCTGAAAACCATTTAGAATTTCAAAAATAACATAAGTATTAGATGTCTGAGAAAATTTATAAACTGATTCTTCCGGCTTATACCCTCATGAATGCCAACAAATTAATTAGCTTTTCCTCTTACAAGTTTTCTGCTCACTGGAGTTTTACATTCAAATAAACTTCTTTTTAATATGTTCAGTTCCCACTTGGTAGGCTTTTTGTTAGATTCTCATTTTGCAGTTATTTCTTAGTGTTTCTTGGGATCAGGTCTGGATTTTAAAAACTGGGTTGATAGCATAATATAGAGCTGACTGTGTGTTTTCTAATGTGTCAAAATAAATTTACATGTATAATCTATAGGGGTTTTTATATACAGCATGAGGTATAATACAAGTTTAAGTACTAAATGCACAAAAGTCCTTCCCTAGTAAATGTACCTGGAGAGGCACTTATTTGCAGTTTTCAATATCAGTTTCATTTTCCACACCTCTGTTCATACTATTCAGTTATTATATATTTATTTCTCATTATATGTCTTCTAAAATACATAACACAACTATATGTTAGTTTGTTTAACATAACTTTCTCTTGGATATCCAAGTATGCCAACTTCTGTACTCAAAATGCCTCATAATCTGTCTTTCTTTTAGCTCCATTATTCATCCTAAAAATTTCATCATGGGTGGCTGTTCTCTCAGAGTAATGAATACTGGTTTCTAGACCATTCTCGTCTTTAAAAATTTCTCATAGTCTTATCCTGGTTTATATCTCTGCCTTCATTTCCTTCTGTGACTTTCACAGTCTCAATATTCTCTACACAATCTCCACAATATTTTACTCTTCTTTATTAATGTTTTCTCCTGAATGTTGAGGTTTATGCCAAGCAACCCCCAAGTTATTTTAATCTCTGATAATTTCACTGTGAGAGTCATTATACTGGAAATTCAGTACAGTATTAGGATGCCCAGATCCTTATAGTAGATACCATGTCATTATTATTTAAATCTAATTAAAAGAAAATAACTTATCTACTTTCTATTTGTTCATACTCTTCTTTCTGTCTAATTTTTTATCTCTTTGCCATGGAAGATTGTGTTTATTAATGACAGAGGATTGTTTTCCCTTATAACATGCTAATTTGCGTTGCTATTAGACTAATGGATTAGTCCAATGAATAACTAATCATCTTGTTCATCACTTATACATTCTTTTATAGCAACGTGAATGTTATCTTTTGAACCTGCAGATCAAAACTAGACCAGCTGCTAGGTTTGACTTTATAGTAAGTATACCTTGATCAAGGCTTTTAAAAAGAACTCCTCTAATTAGGAGTAGGTTATCAAAACAAAACCCCACTGCTAACAAGTAAATGTTTGCTTGTCTTGATATATGGTTCTAATGTAAATACCAAAATTATCATTATGTCACATTGTTGCTTCTTCAGTGCTAGTGCACCACTGAAATTCCTCCCTCCCCCCCCTTCTTAGCTGAGATGATGAGGTGGATGAGAAATTGAAGTAGTGGATACCTAAATAACTAGATGTGGATTGAGATAATAATAAAAAACAATGTACATCATAGAACTATAGAATCAGAGAATAGTTTGGGTTGAAAGGGACCTTAAAGATCATGTAGTTCCAACAAACCTGCATGTGCAGGGACACCTCCCACTAGACCAGGTTGCTCAAAGCCCCATCAAATCTGGCCTTGAACACTTCAAGTGTTCAAGGAGGGGGCAGACACAGCTTCCCTGGGCAACCTGTGAAAGGGTCAAATGCTTTGCACAAGTCCAGGTAGATGACACCAGTTGCACTTCCCTTATCCACCAGCTCTGTGACCCCATGGTAAGAGGCCACCAAATTTTTCAGGCATGACTTCTCCTTAGTGAAACTATGTTGGCTGTCACCACTCCCCTTCTTAGTTTCCATGTGCTTTATCAGAGCAGTCAGGAGGATCTGCTCCATGATCTTCCAAGGCACAGAGGTGAGACTGTCTGGCCTAAAGTTCCCTGGCTCTTCTTTTTTCCTTTTTTTTTAAAAATGGGGGGTATGTTTCCCTTTTCTAGCCAATGGGAACTCCACTAGACTGCCACAGTTTCTCAAATATGATGGGCAGTAGCTTAACAATTCCATCCACTACTTCCCTCAGGAGCCATGGATGAATCTCATGAGGTCCCATGGGCTTGTGCTTCTTGAGGATCTTTAGATGGTTTCAAACCTGATCTACCCCTACCCTCGGTGTTTCTTATTTTTTCCAGTCCTTGCTTTTGCCTTCTGTGACTTGAGCTGTGTGGCTTGAATACTTGCTGGTTAATACTGAGGCAAAAAAGTGATTGAGTTCCTCAGGCTTCTCCATATCCCAGGTAACCAAATCTCCTGTTTTCTTCTGTAAGGGGACCCTATTTTCCCGAGTCTTCCTTTTATCACTGATGTACCTGTAGAAGCTTTTCTTGTTGCTCTTGATGTCCCTGGCTATATCTAATTCTAACAGGGCTTTGGCTTTCCTAACCTGATCCCTGGCTGCTCAGACAATTTTCCTGTATTCCTCCCAGGCTACCTGTCCTCGCATCCACCCACTGCTCCTTTTTTAATGTTTTTGAAACTAGACGTTGCTTCTTTTTTACTAACAACATTGCAAGATTTTTTTATATTTTCTTAGTTCTTTAGGGCGAACAACTCTTTTCAGGTTCAAAGAAGTTTATTTCCAGTTCAGGTCCCACAGCCACTCTCCCAGTAATAAGAACTATGTTTTCTCAAATGACTATGCTTTCTGAAAATATTTCTGAAGTACTAATATTTCCTGTTTAACCACGAAATACCAATATCTATTTCTTAAGGCATTAATTATAAAATAATTTTTAAATGCAAGCATTGTTCTTTTCCAGGAGACACACTATTTAAAAAAATTATTTTCATGTGTATGATCTTAAAAATGTGGATAAAATTGAAGCATCCTTTTAGAAAGATCACTGCTCATATTTAAATGGGAGGAACATTTCAGGGGATTTATCTTTTTTTGAAAGATAATTGCCCACTATCCCTCTGTTTCCTCATTTTCCCCTCTCTAAGAAAAGCTGATAAAAAGCAGAGCAACGTCATTACTGAAGAAAATAAAAAGACAGCAATTTCTCTTTCAAAAAAGAAAAGAAAAAAAAGTTTATTTTCAGTGTTAAAACTCACAGAATGGACCAATGAGACTCTGTTCAGCTGTAATTGGAGGTATTTTCCTTACAAATTTATTCATTCTTCCTTTGTTGTTTCATTTGATCTAAAATATCATTGATCTGGCCTCTAAGTATATGTTTACCCATTGTGAAAGGAAAAAACCCAGCAGCAACCATTACTGGTTATTTTAGGGGAAAACTAACATGTTTAAGACATTTCCAGGAGACTGATCTTCCTTCTGCTTTTGTTTAGTAGGAAAATTGGCTTCTGTTCAGTATATAGATTACTTGGCTTAGCCTGGTAATAAATGAAAAGCACTACTTAAGACATCTTCGTTTTGTGAAGAACCATGCACTGAGGGACAATACTAATTAGTAAAATATAATACAAATGGGAAGGATATGAAGGTAATGTTTGGTAATACAAATGGGAAGGAGAAATAGGATCTTAGAAAAATTACTAGTACAAAAATAACAACAGGCTACAAACACCAAAAGCTGAAATAGTCAGTGTAAAGGGCTGTTTCCAACATGTCAACATTTTCCTTATATAAATTCTCATGCTGTGTGAGCTCTGAAGGCTGAAAATACCCTATATTTAATAAAATAAGAATGAAATCCTGCAAAATCATGCTGAAGTGGACTTGCAAGAGAACAACAGCCAAAATCTCTATAAACTTAATCAATCTGTCTGACTGCTACAGACATTGAATTAGTCAACAGCAATTTGTTTGATGAACACAAAACAACATCTGACAGGTCAGTAAAGCTCAATTGTAGTTTCATATCTAGTTACAACTATTACATAGTTTACAATCTAACTCAGTGCAGGCTCGCAGATCTACCCATTTTTTAATAAGAACCCATCCGTGTTATGACTTATTGTCTTCCTCATTTGAAAAAGAGTTCCAGGAAAACAGGAGCTTCTGGAAGGCCTTCAATTCAAGCTTTGAATTCAGTTGCAATGTTTTACATCATCAGAAAGCAATATGCTGCCAAAGACAATACCATCTTGAAAATTTAGCCAATGCCTACATGTCATAGTATTCTGTCAAGAGTCAAGGTTTTTGAAATGAAGTCAGAATACAGGACTTTGAAAACTTATCAGCACTTTACAAGCAAGTATGCAGTATTTATTGTTGCTTCTTAGCAGAGAACTTCCCTAGCTGAGTCCCAAATTAGTACATTATGCTGGTTCCTGAAGGTAAGTAAGATTCTGATATTTCTATGGACAGCAACTGGACTTACAGTTTTATTCTCAGTGTAAACTGCCAAGTATATACTCTGCTAGATCTCTTTGCAATAAACACTTTTTCAGTGCCAGATGGAAACAACTAGGCTGCCCTTACATTCACAGAGGTACTTAAGATTCACTTTGAGTCAAACAAATGGTACACAGAAATAAATAAAATATGGAAAACACCTATCTCAAAGGTAGGAATCAATTTGAATGAGGAGAGGGGAAGTGTATGGGAACAGTTGTCCATTTGTGAAACCAATAGGCAAAGAAGACTCTATTTGTGGCACACTTCCAAAAGATTTCTTTCAAAACTCATGCGTCTTTCCATACAATGTGTCTTGAGAAACAAGATACTCAGCTGACTGACTGGTTTGATTTGCAGGTTTGGCATTTAATGTGAATGTTTCATTTAATGATGGCTTCCCCAAAGCATGTGCACATGTGGTACATTTTGAGGAAATATTTATGTTACGTGGTACAATTTGAGATTTCTTTTGGAAAAGATTCAGCATTTGAAAAAACAAAAATGTAAGCAGGGCTCTAACCACACCACCCAAGTGCTAAAGGCAAAGACAGGAACTTGGAGAAGCAAGATCCACCCACTGTAGGAGAAGAACAGGTTTAAGACCATCTAAAGAACCTGCACAAATCCATGGGAACTGAGAAGATCCATCTACAGCTCCTGAGGTAATTGGCATATGAAGTTTCCAGGCTACTTTCCATCATATTTGAAAAGTTGTAGCAATCTTGTGAAGTTCCCACTGAATGGAAAAAGGGAAACATAACTCCCATCTTCAAAAAGAGAAAAATAGAAGACACAGGGAACTATGGGCCAGTCAGTCTCACCTCTGTGCCCAGCAACATCATGGAGCAGATCATAGAATCATAGAATCATAGAATAGGCTGGGTTGGAAGGGACCTCAGAGATCATCGAGTCCAACCCTTGACTAACTACCGCTGCAGTCACTAGACAATGGCACTGAATGCCACATCCAGTCTCTAGATCCTCCCTAAAGATCCTACTAAGGCAAATGTGGACATGCTTGGAGGTAACCAGTATGTCTTCATCTAGGGCAAACTGTACCTGACAAGTTTGGTAGCCTTATACAATGGAGTCACATCTTCAGTGAACAAGGGAAGTGCAAATGATGTCATCTACCTGGGCTTGTGCAAAGCATTTGACACTGTCCCACATGACATCCTGGTCTCTAATTTGGAAAGATACGGATTTGCTGAATGGACAACTTGGTGGATATACTCAAAGAGTAGTGGTCAATGACTTAAACGAACCTACAGAAAAGGTGTGGGGGAGGGACTGTTTACAAGGGCGTGTAAGGATGGGATGAGGGGAAGGTGGTGAGGGTGGTGAGACATTTTCACAGGTTGCCCAGGGAAGCTGTGGCTTCCCCCTCCTTGAACACTTGAAGTGTTCAAGGCCAGATTTGATGGGGCTTTGAGCAACCTGGTCTAGTGGGAGGTGTCCCCGCCCATGCAGGTTTGTTGGAACTACATGTTCTTTAAGGTCCCTTCCAACTATCCCAAACTATTCTGTGATTCTGTGATATGATTCTACATGTGTACATTAACTTTTTCCCTTCTCAGGTCTTCCACTAGTACAACGGGGATAATATATATCTTGAAACTGAATGTTTTTCAATTCTAATTTTAGACCAGAATTATTATTAATTCCAATGAAGAATAATTTGATGACATCAGTGTCACTCTCAAGAGAAAATGCCTCTGATGGGAAAAGGTAATTTATAAAATTATGGAATGAGAAAAGCAAGCACAGAGTTTGTGAAAAATACTGGCATTGTTCAGAATCAGGCAGTTGATATTGTATTGTGATCTGACATTAAGCAGGATTAAAACCTATTTTTTTCCAGAGCCTACTAAATATTGAGTGTGATACATAATTTAAGCAGAGAGGATATTGTTTTCTTGTTGTTTTTTTTTTTTTAATTATTGTTTTTTATAGGATTCCCTTCAAAAGGTGATTTGTTTTATGCTTACTCTTGGAAACAAGAATCCCAATAATAGCTACACTACTTTTTTTAAAAAGACAAATGAATAAGAAAGATAAAGCTTCTGAAAGTGAGGTAAGTGCTATTTTCAGTTTAGTTTTTGTCCTTTGACTCTTAGTTTCCATTAATTTTCACTGAGATACAGATAACCAAGTGCTCAAGTAATGTCTGAAAATGATTCTAAGAAACATTTTGCCAATAAAAGCTCTTAGAAACTTGACCTGCACATCTTAATCCTAAATTCTCCTAATCTGTAACTAAACGTGTTATCTCTTCCAATAAAATTACACCTTCTAACAGTGTAAGTGCATTTGGCCACAAGAAATCATGCTGGACCTATTTCTAATACACCTCTAAAAACCTTATATGTGAGTTGGAGTTTATTTGAACAGCTCTGCTTCTGAACAGAGTGGAACAAAAGACAAAGTGTTGAAATAAAAATTGACTTTTCAGAACTTTTATTTGTACTACAAAAATCAATCATTTAAATTCCTGGAATTTAATGGTGCTTTGTAAGCATGGTCCAAATAAATTGTTTTTCTAGTTCTATCTGAGTTATTAGTTTTGAATGGTCTGAACACATATTAATTATGTAGAAGAAAAGGGACATGGGAGGAAGTATCTGGAAATACATTTTAAGATTTTCCACAGTGGAATTCTAAATTTCACAAAGTAGTTTTGAACACTGTGGTTAAGAGGAGAATAAAGTACTGTCTGGAGGGCATGCAGACTTGATTTTTATAGGCAGTGGAATTATGCAGGAATAGAATTGATAAAGATGGTTTCCATCAAATATTCCATTCTGCCTGCTTCTTCCTCCATTCCCCTTAACTGAGATTTAATCTGCAATTTGTTTCATAGGATCTCAGAACTTGGTTGTGTATGATTCCATATAGAGACACAACCTGAGAAACTGAGGCAAAACCCTTGTAACAACATGAAAACATCTGAAGTTTTTATCTATGTCTTTTAAATCTTGATATGAGCAATATTTAAAACAGAACTGTCAAGTAACAGTTTATCATTATTAGGTTAATGCCAGTACTGCCAACAACCTAGTAGCATATCATTGACATTAATAAAAAAACCCAAAGCAAACCAAATAAAACCAAAATCAAAACCAACAATAAAACAACAACAGTTTGAAGCATTCAAATAATCCCTGTCAGACACTCCTAAGACTACTGTCAGGATTTTGCACTCAGTGTAGAACACGAAGAGCTTTCTGGTCTGCACAGAGCAGCTCATGCTTGGACTCTAATTCTGAAACCCCTCTGTACTAAAAAACCCAAAGATTTCCCAGTTTACCTGCACACCTAAAATAGGACATCGTATTACCAGGCATGCCCTTGTGTGTTTTACAGGACCTAGCTCTCTGGTTCTCATTTTAGTCCACAGGCTCTTGAAATTGTACTAACATTTTAGGGAAAATTAACCTGGCTACAGCGAGGTAGATGAGAAACTGTTAGAAGTATTACCAAAAATTAAAGGAAGCAGAAAAAAACACAACATACAATCTCTACTCCATGTTCATAGTGTTCTTGAAAACATGCAATTTCTCTAGCAATTTTTATCTTAGGTTTTTTACTCCTGGCTTTGCACATAAGGAGAATCCAAATTTCAGTAGGAAAAAGTGAAAATGAATGTGAAATTGGAATATAAATGTGAAATTGGACTATGAAGTGAAATTTATTTTCCCAAGACAACTCCCGTACCAATGATACAGCTCTCATTTTTTTGCAGAAGAGAACAAAAAAAAGTTTCTAAAAATACCTCATGAAGGGGTTCTGTGAGTGATCCTTCTTGTTCTTGTGATCTTCCTGCTGGCTAGAAGGAAAGTTGCCCTTTTAGACCTGGAGAAAAAAAGCAAAGCTCAAACCCATCCGAGCCCAGAGTGTTGTAAACAGCAGCACAATGTCCAGGTAGAGTCCAGTGACCAGAGATATATCTCAGGGTGAATACAGAGCTAAATACTGTTAGACCTCTTTGTTAATGACCTGGACAATGTGACAGACTTCACCATCAGCAAGTTTGTGGGTGATACAAAGCTGGGAGTAGTGGGTGATATTCCAGGTTCTTGTTTTGCAATCCAGAGACCTCAACAGGCTGAAAGTTGTGCAGAGAGGAATCTCATGAATTTCAGAAAGGAAATGCAAAATCCTGCATCTGTACAGGACTAACCTCAAGTACCCATAGCTGTGGAAAGCAGCTTTGCTGAGAAGGACCTTGGGATCCCAGTGGTCACCAAGATGACCACAAGCCAACAAGTAATATTCATGGGAAGATGGTCAGCAGCTTCCTGAGCTGCACCTGGCAAAGCATTTCAACAGGTGATCCTATCTCTCTAGTTTGCACTGTTAGGGCCTCATTTTCAGTGCTGTTTCCAGTTTTTCAGTCCCCAGTACAGGAAAGACAAGGATCTACTCAAGTAAATCTAACAAGGGATCGCAAAGACGGTGAAGGGATTGAAGTTGTTTCACATGCTTTTTGTGGCTGGATAAGAGAAAGCTCAGGGGGAGATTATCAATGCATTTAAAAATCTGGGGGATGAGGGAAGAGGGAATCAGACTCATCTCAGTAGTGCTCATTGAAAGGGCAAGAGGCAATGGATATAAATGAAAAGACATGAAACACTATCTGAACAAAAGAAAAAACATTTTCTTAACGTAAGGGAGGTCAGACACTGGATAACTGTCTGATTTCCAGGGAGGATGAATAGACTGTTTCTGCAGATGTTTGGAATTTTTCTTGACATGGTCCTAGACAATGTGTTCTAGCTGATCCTTGTAGAGCATGGAGTAGGAGTGGAAGGGGAGGGAAATGGGGAGGTAGCTAGATGATCTCAAGTAGTCACTTCCAATCTCAATGATTCTGTAATTTTGTGATACTGTGATTCTCTAAGAAAAGTTTTCCAGTATTTTCTTTCTATAGACAAAATGGCTTTCTTATAATGATGTCAT
This sequence comes from Heliangelus exortis, assembly GCF_036169615.1. NCBI lineage: Eukaryota > Metazoa > Chordata > Aves > Apodiformes > Trochilidae > Heliangelus > Heliangelus exortis. The sequence continues at coordinate 110,481,886 of NC_092423.1, read as the reverse complement.
GAAACTGTGTCAAGAGCTCTACTGAATTCAAGATATATCACATCTGCTGGCTATTCCCTGTCCATAAGGTCTGCTGCCCTGTCACAGAAAGTAATGAAATTGACTTGACATATGTTGTTCTTGACAAATCCATTTTGGCTGCTACTCATTTCCTTGTTCCCTTCCAGGCACTTACAAATAGTTTTTTGATCATTTGTAGTAGTATTGAATGTTGCCCAGCCTATATTTCCTCCTCCTCTTTTCAAATAGAAAGAGAAATGTTCTTCTATTCTCCTGTTGCCTGATCTATGTGAGATCTCAAAGATAACACATAATAATTCTGAGAATTCAGAAGCTATTTCTTAAATACCCTGGCATGAAATTCCTTCTTGCCTCCTTGATTTGAAAATATATTAAATAAGCACCCAGTATGCTATATAGTCTACTAAAGACAGAGCTTTCCACCTTTTATGGTGGGAATTCCTTCTACAAATAAATTGATCAAAACTGAACATTTTATTAAGCGTTAATGCAAAAAGGATCATTAAACTTCCTTGGTATCACCTGTAGATAGTATATCACTCCCTCTTAGTACTCACACTAGGTTATGATCATGAACATCCAAGTACTCTGTATTCTCATGTTATACATTCATATTTGACTGTAACCTACTTTCTGCTCCCTGTACTCTAATTCCTGAATGTTCTTCCTCTGAAGTCAAAAAAAAAAAAAGGCTCATGATTTAGTCCTTTCCATTTCCTATCTACTTTCTATTTTTCCTCTACAATGGGACAGCATGCACTTGTGACCTTTGTATCATTTCTGTAAGAACCTGCCAATTCTCTTTTTCCTCTCAAATAAATTTTAAACTGAAAGGCTACCACTTTTCCAAGTTTACTGAAGTTTGCTTTCCTGAAATCTCATGTTTTTCATTTTCCTGATATTACTTCTTCCTTTCTTGAAGATTACAATCTCTGTTATTTCATAACCACTTTTACTCCAGTTCCTTTGTCTATTTCCTTGTGGGTAGAGCACAACATGAGTATTTTATTTGTCATTAACTAGGCACAGAGCATATATATGTCTGTGTCTGTATCTTTGAGAGTAACCATGAACGTGCACAGAGAGAAAATCTCTATTTTACAAATAAGAATATTGATATACATACAGCTAAGATACAAAACTATCATAACATGACTAACTGCCAGGGACATTTACATTAAAAGTGTTGTTAAAAGTGTAGACCTGAGGAGTAGTTTATGTAATGCATTCCTGACCTGCCTCTTTCCAGATAATTTTCACCAAGTCATATTTGTTGACAGAGTCTCACTAAAGTTTAAATAGAATTTCTGCTTTTGACTTCAGCTTAGTATTGTGCAAGAGCCTGTGCCAGAGTCTGCAGCAGTCTCCTCAGCTAGGCACTAAAGTTTGCCTAAAAATAATAACTGTTGGGACTATGCACTGTTATCTACAAAGGAGCACCCATATAGCATCCCCAAAGCAACAATGGTATCTCATTATCCAGAAAACTTAATAGAAAGTTTTACCATATTTTATTTATATGTTGCAATGAAAACTGGCAATGTGTGGTCACTGACACATTAACAGATAGTAACCACAGCTAAAGCCTTAGCAGCTCCCCTCAAAGAATTGTCCACTTCCAGAAAACAAAACAAAACAAAACAAATTCCATTTTCTTTAGCTACATGGCAATATCTGTGTTACCTTTTCACTTGTGAAAAGTGACATGCCACTCTAATTACTATCTTCTTCAAGAGTGGTAATATCCAGAAGATGGAAAGAATTAATTTTTAATCCTCATCTATTAATTTGTAATATAGACAGATCAGGGGTAAGCCTGGTAAAGTTTCTGATGGAACCAGGAACCAAGTGTCCATGATGTAAGAATCCCCTCTGAGACTTACTTTAAGGTTAAGTCTAGACAAAAAAATTTGCAGACCTGTAGTGAAAAAAAAGAAAGTCTATATTTCCATCTTTAGCAAGGAAAGTATGATCTCAGCAGTGATCTGTCACTATATAAATAAAATAATTACTAGAATTAATGTTTTTATTCTGGAAAAAAAGGATCCTTCAACTCCCTCTTCTTCCTTTTTAGAAAATACATCATCTAAGATCAGTAGCAGAGCATTGTAACTAATCACCCAGTTCAACATACACAAAGAGAATGATGACATTTATTAAAAGAGTTCTCACTGTCTTCTCATCAGAAATACTAAAATAGAGGATTCTGATGGTTAGAATTCCAGAACTTAATATTTAAAAATACTTGACTGTAAGTTTAATTTGAGCAAATTTGAACCATCTCAAAGGTGACATATCTCAAAGGAATTACTTCTAAGTACCTAAGATTAGATACTGAAGTATCTAAGGTTTATGAGCTATAAATGTAAGCTGTGAAAAACAATTACAATCTCTATGTAGGTACTTCTATAGGCTCTTTGTACACACTTAGGTTCAGAATGAAAGTGAGATTTCAGGTACTCTTTCTTCCACTCTTCCTGATTAGCTGTGGCCCTTTTATAACCTCTGGTGATTTCCACTTCGCAGTCCATAAATCTCCCATACACCATGCAGAAAACCAGACATGATGCACATGTTTACTAACTCTTCATGGAAATGCATACAGGTGAACTCAACCAGTTTCCATCATGAGTTAGCTGGACGTAACTCTTTACAAAATTCCATTTTCAGACACTTCATTGAGCTGTAGAAATCAATTTTCTATACGATATGCCAGGAATGTTTAATCACATGCACTTGTGATTCCAAGTAACAATTATCTATTTGAAGTGCTCCTCATCTGGCATTTGTTTGTCTTTCGTTAGGAACACTAATCAGGAAAATTCCAGTTAGTTGTCTGCATGTTATTTGAATAAAAGCTTCCTGATGTATTTTTGAGTATTTTAGTTTTGGCTACCACAAATTCTCAACTACTCTGTTGGCCCCATATACAACCTTATGAGGACTGCACAGATTAAATTACATCACAGCGCAGTCTCATGATAGGACTAATATACAACCCTAGACAGGCTGACCTGAAAAAATAACTGAAGAAAACAGTTGAAAAACAACTGAAAAACAAATAAATTGCTTAATTTCCTGATGACGACGAATATTTACTTGTCCAGTAAACTTGATGACCTTAATTTAGGTCCTGTGTCTGCTCAGGAAGATATGAATTTATATCTCTGATTTCTTTAGGGAATGCCTTTAAACCTACTCTCAGATTAAAAAAGGAACAATTTCTATTGAGGCTGTCATTGTGCTTCGCAAGCGAGAATGATTGAGCCAGATGGAGAAAAAGAACAAGGAAGAACATGATTACAGTTTCACTGTTAAAAGTTCTTACTCAACATGAGATACACCATTTTCAGATTTGCTTCCAGGATTTGTTTGGTGGTTTTGTTTGTTTGCTTTCTACTGGAAAACTGTGTGACTCACTTGGGATCTAGAGAAAGGAACCTGACTTTGCTTCCTCCCATCATGCAGTTGCTTTCATTTTCCTTCCTTCAGCCCCATGGCTCATTCTACATCTATATTCAGCCACTGGGGAAGTCTAAAGGAGGAGGTATGTCCAGAACAGCTAATAAAACCATTAGGTAGGTAACTTGACAGATATTGCATTTAATAGTTAAATGCACATATTTCAAATATTCCTTAGTTTAAGCTGGGAAAGGGAGCAGACAGTGCAGGTACTATTTTGCCAGTTTTCTCAGCTCTGCTGTACAAATAAAAGAAGGATTTTTGCCAAGTAGATATACGGAACAGTGTGCTCCCAGCTAATTAAATTAAAATGTTGATCTAGAATGCTAATGCCAGAAGCAATTGTTTATGGTTTTTAAATGTATTTGACAATGAAAAATGTTTTGAGATTAAATAATGTAATTACTGCTAAAAACATTTCAGAGGTGTGGAAAGTACTTGTCAAGAACAAATTGTATAGGTATAAGATGTTACTCTGATAACTTCACTCTTGTCGCAGAAGAATGCAACAAATAAATAAACTGTTGTAAAATATAATTTTACAGGGACTTTATTTTTCTCTCTCAGCTTCACTGACTGAGAATTGCATTCCATTTTCAAAGAATAGACAATTTTTACATATTATACATTTTTTGTCTTTGAAAACTGCCAGTTGCAATATCCAAGGTGAAAATCTATTTTATGTACCCAGACAGCATGCAAGAACATGCTTTTATATATGGACTAAAATGAGGATGCCTCCTGGGTAGCAATAAATATGCAAAATACATGAATTCTATAACAAAATAGAACATTTTTTGACTGAGAAGAGATAAGCAGAAAATACCATTTCTTCAACTAGAAAAGTCTGCAATTTCTACCAAAATGTAAGAAGAGCTTTATGGTGTGTCTTTCTATAAACGCACACTTCGACTCATTAATAAAGTGAACTAATTAAAGATAGATCATTGCTTACTTCCTAGAGTGTTCAAGAAGAATCTGAAGATCCTTGTTTAGTACTGCAGCAGCTTGCCTGTAACCTTTTGTTAAGTTTGTGCTAGAAAAGAGATTAAATGTTTTCACAAGCCTACCCCATGTACACCATGCACATGGAATTTTCCGCAAGGCAGACTGGAAATTATCAGACCAACATAAAACTGAAGTTAAGCTCTGCCTCCAAAAGTGTGAAAGCCATTTAAAACACAGTACCACTGCACAGCAGTCTGCATGAGGAAAGAAACTTGTCAGAGCAGCTAGGCTTTACCAAGAGCATTTTAACACTAATTCTTGGAATAAAATTTCTGACTCTAGGGAAAGTTGCCTAGAGCGTTTTATGGATGAAATGTGGTCAGAGTCCCACATTAGCCTTCATGGTGCTCCTTGTCACAAACTTACCAGATCATTACCAGCTATCTCAAGAGAATCTACCAAAGCAAGCACTGCTCTTTCTTGTCTTTTAAAACATGAATTGGGATTTCATGTGCTGCGGAAAAATGTCAGAGCAAGCTGTTACTGCTGCATCAGATGCTTGAACTCTTGGATGTTTATGTTATTCATTCCATGTATTCATTTTGCTAGCTTTGGTCTTTTGTGCTGCTCATTCTGAGAATTTTGGTTTCCTAGAATCACAGAATTCACTTCATCTCCTGTAATGCTAATGTGAAACAGTGAAACATCTCTGAGATATTATGATTGCTTGAAGGACAGCAGAGCAATGTGTGGGTGTGTGCACAGAATAGTTCATGGTGATCAGAAACTCAGAATAAAACTTGTGCTATGGGACAAAGCTGATCAAAAAACTTATAGGGAGCTGAGACTCGTTGAGCAAGTCACTGACCAAATATTAGAATGCAGAGCACCTGTAAAATGAGACCTGCCTTCTCAGGAATACAATGGATATGGAAGTAATTATAATAATATATCTAAATAAGTAAAGCTTCTCCTGACATGACAGTAAATACAATTGCAGAAACTTTAGTCTCTACAACTACTCAAATAAGAGTAGTTCAGCAGTATCTACTGAACTGAACACTGGAAATCACAGAAAAGTTACACATCTGTTGTCACAATGACTTTTTCTTGCTCTTCCTAGGCAGCATTATCTTCTGAACATGATCCCTCTCAACTCTTTTCCCCAGGGTTCTCTCAGATGCTCACAGAGTTCTGGATCTAAAGGTCTGAAGCCTATAATAAAACATTTACACATTCTGACCTGCAAAAAAAGTGCCTCACATTATCTTTCTGAAAAAGTTGTCCAGTTGTGAGGTGAGCAAATGAGTTTTGTGAAGACCTGGCTGAAGGACACAACTTAAAGGGTTGTGGTGAATGGAGCTACATCTGACTGGTAACCAGTCACCATTGGTACTACTTAGGGTTCTGTTCTACACAGTTCTGTTCAATATTTTTATCAATGATCTGGGTGTGGGAGTTGAATGCACAATTTTGCTGAGCTGGGAGATGCTGTTGACCCATTTGGTGAGAGAGGAATCTTGAAGTGGGATTTAAATAGACTGAAGCATTGGGCAATCACCAATAGCATGAGATTTAACAAGAAAAAATATCAGCATCTGCACCTGCAGTGGAGTAATGCTGGATGTAAATATAAACTGGGAGATGAGTGAATGGGAAGAAAAGGATTTGGAGGTGCTGGTCAAAGCAGGGTCAATAAGAGCCATCCAGGTGCCCTGGCAGCCAAGCAGACAGATGGCATCCTGGGGAACATCAAACACAGCATTATCAGCAGATCAAGAAAGGGAATTATTCTGCTATGTTCAGCCTTGGTGCAGCCTTACCCTCAGTACTGTGTGCAGTTCTGGACCCCACAATTTAAGAAGGATATAAAGGTCTGTGAAGGAGGTCCAGAGGAGGACAACAAAGATGGTGCAAGGGCTGAAAAGCATGTCCTTTGAGGAGCAGCTACAGGCTCTGTGTTAATCTGGCTTGGAGAAGAAGAGATTGAGGAGCAATCTTATTTCTCCCTACAACTTCTTGAGAGAGGAAAGTGGAGAGGGAGATGCTGATCTCTTCTCCCTGGTATTCACTGACAGAACTTAGAGGAATGCTTCAAAGATGTGCCAGGGGATGTTCAGGATCTTCTTTACCAAGAGGGTGGTCGAGCACTGGAACAAGCTTCCTAGAAATATGGCCAATGGCCCAGGCCTCAGTGTTTAAGAGGCATTTGGACAATGCCATTAAGAACATGCTTTAACTGTTGTTCAGCCCATAAGTGGTCAGGCAGCTGGATTAGATGATTGTTGCAGGTCTGTTCCAGCTGAACTATTCTCTTCTATTAAAATATAAATTAGATATATTATTTTGGAGTCATAATTATAATTGCTTGCTGTTATAAAATCAATTCCTTTATTGCTTGCTTGATGTTTTCCTTCTACTGCACTTATTTAGGTAGTACAAAAACAGTTTTCTTCCTGCTATCAAATTTACCTGGTGTTTCTGCTTTCTTTTTGTTTCCATGGAAACAAAGAGGGTTTTTAAAGGGATAGAAATAAATGCAGGTCATCACAAAGACATTCTTCAAAAACAGATATCTTGAGATATTCCAGTTTCTCCAAGAATTCCTGCCTTGCTACCACTAAGCAGCATATTTTCCCCACAAAGTCCTGGGAGGTGTTCTTTTTGTGTCCTTTTATTCATCAAGGAATTAACATGACACCTTAAAGGGTCTGAATCTAATTAGGCAATAATTGTTATATTTAAGTCTAAATAAAATATAACACAAAAAGCTTTATATGCTTCTACATACAAAAGAAGAGCCTAGGGACTAGGTCCCTTTCAACTAGGTGCCAGGGCAATTGAGAGGAGAGAAACAGATTGCTCACTGCTGCAGTTCTTCAGGTTCACTTTGGTCAAAATGCTCTGATGCCAAGTGGAATGTTAAATGTAAAGTTACTAAACTAATCTACCCACCCAAATGATACTTTTTCAGTGGGATGTTCAATTCCTGTTCACTTACTAGCTTGAACAGGGACTGCCAGATCATCCTTTCCCTGATGTATCTTGATTTACATCCAGTTGAAACTAGGACATCAGGTAAGGGGAAGGTGGGAACAGATGGGGAGAGATGATAAATCTTGACCAGTCCCGTTATAGAGTTTGGATGTAATTAAGCTACATCTGAAGTCTGGTATTCTTTCCTGGAAGCTGGGAAGCCCTGGTGAGTCCCACAGCTTGAATGTGCATTAAAAATTCCAGGACCATGAGCAGCTCTTGTGTAATAGGGATGTGTTTACCTTACAAATGCCTAAACCAAAATTTTCAGTGATTCCAAAGATGCTAAAAAAAAAAAGAAAACCAAAAAAGCAGTAGGGAAATTACTTTGATTGCTTACAGATAAACTGACTCTTATATAAACTTTTTCAAGTCAGTAAGAAATAAAAACCTTGGGACAAGGCAGGAGAATGATCAGGACATGGGAATGGATGTTTTAATGATATACAGCTATAAGGGAGACCAAGGGGATCTGGGGATTCATGGTCAGAGCCCTTGAATCTATTAGCAAAGAAAGAAGAAATGCCTTCTGGGCAGCAAAATTGCTAGCAAGAGATCTCAAAAAAGGAAAAAGAGAATATTGTGTCTGGAAGGGGGTTTCCTAAAATAGTTCTTAAGGATTGATCTTGGATATCACAATAGACAGCTCAGTGAAAAACGCAGACTGCAGTTAAAACTAAAAAAGAAAAAAAAACAAAGGAAATTTTAGTAAAACTAATAGGTCAGAGAATAATACATACAATCTTTAATATTGCTACATGAACTTATGGTAAGTGTCATAAGGACTTGTATCATTTCAGACAGTATTGCTATGTGAGACAAGATTCAGAGGATGATATCTTGTTCAGAGTTACATTCAGAATAACTAATGCCAGAAAAAAAAGTACTTCTTATTACAACATTTATTCATCTTGTCACCCCAGGCCAGTCTCTTTGATTTTCTCTACACCTAAAGCCAATGAGCTGCTGATACCTGGCTCACTGTCACCTTCTGGCATTATTCTCTAGATGTGTTAGATGGATATAAAGTCACTGGGAGTTCATCTTCTGTGCTTCCTTTTTTTTTTTTTTTTTTCTTTTCTGGGAAAATGTAAACCACTAAAGCACAGTAGATTTAATCAAGCTTTTTTTCAGGAAAGCCTATCCCATGACAATTAACTCTGCTCACTTTGCTTTTCCTGCACCCGTGAGAATTGTCTAAGAAGTTAGAGCTGGGAAGATGCAGTCAAGATTTCACTGGGCAGCGCTTTCTGGTAGGCTTCACCCCAAGACATTAAAACAGTGATATTTAGAAAATGAAGCTGTCTGCAAAGCTGATGCCTCTTTTTGCTGTAGATGTGGAATGAAATGGCTCAAAACAAGATAACCTTGCTGGTAAAGAAAGGATGATTTTATCTCCGAGGCAAATAAATTATAACTGGAGAAGCGGTTTCTTTCTTTTATACCATTCCTTTGAGGCAACCAAAACCAGTGCAACCCATTTTGTATTACATGCATCTTGTTTCCTGGGTTTCTGACATTAGGTCTGAGTGTCTTGTTTCCAGATTCCTGAGCATCCCTGTGACTGATTCAGACTGAGTTCTGCCCTGAGCACTTACAGATCTGCATGTTATTAAGCTGTCCTGAAAGACTGACACCAAATGTGAGTGGAAAAGTTTTGCTTCTAATCATTCTGTTTTCAATTTTCTGCCTGCAAACAAGCAAAATGCCTTGTGATCTTCTAGTACCTTGTGAAAACTAACCTGCTATTATTTCAGCAGTGTGCAGATATTATAGTCATGAGGACCATGGGAAACCCAGGAGTTTTAATATGTCTCTCTTCAGAGTGGATTTTAAGAGGGTACAGTAACAAGGGATGGACTGGACTTTGAATGATGAGTAAAAAACAAAAATTGTGAATAGTTATTTCTAACATACTGTTCACTTTGTGGTCTTAACAAAACAGGAAACCTCTGTAAGAAAGCAGTAGATGATGATATAACTAAAGAGACCATAATTTTAGTGTGCTTAATACTGCTATATCAGGAATGCTTTCTTAACAAGAGGGGGCTTTGGAAGGCTGTTTTCTTTAGATTTGAGGTATAAAACCTTGTGGTTACCATACATGAAGGTTATGAAGAAATGGAAATTCAAGTAAATCTACATAATTTCATCCATCCTTTTTTATTTCACAACAGAAACATTTAGGATTTGATGCCTTACTCCAAACCCAGATGTCCTAATTGAATTGGACTCTATACTCACCATAGAATCATAGAATCATAGAATCATAGAATTGGCTGGGTTGGAAGGGACCTCTGAGATCATCAAGTCCAACCCTTGATCCACTACCACTACAGTTACCAGACCATGGCACTGAGTGCCACATCCAGTCTCTTTTTAAATATCTCCAGGGACAGAGAGAATCCACTACTTCCCTGGGCAGCCCATTCCAATGTCTGATCACCCTCTCAGTAAAGAAATTCTTTCTAATGTCCAACCTAAACCTCCCCCGGCACAACTTGAGACCGTGCCCTCTTGTCTTGCTGAGAGTTGCCTGGGAAAAGAGACCAACCACCCCCTGGCTACCCCCTCCTTTCAGGGAGTTGTAGAGAGTGATGAGGTCTCCCCTGAGCCTCCTCTTCTCCAGGCTGAACAGCCCCAGCTCCCTCAGCCTCTCCTCATAGGATCTGTGCTCGAGTCCCTTCACCAGCCCAGTTGCCCTCCTTTGGACCTACTCCAGAACCTCAATCTCCTTCCTGAACTGAGGGGCCCAGAACTGGACACAGTACTCGAGGTGTGGCCTCACCAGGGCTGAGTACAGGGGCAGAATCTCTTCCTTGGACCTGCTGGCCACGCTGTTCCTGATACAGGCCAGGATGCCATTGGCCTTCTTGGCCACCTGGGCACACTGCTGGCTCATGTTCAGCTTCCTGTCAATCCAGACTCCCAGGTCCCTCTCTGCCTGGCTGCTCTCCAACCACTCTGTCCCCAGCCTGGAGCTCCCCATGGGGTTGTTGTCACCCATTATTTTTCCAGCTGCCTTGAAATGTGGGGAAAAGGAATAGTGACACAAGATAGTTTGAGTTCTCATTACATGACATCTCTTAGTAGCAGATAGCATGAAAAGAGGCTTTGAATTGCAGAGTCAAAGATTATTTCACCTGCTTCAGCTTCTTGGCTTTTGTGGCGCCATGGAAGTGTCAGTAGGCTGCTAAGATCCATTCTCCTTTAATACTTCCACTTTTGGTACTGCTGGGGACTGGTTCCAGAATCCCCCTAGAAAAGCTGTTGAGACCCTGAGCCTATTGTGAGCATCATAAACATTTAAAAACTATCTACTGTGTAAAAGCTTAATTTCCCTAGCCCATTGGTTTTATTTTTATTTTTTATGTTCATGTTTTTCCACAAAGCACCTCTCCCCCAGAAAACAAGTGGAAATTAAAATGCTGCTTAGAAGTAGCTGAGTTCATAAACTCTGAACCAGACATTCAAAGTTAAATCAGAATTACTAGTGCAGTCTCCACTCACGACACATGCTGGTTTATTTTTTCTTTGGGCTCATTTAAAATTTCAGTCATGAAGACTCTGATATTTACTTGAATAACTGTTCCCCTTTGGTTTGCTTCCAACACACAAAAAAGTAGTCAAGTTAGGACAAAATGATAGCTTGGAGCTTATAACTTGCTGCTTAGGTTTCAGGAAACCAGACATATTAATTTAGTTATATGCCTGCTGTGATCTTAGTGCTGTTCTCAGACATTCTCAAAGAAAATGATCTGTAACACCTCATAAGACAGTGGCATAAGTGGGAGATATGTGTTCTAGCTTTCCTTCCACACTAAGCTTCCAGAATGCTGCAATATATTCTCTAAATGGACACAGAAATAATGGCAGATTGTAAGGGACCGGATAGGGGAACCACTCTAATTCCCCTCATCGGACCCACTTAGCACTCCACAGAACTGGGGTGAAGGGAACTGCACCAATCCAGCTTCAAAACCCCTCATTAGCATTTCAAAAATTATATCTGGAGAAGAAGGAGACTGAGATAAGGGTCTGTGTATGGCCTAGGGCCTGCATACCATATAGATAAGGATTAGAGAGGGAATTGGGCAGAGGTCTTCTCTGGTTGTTGTCTAATATGTCTCAACCATGCTTACTGAAGTGAAACAGGCCCATAAAAGTAGGGGCTGCATTGATGGGCTTTGGGAATCTCATTATCATCAACTGTCCCCTGTTGGCTGGCTCAGTGTTTGGATCTAGGACTGGTAATTTTCTCTCTCTCCTCTCTCTTTTTTTGCCCTCCCACTCTTCTTTCTATTTTTTGTTTCACCTTTATAAAAATAAATAAATAAATACATGCATACTTCTTAGAGATCTGTTTTCCCTTAGAATTGCTCCCAAATAACCTTTAATGTTAGATCAATAAAATTACTATTTCATTTATAGAGAAACAGACCTTGTATGACATTTTTACGTTAATCTGATTGAGGCGGATTTGGACAGCCCCAGGGGGGCCCTCACTGGTTACCCAGAAAGGGAAACCCAGATGTGGGAGAAGTTGGATCCAGCCACATAACCTCCTCTCTGAGAAGGAGCAAGGGGGTCCAGTCCAAATCTGCTTTGGTTGTCGTTTAGGTTGGGTCAACGTGACCCAACCTAATGGGACCTAATGTGGGAATGTGACATAGATATTAAGTCACTGAAGTTTGTTTCAGACACAAAAAAATCTAACAGCCTCTATAACATATTTTGATATCCCTATTACAGATTTTTAACTAGTTTACATATAGACTTTCCTAAGATGCATTTGCTCATCTTGTATGACCATGACCATAGCTGACTTGGTTTTGTCTATAATATCTTCAGCACTTATTTCAGAAGAACACATTTTGAATGTCTGTACAAGGATATGGATCACAAGGCTATGTTGTGACACTTTCTCTGAGAAAGGTTAATAGCTTTCTCATTAGGAAGAAGCAGTTTATCAGCTGGAAACACATGGATGCGCTTGACCATCTTTCACTTGTGCTGGTTGAACTCATTAGTTGTCTGGAAAAAAGCTGTTAAATTATTGCATGTGTTTAACAACTTCAGCTAGTGAAGATTTACAGCATCGTTGGTGATAACAGTTTTAATTCTATTACAAGCACCAGGAGGTCATATTATACTCTGAAGAAGTCTATTATGATTGAGTTTTGCTTTATGTTTCCAGTATATGTGCTTATCTCCCTAACTGAGTGATAATGTGATAATAATCCTATGGGATCAAGAAGCAATTCTGTATATAAAGTCTACCATGATTGAACTATTGTGATATCATAACCCAAATCTGGCAAGATAGCACAGTTATCAGAGCCATCTGTAGTGTTACTTATCTTCTGTTCTAGTTTTTTTCTCTCTGAAGCTCTGCTCCCAAGCAGACTACGCAAGTTGCTCCATCTTCCAGAAGTCTTCAAAAGACCTATCGAACGTAAAGTTTTTGATCCCTTTCTTCTCTTTGTTTTCAAGCACATTTAATACATCTACATGGATGCAATGTTTTTGTGCCCCTGGAGCAGAAGGAGGTAGAAAATTCTGAACTTGTATGATTCCCCATAGGAAAGGTCTGATGAAATGTTTTCATACTAGAAGGCATACATTACCTTGACAGTAACAGTCACATATTAAATGCAAAACAATGAGCAAAAAGTCACTGGTTTACTGTGTAAACACATTTAAATACCAGCAGACAGGGATAAATTAATCTAGTGCCTTGGTTCTAATTATGCCTTTGATTTCTTAAGTGATTTGCTGTTAATACAGAGGAAAAGGCCTTCAAGGCTATAGCTATCCTACTAAATTAACCATACCCAATATTGTTTTCTGGCACTGAGACAAGCTGGCATGGAGTAGCCATCACACCTAATGCTGCACTCTCTCACACCCCAAAACAGGATGATGACATTAGGTCTACTTATGGTGAATGGTCCTGCTCAGTTCTCATTCTGCAATCCAATCTGGAATTGCTTTGGAGATAGCCTGGGCCAAATATATGCCAGGGAATGTTTTAATCAATCATGCAACAACATGAGGAGGAGTTTAAGACTGTAGTGACTGAACAGTAAAGCATTTTAGTTCCAGTGTTTAGGAATGTTCCCCGTCACCACTTTACTTACATCACCAGCATCACTTTTGCTGCATAACTTTCTACTTGTTGGCTGACTACCCTGCCACATATATTAGATATATGTTTACTCTATCACTTCATAATAAAGGGTCTAAAAAAGTGGAAGCATATATTCAAAGTACTGAAAACTTGAGGGAAATTAAATTTCCTTGAAGTCATAAGAATTGCCAGATCCCCCTTTTACAAGGAGGGCATGACAATATATCAAGTCACTTCAAATATCTGGTTTGTTTGCAAACATTGTGATATGACATCAATATGTCAAATAAATTACTGTGAACTTCTATCATATAGATATGCTTATATTTATTTAAAAACCAAACCAAACCAAAACAAAACAAAAAAAAAGAGAGAAGGAAAATTAACTACATTCACCTCACTTTCTTACAAAACTGGCAAAATCTTTTTTGCTGTTAAAAAGGTGGACCCTCAGTGGTCTTGTTTGACTCTCACTGACCTCTAAAATATTGATGAACTATCACATTTTGAAAATCAGATCTAAGATTAATGTAATTCTTCAGATGTAATTTTGAATTTTGGCCCCAGTTCTAGCATCTACAATGTCAATTTACACAGATTGCTGAGCAGATGCAGAGAGCTATTGATTTCTGCAAAACTCATCAATGCATTGTTGCTGCTGTGACTCACCTAGAGCTACTCTGAAATAATTTGATAATGCTGTAGGCTGACCTAGTGGTTTTTATACAAATATTTTGACTTAAGTGCCTCTTACTTGGAATTGTCTAACATGGGTCAAGCAGAAAATAGGAGATGACTCACAAGAGCCCACAAAATGGTCGTTAAGGGATAATGCCAGAACTATTAGATTTGATGCCTCTGGCCTCTGTCGATTTATGGAATTGATTTGGCCTGAGAGGGGATAAAAGCATGCCAACACAAACCAACCAATGAAGACACCTTTGTATTATTCAAAGGGATGTCATCTGGGGCTGACTCAATACCCAGACCAGAAAGAATCTGCCCAGATATACACAGAAATGTAGTAGTGTGTGTGGATTAGTTAGGCCTTCTGATTACCTACAGGTTCATTGGCATTTAGAAAGACCAGACAAAAGAAAAGAAGGGTATATTTTTTTATATGCCTTTAGCCTCTATGTTTTCTAAATCATTTTGGTAACATGAGAATAAAATCACAGAATCATCAGAATTAGATGGGACCTGTAGCAATCCTCTAGTCCAACTCTCCCACTAAACCAGGAAAGTAAATAAGGCAGGAAAATAAATAAAGCAGGGAAATACATAATAAAACATAAACTACTCCATTTTAAGAACAAGTTACCTCAGCAGACACAGGATCCTATTGGAAGAAACGGAAACACTACAAAACTCTGTGGGATACAATCCTACACAAAATGGACAAGAACAGATTCTTCCAGTCCAAGAAAGTGGACCAGTTCTGGGGTCCGTGAATTTCAGAATACCAGGAAAAAAAAAGCTACAAAATTACCACATAATTAAGAACTTTCTTTTAGCTTACCCACAAAAAGAGCATGATCTGTATTTATCTCCCTCATATTCTTATCGAAGCATTAGAAAATATTATATTTATTAACATTTTTTCTGCCAGCTTCAAAGACACACTTCCCATAAAAATTAAGACAAAGTTCCTAAATACCTTTTCCACATCCCTCTTGAATATAGTTGCCAGTTGCCAGTTACCTCCAACTTATAAACAAGTCAACAGAATATTTTACCCTTGTTCACTGCCATTGATGAAATTTGCCTTTAGATTTGGTTATTTCTAGGAAGTCTTCCCACAGAGAGAGTAAACTGTTCCTTGACTAATGGTATGTATTTATGTTCCCTCACATTTTCTTTTTCTTATGTGCCTTCTAAGCATTTTCTTGCTAAATTTGTCTTCTAATCTAATATAAGCCACAATGTCAAGGAGAGAGCTGAGCTGCCTGAAAAGGAAAAAAGGCATGAAGAAAAGTTATACAGGGCCTGAGGGAAAAGACATGGGAATATTTATTGCATAAATTGCACTATCTGTTCATACCCCCAGCATCATGTTTACAGTAACACTGTGAACATCAGCAAAATTTTTTGCTGGGGGACTCCTGAAAAGAATGGCTTGAAAAGGAAAACATAGAAAAGCCTTTTCTTTACAAATATAATAATAAAAAAGCATTGGCCTGAGACACATCTTCATATTAGATGAAAGATCCAAGAAAGAAGATATCTGGTAGAAGCCTGTAGGGATGTATGAAGTATGTATGTGACCTGTTAGCCACCAATGCCAGGCAGCAAGACTTATGGAATTTACTCTGGAAACTTCTTCCTCATCCTTTTACTGCCCTCAGTATTCCACATAAGGGATCCAGAAGGATGGAATCTATAGAATCATGGAATGATTTTGTTTGGAAAAGACCTTTAAGATCTTCAAGTCCAACTGTTAACCCAGAACTGCCCAGTCCACCACTAAACCATATCCCTAAGCACAACATCGATGTGTCTTTTAAATATCTCCAGGGATGGTGACCCAACCACTCCCCTGTTTTATAAACCTCTTCATTTCATAACATTCATTACATACATTTCAGACAGTCAAGATATTGATCTTCCCAAATTTTACTCCATTCATAATTGTTAGGATGGTAAGTAATTTAGCTGACTGCCTTAACCCTACAATTTCTCACATAGGTAATGGAAGGATAAACAGAAACAACCATTTTGACTCTACAAAGTGGCAATC
This sequence comes from Heliangelus exortis, assembly GCF_036169615.1. Classification (NCBI taxonomy): domain Eukaryota; kingdom Metazoa; phylum Chordata; class Aves; order Apodiformes; family Trochilidae; genus Heliangelus; species Heliangelus exortis. Next base: position 110,465,552 of record NC_092423.1, on the reverse strand, counting down.
TGAGGTGAGTTGCTGAGAAGCACTAAGTGGTAAAAGGTACCAAAAAACCAAGTAAAAGGTACCAAAAAACAAGTTCTTGAAGAGGCTCATAGTTTTCATGCTTATTATTTCCATACTTATTATTTTGTCTAGGGTGCCAGAGATAACACCACACTTTCTTGTTCTGTGAACATGTGAACTTGTTTCTTTAATTTTAAACATATACATTTCACTTTATAATTACTGATTATTATCAGTATTACTGATATAATTACTGACACATTGAAGTTATATCAAATTGTAAAGGTCTATCTGAGAGATGGACTTGGCAAAACTGTGGGATATTTAAAAAAAATAATTAAAATAGCATATTAATTTGCATTCCAATAAAAGCTTGTAAACAAGTTAGCTTATTAAATTATTTTAAAAATGAAGTTCATTTGAATGATTCAGAATCTTCTGAATCTCCTTCATGAGGAGACCATATTACTGGTTATATTTTCAAAGCACATCAATAGCCACCCTGTTAAAAGCAGGTTTCTAAAATCTGAAAACACAGAGGTTCATTTTTTTCCTTTTTTCTTTTAAAGAGGAAGAAATTATAGGAAAACTATTTCAATTTTTTTCAAGGTAATTAAAAATCAAAACCTCTGAGCTTGCTGAAATGTGTGTATGAATATAAGCATGAACAAATTTGTACCAGGCAGAAGATGATATATTTTCTACACAGGCAAGTTTTTATTCATGATGCAAACACCATCAGCATTTTACATTTTTAATAAAAAATCCTGTTACATTTTAAGCACAGAGGAATAATTTTATATCTTTCTCTGAATATATAATTCTGACTTATATAACTTTGATATGATAGAACTTCTTGAAGTAATACGTGTCCATTCTCTTAAATAGTCGTGACCACTAATTTTCAATGGATCTCAAAATATTTTAAGATGGTATGCTGATTTTTGAGATAAGAAAATTAAACCAGTGGCAGTTAAATTACATGCCAATAGAAAACAAGTTACAAGATTCAGGAAAATATTCCTGCTTTCCTAAGCCCAGAATTGCAATCCTGACTGCATAGCTGTCCCTTATGAGAAGCAAAAGGTTTTCTTTCTCAGAAAACATCTAATTGTGATTTCTGGCATTTGTCATCTTTAATTTAATCAGACAGAGAAAAAATTAAAATCATATAATATATTATTGGTAAAGCAAAATAGTCTGTAATAAACTCCTAATCACTTCCAAGAAGTGTCTCCTGTTCTTTCTTCACACTTCATATTGTTTTAAGTGTAAATCAGCAGTTCTCAAACTGAGGTTGGCATCATGGGGAGACTTTGATCTCCAGTAGAGGAGAATACAAATAAGACAGCTGAAAACATAAAATAAATGTTTTTAGCTACATTTCCCAAGTCTCCCTGCCCCCTGCCCTGAATTTCTGCCATAAGAAAAGGACTTTAAAAAAATAGAAGCCACTTGAGGTACATGGTATACTTTATTTCCCTGCTTCAACTTAAGGTGGATTAAGATCTTATACCTTATAAGCACAAAAATCTTTGTAGACCTGTTTACAATGCTAGGAACCATTTCAGGCTGTGGTTAAAACTAAAGAAGTGACATACATAAAAATAAATCCAGAACTTGTTATAATTTTGATAAACTATTTTCATCAAACAGTTAGGGACAAGAACATAAAAATTAATATCAGGGGTAAGAGAGAAAGCTCAATAAATTTTTTGAGGCTGCCTAGGGAATTGGGGAATATTCTCCTCCCTAATACAGGGGTGGTAGCAGATAGGTTGCAGGAGTAATGCATTTTGAAAAAAATATGCAGGTGTGAAACCAAAGTGATATCACAAGGATAAGTTGGCAATCACCCAAGGAACACATCTATAAAACTGAAGGACTAAAGCAAAAGTGGATGCCATCACCAGATAACACTGAGACAAATATGAGCACTTTGCTCTTCTATAGTTTTCCATGTTTGCAGCTACAAAAAATGGCTCTGGAGATGATCCTGGGAGCTACAGGCCACCAGATTTCACCCACGGCTCTGGTGGACAAGTCTCTAATAAAGACTGAATAGATGCATTAAATAGCATGTGGAGGAAAAAAGGAAAGACAAGAAAAGGGAAAATAGGTGAGTTTTTTAGTGTTTTTAAAGTAGACCATGTTTTGTACAAAATGTTTTTTGTCACTGGGTTTAGAAAATATAAAAGAAAAGGATTGCTAGAATTTCTTTGCTTCTTGAGTGATTTTCTTCATGAAGAGACTGGAGGCCTTTATCTGCAATAAAGCTTAAACTTTTTCCCATTGTTTCAAAGGTACTTGACAGATCAGTTCTGAGTATGTTAATAGGACTAGGTAAAGGATTTTAGAGCATGTGCTTTTGACACATCCTCGCCATATTAACTAGATATATTTATTTTTCAAAGCTGTGTCTTTCCAGTGGAGACCTACATTTCCTGGGTATGAAATTTCAATATATTAATAAGGAATCTATTGGAAAAAAAAAAATCAGAAAAATACCAAGGTAATTTCATGCTCCAGGTAAAGATACTGATGAAAAAAAATCCCTTACCAAACAGTGTCATTAGCACTAAAAAATATAGGAAAATATTTTAATGAAAAAACATAATTTGGCTGTCAGGGCCCAGGGATTATTTGAAAGAGCACAGTGCAAATCTGAGAGATTGATTAAAGTGCCTCTGAAAACATACAGCATTTTTTCTTACAGAACTTGAGAGATTCATCTGGCCATTGAGGTAGTGGGATTGAACAAAACACAAGCATTTGGAATACATAAACTTGAGTTTCATTTTGTATTTGAGATAGACTTTTTCTGATCACATTTTCACCAAAACTTCAATAACTGTAACAAAGTGAGCAGTATATAAGGGGAATAACAATTATTTTATGGCTTCATTCATTCCCTGGTTGTCACACATGATCTCAAAATACTACTTCATCCCCAGTAAAGTGCATGAAAACGTAATACTGTACAGAATTTATTCAACATAAATAAATAAATACATACATGCATACCTACACCTATGGCGTGGGGAGGTGGGAGAGAGGGGGGGAAAGGAAAAAAATCTTCACGCATACCAAAAATGATAATCTCACAGAAAGCAGAAATCATTTTTGTCTGATTTTTAATCAAATACATCCTGGTTTTCCATTTAAAAAACACTATTCAGTGTGCAATTAAGCCAATCCAAAGTGAATGGAAGAGCTTTTATTGCTGGGAGGGCAGTTCTTGTAACAAGACAATCCCTTAAAGACTTATTCTTAGAAGTAGGAGTGGAGAGGTACATGATGGCAAAATGTATGAGTATCACTATAGTGACAGAATAAATGAAATTATTCTAATTAAAACGTTAGTACATAGTAAAATATAGCATATGTGACATTTTAGAGGCAGAAATCATTCTATTCATGTTTTGTATTTAACAGCAAAGTGTTTGTAAAATACCCTCTTTCTTTTCTGCCCCTCTCATACAGGAATGGACTGAAGATTGTCAACATTCAAACAGCTAGGTAGGTATTAACTACCGTATAACTGCAGAGTTACAAAAATAAATTTAGGTTTAGAAAAATATTGTTTTTAGAGCTTTAAGACTCTTTCATCTGAGGGGATAAAATTCGGAGTAGGTGTCCTTCTGAGCTAGCCTATGACACTATGACCATCTCTCATCTTTGCTCAGTTTTGTGAGGCTACTGCTTTTTTCAATAAAATATTAGAGAGGGAGAGCAGAAGTCCCACCCATTGAGATTAGAAAGGATCTGGTTGACACAGACTTTTATTGAAGGACACAGGGCCAGGACAGCCTCACTCGGGAAATCTGATGGTACCAGTTCATACCAACAGTCTCAGAATATTTTTCATGAGTCTGCTCCTGGATGCAGCTTGAATAGCTCTCAGTGTTCAAATGGCAGGGATGTGTCACAGCTTTAGACAGCTATCATTTTACAATACAACCATCACACTGCATTTGATTTAAGTTTAGCCAAATTCATTTTTTTGCTCTGAGGTACTCTGATGTATGATGCATCAGAAGTTATATTTCTTTCTATAGAAACAGATCATAACTCATACCTTAAAGCTAACACTGGATATATATATATACACATACATTTACAATTGCTGCTCTTAAAAACAAATGCCATTTTGGACAAGCTACTGATAACTCCAGGAAATTCAACAGACTGCTAGCTCAAGTTAGTCCTTGCAAAATAGCTTTTTGTTGATTTTGTATTAATTTGCACTTCCTTTTTTTTAAAAGTTCTTGAGACCAATCACACAGTAGTTAAAATAAATGGACTCCCAGGAATTAATTTATGCACAGGAAAAAAGATAATGCCACTGATTCATTGAGCTTCACCTGCTCATATTTTAAAAGAAAACAAAAAAGAATTAAATAAGAGATTATCCCACCCATTGAAACTTAAAACATTCTTTATTGTTTTATTTGTGTGCCAAAACCTCTGCTTACCTAAAGTTGGAATGGATTTTGAAAAATGTGATTTCCTTGGCCCAGAGACAGAAATACATAGAATATAGTGCTGATTTTGTCACTGGAGTTCTGACCCAACCAAGGCTGCCTAAATGTAATGCAATTGCAGGAGTTTAAAAAAAAAAAAAAAAAAAGAAAAAAAAAAAGAGAGAGAGAGAAAGAAAGATTAATCACTCAGAAAGAAACTGTCTGATTGCAGAGATGGAACAAGACTTGATAAATGCTGGAGGTATTTTACCTCTAGAGACCATGAAGAGAGAATGTTTCCTGTGAACCTTTCATTCTTCTCCTTTGTCCTTAACAGGGCTTTTTGTTTTCTTCTGTTCAGACATGACTGGAAGCCAAAAGATGTGGAAAGCAGAGGACTGGCATATAAATCCTCTAACCTGCCTCCCAGAAAAAAAAATATTTGCATCCAAATCTGCATATTTACCCTGACACCAGGAACTGTCTCCTTGAAAGCTAACTCTTAAAATGATGGCTTGTTTCTCTGCCTCCTTCTCCCTGTAATATAGGGGGGGAAAAAGAGAAAGGCTCCTAGTTTATCTTCTGGGTGATAAACCGAGCTGTTCTTATACCCCATCCTCATTATTGATGAGCTGAGAGCTGATCACACCATTGGAAGACCAAGTAGGTCCATGATATACTGCCTGTTCACAAGATGCCTGTGAGTCACCAGTGTGATGCAGGCATGGAAATAACTCATGCAAGCAGTCACAGCCTTTGCAGACAGTTGGCAAATATTATGGCCACAGGGCAGGACAGAAGGTAGACCAGATCTGGAGCATGGTTTGAGGTGCAGAAGTAGTCACAGCCAGGGAAAAAAAAATGTCAAACTGGAAGAGATTTAGTGTAAGATTGTATCTCACTGGGATGGTATGGAAACAAGCCAGGGAACCTGATTAGCAAATGTCTGCACAGAGCAATGAGGAGGAGTGCAAAGAGCCCTGAGCTGCCATGGACTTTAATGCAGTTTAAGATAATAAATACAGCCCATCAGCACCACACTGTGATATACTGCTTCCAGAGCAGATAAAGTGGATGAACTGCTTCTGGCCCTGAGCTGGTATTGCTGCAGCACAACAGGTAGACATATCAGCTGGAGTCAGCAAGAGCTCAGGAATCTCTGCACCAAATTTCACTGAGCTGCATAGAGATCCTCTGTATGAGCTTGGCTTGTGCATTCAGGCAAAATGAAAGCTGTCAGGGCATATGATTGCTTGCTATAAATATATCGAGGAGAGGAGGGAAAAGGGGGACTGACACTAGTGCTGGAAAAGAACTATTTAAGTTAGGGGATAATGTTGGCACAAAATCAAATAGATATAAACTAGTTACAAATAGGTTCAATCTGGAAATTAGAAGACAATCTGAAGCCAACAGAGCAGTATGATTCCAGAAGGCTTTTCAACAAGAGGAAGAAAGCCAAAAAGCCTAATTACTTTTAAGATGAAGTTCAAACATTTGTGAGAGGGGTTATATGACATGACTGAGGAAGATGGATAACATGCAGTGACTCAGGCTATTCATCTTAAATTTATATTCCTCTGAACATTTTCCTATCATCTCACAAGCCCCTTGGTCCTTCACAGTAGGACATTGGGTTCCCCTAAACTCCTCAGGCAGCTCAGATCTCTTCTACATTGCACCAGCACTGGGGACCTTCTCCTCCCTGTCAGGGAATAGCCCCATCCCTCCTGTGAAATTGCTCCTAGACACATGAACCACCCAGACACGAGTTCCATTTGTCTGTCAGCTTCTGTGTTAACCATAGTCTGAGATCCTCTTTTTTGTAAAATGATGGAAGGCCTTAACTTCATGATTCTTGCAAATATTTGTATTCTCATGTACAGGCATAAGCTGTTCGTGATGGTGCTCTGAGCCTTTGCTCTGGTCACTGGTATTGCAGTGCAAAGACCACAGCCAAGTGCCCCACCATTTCTCTTCCTTGCTTCAAAGGGGTTTGACCCTTTGTCTTCTCTCACTAACACCTGGAAGAAAATAGGAAAGGAAAAGATAGGAAAGAAAAGGGAAAGGGGAAGGGGGGGAGGATAGGAAAAGGGGAAAGGTCTTGCACCTGTTCAGGTTTTGCAACTGTTCAAAGGAGAAAGGTAAAAGTTTGGATCTAACTGCATATTGAGACAAGTTTAATCTCTTGTCTTTCCACGGAAGCTCATGGTACGTGATGGAGGTTTTTTTGCCTTTTTTAAAACCCCAGCTTCCAGAGATAACTTCATATGACAAACTCAGCATCTTGTAAAAAACCTTTTCTAGGACTCCACTCTACAACAAAAAAGTCAGAAAAAGGTTCAGGTTGCACCTTAGGTAGTCCAAAACTATAAAGCAGGTAAAATACTGTTATTTTCTATGCTCACGATTCTGCAAGGCCAAATAAAGGAGTATAGAGTGGAAGTGCTGCCACAGACCCTTTTCCAGATTATACTATTTCTATGCTATGCCCTTTGGGAAAAAGAATAAATCCCTGTTTAAAGCCTCTTGAGTTTTAAATAATCTTCAGGATATATGTTTCCATAATCACTGGGCAAATCAATGTTTCCTCTTCACCATACCAGTGACACAAGTAGAAATACTTTAAGGTTCCTCAGCTCCCTTTGAAGTAAGATTTTTTTTTTTCTAATCCTTCTTCCAGTAAAGAGCTAAAATTATCTTTTGATTTACAGTGTGTTATCAAAGGACAATGAAACGTACTCCCTTTTCCTCATTCCCACCAACATGAGCTCTTTCCCACACCAAGGGTACTCAGAATTTTCATCCTCATGGTAAAAGTGTCATACAAAACACCCTACTCAATTTCCTGAGTTCCTGAAAAGTCAGGTCAACAAGAGACAGTGCCAACAGGTAAGGTGCAAAGACAGAAAGGTTCCTGCTGGAGTACTGGAAGGTGTCTGGTTGTTCCTCCCAGTAGCAATAACAACTCCTTCTGTTAACCCACATCAGCTACATCACATCTGGGAATGAGGACTGAGGATTTTTTTAGCACAAAGTCTTCATCACACTAAGAATTACAACAAACTTCATATTTTCTCCCTTCACTTTAAGATGTTGCAAAGGATACATTCTTGGGTACAAAACTAAGGAAGGTGACCCCAGGATGAGGTCCAAGGAGGCCCTGGTGACTGCTTGTGGAGGGGATGGAAGAGAAAGGTGACAGCACTAGAGGAGGTGACACAGGTTTTCTGAAAGGGGAGCACAAGAGAGGGACCAAAATATGCCTGTGAGATGTGCACTGCAAATTCTTACCCTAAATTGATGAAAACAAAACCAGCCATTTCCTCCAACTTCTCTTCCCTCAGTCAGAAAAAAGACAAACAAAATTGAATTTATCAAAGTTGGTTTTGTTCTTGCAATTGCAGCAGTATTTGAAAGTTGTTTGATTGCAAAGTGATACCAGCAAATGCCTTCAAGCACTCCAATGTCAGGCCCAAATTCATTCCAACCTACACCAGGCAATTAAATGTCAGTGGCAAAATAATCTGGTTGTAGGCGTGCTTCATAGCCAGGGAAGAGGCAGATATTTCCAAAATCCTAGTCAGGCTTGCCTTGTGGAAATGATCATACAAGTAAGGAATTGTCATGATTTCTATTAAATAAACAGTTGAACATGGTTTGGAGAAATAATAACTTTACCACCCGACGCTCTTCACGTATTTTCTTGGTCTCTCAGGCTTGGCTTTCAACAATATAAAACTCATACACTGTATGACCAAGTGCAAAAGATTAGTTAAAAAAGTATTTATTTACTATTTTTTCTGTTATGTTCCATTACAAAAAAGAAACAAAACAAAACGAAACATAACAAAAACAAAAAGAAGAAGATAGCATTTTATTAGTGGTACATTAATGAGCTTAAACAACTAGGTGGCTTATGTTTGTCACAAATACATATTACAAACAACCACAAAACCATAATTAAAAGTAAATAAATAATTTGAATAGTTTTTTCTTAAATTTTTAATATTTATAAAATATATAGCACTTTCTATTACATTTTTTCAGTAATTTTTATCCATAACAAATTAAAACTTATGACATATATTGTAAATATGCTGAAGGGAATAGAATAATTAAAAAAAATCAAAGTTCCTGGAGGTATGAAATAGTAAATTGGTTAACATTTATCAATTTATCTTTGTATATCCAGATTGTGCATATCTGCAAAAATAGCCTTTTTTTCAACTAATATACATATTTTCCTTTATAGCATTATAAGATTAAGTTTTTAAATCTAAAGCTTCATGGATTTATGCTTCTGTTTTATAGTTGTGCCTAATATTTAACTTTCATTAATATATACTGAATATCTTCCATTAGTATATACTAATATATACAGACACACACACACATACACACACACACAATGCATTATATATTAGTATATACTGAATAACAAAAGGATTTCCATAATACAGCTGGGCTTATCGTGAAGAAGTTGGAAGGCATTTACACCATAGTGAAAACTGACCAGGTCATGTAAATGAAAGCATTTAGTTTAACATTGTTCAATGTATTTTAATACATTATGTAATGTACTGTAATAATATACAGAATACAAGCAGAAGTTTCTTTTTATTCTGGTACTCCTATGCTTTTCACTATGATTCCAACTATGATTTGAACTGCTGTCTCTGCTACACTTCCTTAAACTTGAGCCAAAGAAGTAGAAATGTGTTACTCCAGGAATAGACTAAAATTGCACCCAAGAGCTCTCCAAGTTAGGAATGCACTTAAACTCAGATATGACTTTATTTGCTTTAACCTGAATGTTAATCACAGACTCAAACACTCTCAGTGCTACATGGATGCCCTTGCCACAACCCTTACTACAGCCCCCGGACTGTTGTGAGGAGTTTATTTATGTAGCTGAGAGTACCACTTTCCCATCTGTCTGAGCAAAGGGGAGGAGGTGACAGAGGAGTCTGCTTGAGGACCTCGGAGCAAATATTCAGGTGTGTATTTGGCAAGATGCAGCAGGGAGAGGGCTCACCAGAAGGGGGCAGCCTGCTCACTATCAAAAAAGGTGCAAGGGTAGCAAGGGAAAAAGGTGATGCAAATAACCTGCCCGGGGCACCCAGCAGTCTTCTTCAGCTTCACTTTGCCTCTCTGTCTGGAAAGTCCATCAGGACCTGGAACTCAAAATAGGTATGGTAATAGTTTAGTTTCATCCTAAAACCCAATTCATGTGTTTAAAGACAGCTTTGTGATACAAAAAAAATAGCACGGTGAGTGGCAGAAACCCAGAGCCTGGCTTAAAAAGCACATTCCTGATAAAAGGAAAACACTGACATAGAAGCATCTCTAGCTCCTTAGTATCTCTCCTTCAGAGATCCTAAGCTACATTCCTGCCTTTTATTTCCCTTTTGAGAGTCTCTAGTCCTACTGTAGACATCTAAGACAGGCATTTAAATTTTGGGAGCTTGAATGAATCTCTCAAGTTTCTCATCATGCAGAATTGGTGAGAGGTCAGAATCGAAAGTATGGACTCATAATTACCCAAGGTTGAAGATTTTAAAAAGCTCAAACTTTTTACCAGATACTACACTTTTTCAGAGATCAGAACCCCTAAGGAAAGGGAAAGTGTAAGGATTGCAAGGATTAGTATTTAATATTAATAAAATTGCATTTTCCAAAAGGTGCCTTGGAACTGCCATACCAAAAGGAAAACTGGTCCTTCTTTTTGTCAGAGGGTATACTTGAGGTTACCTAGACAATAAGTATCAATGGTGATGAATTTCTAAGGGCAGAAACTGTACATTCACAAGATCTTCAGGTTTCTAGAATATTTTTATGTAAGGAATATCTTAAGGCATTGAAAAAAACAAATCACATTTAAAGGAATAGGCTGCAGTATTGCCAACTACCTACTTGTTGTTTAGCTGTTCACTTTGAGGTGTTCTGATAAAACCAATGTGCACAAAGTAAATAAATACATTTCTGTGGATTAGAGGACTAATTTGGAAAACAATATTTTTCATGGTTCTCATCTCAAAGTACTGATTTTAAAAAATTAACCACTTACAGCTAGGTTGTCTCCACAAACTTCTTGATGTAAAAAAAAAAAAAAAAAAGGCCAACATTTAAAAATATCTTAATTTTTATTTCAAAGCTGGAAAACAAAGCTCTTTTTAAAATTGAGAATTGTATTTTTAAACAGATGTAGGAAATGTATTAATTCACTGGTGCAATCCAGAATAATATGTTCAAACCTGTAACACTGTCACAACAAAATTATGCTCACTCTATAGCCTAGGAAATGGTTAGTTCTGTGAAGGTCAGATCATCTACTATTTCTGTAATAAAGTAAAGCAATTAAAACCAAATATATTCAGTTATACTTAAGAGTTCACTTTTTTTTGGTATACATTACATCACTCTAAGAGGCACAGTACAATAAAGGATTTTGTTTTTTTTAAATTAAACTTATTTAAGAATGTCATGACATAAAGAGAACAAACATTTTATGCTATAGGTTGGTTGGTTTGTTCTTTTTTTTGTTAAATCATTTGCTTGAGCTTGCGTACAGATTTTTAGCAAAAGATGACAGCTCATCATAATTGGGTTTTTTCAGTGTCACTGAGCTGTGTTTTACAAAATACTTGTATTCATTGTATGTTGTGTGTGAAATGAGAGGTGCAGCATAAAGCTCGAGTTTCCACACATCCATGTGAAATTCACTATACTTTGAATGTTAATCTCCTGTAGATATTTAAATTTTAAAAAATCCATTTAGTCTGTTTGTAAATTATATTTTGCTATTTCAGAATTAATTATAACACACAGTTTAAATTTTTCCCTCTTTGGTTCCTAGAATCATAGATTGGTTTGGGTTGGACGAGACCTTTAAAGGTCATCTAGTCCACCCCATCATCCCCTGCAGTGAGCAGATTCAAGCCTGAGTATCTGCTCACCTTGCTCTAAAAGGGCAAACCTGGATGCAGACTCACCTCTGAATATTCTGTGAGGTCAACACACAAACCCCTGCACAAACCAAAGCTGACCTGCAGTCAAGGCTAGGGCATTTTCTATTCTTGTAACACCATTTTTATCTTCTTGAAAATAAAAGCATTGATTTAACTCTATTAAATAAAGGCGTTTAAAAAAACAACCAAAAACCAACCAACCAAGCAAAAAATACAGGTTCATGTTTGTCTCTCAAAGGTTGTGTATTTAATGCCCAGTTACAAAAGTTTCATTGATGGACAGAGCAGTGCTACCAACAGAATACCTGACAAAGATCTCTAGGATGCTCTGGTGGAGTCCCAAAAGTTCATGTCATTACCTCAGTTATGCACAAGAAGTAGTTTTTTAAAAATTAAGTAGCGGGGCTTTCATTCTATAGAACCCCTTAATCTACAGCATTTTGCAATGCCACACTTTCTGCTGGCTTGGGTAAACGTGACGTTCATTTAAGCACATTAAAAAAAAACATCTCTTAAACAACTCTTGGTTTCCGTGGTAAAACTGTACACTTAACATAAATGGCTGAACAAAAAGCACTCAAGTGACAGCTGATAAGGTTTAGATTCTGCTATCACCCCCAGAGCATTTACTGAGGTGTCAGCACATGCCAGCACGGTGATAGCTGAATGCCACAGCAAAGCACTAAAAGGATGGAGATGATTCAGAAGTACAGAGGAGAAGAAATGTCACTGCCAGATATTGGGTGTCTGTCTTCAGCACTGCCAGGGTTCTGTTAAAATTTGTGTTTCCAGTATATCTTTCCTTGCCAAGGACAGTGCCTGACTTCCTATTGTTAAGCCCCTTTGACTGCTGCAGTTTTGGATTTGGGGATTTGTACTCTCCCAGGAACAAACTCAGAATCACAGAATCATTCTGGTTGGAGGCCTTTAAAATCACTGAGTCCAACCATTGACCTTTCTCTACCAAGTCCAGGATAACTCTACTCAAGATCCGAGGGACAGCCATGGTACCGTTATGGTCTGTTCAGAGACCAGGATGCAACCCTTTTATTTAGGGATAGCTTATATGAACAAACACATGACAATCAATTGAAAAAATGAAACATTATTAGGAACTCAAAGAGTGAACTCATTTTTCAAGCATTGTATAGACTGTCTATTTTGTTGAGAGCCTGAGTGGAACAGAGTTTCTACATATACAGGAATTAAACAGCAGACATAATATTTTACTTACTTGCAGTTAAGTTGTAATTAAAATTAAAATTAAATTCATATCATATTATTTTTACCAGAAGAACAGGGACTTATTCATGGAAAACTGTTTTACTTTCTGTGGGTTTTTTTGTTTTGTTCTTTTTTAATTGTATCAGTCTGATATGACTATCTCTTTATTAGTGTTACTATTGGACCAAAAGAACAAAATAGAAAAAGTAGCATGACTACGTATGGACATTAGTATGGATTTACAACATTGCTTAAAGTGCTTTCTTATCTGAGGAGATTCTTACACAAATATCTTTTCATGCTTATCTCCTTGTCACCAGTTACTATATGCTTGTTGCTTTCTCTTATGTAATTTATATGATAGGGTGTTAAATTCATACTGAGAGTTTAGCATGTTGTCGTAAAAACCATCTGAAAACAGGAAAATGACAATTCTATTTGTGTATTATTACAGCAATTTGAAAATTTTATTAAATACTGAAGTGCTTCATCATTTATTCCTTTGATTCCAGTGTTGCTTAAAGCACTATGTAAGTACAAACAGATCATACTAAAAGCATATCCATCCTATTCTGGGACTTCAACTAGGATTATTTACTGATGTCTTGCAGAACAGAGATGAATTTGTGATCCCACGTGACCATTTATCTGCTGATACTGCAAGATGTCTTCTTGCCTCCAGGATTGGTTTCCATGTACATGGTTCACCAAAAGGTCTACATCATATGAATATATTTATACATCATTATGTCTTGCTGTTAAGTGGCAGTGCTGTAATGTGAGATGTCAAGTAGTATACTTTAATTTGCCAGTACCAGAAGTTGTGGGAGCAGAAGAAGCTGTGGCTTGACTGCCTACATACAAAGGGTCCAAACAAGCCACTTTGGCTGCAAAGAATGAGTGGATACAGTGAAGAACTGCAAACAGGTTGGAAAACTCCAGCTCCTGGAAGTGAAAACAATAAGATTAAACATGAAACAAAAGAACAGCTCACAAACATATACCCAGCAATGAACCATTCTTCAAATAGCAGTAATTTTAACAGTTTGATGCAATTCTGCTAATGTGTCTGACAATTCTCCATCACAGAGACTTAGACATTGAGCTATACCTAGTCTGTAAATAATTGTTTTGAGGCTATGGTGAATTTAAGTGCCCCCATAGAGACAATGACAGTAAATTTATTTTTTTTTTTTTTTCCTTTTTCCCTCAGGTTAATGGAAATCTGGCAATTTTGCAGGTTAATATAAAAATAAATGGAGTGACTGCACCATAACAGTCTACACATCTCTGGGCAACTAATGTTTACCCACGACGATCATTAACACTCTTACATATCTTACATTTGTTCCCCATGTCATCACATAATGGTAGCTACTGTCTCACCTGTGCTGATCCTTTCACCAGAAAATAAAAAAAACAAACAAAGAAAAAACCAACTAACCGAAAAAAAAGCAAAGAAACCCCATAAAACAAAACAAAAACAAACAAACAGCAACAAAACCAACACCCAAACCAAACACATTTTCAAAAAAATGCTACTATCACATAGTGATATTCTGGAGCTGTTTTCAACGAGAGGGTTACTGGTTTTAGACCAAAAAAAAGGAACAGACTCCATATTTTAAACTTACTAGCAACATTACACAGAGTCCTTCTTTTTCTACATTATGTTACAATTGTTTATTTTTCCTCAACATGTCATCTGACCAGCTATGACTCTTGTAGACACCACTACAGAGGAAATTAATCAAAATGATATTTTTTTACATATATAAGTTTTCTCTTTGTATCTCACTTTATCTGATCAATCTTTTTTAGACTATCTTCAGTATGTGCTTTTGCTGTTGGCATTTAATCAGTAAATATCTGTTTTACTTGAAAGCAAATACTGAGATATTTGAATACATGGAAGTGTAGGGATGGTGGTGCAAAGTTGCCTTCTGCTTTGATTCTCTGCCTATACAGAGATATGTGGTACATTCTATTTCTCTTTCTGTCCAGCACTGGTATTTCAATACTATGTAGCATTAAGGGGTTTTGGGGTTTTTTTGTTTAGAAGAATATTGATAATGTTGTAAATCCAAAAAAGATTGCTAAATCATTCAAAATTACATCAACCTGCAGTTTTATGACTTTTCAGATTCCCTGGAAGATGTTGCTTTAGGTAGTTCATGGAGAAGTTCACAAATCCCTCATGTGTGAGGGAAAACTGCCTGGAAACAGAGAACTGCATCTGCAGAGTGTCCAGTGATGCCCTGAATTGAGGGAGCTCTGCTCAGCTCTCTTACAACCTGAGCAGATGTTCTTCAGACATGCTAAAAAATTAACTTATAACATCCCATGAGCTTCTTTAAACTCCCCTAACTATAAGTTCTCAACAAAGAAGATAAAAGTTCATGCCAAGTTTCACAAGCTTGCCATCTGTGTCCATTTAAAACAATCTGTTTAGAGACATTCTCATTCTTAACATTGGCAGAAGGGCAAATTCATCATGATGACAAAGGTTTTGTTCCTCCCTCAAATTTCAAAACAAAAAAATTTATTATAGATAGGAAAACTGTGGAAATTCAAAAATGAGGAAATAAGGAGTTATAGAAAATATTTCAGGTTAAGAACTATCAGTCACTGAAATCAAATTACTTTTCAGTTAACTCCTTTTTATTAATATAATATTATTTGTCCTTCTGGTAATAAAAAAAAAATAAAATCTGAAGCTTCAGATGAGAGACTAAATATTTAGTGGAAGAGTAAAATATTCATAATATTAACTCCATCTGCTACCTGTAGAAAGACTACATTTCCCCCTGTATCTCAACAGGAAAAGCCCATTAAAATAAATATGGCTGTTCAAGAATTGTTTGAGTCAGTTATGTAATGTCACTGGCAGAAAGTTATTACTATCATAATTTTGGTTACTGCACACTGAAATTTCATAGTGTATTAGTAGAATTACTACCAACTAACTACCGTGTTAACTACCCAGTTATCATAGGTGTTTCTGCCACAGTAACACATTGAGGAGATCCAATGCTCATTGGACCTTCAAGGAAAATGAGTGATTCAATAGAAGAGCCTCTGAAAGTCCCATTGGATTATTAATACTAATGACACAAAGCAGAAATTATCTTGACTGCAAAGATGAGTACTAAGCAGTCAGTAAGTGTTTTGGGTTTTTTGTTTTGTTTTGCTTTGCTTTGTTTTTTGGGGTTTTTTTGTTTGTTTGATTGTATTGATTGTTGTTTGGGTTTTTTTTTCCATGAAACATTCTTTTTTTTTCATGGTAGACGTGTATTTAACTGGGATTTACAGCAAGGTGAAGCACAGTAGGCTGACTGGTATGGGGTGAGTACATGAAGGCCTGATTGATGGCTGCAGTACAATTCAAAGGATCCTGATTGGGAACATGATCTATCAGGAACAACAGTTATCTGGCAGATTAGCCTCATCAGAAGAAAGTTTAACAAGCAGATAAGATTTCATGCAGAGCTGCTGACAAAACATTCCCTCAGTTCTGCTGAGAATTTCCACTTCTAGCTGCCCATGGGTCTGCCCTACTGCCAGCAGATGGAGGGGAAGCCACAAGCTTTTGTGGACACCATAGCCATCCATAGTTGTTTTTGTATATACTTTGTCATCATTCTCTTGCCTGAATACACTTTCACCTAGGCAGGGCATTGTGTATTGCCCACCCAGATAAAGTTCAGATAAAGTTTCAAACAAACAAACCAGAAAACCTTAAGAAACATGAAGGAATATGCAGTGAAGCCATTAAAGTTGCTACCTGTAGGGAAAAACAAGTGCTCTGAATCCCCAAAAATCAAAGAAACACAATTTAAGGCACATCAACTTGTCCATGTACAAGTACACAATTTACTGTTATTCAGATTTTCCCACTGTTGTCTATACCCCTCACATAAGAACCTACTTAGTAATATCAGTGTATCTTCTGGTCTTCAAATAGGCTTTCTAAGCTATCTCTTGATCAAACTACTCTCACCCTGCATTGTTGTCATTATGCCAGACATTATTAATCTACAAAATCAAGGAATTGTAAATTAATAAGTATTCATGATATAGTTAATGAAAAAATACTTTTTCATACATATATAAACTACTGAAATGAGAAGATACTTGTTCTTTCATCATATGTGGTGTTATATAATCTCTATTAGCATAGACTCTGATCTAAAATAGATATTAAACAGATAATCTATCTGCCAGACATCAGGAAACTAAAAACTGAATCACACAAACCTACACAGATCAGAAATCTGAACTCAGACTGCTGTCACTGTTATTGAGCATTCACTCAGTAAAAATCCTAAGGATGTATACATAAAACCCATTTGAATATTATATTCTATAATTTGAAGAACACAGTGAAACTGATGGAAAAACACTCAAGGCTAAGAATAAAGATTCATTTTAAATTATATGTCAGAGAATGTACTTGAAATGAACAGAAATGTCAGTCTTGAAAATGGTGCAAGCATCCACCAGGACACCTTGCAACACTTGAAAGAGCATTTTGTTCACATTACAGCAGTAACCCAGCCTATTTGTCTTATTTTTTAATTGTATTTCTATACAAGATAATTTCAAGTACAAATCAATTTACATTACTTACTATTAGGGTAATAATAGTAAGAGGGACATTAACAGGCTTGAAAGTGGGCCCAGGACAACTTCATGAAGTTCAGTAAGGCCAAGATGAAGGTCCTGTTCCTGGGTCCAAGATAGGCTGCGTGGACAATGGATTCACAGCTCTGAGGAAAAGCACTTGGGGTGTTGCTCAATATGAGCGAGCAATGGGCACCTGCAGCCCAGAAAGCCAAACATGTCCTGGGTAGCATCAAAAGAAATGTGGCCAGAAGTTCAAGGGAGGTGATTCTCCCCCTCTGCTCCACTCTGGTCAGACCCCACCTGGAGTACTGTGGTCAGTTCTGGGCTCTCCAGTAAAAGAGGACAGGAAGCTGCTGGGAGCAAGTCCAGAGGAAGACTACAGAGATGATAAGAGAAGCACCTCTCTTTGGAAGACAGGCTGAAAGAGTTGGGGTTGCTCAGCCTGAAGAAGAGAAAACTCTGGGGAGACCTAGCAGCCATCCAGTACCTGAAGGGGGCTACAGGAAAGATGGGGATGGACTTTTTAGAAGGACATCTAGTGATAGGACAAGGGATGATGCTTTAAACTGAAAGAGGGTAGATTTTTTTGGTGTGCTTACTTACAAAATTCAGATAAAAATTTCATATCATAAGAAAAACAGCACTGATGCTGATTTTTACATGCATTAAATACTCCTATGTTTAGAACTATATATTTGGTGAAACAGGACTTCTGATAGATTTAAGATACTTTTAATTTTTAGATACTTTTAATTTTTGCCAGAAAAATATAAAGCAGTTTCTATTGCAGTGTCCCAACACACAGCTGGGTAAAATTGAAGACCACAGCCCAGTGAGTTTACTACAGTCCTGAGACGCTGCTGAGATACTGGAGATTCTTATTGCTGTGGAGTGACTGGGATTATTAGCTATAGGTAGACAAATAGGTAAATAGATAGGAAGGTGAATCTCCTTTCTTACAGACAAGAAGACTTTGCCCTTCTGTGCTTGCTTTTTTCAATCCAATCCAAACAACTCAGTAAGAACAAAGGAGAGGGACATGCAGGCTCTGTGTTCTGCCAAGCCGACAGCTCTATTTTGCAGCTCTCAGTCAGAAAAATTCTGTCTGACTGTGCAAATTTGTGCAATATCTGCTGCTGAGTGACAGCTGGGAAATAGCCTAGAGATTGGAATGTCTAAGGGGTATCAGTGATTAATGTTGCCCCTAAGTGTTTTACTTCTCAGAAACCACTTAGACCTTGCCATAGAGACCTTTAAATTTAGGTGTTTCCATCCAGGCACCCTGCCATGAACCCACTGGTGTGACCTATGGTAATTACTGCTCAGATTTTTCAGACTGAAATGGCTTAAATCTACAGGAAAACACTTCTTTTACACTGAACTATGTATCTTTAGAGAGTAACACAATATTGCTTACAGAGAAGCCAAACAAAAGCATCCATACAAAGTCTCAAAGGAAGAAAAGGCAGCATTTAACAATATCTGAGAGAATGACATAAATGCTTAAATAATTTCAACTATTGTCAATCAGAAAAGAACTCTATCTGGATAAACTGTAGGTAAATCCGTAAGACGTTGTGTGTCTCAAAGCATGGCATTTTGAAATTTGTTAAGTCAGCCATGAAATACATTGTAAAAAAATCTGAAAGCGTTATAAAAATATCAGTTATTCCATGTCAATCAAGGAAAATAAATTCTGGTGGCAAGTGTGTTTCAAAACCAAAAAAAGATGACTGAGGGATTGATGTGGTTCTGCATTTTTTTCTCAAGAAGTATTTTTTTCTAGATTCTTCTAACATTAGCAGTGATATCTCTGTGCATTCCACCAGAACACAGAGGAACTTCTGGACAAGTATCAAGATAGTATGGCTCAAATTTAGAATGCTCATGCATAATTTGGTTTTTTTGCAAGCAAAAGAGGTCTGAATGTATTTCTACAATAACAAATTTATCTAAATTTTGTATTAAAATTAAATAGCTAAGCACTCAGACACTCTTAATTTTTTAGATAATGAGTAAGTGTTCTAAAGCTACATTACATTATGGCACAGACACATGCTGTAATCACACACATCTGGGTAAGCATGAGATACACATAGTGTGCAGCATTGTAAATGAGGCAAGCCAGGAAGCATTTGGATTTAGATGATTCATATTTTTACAGGAAGGAATTATCTAGACTCATAGAATATTAATTTTTTTTTTAATACCTTTAGGATCACTAAGTCCAAACATTAACCTAGCCCTGTCAAATTCATGAATAAATCACATACCCTGTATCATATCTACAGGTCTTTTAAATACCTTCAGAGATGGTGACTCCACCACTGCCCTGGGCAGTTTGTTGCAGTATTTCACGGCGCTCTCAGAAAAGAATTTTTTTCCTAACATCCAACATAAACCTGCCCTGGCACAACTTGAGGTCATTTCTTCTGGTCCTATAACTTGTTACTTGGGAAAACAACCCTCAACTTGAGAGCAACCCTCAACTTGCTACAGCCTCCTTGCAGATAGTTACAGAGAGCAGTCGCATCTTCCCTCAGCCTCCTTTGGTCTGGTCTAAACAATCGCAATTCCCTCAGCTGCTTCTTCTAAGACTTGTGCTCCAGACCCTTCACCAGTTTTGTTGCCCTTCTTTGGACTCACTCCAGCACCTCAGGATCCATCTTGTAGTGAGGAGCCCAAAACTGAACACAGTACTCAAGGTGTAGCCTCACTAGCATCAAGTACAGGAGCATGGTAACTTCCCTGGTCCTGCTGGCCACGCTAATTCTGATACAAGACAGGGTGCCACTGGCCTTCTAGGCACACTGCTCATATTCAGCCAGCTGTTGACAATGATGAAATTAATATTATTTTAAAAAAAATAAACAACATCAACAAAAACCTGTGCCCAGACCACCTAACATCTGCTGGGAGTAACTGAATTACAGTGGGTTAAATACATAAACACATTTTGTCAGTGTCACAGGTGACACTCAGAGATGGAAGAAAATAAACCTTAGAGGCAAGAAAAGTAATCAGATCAGGTATGCATATGCCATAACAGGTTCTGCAGAGAATGTGTTAGTATTAATGACAAAGGAGAAGAAAAACCACTCCTGGTTCTAGTGACTATCCTGTCAGTTACCTGCCATGCTCTTCTTCCACATTGCTACTTGGGGATGCAGAGGTGAAGCTCCCTAATATATTGAAGCAATGACTCCTCAGTTTTTTGGTTTTGCTCTCGGCTGTGAGCTCTCATTTCACTAGCTTCTGATTATTTGCTGTGTAATGTAACTAGCAAAAAATTACCTTTACTTAAAGCAAACATTACCCTGTGATTCGCCTTACAACAGGGGGATCCCCAGGCCATATGAAGCACAGAGCTGCATTTATCAGGCAATGACAGCTGTGGCCCTGAATACTCATCACAGCCTTTAGCAGATGTTTTACAAAATTCCCATCACCTGATTTCAAATGAAGTCTGCCATACAGTGTGCATGAAACCTGGCATTGCAAACATATCTGAAAATCTGATTAACATTTCCTAATGACTCAGGGGTTCCCCAAATAGCTATACCTCTAACTCTAATGCTGCTAAAGTACAGAAAATAAAGGCTAGATTGTTCCTGCTCATCTCATGCTGCATGGTGCTTTAAGTCCATGAAAGGCTTAAAGGATCCTGAAGGGGCCTATCCATAGAATTTTAAATTAATCAAAGTTGAAAAAATATGTAAACAAATTGGAATGGATAGAAGTGCCCAGCAGAAATGCTGTAGTGCTTTCCAAAGACAACATAATCTGACATTTTTTTATCATGGTAGTGGTATGATTTGATCACCAAGAAAATAAACTAAAAGTAATACATTTCCATTTCCAAATTGATCCCTGTGAAAGCTTAAATTTATAATACAGAGAAGCATCCAGTGAACACAACACAATACAGAATATTAAGAAGGATGCTAGCAAGTTTGTACAATATTCTGCCTTCTTAAGGCAGAAGGTAGAAATTTCTTAGAAATAAAGCTCTGTTAAGTTTGAGTGGGATTAACAATCGGTAAGATGAAGGTACCAGGATACCTCTAAAGCTTAAAAAGTAATTTGCGTGACATATTTAATTAAAAAAAAAAAACTTGAAAATGTTTTGATTAAAACTATTTTTCTTCTTCGCAATCTATATTTTATACTTTTTTCTTTATTTTTAATTTTCATTTAGTAATAAAAATATTTGAACGTTACTTCAAAAAGAGAAGGAAAGAGAGGAGGAGAGAAAGAGAGAGAGAGAGAGAAAGAGATAGAAAGAGATAAAGAGATAAAGAGAGAGAAAGAGAGAAAGAGAGAGAAAGAGAGAAAGAGAGAAAGAGAAGGAAGGAAGGAAGGAAGGAAGGAAGGAAGGAAGGAAGGAAGGAAGGAAAGAAGGAAGGAAGGAAGGAAGGAAGGAAGGAAGGAAGGAAGGAAGGAAGGAAGGAAGGAAGGAAGGAAGGAAGGAAGGAAGGAAGGAAGGAAGGAAGGAAGGAAGGAAGGAAGGAAGGAAGGAAGGAAGGAAGGAAGGAAGGAAGGAAGGAAGGAAGGAAGGAAGGAAGGAAGGAAGGAAGGAAGGAAGGAAGGAAGGAAGGAAGGAAGGAAGGAAGGAAGTAAAGTTGTATTACTATGGATTACTATTCTTGGATTACTATGAAATTTTTTTAGTCCTAAAATCATGTGTTAATATAATGGCAATAGGAGACAGATAGAAATAATAATGAGCTTCATCCTTCAGGTGTACTTAGGAACATGTTAAAAGTTTCCAATTTTTTGCTAAGGAGAAAATTATCTTCATGACATTACATTATGTTTTCCTAATATTTCTTATTAGAAATTAAAATAAATTATGTAATGTTAAAACGATTTCTGAAGGAAATGAGAGGAAAATATTTTTCTTCAAGATGTAGCAGAACATGAAGGTATTAAAAGCCACAATCCACCACATTTCATTCCTGTTGATTTAATGAGACCTTTTACACACCTTCATTGTACTAAGTACAACACACAAAATTTAAGCAAATAGCTGTTAGATAGAAAAAAATTAATACTAAACATAGAGACATGCAGGAAGAAAAACTAGCTGCTTAATGGAGTTATTTGCACTTAAACTCACAACTGCCCCTGATAAAACACCGTTTTTTCTTTACATAATTTAGCATGCTGTGTATATTTGGCCCTTTTACACAACAATTTATTTAACCATTTTCTTTTTGCTGAAGGAACAGAATTGTTATCATATTCATCGATCAATTTTCTCTCTGACACTCTCAGGAACAATTCTATAGCAAATGCTTCAAATGCTTCAAAACCAAGGCTTAAAGGTAGCCAAGGAGACAGTCTTAAGGTTTAAGCAAAACCTGGGATTCTAGTCCAAAAAAACTTTTGATTCAGATTTTAAGGCAGTTCCAGTTATCAAAGATCCTGGGAGATGACTTCTCACACACCTTGGCACAATAAATCCCCTGTTCTCAAAAGACTTCAATCAAACTAAGCATATTTCTCTCAGGTTTATCACTTTTATAGATGAACTCTTGAATTAAAAGCACATTTGAAAAGAAGTTTTCTGATTTTGAACTAGACACAAACATAAAGCTTCAGTCTTGCAAAGGAATCTTCATTTAATCCACACTTTTTTGTGTGGAATTTTTTTTTTTTTTTTAACAAAAAAACCTACCAGATTTTAGAACTTTGCTGGGATTTGTCCCCAGGTTGGCTTAAGGTTATATTTTTTTCATGACATAAATAAAGAGTAGAAAAAAAGGCATTAAAATAGTCAGCCACCTCTATCAAAATGACAAAGAGTGATGGCAAATGTACCTGAAATAATATATAATGAGTCCTGGGTTTTATTGTTATTTAATGTAATTACACCTTTCAGAAGACTCTGAAGTAACAAAAAAACAAGCATTGATTCAGTTTTGTTTTTCCAGAACTTCTTTGGTTTTCTTCGCATTTTACAACTCTGCTGATTAATCTAAAATTCCTAAGTAATGTGGTTTAATGTATTCCTCCATTCCCCTGGATGAGTTGATAACTGTTTTTAAAGGACATAGATTTTATAAAACAATGTATTGTTTTTACCTTTGCTTCAATTTGTTTAGTGTCTTGGTTTTGGAACAAAAATTTGATTTTGCTCTTCCCATCATCTGAAGAACCTTTGAGCTGGGAAAACTTGTACCTCCAAAGTACAGCCTAGAGGAAAAAAAAAAAAAAAAAAAAAGAAACATAAAAAAGCATAAACATGCAAATCAGTGTAGTTATAATTGAAAATTGTATTAGAAATAGCTGATACCCTCCAAAGGGAATTTTTAACCCTTCTATGACACATAATCAAAACAATTTAGTGTGGTCTGATGTGTCTTTGATGATATCAATGGATTAGACTTTGGCAATGTCTGATTCATATTAGTCAGATAACACTTGTGAAATTTACTGTAAAATTCCTCCATCCATATTTAAACCTGATTAAACAAAAAACATGACATTCAAACAACCAAGTATTTTTCCCCACTGATAATCTCTGAATTCTCTACTCCATCTGAAGTGATAACCTGCTAGGGAAGTCCGCTCTTTTTCTTCAATATTAAATACATAGTTGTATTAAGATAAAGAGCATATAATATTAAAAGAAAATATATCTTTTTAAATTAAAAAATAACAAAAGAAAACCTGTAATGAGAATCTATTTTGAGTTTACTTATGGTAGTACCAGTCGGGAATTTGAGCAGATTATTAATTCTAAGCATATCACTGGCCTTTCAAGTAATTTTATTACAAATTACAATGTGTCTTGTTGAAAAAAAAGACATCCTGCTCTACAGAATAATCATACAATTAATACAATTTACAGCTTGCTAGAAAAGCATTTTTTTATATGTCTAATGTGGATTTATGTAGAAAAAAACCACATCTAAACTACCTCGCTTAACTGTGGAAAAAACCTGTTTTATTGTGTTTTCAGCCTCCTTTAAAGATATCCCCCCTCTCCACCCTCCAGATATTCTGAAGCACTGGTTTATTTCATTGTGATTTCAGTAGTCCTTACTAACATTGTGATGTTACTTTGAGAAGATGTAAGTATCACAAGAATTGTACAACACAGAAACCTGAGGCAAGAAGTGCTGTTCAGTTTTCCTTTCTCCAGGGGTTTGTAAATGAAAAGTAACTCAGTAGTGTAGGATGACACTTCCACCTGTACTTTGTCTATATCTCTGAATGATTTAATATTGACTTGATATTAAACAGAATATGAGGGAGGTAAAGATGTTTAACTATCCCAAATCTCTGCAGGACTCTCTTCATCAGGATGTGTTGATCTCTGTATGTTAAAAACCTCTAACCTGCAACCTGCAAATTAATTAAGTTTGTTGTGTTTGTCTTAGTAAATTGAAAAAGGAAAAAAACCTCAAAAGAACAGTATCTTAACTGCGTACAGTACACAAAGCAAGTGTTAGAATTATTTTCCCTAAAATTCTCTCTATATTTGCCCTTTCTAGATAAAAAAATTCTAATCTCAGCACCACATTCATTCCCTGTACAAGACAGGACAGCCCCCATCTACCATAAACAGAGTTAAGAACATTTACTTTCAGACAAACCAGAGGAATTTGACAATTTATGTGAAACCATATCCTATTTGTTTTAAATGCAGCCCTCCTGAGCCCTCCTGAGCCCACCAATCTATGTTACAGAAAATAGAACGGCATCCCTTGTCTCTACATCTGTGCAATACCTTTCACCTTGTTTGATCAATGATGTTTACTTATGTCCTGTAGTGAGTTAAAAAAAAACAAAACAAACACAGACAAGCCAGTCCACCATTCAGGTGGCCATACTTCCTAGATATGTTGTAAACTTCTTTTTTTTACAGGTCTGTATAACTCAACAAATCTTGTCCGAAGATCAAGACTATTGTCTTTCTGTAGGAACAATAAAGTTCCTTAAGCATGTGATTTCTTAGCTGAGAAATGTAATGGGCACTGATGGTCTTTATATCTCAGCAGAACAACAGTCACAGCAAAGAACTATAATTATCTCTTCCCTGATGAACTATGGGGATGTTAGGAGAGGGGTGTAGTAGTAACAAGGACCCTTAAAATGGGCAGGAAAGTCCCAGCATACCTGTCCTTATTCCCAATCAGATTAAGTTTGAGTGAAGATGAAAGATTTATAGATTCCTCAGCATTTTCCACGTAATTTTGCCAATAGCTTCTTTCCACTTAGAGGAAAGAGAATGATAGTAACACCAAACCACAGGCATAATTCAAGAACACTCTTGGAGAGCCTTCCTTAGCAGTGGCTCTTACTTGATTACACTGCAAAATCAGCTCTATAGGGTGGAGGGGACAAAATTCTTCTTGGGACTAAGCCCAGAAAGAGACTGCACTTTTTTCATCAGGATATCAAAACAAAGTTCTAGAGCTGACAGTTCAACAGCATACTTCACAGATACTATTAAACACTCTGTGTATAAAGTGTGAAGACACATAAATAAATAAAATTAACTTCAAAGAATACCAGAATGCAATTCAGACAAACAGTGCAGACAAGCTTACAAATATGATTTAAGACTTCTCTTGAGATGTTATTAAATTATTGTAATAAGAAATCATCAACAAGCAAAATCCTGTCTTCACTGAAATTAATAAGATTTTTTCCCTCTGATATACTTGGGACCAAGATTCTTCACCAATATTTTTAATGAGAAATATTTTATTTATAAGTAATCATCTAGGACTCATTTGTTCTGGTCTTTGTAACCAAATTACTGTCTATTATCTTCTGCTAGTGCCATTTTGCTATAATTACCCAAGGATGCTCTCTGCCTGCATGTTTTTAATTTATAGATGGGACATAAATGCAATGCATAAATGACACAGGGAAGAAAAACTATTGACTTCAGTGCCTGTAATACTTTGCTGGTATTCTCCACAGTCACACAAGTGAAGAAAACTACATGGCTTCTATTCTTAGCACTAGTGGTAAATCCAGAAGACATGTTCTGCAAGACACCTTAAATTTTTTTTTCACATTCATATCCTATTTCAGTTTGCTACTTATTGCTATTATTTCAGAATCCTGGACTAAGCTACATACAATTTTTATGAGATGTAATCAAACAAAATCACTTCCCATCCAGATATTTGTCTCAGAAAAGTGGGAATGCCTCATAATTACCTTATTTAAGGGTATGGCCAGAAGAGCTCACTCGTTGCTTTGTCTAAGGGAGCTTTAATTACCCTGAACAGTGGCTGAATAAATAAACAGAATAAATAGGTGTCTCTGTAATTTTATTTACCACATTCTAAGATAAATGTATAGAAATGTGAGTGTCTGACTAGTCCATAGCTTTGTGATAGCTACATGATTTAGCAAAAATATGCAGGCCGATTTACACTGGCACTAGGAAAGAAATGCTCTATTTTGTCAATGTGAGAGTCACTAGCCAGAACAGAATTAATTTGTGTCCTATGGCTTCAAAGACTAACTACTTTCAATTTATTATTAAAAAGTCTTGGCTCTTCCATATTGTATTATACCAATTGTATATATATTGTATATGAACCAATTCTATCCTTGCAAAAAGACAATTTACACTTTAAAAAGTTGTGAGATAGTGTTTGGACCACGTACTGCAATAGCATCATTTCACCTGCCAGTGCACATCACCAAATACAGGTTTTCTCTGTATCTTCCAATGACCTGAATCACACAGTTTTATTATGTACTGGTAAAAGAAATCTGGCTTGCTAATGAGTGGATGTGGTGCTTCAAACTCCTTTCTCACTGAGCCACAATGTGATGTCAACACCAGCCACCACTCTCCTTGCTTTTGTTACAAGTGCAGTGGGTCCAACATTGCTCTTGTTTCAATAGCAAGTGCAGTAGGGTGAGGCAATCCAGCACTTTCTGATCATGCCTACAGGAGCAGTGACTTGAAACAACTGGTTACCTTCTTTTACCTAGTGCAAATAGTGATTTGGGGTGATCAGGCACTCCCTAACCATATCCACAACTCTGTGGTTTGCAAAATTTACCTGAGACCCCCTCCTGCAGAGTACAAGACCATTCTGAAAGTTGCTAAGGATCACCTGACTCAAATTGTTGCCACCATGGAAAAATAACGACCAAAGTCAATCATCTCATAATCTTATAAATATTAAACCTGAAATGAGGCCCTTTAGGGCTCTTCAGGATCACACCAAGATGCTATGCCATATTTCATGAAGGAATTTGGTGTATCCGATGCAAAAGAATAAGTAGTCTGCTCCTTCTCATTTTGCTGCAAATACATAAAATTGTAGTAATTTACTACACTTGCATCTCAGAGATGAATTTTCAGTATATCCTTCATTGCAAGTTCTTTTTGTGCAGTTTGATGCACACTAGGTACCAAAACTTAAGATCTTAACATAGATTAATCTCTGTATCTGTGTGTGTGTATGTACACAGGCAGTTTAGATTAGAAACTTTGTTTATTTATTTGTACCTCTGCACTTGATTATAACAAATTGCTTATTATTGATGGCTTAGCTATTGGTAGAAAATCATATAATCCAATTTTGTGATTCCTTATCATGTCAATCAACATCAGTTTTTTTGCTATTCTGTATCACAGCAGACCCCTAATTATATGCTAAAGGACCACACTGAAATCCCTACAGTTAAATCCTTTAGTTGTAAACTGTTGACCAAGTTTGGGATTCAGAGTGGATCCAGATGCACTCAGACTCCTCTTTACAAAAGAGTTAGAAAGCAAGTGGGTCCACTTTGCACCTTGTGACTCAGCAGGAGGCCTTCCTCATTCTTTTCTGTTGTCCCTGTGCAAATCACTCAAACCTGATCCTTTTGCAATCTCCCCCTGGATAAATAATGTCCTCTGATCCCTACCTAAATCACTTAAATCCAATGCCAAGTCTTACACATCCCTTCCACATAATAAGTAATAGAGTGAACTTTGTCATCAAAGTCACTCTTTCATAAACCTCTATTAAAGTCACCTTTTCCTATTATCTTCTTCAGTGATTCTTTAAATAACTTTTGGACTTTTCCATCTGTGACAGTGGAAAAAACCTGGAATTCTGTCAGTTTTATCATGATGAGAATGCTACATCTCAGACCACCTGTAAATGGTGGAGTAAATAAAGAAACCATCTTCATTAAGGAAAGGGTGTCAGAGATCCCTTTTCAAATATTAGTTTCAGCAAATCCCTTCGTTGTCTTTTCTATCACATCTTCAAAAAGCTACAGCTGTATTTTTCCAACAATGTCTTTCTTTTTTTTTTTTCTCTTTTTTTTTTTTTTTTTTTTTTTTTTATACTCTGACTGATTAAATCATTCTTCTGTTTGGGTTTTTAAGGAAAATTTTATACTATACGTATTACAGAATTATGCTAAATTTTAATGGACACCTTACAACCTAACGTTGTTTTTCATCTGACTAAAGGAAGGGATATTTCCAGAAGTCAAACTAAATCAAGAGCAGATGCCTTGGAGGTCCTTATTTGAAGAATAAAAGTAATTAGGTCTTCTGACACCTGGGATACACCTTGATTTGGCTGTTTGTCTCGTACCTAATTGGGAAAGATTGTATGCTTGCCAAGTGACACTTTGTCCATCCTGATAGCAGCAGTAGGGATCTGAGTAGGATTAAGATTTTGTTCATCCTCAGTTCTACTGCATTACAAGTCTCTGGAGAGTGTCTTACTACAAAGGAATTATGGTCCAAGGCAATTTCCTTTGTCAACCCCTGTGGCTTCATAACTGTAAATGGAGAGACAGGGGAGGACACAGAGGGTAAAGAACAAAAATGAGACAAAGGAAAAAACCAAGGATGTCAACTCTAATAAAAGAACTCTTCTTGTCCATTACTGAAGTTGCATCGAATGCTAGAAGACTATAGTTTATTTGCTTAATACTAATGGATGATCTAACAAATTTGTTTTTGGCAGTGTATAAGTCTGTACAAACAATGCTTGAATGCTTATATTATTTTTATAGTAGCTATTTGTTCATCACTTCAATTTCTAAACAAATATTTGTTCACAGGTGTTACATTCTGAAATCTCCACCTTGAGGGGAGCCTTGTAACATGCCTTGTTTTGCTTTTTAGTCTGTCAGTCTCCATTCTTAATTCTGAAGGTGGCTACACTGGGTGCAAGGTGTTATTTAAAAATGCTTATCATAATATCTGTGTATGCCCATATAAAAAAAAATCATTCATAAAAGAGTTATATTTGCTCATTAAAATATTTACATCTCTATACTAGCCAATGTTAGACGAATGTAGGATCTGAATTGATGTGCTGTAATTATTCAGGACCTGGGAAAAATGTTTTCCCCAATCACCACTGATATACAACGCTGCAAAAATGACCTAGGGTAAAATTTTGTTTACGAATTCTAACACAGAATTTTTGCATCCTTTAATTTTTTTTTTCTTTTAATAACACTTAGCATCTAAAATATCTCAAAAGGAAAGTATGTCTGGAGTAAATGTATACTATGACACCTTGTAGTGCAAGGAATAATTAAACAGAATCTGGAGAAGTTTATTAGCCAGACCAGAGAAAGAATATCCCAACTGTATTCCTAAAGATAACTTAAATTCACTTTTAGTAGGATACCAGCCAGGACGAAAGGC
This sequence comes from Heliangelus exortis, assembly GCF_036169615.1. Lineage (NCBI taxonomy): Eukaryota > Metazoa > Chordata > Aves > Apodiformes > Trochilidae > Heliangelus > Heliangelus exortis. Next base: position 110,435,619 of record NC_092423.1, on the reverse strand, counting down.
AGAAAGAAGTTCAGTAAGAGGATGTTACTTGACAACTTGCATTTCAAATAATGCAAATGAAGTTGCATCAAAGCTGGTGGGCATTTTTTGAAGAAGATCCCAGTGGAATAAATTCTGTAGGACACTCACTAATGATCAAATTTAAATTTCCATGTACTCTATATACTAGAAGCAGATGGCCTTTTCACTCCTGATATATCACTACTACAAATGAAGGATTCCATGACAGGAACTTAATCACAGTCAAACATTTGCCAGTGTCTGCTTGGCCTATATGTTGCAGTCCTCTTTTAAAATATATATCAGTAGTAAGAAAATGATGACATCCAGCACTAGAACTTTGCCTCTAGACAGTGCCACAGATTAACAAGACCACAATTATACATGCTACTACTTTTAGTGTGCAAGGAGAGAAATTCTGTGTACATAATTACATTTAGCAGTTTGCAAACAAATTGTGTGAAGTGTTGGAAGAACTGATTTTACAAGGCAGACTTAAAAACTGTTCATTCTCCTTTCAGGAAATCACAATGGTTTCTTATAAAGAAACATACTAAATGCTCTAAATGATAAACTATTGTTGGCTGAAGATATCTCAATAAATTTTTGGCAGAGAGAATGGCAACAGCTATCTTTCCATAAAATAACAATGAACAGGCAATGGTTTACCTGTTCAGGTACTCACTAAGATGTGATTGACACAGGGCAGATTGATGCAAGTTTTCATCCTATGGCTTCTTTGTTGATTTCAGCCATACCAGTCTCTTGGCAACAGGTTCTGCACTAATGTTCCTCTGCTAATGATTAGAGCCATCCTTATAATCTTACACTACCTAATTCCTGATTACCTAACAAAACATGTTGTCCTTTTTCTCCATGGTGCTACAATTTATTCTAGCAAAGCACCCACACCAGTTTTGCAGGGTGCTAACCACTGCAAGACTGGCAGGATAAAAGGAAAAGGAGCAACACAATATATCAGCTGCAGATGATGTAAAATATACTGCAGTTTCTCCAGACACAACTCTAGCCTATTTACTGCAATAAAAAATGTCTTTCCATCAGTTCATGAGGAATTCTACACTTGTCTGTTCTGTCCACATAATGTTATGAAACATTTCCCTTCCCAAAGGAAATTCCCTCATACATCTGCTACTCTTTCACACTTTGATGAAATCTCTTTTAGATCCTGCTAACATGTCATCTTTCACCAGTTTTTAGACCCTCAAGATCCCCAGTGCAGTTAATACTTGTCTTAAAATTTCAGAATTTCTGGATGTTGAGGATAGATTCCATCCCATAAGGAACAGCTTTACAGATAAAGTAGAGAGGAAAAAATTGCAATGCTTTATGGGCCTTCTCAAGGCAGGGAGACCTGGAAGACAGAAAATTCCTTCTTGGGTTTCTTCTGGTTGTCACCAAATCATCAAAGCTTCATGCCAGTGATCATGCATTTTGTATTTGCTGCATGTGGTTTTATTTGAATAGGTTCACAACGTATCCATTCAGGACTCTACTGGCTTGAAATCTGCTGTAGTTGCTTTAATGTTGGAATTTATCAGGCATTTTTAGTACCATGTATGTGACTTGGTACGGAACATAGGGCAGCAGGAAAATAAGAGCTGGATGTGTATCTGCAGGCAATGCTAACAAATGTCTTAGTGTTTCAGTCAATTTAAATACCTGAAATATTTTTCTGCTCTTTGCCATGAAAAAAAAAAATTAAAAATCTATTTGTGAGGACAAAAAGGAATCTGTTTTACAAATAATATTCTTCACCAATGTGATGTCTCCAGAATTTTTTGTGCAACTGAAAGGTTCAATGAGTTATTTGAGAAAGCAAGACTGTGAAGTTATATCTCTACTGGAGCTTTTTTCCTATATCTGGAAATTTGCTGTACATATTCTAAGGACATAGCAAAAGGGTGTCATACCACACACTTCAGCCATGGTAACATGTATGAAGACAGTTATGTTTTGCTATCTGAAATTTGGTGTATGCTTGTATTTCAGATAATGGCTTTGAAAGAACCTGATATCTTTTGAGAATCAGAGATGTTCAAGAGCTTTGAATGAGATGAAATTACCTTTGTAAAATAGCATTCCGATTATATTAGAGGGTGGGAGAAAGCTATGCTTTTTTTTTTTTTTGCTTTTTTTTTTTTTTTGAGTCACAGCATTTTATTTCCATTGCTCTGATTTTGTGTGTAATGCCTCCTAGAAATGACAGTCTGATAAATGACATGATACTGTTCGGTTAACAAAAAGAAATATGTATAGACAAATATTTGAATCTCAAATTTACCACACCTTGTGCAAACAAACTGTAGAATGGAGTGGGAAGAAGAAAGGTTTCTGATTAGTGGAATAATGCAGAGGGAAGGGTTAAGGTAGAAGATGGGAGCATATTCTGTGGAGTAAATGGCAATTTACTCAGCCATTGCTGGTGGCAATGTTGCACCATCTCAAAGGAAAACAGATATTGGAGAGAACTGGAACCCAAAAGAAAATATTTCACATTCTCCCACAACAGCAGCATGAAGAAGTAGCAATAAAGCCTGCTTACATTATAGTACTTGTTAGCAATTAGTGCAAACTCAAACATACATTCACTTTAGATGATTTTGGTGAGATCTGGACTTGCATTCATATAAACTGGAAACTGATGACATATTATTCACTTGATATAGCAAACTATTCCATCATAGAATGATGGTTGGAAGGGTCCTCAAGGATCATCTGTTCCAACCCTTCTAGGTAATACTACAGTTTATTTGTGATGTCTCAGGATTTGATCAGTTGTACTGGGCTTTTTTAAGGCTCATGAGAAAAACATGAGACATACAGACCATGGCTGATTTCTTTTTTTACAGACAATGCAACAAGATTACTTACTACATAAATTGAGAATTGCTGTAACTACATACACTGCCACCCATGAAACAGAGGAATAGAAAGGCAGGATCTTCTCAGATCTTCTAAGATACATTCTTAACCAAAAAGATTATTTCCTCTCAAAACCAAGGATTTACCATTGAAAGAAATGACAAATGGAATCAGTCTGGACTTTGCTGCGAAAATTAAAGAATGAAGACTTGATGCTTGTTTAAGATTGGCTTTGGTATTGACTTTTCAATAACAAGCATGTAACAATACAATTTCTCACATCATTTAAAAATCACCTCCCAGTTTAAACTAAAGCCCAGGAGATGTGACGAGAGATGATCTCTTGTGATATAAAGAAAGAAGTTCATTTTAAGGATGTACTACTCATCCTAAAATACAAGAAATAACGAGGAATAACAATACCATGGTGGAAGCAAAACTTAGAACTTTACCTTTGTGGCAGCATCAAAGCAGACAAAGCCCATGCTGAAGTCGATTGTAAGTCCCATAAGATGACTTTCTAAAACACAGGCATACGTCTTGCACTATAAAAGAAAAATCAAATGAGTTATTTACCACAGAATATGTTTCTTCAAACTATTTCTAGGACCAGTGTTTCTGTATTTTTATTCTAATGTTTATATATCTCAAAATGATTATAGTAAGTCATATGTGTGTAAATATATCAATTTATTCCCATTGTGTTTCAAATCAAAGATTTATATCCGTGATGAACTTTTCTAAGTTTTGTAAAAAAGGCTCTGGTTCCATTATGGAAAAAAATAAATCTCAATCAGAGTTACCTTTGTGGTTTACCAATGACAACTGCTAAAAGGGAAATTTTATTATTTTTAAGTTCTCTTACTTGTTTTGCTATGTGTTGACTTCCTCTAACATCAATATATCCCTTTTAGCTGTATAGTAAAAATAAACACATTTTTTAAATAATTTTTTTTTCTGTTGTCCTCAGTTTAAGTGAAAAAGGTACTATTTCATACCATGTAGTAATTGATATAATTATGGGAAATGCTGTTTTTTGCTTCACCTAGTGGACTACTACACCTCAAAGGTTCCTGTAAAAAACCTTACAATCCTGAAATACTTTCTCATGCTATGATTTTTAATTCTACAGATATATTTATTTACATAATATACACTTTAATACACCCTGTGAGTCATCTATTAGTGTCATTTACAGAATCAAAACTATTGCTGTGCCTGCAGGCCAGCTTCAGGTACAAAATTGTGACCTTTATTTTGCATTACAAAATATGCAGAAAATAAAAAACATTTTCAAATCTGATTTAAATTCTTTAAAGAAATCACTGTTATTTTAGAGAAATTTTACCCTGCAGATAAAATGAAATGCAGTTAAATTCTTCAAATATTGCTTTAGCCACTAAATACATGAAATGAGAACAGACTTCCATAGTCTATACAAAGAACCAAAATATAAATCCTGAACATGTGGACAATGTAGGTTACTGAATTACCCATGTTACAGAAGGAAGTATGTATTATTATTTTTGGCATTTTGATTATCAAGGATAAATCACATGCCTTTACTAACATATTCATTGTGTGGGCTCTTTCAATCCTAAATGGTCTTCCTCAGAATAAAAGAAGCTGAAAAGCTCATTAACAGCTTCTTAGAATTGAAATAGACATTGTGAAGTTCATAGCTATAGAGAATCTTGGGTTATTTTAAATTTTACTTCCTTACACTTCAATATAGTTTTAGTTTCTGGAACTGAAATATTTGAGTGAATTTTTTCATTGATCAAATCAGGGCTTCACTATATACAAACTGTTGTTTGTTAATTTTTATGCACACAACTTGGAGCTCTAGAACCCAGGTTTCACAGTGCTATCTATCAATGATGCTGAAGGAAACTCTTAATTATCAGTGAGGCACAAGTGCAGCATTTGAGCCAGACAAAGCATGGCTATCTATAACTCAGAAGGAAAACCAATCCATGACAGGTGTCTTGCAAGATGATTTTGAGTTATTGTTGAGTAAATCATGTTACTGTGTCATTCAACAAAGGTGTTGAAAAGCTGCTACTGTCTATCAGTAAATTAAAAGTTTCCTGCTGCTGCTACCAAGGAGGAAAGCAATGACTGGTCTACTCTTGCAGTTCTAACACTGGAAGAACCTTATATGATTCACTCACTACATATATAAAATCTGAATTCATATAGTATAGAGGTGCACTTGGTCATTATAACTATTTATTCATAAGCCTCCAAATTTTAATAAAAATCAATGATTCAGCATTGCAGTCATGTGGTATTTGTGTTTTTATTGGCAAATAAAAGTGGCTTTTTTTTTTTAGCAGCCACACCATAAAGCTGCTATGAATATGTAAAGTTTGATTGTAGATCAATGTTGCTAGAAAAGGAGGGGATACTGCCTTTGCAACATCTCATTAGCAGGGGAAAAGAGTGTAAATTAATATATTTCATAGTGATTTACTACTTAATGATTTCACATAAGCAAAAATGTTCATATTTTTTCAAATATTCTCCCTCTGCTTAAGCACAGCACTGCATCTGGGCTAATTAGCCTCCCTGAGAAGTTAAGAGTCCTAAGAAAGAGGACATACCTGTCTTGGTTCAATGCTGCACTGAAAAAAAGAACCAGCTTCCCAGACTGAATGTTCTTTCTACAAAAGGCAGTGTACAGTTTGTAGAGAAATATTATCTAGTTCAGCTGAGCTGGTTATGGGTAGGAAGAAACTGCATTGTAAAGTGCACATCACCAGCAAGAACTAATTCTTTTCTTATTCTTACTTATATTTAAGATCAATCTATGACCTTTGACCATGCATTCTATGATGCTGAAAACAAGTCAGAGAAGCATACAGGTGAATACAAAAAGGATATCTGGACAATGAGATTTCAGATTCCTTGGAGAAGAATTTCCCTCGCTTTATGCATATGTTGTACACACTTGCACATGATTCTGGTCGCAGGTCAGAGTAGGAATGTGAACTTTCAGACACTCACTAACTCTGTTAAGATTTTTCTCATCTTTATAATGAAGAAGGTATTTCAGCACACATTTCTTGTTCTCTCACAGAATACAGAATATTACACTGTGTATATGAATAATTCAGTGGTCAGGCAGGTGCTGAAGGAGACAATACAAAGTTCTTCCTTAGATCCAACTCACTCCATGCATAGTTTAGGTTATGGAAAAAATGATACATCGTACACTTAGTGTAAGCTACACCTGAAGCTAAGGAATCCATATTATAAATTAAAGATTTAATTCTGACTTTCAAATTCAGATTCAACTTCAGTGAAGACAAACATTAAAGTACTGTAACACAAAGCAGCTTAGACAATAATCCTTACATTAAGGAACAAGCAATTACAATACAAACAAGAAGGACAGCAAGAAAAAATTTTAGCATAAAGTAGCAGGAACACAAAGGAAATCTGACAACTATGTATAATTAGTATATCATTAGAGTAGTCTCAGATTCTTCATGTAACAATGCTATGAGATAGAAAGGAAAAAAGGATCTCTGCTTCAACTGTTTTTTTTTAACAGGTAATTATGAAAATGTGTTAGCATCTCTACTTGTCCTGGTTTCACTGGGACAGAACCAAACCACTTCCCTCATGCTCATTATAAAGTTTTAGGTGGGCTGGGAACAGGGAATTCTGGTTCTTGGGGCTCGTCCTTCTTAGCCTTCTGCTCCTTCTACAAGTCCTGAGGACTGGGCTGAGTATAAAACTATAAACTTTATGTTGGTATTTGTATTATTATTATTTCATTAAATTGGCTTGTATTTCAACCCACGTTTCTCCTCTCTCTGATTTCCCTTCTCACTAGGGATGTGTCCTTGTACGAGAAAGCAGCTGCTCTTCAAGGAACTAAAGGAAGGTATTGTATTACTCTGAAGAAACCCAACTAAGGAGTGACTGTAACACACCACATCATTACAATATACCATGTTATTGATAAGCTATTATCTGCTTAACCATCTCTCTTCTAATATACTTCTTCCCCTCTGCAAAAAGCCTTAGTTTTGTTTTAGAAATACCTCTGGCAGAAGCTATGAATTAGGCTTAAACAGAAAATTTATTGCATACCTATGGTGAAGTATTTTATATGTATTTTTATTTTTGATGCATTTTTTAGAATTAAATCAGAATAGGGCCCTTATTAATTTCTCAGGGAAGTTAATGCCAGTTTATATTAATGGAATAGCTCTGTTATTATTTATACAATTCTGGAATAATTCACAACACAGATGAATAATTTAAATTGACAGTTTTAAACTACAGTTATATTTTCAAAATGGTATGATTTCATAGCAAGACAGACCCCACACAGCTGGATTATCATTCACATGAAATAGGAATATTCATATGATTATGATTGCAAAAATACAATTTTAATAAAAATAGGCAGTCGATACCTCTATTGTGAACTTGTCATCAGATTCCTGATGTCACTAATATCAGGAACCTGTGTGTCATTAACATAACAATGAAAAAACTGCTGGAGACAAATACACGGCTACTTAATCAAACCAGATTTTTTCTGAATATGCACACTGGTGGATAAAAGCAGTGACAGCTTGCTAAAAGAAAAATGAGGAGGCCAAGACTTAAAAATTAACATTCTGGTTGTTTTTTTTTCCAAACTGAGATATAGAGGTAAAAAATATACCATGAGAAGCATGTTTGCCTACCTTGAAAAACTTGCTATAACCAATCAGCCTCAGGAAATCATTACTGCAAGTTCATAATTGCTACTCTGACCATCAGTAGAGTGAAAAGAAAGGTGAAAAGGCTAAAACTATTCTCAGGTCAAGATTTTTCTAGGGAAATTAGTGCTGGGAAACATGGGAGCATTTTTTACTAAATGCAATTCTAAAACCCAAGAGAAAAAAATCTAAACTACAATATGTAGTTTAGTACATTCAGCTATGTAGTTTACTACTATAGAGTACTAATGCTACAGTAAGAATCAATATTAGATAAGAAAAAATAGGAAGTGTCTTCTGGGCAAAAGTTATTCAAGAAAATTTCCATGTATTCTTTCACTGATAACACAGCAGGACTTCTACAAGCAATGTCACAGCCAGTTATTAGATAAAGCATCTCAAATATTCAGTAGCAGAGGATATATATTGTTGCAATTTTTAGACTGAAAAACTACATGTACATTTTTCAGCATAACAAATCTAAGTTCAAAAGGTAGCAGAGTGCATGAACTTAGAGACAGAATTGAGTCTTCTTTGACTCCTCCTCTAACAAAGGTAACATGCATCAAAACTGCCAAAGTGGATTGCAACTTGCAAAGTTGTTGTAAAGTGGATCATTGTTACTATATACTAATTCAGACCATCTTAATGCATTGGTTCCTTGGTCAGAAGAGGGCTAATATATAATTAACAATTTGTCTAAATAAAAAACTGCCAGTGCTTGCACTTGCACAAGGACACAGAAAGAGTGCAGGGAAAGTGAGCATTAGCCAATACTTGCATGGGCTAATATGCTAACGTGACTTTTGTTAGGTGTGTGTACAGAGTAATTCATGGCAACATCAACTAAAGCTGTTCCTACTATATGTGTGATTAGAACATCAATATAACATCTAGGATTAGGTGAATTATAACTGTGCTGGGTATTTTTGTTGGATTCTATTTTAAATTAAACAAAAACCACCCACGTGACTTTTTGGTCATGTGAGGAAAACAGGGTTATCTGATACGAAACTTTGCTATAAAAATATTCTAGTAATCTGTCATCTGGCAAATGAGTAAACAAGAAACTAGACATGTGGAAAAAAAGGTGAGGTGCAGTTTCATTCTTGCTTGCAACCAGTAAGTACTCTCACTCAGTGTGCTCTCCTTCTGTGATGAATACAAAACAGTTTAATTTCTGTGAGGTTCTCTTCTGGTTTTCAATAACAAATAAAGCAGCATATAAGAAAATAGGTAAGAATATCCAAACAGATGTATTTGCCCCTAATCTGTAGTGTTTTCCTTTTTCTGTCCATGAACTTTAGTTAACAAGTATGTATTGCCTAATTCTAGTAGGTCAAAGAATGTATTTGAGGTGATCTCTTCTGTATATTAGATTGCAAGCTGTTTGGGAACACCAAAAGGGATTTTATGCAATTACATACATAAAGTGATAATAATTTGAGAACAGCAGGAGATCCGAAAATTTCTTAAATTGCATCATTATTTCACACAGACCCAATTTGTTAATGTACCAAAATGCAATCATTGAGGCAGTTCTCACCTGTATCCGTTCAACTTCTAAAAAAGTTGCTGTTTGGAAGGCTTTTTCCCATAGTGTTAGGTCAGACTCTAATTCCACAGAAAAGTAAAGGTCTTCTCCAGATTCAGACTGGACATTGAAGCAATGTTTCCGTCGGTCCAGCAGATCACTGTCCTGATGAAAACCTGAAGTTATATAATCTGGCATACATCAATTAATATTTTTAATTGCAAACATCTATGCCTAAAACCTGGTATTTTAAAATGGCAATTTCAATAATAAAACACTGTATTACCTACTGAGAGCTGAGGAACTAAAAATGAGGGCTTTGATCTAAACATTGATAATTCAATTAATTTTAAAGGCACGTCTGTTCAGAATGGCACAGAACAACATTGCGTATCTGTCATAACTTCAAATACTTTAACAAACCCCTTCTGAAAAATGTTACTGGGTATATATTTTAATATTAGATTAAGTCTATAAATGGAGTCTATTTTCTGGCTGGCCAAAGGAAGTAAGCGATTTCCTTAGGCAGTATGAAAAGTCCACATGTCCTCTTTTCCTTCTAGAGGCTAGACAAAACAAGTTCATACCTCTGATGGATAACAAAACCCAGCATAAAATTTGTCTACAGTTGCATACTACCAATAGATACTCTAGTAGCTTCCAGCTATTAGGTTTCTGGCTTTGAACCTTGAGGATGAAGCTACTTTTGTCGTTTCTTTCAACACAACACTATGCAGTGGATATCAGGGTATAACTATATAAAATTTAATGATTGATAGCATTTGTAATAGACACTAAACCAATTAATAACCAATTAATAATCAGGAAATACAAGACCAAAATATTTTCCTTTTTTTTTTTTTTTTTTTAATGTACAGGATGCTTTATGCTAAAATTCTGGCATGCAATTTGTCCTTGTGAAAAATGCACTTGCTGAAGCAGTTTTAATTAATTTTGTCCCTGCTATGGCAAAGCAGATGTCACAAACCACAGGTCCACCAGCTGTCCCTGTAAATACATCTGGAAATTTGGGTATATGTAGCTTCATTACAATTTCAACAGTGCTACCCATAGCAGAGGGCACAGTTGACATCAGTAAAGGAGACTCGAGGGACAGTATTGCCTTCTGGTCATACACAACTTGAACAGATCAAGGTGACCAGAAATAGCTGATACAAGCTGGAAGGGCACCTTATGTTGTTCAAGCCAGCTCTCTCTGGGGCAGAGAATCAGGAACCTAAACCTTACCAAAAATGGAATAATATAACAGTAACTGTATGAAACTATTACTCTCATGCAGCTAAGTATGCAAGGCTTGAGCAAGCACTATTTTCCTCTTTCTTCTCATTCAGTGGACACGTGACAGATTGGCTCAAGAAAGTCAGTGTACTGGCTTTTTTTGTGAACTTTCTTGCACATCCATTTATGAATGTTCCTGGTTTAAGGGTTCAAAGCTGCTTGATGGTTTCTAGAAGTATCAGCTACGGAGGCAACGTGCCCTCCGTTTTTTTGTTTTGTTTTGTTTTGTTCCACTCCAGTCCTTTTGCTAAAAGTAAAGTGTCAGTTCTGCTCAAAGTATGTTCTGGCCAGTATTAAAAAGAAAAAAAAAAAGTGGTCATAAGATCTATGTTGTTGTTAATGACACACACACTACTGCACACTCAGTCTCAGTGCACAGAGCAGCAGCACCGTGACAAACATTTAATTTTGTGGATATGTGTAGCAACAAAAAACACATTACCCACCAATAAGATCTGGATAAGCACAAACACTGGTCAATACTCACTCCCCCAGGGAGGAAAAGCTACTTTGTATAATGTAACAGGGCTGCTTGTGTAACAGGTCTTAAGTGAGGTCTTAAACTCATTACGCCTCCAGAGCTGCACCTGATTGAATGGACCTGTTGGTCCATAAATAAATGAGTCTATTCAGTATGGATGCAGACAAAACTTGTGTGTAAAGTACATATCTTTTCCAAGAAAGGTTCTAATTCTTCATAGCTACAATCTCAGAAGAAACTAAAAATATTTGGAACTAATTTTCACCCTTTCTTGTCAAAAATCAGTAGACAACCATTACTTATTAGTAATGCAATTGTGCACAAAGCTCTTAAACCTTATTTGAAACAAGACTCCAGCTCTGTGTTGGATCACAGGAATCACTGTCACTAAAACAAATTGACCTAATAGTCCCTATTTTTAAATGGGAGGAAGCTTACTGCAGTGCTTAGTTCCAGATTGTGTATCTCTCTTTAGCTGCACACAGTTAAGTTTTGATGCTTTTTAAATTACGCTGTTAGACTAATATTTTTACAGGCTTTTTTGTATTCAGAAGAATACACTGGTTATGGAAAAGAGATGAGCTCTTATTCACACTGAGAAAAAACAAAAGTTTAAAAGTTTTATTGAGACTGCTCTCTGTTAATCTGTGTTTAAAGTACTCTATTTTAAACATAGAACAATCAGAGTAGTCTTTTGGAGTGATTAAATAAACCAACATTGCTGGCAGTAATTGTACTAGATTTTACATCAGTCATAGAGGATGAAAAGAGGAAGAAGTAAAAGGGATCTACAATATTATGTTTCTGCCATTTAGATATTAAAATGAGAACACACTTTGATTTAGAAAAGACTTAATCAACACAAGGTAGTCTTTCCCCTCAGTGTTTAACATATAAACATTTTAGAATATTTCAAGTAAATCAAATTGTGACAAATAATACACATGTTCTTCTCGTTAAGATAACAGAGTAAAGCAAAGTAATTAAAAAAAAAGAGACTACAAGATATGCAAAAAAAATCTAGAAAAAAATTTCTGAATTATTATTATGGGAATTTACATTTTGTGAAGTTCTTATTTATAATGAAAAAAAAAGAACCCAAACATTTCCAGAGAAACAAGAATTCCCCCACACAATATTAATTTAATTATTTGACTAGTTCAAATTTGATGGTCTGCATGTACTTGTGATTTTGATATCCATGTCCATGGTTAAGTCATTGGTAAGAAAAGGTCAAGTCTAATATATGTAAATGATTTACTCAAATTTTAAAATTGCTAACACACATATGCAGTGTTGATTTTCTTTTTAGTGATATTTCATTCTGCTTGTAAAGAATAACTTGGTGCAAGGCTCCCTTTAGTATTTCTACTACTCCTTTTTGCTGCAAGACCTTTCTTTACTTTTTCATTTGCTCAGGCATCCAAAAAGTGAAACCTGTATCTAACCATGTTTCAATTTGTACAGTGGGTAACTAGGAAAGAGACATTAAACTGCCCTTGTAAAGATAGAAATTCAAGGCAAAATTTTGTCTTACAAAGCTCAAAAGTCTCTGCAACTTCCAGATAAACTTGCAATGAGTTTTAAAAACAGGTCTGAATTAAACAGGAATCTTAATTAATTAACTTTCACCAAATGGTTATTTCAGCTAAAATAAGAAATGTCATTCTGTCCATTAAAGTATCTGCTACGACACTGTATTTTTATAATCACTTCCCAGTCAATGATGGACATGAGCTGATTTCGTGTTGATTTTTTAATAACTCTTTCCTACTGTTAAGCATTAGCTGCACCATTTGCCCCTGATGTTCTCAATGTGAATTAATACAGATTCTCTGAAGAGCAGCAGTCACAAAACTTGGAGCAGTACTCTAATTCCCTACTGTACTCCTGCTGAAGGATGTGGTGTGAGGAGAGTCTTTGGCTCACACCCAGCTTCAGGATAATACAGCATCTCTGCTGACAGGATGGTATGACTCCTACTTGCCTAATTAATAATGATGTCCATGTTAAGTGAGAGCAATAAATTTTTCTAAGGGAACCAAACATGGCTCATTAGGCAGTGCCTTTCAAATTAAGGCAGAATGCTTCCTTATCACTAAGTAGTGACATTCCCTTCTTTTCTGCACAGGTAATCTTTTCTCTTTTGAATGACTTCCCTCTTCAGAAGCACTGCTGCTCCTTTTTGATTACTTGCATCTTTCATTTATAATAATATTTATTATAAAATACTTTTATTTTCACTATTATTTAAACCCACTAAGATGCAAGTGACCCTCAACTTTCAACTAGAGTCAGAGAGGGCTTACTTGCTCAATTCTACAAAGGTCTGTGCAATGAACTTAAGCCTACCAGTTCCATGTTCATGGCATGATTTTAATTTAGGTGCTCAAGAACTATCTGGAAATCTGGCTAATCTGTAGTGTTATATGTAATATACAGAGTAATTTAGTGCTGGAGTTGTAAATATTAGTGACACTTCAGAGCAGTTTTTGACATGAACAATTCATGTAAGATGTTTAAAAGCATCTTGACTAGAGGTGACCTCAATGGATGAAAAATGACTGACTTTTGAGTTTTATTTCAGCTGTTAAGATGCGGTAAATACTCATTTTCGTGCTAATAGTTATGATAATTGAAAATACACAGATGAGAAAACAAAATCTATTCTCTTTTTTCACCAGTTTAGACAGCCCCTCAAAAAAGAAATTTCAAACCCAGCACCTTAATTCTCTGGAGACAAAAAACATCCTCCCATTAATTCAAGGGTGCAATACTGCAACACAACTGTAAAAACTAATCACATTATGCCTTTACACATGATGGCATTGGTGCCCTGATTATTTTAGTCTTCGTGCCTCCTTTCACTTATCAGCTTCATCTACATAAACATAAATTCTTCTTTCTAAGCAATTCTAATGATCTACTTCTTTGTCTGAAACTTTAGGAACAGTTTTCTTGAGTCTCACCATTAGTTCCCATGGAGATGGTTCTAATGGCATTTACAGGCAGCAGAGAACAGTTTCACTCCAGATGGAAAAAATGATACAGCTCCTTCAGTATATCCTCATTAATCAAGCAATAAAGAAAAAATGACCCAGGAAGGCATGCATATGTTTGTACATATATTATTGTATAATCTTATTTGCACTCTTTTGATTTTTAATTAAGAAATGTTAAAAAACATAAGAAAGCTTTTGAAATTGCAGTATGTATACATATATATATACATACAAATTTAAATAAACACAGAATGCCAACTAAATTAAACTGGAAAGAATCTATGTCCAGATTTTATGAAATATTTTTTCAAAGGGAAAAGAACTACATTTAGAGGATAAGCTTTAATTTCAATTAAATTTCCTTTAGGAAGATTTGTCTAATTGCTTGAAAGAAATAGAAATATCCATTCCTTGTAACTTATTAGGTACAGCAGTAAGCTTGAATTATTTTCTTATTCAGCCTGAATAGTAAAATTAATTTTGTACTCTTCCTAATGGTACTCTTCCTAAAATCCTCATTTGAATTAGAGCAAGAATCTGAACACAGCTTTTTCCTTAGCCAGTGCCCTAATTGTGCCTCTTTCCTAATGATTTCCACTCAGAAATGTGTTTAATTTAATGCCATATGAGGAAAACTTTCAAAATTTTCATAAAATGGGATAATCTCTTAGGGAAAAAAATACTAATACTTTCCAGAGTAGCATTGCTTTATTTTGTTTTGTTTTCTGCTAAAGAGAAAGGAGAGACTAATGTTCCTACAGAGATTAAAAAATATTCTGATTATCTCCTTGGAGAGTTATTAAGGTCTTGTACCCCTCCAGACTTAAAGTCATTGTTTACTGGAAATTAAGCTTAAGAACAGAACTCAGAAGAGTAAACATTAGAATAGGTATCAATGCTAAAGACTGATCCTATCTTTCTATTCTTGTTTAAAACTTTCTCAAATTTAAATAATTGTAGCTGGGATTTTTTTTTCCATGTTAGTTGCCTGCCCGAGGACGTTTGGCTTCAATGTTGAATCAGTTCTATGAACTGACTCTTTTTTCCCCCAAAAGGTTACACTTTATATTATTTTAATAGTGTATTAGAATTGGTAAAAACATTTATTCTGTTTTTTCCTTTCAAGAAGAGCGTTTTGTCTGAAGTGAAAGAGAAAAAGCCTTATTTAAGAACTTTCCATTTCAAATCTTGTTTCTAATTCCTTTTCTGAATAAAATAAAAAGTTAACAAGCTTTTGTACTCTGTCAATTGTCATATATTTAACAATGATTCCTCCGATTTTGAAAAAGGTTCCTACAAGGTGCTGCATTGTACAGAGACATCAACATCTTTGACATTCAGGTCCCATTGAAGTTATTCAAATTAACACAGCACAGATGAAGGATTGTGTCACTATGTATATGATGAAGACAACTGAACAGATATCACATACAGAACCACAGAAAACATGGATGATTGGGTCAGAGGTCTGGTCATCTGGTGCACATCTCTAGACAAGCAACACACTGGCCTATGTTTATAAGGATCCAGTGATGGAAATTCAATGGCTTCATAAGGAGCTCTGTTTCAGAGCTGAAGGATACTAAAGCCTGAAAAGTTTTATTTTCCTGTACAACAGAAGCCAACTTAATGATGGTCTTAATGTGTTTGGACATGGAGATCATTTATGATTTACTATTTTTTATTATTTATCTGCAGGAACAGATTTTTATTTTTATTTTTTTAACACTAAACACTCTTGAATTTAGAACAGGAGATTAGGCAAAGGCTGAGAATTGCTTCAGCTGTTTAGAACTGAAATGCTCAGCCTTTTAGCACTTTTTTCCAAGGCCTGGCTGAAAAGCCCTGGGTGAAAATCTAATTTACCCTGGATGTAGCATTATCCTAGTCATAAAAGAGATTTATTAAATCTGCCTCATAAACAGTTTTGAGTACATGTGAAGTATTTTAGTAGAATCACATCAGGATGCAAGTCTCAGAGACTGAATAAACTAAATTACCGACCTCAAAATACAGACTATACCTTCACTTTATATGTTTACTGCGTATTAGAATTAATTAAAACATTTATTTGAATATATAAACATTTTCAGTAGTTTCCTGCGCTTCCTATATTATCCTTTCCCCACTGGAAATGGAGAACAAAATTACAAGAAATTCAAGTGGGAAAACTAACATAGCTGCATTTGAGGTTTTTACACACACTAATCGAAGGACAAAAAAAAGTCCCTTGAGATATCAAGTTGATCTGGATTACTATGGTAAGAAAATTATAGCTCCACTGATGTGAATGATACTGGCTGTAAACTTCAATGATTCGTGATCCTGACATATTGCCAGCATTGACTGCCTTCCACAATTATCCTCACATTTCATTTCAGAGTTGATCTGACAGCCAAATATGTTTCCTGTTTTATGCTAAACAAAGTGTGCTTTTTGTTGTAAATCCCAAAATGTTTTTTCATGACATATTGAAGTTAGAAGAAAAGTGACTGAGTATAAAGAGCATTGTCTCACAACTAAAAGGAGATGCTCAGATTAAACTGAAGAACGTCAGTAACTCAAGCAAAGGCAAACTTCCTTGCAGAGAAGTGCTAACTTCTCTGTTATTTTCATCATTTACCTAAATTTGATAAGCTATCAAAGATATTTACCTCTCATTAAAATATATATTCTAATACATGCACATACAGGCACATATACTCAAAACACACTCATTAAAACTGTATCTCAAAAACAAGAGGTACCAAAAAAAGACATATACAGTTTAGCCTGCTTAGAATCACCGAATAAGATAAAGCCATCTGCCCATTTCTGAAGCTTTCTAAAGTGATATAACTATTTGCTTTTATGGAGTAATTTAGATTTGATCAGTCCTAGCATTGGAATTAGTTGGCTGTAAATGGGACTCTACCCCTCAAAATAGAGGATGGGATGAAACAAGCTTCTTCCAGAATAAATAAGAAATACTTATTCGCAACAAATTCTACCACCAGTTCTGTGGCAAATGACTCATAAATACATTTTAATGCTAGAAGTAGTTACATTAGATTATCTTGCCTGACAAATTGCTTAACATGGATCACAGATTTCTACATACATGGTAGTGCCTCTGTTGCAGCCAGCATCAGTTTGGATAAAACTGGTGGTAAAAAAAAGAAAGTAGTTTAAAAGCTATCAAGATTTCTCGCTAGTTCCTTCCACTGATTAATCATCTGAGCTTTTACAATTTTTAACTACTTTTCAATTTTAACTTTCCTGACTTTGATTTCTACATGCTCTTTCTTTTTACCTGATTCTTAGCATTGAAGAGCTCTTCAGTGCCTTGTATTTTCTCTCTGTTAAGGTACTTTCACCTCATACTCAACAGACCTATTGAATTTTTAATAAATTATTTCATGTCCTTGCCATTCTGTGTACCTTTCCCCTCAAGACTGTTATTTGCATCTCTATAAATGTTCCTTTTACATCATACATAGCTCACTGCTGAATGTCATCAATTCACAATGAATAATCTAATCCAATATAATTAAAATGTGATTTTTGTACTATCTACTTTGCATGCCAAAATATTATTTCAATCCAAAAACCTTGACAATTAAGAGCTTTACATGTATGAGATTTGTATTTTCACATGACATTTGGAAATTTTCTACAGAACACTTTTTTATAACGTAAAATTGTTTTGGTAGTGGATGAATGTGATTGTCAGGGTTTGGGTTTTTTTAAATCCTTTTTGACTATCTAAAACAGTAAATTCTGAAAGAGGAGATGAGGGCTCTTTTGCTGAATTTATGTGCATAAAGCTGTTTTTCACACAGTCAAAATAAAGCCTTTTAAACTCAACTTTATGCTTCAAATTTTAACGTTCTTCCTGATTATTTAGAATATCCAAACACATTAAAAATAATGACTTATTGCCTTGCTTAGAGCAAGCCTCCTCCTCTTTCTTTACCTTGTAATCAGATGGGAGGAGAAGGATACAGTAATGACAAAGCAGTGGTTAAGTAGAGGGCTGTTGTAAATATGAATCCACTAGTTATAAAACACATAATAATCCCTGGCATATCTAATTAAGGTACAGAAGATTCTGCCCTCTAGGTTATTTGAGGCTTAGAGAACTGTAAAAATGTAAAATAGCATCCCAGATTCCCAAATGGTTCATATGAAGAATCAGAGCCTTTTGGATGGATGCTAAGGAAGAAACCACACTCCACACATACCAGCAGCTATGAAGAAAACATTAGCTGAGTTCTGAGTTTTATTTAACATGTTTCAACTGTATTCCCTTTTGACAAATAAATCAGTGAAATTCTCTGCCGGGTGTAGACATTAATATTTATTTAGTGTTTTAATATTTTTACTGTCACCAGAAGTGGTAGTATTCTCTCATATTGAAACACTGAAATATTAATGTGTATTCAGCAGGATCTGGCAGTTCATATTCTCCACTGTAGAGCTTTTGTCATAAAGAGAAGCTCAGAGAAATCTCTCTGAGGAAAATCGCAATTCTACTTTAAAAGATAAGGTAGCAAGTCTCTCTAATCAAAATTGTCCTTGTGAAGCTGATCAAAATTTTAGTGAGAATTAAGGAGTACGATAAGGAGAAAAAACGCTTGCTGACAGATTTAGTAGTCAGCCCTGTCCTTGTGGCATGAAAGAGTTATTGAAGTTGCCATTTGACAGCAGGAAAAAATATTGGCATGTTTGGGTGAAAGTTGCATCCTAGTTTCTAATGATTATGGGTCTAAATATGGAAAAAAACCCATATCATTGCTAAGGAAGCAATGTGAAGGTCAGTAAGGGTTGTGACATTTACTAATGCACTTTGACAAAGAAGACATGAACCAAGACCTCTATGTTCTTGAGTCTAGAGGTGTTGTGTCCTGACCAAAACACACAGTCCTGCATACAAATCTTCTGCTCCTTCTCAGGACACCCTCAGCAATATAGAAGGAAATACACTTTAGAAATTAAATGAATTCTAAAGCAGTTCTTCCCACTCACGGGCTAATTCATATGAAGGTTAGCACAGACCACTTGCAAGTTCTTCTACTTAAAGTAAATATTAGCCACAAAAGCTGTATCCATACCAATAAATTAAGAATGCATGAAACTGTTTGTTGATACTATAGCCAGTTGGCAAGGACCAGACCACATATTATGAAAATCTTTATCCCCTTAAGCAGGGTGCTCACATGCAACAGCTCATTAGAAATTCTCCTTCCCCCATGGTAACTCAAGTTAAGCCAGGAACTGTTTTGGAGAGTGACAGACAGATGATTTGGCCCAGTAATCCATAGTATTGATAATTCTAGAATAAATCAGGAATATAGATGATGGTGTTTCACTATCTGAAAATGCTCTGATATTTTCTTCTAGTACACATGTATACTGAACAATTTGAATTTAGATGAAAACATGGAACTAAATTCACTTAAGAGACACTGAGTGATGACACTGTCCTGCAAAGAGGCATCACTACCTTCCTAGATTTATCTCTGCCCAACGACATGTGAATGTCTCTTCCACAGGAGAAACACAGAGTAATTCTATTTTCTCCATTTTCCTTAAAAGAATGACATGAACTCAGACTCTACCATTGAAGGATGGGGAGTGCAGAAGAGGGAAAACTCTGTGGTAGAAAAGACAAGGTTTCTTCTCTTCATTTTTTCACTAGGTTTATGGAGATATCTCTGAAAATCTCACTCCGAATCTATCTGAGAATGCTATCTCTGAAAATGAAATCACTTCAGTACCTGTTAGCCTGCCCTTTTGCCCTTCAACTCAATCTCCAAGGAAAGCAAACTTATAAGAAAGTAGCATATGAGGTACGACAGAGGGGAAGAAGTTTGAAGGTTATCACAAAGCACCAGAGTATACTTTTTAAAATTTCCTCTGCCTCAGTAATATCCATGGAGGTTGTACAAATGTGTCCAGAAACAGAAGATGCTAAAACGGGACATTGTCCTGGTTTGGGACAGGATAAAAGTGATTTTCTGTCTTGTACTTTTGCTTTTAGCTAAGTCTCCTGTAAGTAGTTGCACTTGCTGAAATTAACAGCAAGTTTCTCAGACAGTGTGTGTTTCTAGGACTGATAACACTCGATGTTTATAGTTACTGCTAGAGACTGGTGTGCAGAGCCAAGGACACTGCTCAGCTCTGAGGAAAACATTTTACCCTCCAGGAGAATAAAGAGGTCCCACCTGCAGCCCTCCTTTGGGGAGGAATGGACAAGATAGATGCCAGAATTGACCAAACAGAGTATTCCATCCCATACACGTCATACTCAGTATAAATTTGAGGGATCACGAGGGCCAAGCCAGATTTCCTGCTTCCACCTTCTGGCTGCCTGCCCTTCCTGACTTTCCTGCCTCCCTTCCTTCACCCAGCATCCTGGAAGGATTCTGTCCCTTCCTCTGCCTGTGGTCCTGATCCGTGCCAGCCCATATCT
The DNA here is from genome assembly GCF_036169615.1 of Heliangelus exortis. Classification (NCBI taxonomy): domain Eukaryota; kingdom Metazoa; phylum Chordata; class Aves; order Apodiformes; family Trochilidae; genus Heliangelus; species Heliangelus exortis. The sequence goes on along the minus strand of NC_092423.1, from coordinate 110,415,239 downwards.
GTGTGTTCCTGCCTCCAGTTCCCGACTGCTGCCGACTCCAGGAGTCCAGCCTGGACTTTCCCAGGGCTGCCCTGCAGCCTCGGTGGTGACGTGAGAGCTATTGGGGGGAAGGAGGGAGGAATGTGGTATCCATTTTCCTGTATATTTGTATATATTTAGTAATTTTTCCTATTTATCGTTACTGTTTCATTAAAGTTGTGTAGTTTAGTTTCCAACCCATAAGTCTCTCTCCCTTATTCTCTCTCCTTTCTTATCAGGGAGGAGAGAGAGATTAATAGAGAGCGTCTGTTACTCGGTTTAATTGCCGGGCCAGTGTTAAACCGTGACAGACATTTATGATGCTGACATGAAAGCTGAACAAAACCTTAAGTTTATACTTAAGGTTCAGTGTAGCAGCAGTAGTAATGGGAAGCTGTTTTTCTTGGGTTTACTTGCTTTTATATATAGTGAAAATGTGGTTAAGTCCTACAGAAGAAAGTTAGAATATAGTGAAGATTATTTACCTAGGTGCTTACTGTTTTCTAGGCTCAAGGCCTGAAGTAATCCAAGGCTACCAGAAAAAAAGTAGGCTCTGCAAGGCACAAATAAAATTTTTCATCTCCCTCAAAGACTGTGGTCAGAGCATTATTCACATTATGCCCCCAGTGCAATGCCTTCAGAGTGACTAAATTTTACAGTTTATTCTCTCCCTACATGACCACTACTAAAGAGTCAATGTCTGCTCACACTTGGTAGCTAAAGGACGTACTACAGTGATGTGACATCTTGCATTTGGGATGCTCTTCTCCATGATGAAGACTCTACACCTCACAGAAAATGCAGCAGTGAAGGAAATCTTTTTTCTTTTGAATTGCACAGAGGGTTTTTTCCCAGATTTTAAAATTTTTGAAAGCTCTGATGTAAAAGTTTCTGAATTTTATTGAGCTGTTCCATCTGTAATCTACTTCCCTAAGGAAAATATAGTGCATCTGTGACCTACAAAAACTGGGAAATGTACCATGTATGTCAGTATAAATTCTTCCAATGGGAAACACCTTTTAAAATATGATTTTTGGTACTTCTTTTTGATACTATTCTTATCTCTTTGCAGATGGAACTTCAGGAAAGATGAAATTAGCTTTTACATAATTTTGACTTAAAAACCCCAAACCAGCATACACAGAAAAGTATTACAGATGAATGGAAAGAAGAAATTTTTTTCTTCTTCTTCTTTTAATCTCCTCTCCTCTCCTGTTTTAATACCGTGGATCTGGAAAAATGTTTTCACTGTTTTTAAAACAGAGAGAAAACCATATATACCAATTCTGAATGAATTCAGAATTAAAAACGAAATAGCGTGTACAGAGATTACTAATCACAGTTTTAACTTTCTAAATACTTTTCATTACCTTTTCCCATTGACTACAGTTAAGAAAAACTAAAGAAGTTAGGAAAAATAAAACAAAGTTTTAAGAATGATATTGCATATTTAAAGTACTCCTCTGCTCTCAGTCTTAGTGAAATCTTGCACTGCAGCCACAGTTGGTTGCACCAACACATTTGAAAGCAACCAAATTGATTGCTATTTCTTTAGCTCCTCAGTTAGAAAAGAAATGTTAGACTGTTTAAATGTGACATTAAAGTAAAGCTATATAATATTTTCTTAGTCAGGATCAGTTTCTTTACCTTTGTGCCAGCCATGCCTTCTAGAGTTTGACGCGTTATCTACTGACACCAGGACTTCCCATATTGACTTAAAAGGGAAAAAAATTCACCTGTCTGTGTAAATCAGTCACATGCAGTTTCCAGTTGCAGTGTTATGCTCTGGCTTGTCAACTGGTCTGACAAAGGGGTTAATTATTTTATACAGTCTCATCATACCTTGAGAATTTTGCACATTATCTCATAAACTGAAAATGTTTTCTCAGCTCTTGTCCAATCCCAGGTTGTGACCTTGAAAAAACCAAAAAACACAAACAAACAAACATAGAAACAAACAACAACAAATGCGAAAGGAAATGTTATTATTGTTTATTTCAAGAATTAAGTTTACTTTAAGAAAATTACAATCTATCCCTTAATCTTTCATTCCTTTACATACAGTATGACCAAGCACTGCTTCAGAGCAGCAGCTATCAGGGAGCAGACTGTTCCAGCCAGGAAAGGCTTCAGAATCATCCTGGTTGGCTGCTTGTGCTTACAGACAGTGCCTTTGATGCTCAGTGCAGACTGATGAGGCTTCCCCTGGGAGCCTTCTGGCCACACTGGTGAGAGCTGCATTGAGATCTTTAGAGGGTGCAGCCACTGAATTCCTTGACTATAAGAGGTCATGTTTCTCAGCACTTTCCCCCTTGTACCTGCATGCCACAATTTGCTGCAGTTTACTAACATTTTTTGCAAATCCACAAAACCAAAGTCTGTGACTTTGCAATGTTTTAGACACTTACCCCACGTGCACTGAAATCCAGGGGAAAAAATAATAAGAAACAACAGAGGCAAATGGACATTTTGGTTTTTTCTTACTAAATTTAATCCACTCCTAAATTCTAACAAACTAAGATTTGAAGAACAGTCTATTTCTCCCCTTTGTCTTGGTAATTGTCAATTGACACAAAGATATGTGGAAAGCAAAAGCAACTATAGAATTAAGGCACTCACAGAAATTGCTTGCCCTTTAAATTGTTTACCTTTAAATTTAAAAGCTTGAGCACCAAGAGAAAAGGTTTCAGCACCTCCTTCTCAATTTAAGTCCATTTTCTCTGATATTTCCAACTATAAACTGTAAGAAAGTGAAACCCATCAGACTTTGGACACTTAACAATTCTAAAGGAGAAAATGCACTGGAAAATAACAGAGAAAATGAAAAAAAGTAATTTTGTTACAAGCTTTCAAAATGTGAATAAGATAAGTTAGAACTGCTCATTTATCTGAGTGTGGCAAGTAGAAGTACCATTGGTCAACCAGATAAAAAAAAAAGGGCAGGAGGAGGCTACTGATATACACTTTTTAACTGTGCATTAGGAATTGACAGAGACCATGGATATACTTCCATTTGATTTTCTGCTTTAAAAGTTTGCAGCACATCTCTTCAGTAAACAACTTAATCCAATGAGTTTACACTGCAAATATAATTAAAACTGTTTTTCTTCTTATAACACTTCACCCACCTCATAAACCGAAGCCCTGAAACTGTGGCTTTGAAAGTTTGTTCTAAATCTTTTTTAATCCCTGGAAGAGATGAAGACATGTACTTGCAAAATGGTAAACATAATTATATGTGTAAACGTCTGAATATAGAAAGCAGGACTTTAAAAGCCCTTTTAAAAGGCCTACTATATTTGACAAAATAATTTTTCTAGGTATATATATGTGCAATTATTAGATCCAGTACAGGTTCTTAAGGTCACTCTATAGGAATTCTTCCTCTGTTTGTACTTTAAAATGCATATTTGTCATTTTGCTTCCCTCTTACTCCATGGAGAGAAAATCTTCTTTATGCCTGATCTTTTTATTTTAGAATAAGAACCAGTACCAGGCAAAATGAAATCACCTTGTGCTTGCAGCTGAAACAAGATCTATAAAGACTTCAAGGACCAGTGGCTTGTCTCACAACAGCAGCTTGCCAGTGTCCTAACTCACATCACCCATGGTTCACAGCCTGTTAAGAACATGTTCCTTCTGCACCCATTTATCATCATGCATTACCCATTTACCCACCAGCAGCATATTACTCCTGGAAACTTATGATTGAAGCCCCCAGTAAAGAGGCTTGTAGTTCCTTTCATAGTGCTTACAAAAGAAAAAAAAAAAATCCTTTTTGTATTGAATAGGAGCTCTCAGAATGTTTTATTTCAAAGGGAGCGAATGGGTCTGCCAAAGCCAGGAGAGATGTGTTTGGGTTAAGATGTTTGGTAGTCTTATCCTGAAATATATCCTGAAATATATCCACCAACAAAAGCCAAATTTTTATTACTAACCATGGAAGAGCCAAACTCCCATACGAGTGAATTAGTGTACAAGCACTGAACATCCATAGTTTTCAATTCATTTTTACTTCCATTCTTTATGTCTTTCACATGAATAATTTTGCTAAACAAACACAAATAGTGACTGATAAATGATGTAAAGACTCTCGAGCTGTCTTTGAACTACCTCAGGCAGTAAGAGTTACAGCCTGGATCTGGCAACACAGCAGTTACAAAGGTCAAACAGAACATATTAATCCTCACTACCACCACCCCTGATTCCTGTATGGGACTGCTCCTGGTCCTTAAATGCTGGCTTAAAATTTAGCTAGAGGGTATCCCTGTTTACTGCAAGTTTAGTGGTACCTTAAAACTGTGAAAGTAAATTGCTGAGTATGAGACAACAGCTAACATTTTTCCTGGTGTTGCTAGTTGGGTTCCAATTAATATCTATAACCTAAACCATTCTATTTGATTCCCTGCCTTCCTTTTGGTGCTGCCAAGGAGAATAAAAGCTACATTCAGGATGAAATCTATGTACAGAGATATTGCCATTTCCACAGCATGTACAAAGCTTTGATATTATCTCAGCAGTTTGACTAGAATGATCACTCATTTTAAATCTACCCATCTAGGTTTAGGCTTGTTCTGTCTGCCAAGGGGAAATGAAAACAAACATTTTAGCACAAGCAGATTTCTCTTGAATTTTTCTATGCGTCCAAGTAAGTGGGTGAAAAGAAATTAGATGCTCAACTGTCTGATGAACAGCTACTTTCTGTCACTTTATCATTACATTCTCTGCAATGTGTCACTGCTGTAAGTTTCAATCCTGTTATCTCAAGGAGTGATTATCTCCTTGGGAAAACCTTGTAAATATGACATGAAATTATTTTATTTAATAACATTTATTCCACTAGGCATGAGAAATATACTTACTGGAGGTGCTATAAATTTATACAATGAAGATCCCCTCAGTGCTAGAAACTTTGGTGTGTACATTCGATCCTGAAGGGAGTCTTGTTCCCGTTCTTCTGTCCAGCCCATGTAGACTATCTGACAGAAAAATCAATAGTGTTGACAAATTGCTCAGACACTTTCTTCAAATGAATTGCAAATATTTCATGCAAGTAAACAGATGCCTGTCAAATTTTACACAGTTATAAACACTGAACCACAATATGGTGTACTGGCAGTTTGCTTACTATCACACACTTGTAAAAAGGATAATGACAATTGAAATGCATCAGAGCAAATGTTTATTGTGCTGCCAAAACAAAAAAGCCAAACCACACACTCAGTGGATGTTAAAGGTCTATTATCTCATTAAAAGTGCCCCGAATTAATTCTACATATTTGCTGACAGATCATGTCAGAAGAGTTTAATGAAAGCAAAGTGTAAGGAGCCACTAGGCAGGAATACCAAAAAAACGTTAACTGTTACCACACAATGTAGATAACAGTTTCCACGTACCTGTTCCCAATTATGTGTTAAACCATATGATGTCACAAATTTTATTTCCAAATGACTGGTTGTTATTTATTTATTCTCTAAAATAACTTGTATAGGAGTTTTGAGCATCCTTGCTGAGGAATAGTAAATAAATAGACTGTTTTCAGACACTATTTTGAAAAGAATTCACTGATACCAAAGAATTAATCAGAATTATGTCAACACTTACCACCACCTGAATATGTTTTGACATAGATGTATGAATGAGAACGTATTCAAACTCATTTTAAGATCTAATTCCCCACCTATCCATCTATTATGTTTGAATAATTTTAATATCAAATCCTTAAAGAGTAACAGAGTATGAGTCACCATTCTGCCAAGTCCTGTAGAACATCTGAACAAGGAGTAGGAATATTATGAAACTTAGGATTTAGAACCACACCATTAGTAATAAACAATTTCCAGCATGCACTGGTTCACTACTGATATGGAAAATAGATCAACCTGTTATTCACACAGTGCTGCTAATGGAATAGACATATTTTAAAATCTTTTTGTGAATCTGATTTCTATATTAACTAGGCATGGAACATCCTCTGTGTTTAATGGTATTAATTAACATGCTAGGAAAATGGTTTATAAAAATAAATACAATAATTTATAGCAAATTCGTTAGTAAATTAGTCAGTAAATTTACAATTATATAAATTTACCTAAAACAAATGTTGATACTGTATGTTCTATCCTTTAAGGTTTTGTGTGCCATTTACACATTTATTTCATCAGTGTTGGGAAGCAGGATTTCCATTAACAGTTCTTCATGGAATATTCACTAAAATAAATGGCAGAGTCTGATGGTCTTTCTGTTCTTTGGATTTATTGTAGTACAGTGGAAATTAATGACTTTTTCCAATCACCATGTACAAAATCTACACTACTGTTCTCCATCACAGTTCATCAAATATTTTATGGTCTATAAACAAAGACAGGGAGAAGGTCCATTCCTCTAACATTTACTGTTAAACCTCAACATTTAATTCACTTGCCAAGAGCAAACACTAACAGAGTAATACAGTCTCAGGTCCAGTGAATAACAAGTGTTTTAGTAGTTTCTCTTTTGCTGAGTAAAAATGTTTGTAAAATTCAAGAAGAAGGGAGAGCTATACCACAATACTCAAGAATCAAGCAGAGTGCTCAATAATGCATTGCCATGCAGTAACTAAAAAGCCACATTCTCTGAAATCTCATTCTTTCCTGAATGAGCATTTATTCACAAAAAAACCCAACCATCTGACAGGTACAGTGAAAGACGTTACAAATATTTTTAGTTCAACATTTACGGAGGTTTTCCTCAGATCTACTGTTTTAGATGTTAAGCAATGCTGGATAAGAATTAATACCCATCCCTTCAACTTGGTAGAAAAATGTAGAACTTATTGACAGAGAGAAGCTATACAGAAGAGTAAAATTAATTTTCAGAAAAATATACTACTACGTGCAGAAGTTCAGAACATTTTCCTCTCTCTGTAACTGAAACAAAAGGAATGATCTCTAATTTCTAGGAACTGAGATGTCTACAGTTTTAAACTAGTTAAACTGAATTAACTCCTTTCCATCTTTGATTTGTTTGATTAAAATCAGACATACAATAAGATATCATCTCACTTCATATTTAATATCACTGTAGCCCTGTATGTGATCTGTTTTCAGCTAGTGTTTTTCTCATTCCTAATTTCTACTTCTACTATTCATCAGAATAACAAGATACAGTCAGTCATGCTGTGCAGATGTTTGATATTTCCCATTTGATTGCCTTAATACTAAAGCTGCAATAAAATTTAAGGCAATCACTCCTTTAGACATTTCTCCCTTGCCTCTGTACGTCATGAGGAGAAATTAGATTGATTTTTCAGGCAACCTGCTGTAGTAAGGCTTTATTAACAAAAAGGCATCTCTGCTTCAGACTAAATATCTGGTGTAAAACATACAGAAGAACTGTTAAGCAGTCTGTATGATTATAATCAGGAACACTTGAAAAGTTGTCTGAGCACACGAGCATATTCAAATGTCTGTATTAAAACAAGGGCTAGTTTCTGGAAAACAGGACAAATCTGAAGAAATACTTGATACCATAACTTTTACTTATGTGTTCCTAAATTGATCTCAGTTAACAAAACACATTGAATGTGTGAAGTTAGGTAAAATATTGCAACTCTTCTTAATGAAGCTGAGAATCTATTGAAGATTTTCACACTTACGAGATAAAATAGAGGCCAGGTTCTTGAAACATTTATGTTATTGGCAAACATTTTGATTTCTAAAAAAGCTTTGACTATGAATAACTTCAGAAAAAATATTTATTTGGAAAGGGACCTTAACTTTACAAATTAGAAGTTCATGTGTATATTTACAGATTGAAAAATCACACAATCATTGGAAGGAACCTCTAGAGAAAATCTAGTCCAACACCCCTGCTCAAGCAGGATTGCCTAGAGCACATTACATATGATTGTATCTATGTGGGTTTTGAATATCTCTAGAGAAGGAAACTCTACCAACCTCTCTGGGCAGCCCTGTCACCTTTACAGTAAAGTTTCTCCTCATGTATAGGCGAGACTATCTGCATTCCAGCTTGTGCCCATTACCCTTTGTCCTGGCTGGACACTACTGAAGAAACTGTCTCCATCCTCCTTACAACCACCCTTGATATATTTATAGGCATGGATAAGGTCTGCTCTCAGTCTTGTCTCCAGGCTAAACAGTCACAGGTCTTTCAGCCTTTCCATGTAAGAGATGCTCCAACCCCCAAATTATTTTTGTTGCCCTCTGCTAGATTCCCTTCAGAGGTTCCCTGCCTTTCTTGAACTGGGAAGCCCAGATTTGGACACAGTATTCCAGACGGGGCTTCACTAGGGTAGAACAGAAGGGGAGGATGACCTCCATCCCTCCATCAGCCTACTGTCCACAGTCTTCCTAATGCATCCCAGGATACCTCTGGCCTTCTTCACCACAAGGGCACATGGCTGGCTCATGGTTAACTTATTGTCTACCAGGACTCCAAGATTCTTGTCAGCGTTGCTTTCCAGCAGGTCAGCTCCTAATTGATATTGATGCATGGGGTTGTTCCTAACGAGGTGCAGGACCTTACATTTGCCCTAGTTGAACCTCATTAGGTTCTTCTCTGACCAACTTTCCAGCCTGTCCAGGTCTCACTGGATGGCAGAACAGACACCAGCTGTGCAGGTGTATCAGCTGATGACACGGGTCCATCAGCAGGTGTATCAGCTACTCCTCCTAGTTTTGTATCAGCAAATTTGCTGAGGGCACACTCTACTCCATCCAGTTAGTAGCTGAATATATGAACAGGATTAGACCCATTACTGACCTCTGGGAAACACCACTGGCTACAGCCCCCCAGCTCAACCCTGCACTATTGACCATGACCCTCTGGACTCTGTTAGTCAACCAGCTCTCAATCCAGAACGATTTGTTCCATCACCTTTTCAGGGACCGAGCTGAGAAGAAAAGAAAGACCTTATGCAGCTGTTTCTACAAAGATTAATTTGAGATTTGTGTGTGAAATCACTAGAAGGCATCAGTATAAAAAAAGTTCATGCTAGCCCTGGTTTTCAGGATATTGACTCGCTAATTTAAAAAAATTAAATAAGTTAATGATCTACTAGTGTAGCTAGAGAGGTTAAACCCCCTGATTTGCACAAGGGATGTGTGCATTTTACACGGGATTGGCTTAAGTGTTTTCCAGATTAATAGGAATGGTAGCTAGATGATGAGAAAAAATGGATGTGTTGTCTGGAACTATCTGCCTTCCTCACTTGAATGGGACACCTTTGTTCTGGCAGACACTTCTCTTTTTTTACGTGCCACATAACTCACCTTTGGCACAATTTAGCACGGCCCTGAGCAGTTTTTTTTGGCTGCCAGGTTTATCACTGAGAAGACTCAACCCCACTGCCTTCCAGGCACCTCACAGCTGACCTGAGAAGCTTCAGGCATTCTCTGTCGTTCTCAACAGAGCAACTCTCAACAAACTCTTTGATAATGAGCCTATCTCACACACATCCTGACTAAAAAAAATTTACTATGTCACACACTCATAATTTCCCTTTTTTGCAAGGAGAAGGATTCTGGTTTCTTTACTGGGAAAACTACCTCTGATATATGGTCATGTTTGAATTCCTGCCTGTTCACTTTTCACCTACTCTATTTACAAGCAGGCATAAGGAGGGCTGTAAATTTTAATCCAGAGTAAAATTCTCATTTTTTAAGGGTTTTAAAGAGATAACAGTGAAATACAGAAAGCTCAGCACACAGGTGCCAAGAAAGTAAACATCATCTGTTCTAAAGCCTAGTAGCTTTACTGTGTTAAGGACTTATCTTTTGATTAATGACTTCTTTTTTGTCTTCTATATGTACACAGTAAGTGAAATACATTTTCAAGGCTAAAAAAACAAAAATAGGTCCAACAAAAAAATATGTTCTATGACTGAGCTGGAGGGCACGGGAAACATTCTGAAGGAAGAATAAGATTAAATTATTGCAAGTCACTAGACAATACCTTCCAGACTCTTGATGATGCCATCAAGCAAAGAACTGACATAATCGCCCTTCTCAAAGTACCACTGTGACTGAATCATTTAACAAAGATATTTATTATCATACTTAATTTGGCCCAGGAGTAGTTTTTAATTAAATTTCAAGGACTGGTTTCAGATATTGTTTTGATTTTCACTTTCTCTTTCTCTGACTAGGACTGACAAGAAGAACTTTAAGCTATCTGGCTGTATATCTGAGAGCTCACTACTCTTGTAGCTCCTTCATTCACATCCTGAAAGCCTGCTAGATTTCTGCTTCATCCAAAGAAGAAGGCAACCATAAAAGTGTGAGAATCCCAACTGTCTGAGTAAATAACAAATGTAGAAAAATAGGCATGTTTGACAATAGCCCCCTTTTCCGTAGCAATGACTTCACAAGAGCTCAATTACAAATATTTTTATAGCTTTGTTAGACTGAAGTTTAAAGTTGATAAATGATTGGCACAGATACATATGTTAATATAGAAAAGCCTGCTTAGGCTTAGAGAATCATATTTAAATACTTGGTCTTCTGATGAAACCACAATCAAAATTCTAAGGAATAATGCTTTTCAAGAACAAAAAATCTACAGATGAGAAGTATTTGATGCATGTGCACATGACTTCAGTGGACCAACATTACCAGTACCAGTTAATAATCAGCAAAATAAACAAGCAGTATAAAATGTTAACCATCGATGTTAACCAGCTACACCAAATAATCTTTTGTCTAAGGAATGGACAGGTTTTGAGGTTATGCTATTATGCAATAGAATAAACTGAATTTTGAAATAGAAAATTATACTTTTCGTCATCTATAAAAATTGAGTATAGTGGTTAAACTTCTGTTTCTGTTCATATCACATCATAGGATATTGTAAACTAGTACATAAAATTTATATATATGTATAACATTGTGATTGTTTCTTTATCAGATATTTATCCTGAAACTTTCCATAAAGTCAAAGTGTGTGTCTGAGATATGTAGATGTAAAGAAATTATCATTAATAGGTAAAATAGAAAAAAAAATTCTGAAAGTAAGACATTTTCACAATCATATTGGTCATTTATTTCTATCTCCACAACAATAATGGGAATAACTGACCTTTTTGGGGTTTTTTGTTAACCAATATCCAGATTAAAATCTGACAGATGAGACTTTACTTTTGACAATATAAAAATTATTTAAAGTACAAATTCCAGAAAATTACCAGATTTATCACACAGGAAAAAAAAATCAATAAATGGAAATAAAAGTTAAAAAAACACCTCTAAAATGTTTTCACAAATATACTTGATAGAAAACCACCTAATATGAACTTCTTTTTTTTTTTTTTTTTTTTTTTTTAAAAATAATTCTATATGTAAATCTGAATGCCATTAGGAAATCAAGCTTGTATGTGTACTTTTTTCTAGATGTGTATAATCTCTCAGAGACTTTTGTAAGCTACAGATTTTTCAAATTTTTTTGCTTTTAAAACTCTTTTATTTTCAGTGGATTTTGAATGGTTCATGAAGACTACTTCTGAAAAAATTACAGCTGAACGGATAAAGCTTGCAGCACTTCAACAAATTGGTCCCAAAGAGTATTCATATTCCAGTCATATAGAGATAACATGTGTCACAGCTTTTCTCCTTCACCACCCTTCAGATTTTGAATTTTCAATCACAATAGCCTGAAAAATAAACTATTTTAATAAAAACAAATAAATGATCTCTAATTGAAATCCATAGCATGCATCTTGCTAGATCTACAGGAAGAGATTTATTCACTATCTTGTAGCATTAAAAGATATCATATATCAAAGGACCTTTGATGTCTTTTAGTAAAGTATATGGAAAAATTTGAATTATTTATCTTAGTGAGATATGAGATCTCTATTCTTAAGTGTATTCAGAACTTGACTGAGCAAAATCATGAGCAACTTGATTTACATTGGCCCTTTTTGAGCAGGGTTTTGACCAGATGGCCTGCAAGAACCCTAAATAATTCCGTTGTTCTATGATTCTTTGATCTCAAAGCAGTCATACCTGTTTTGGAATCTCTTTTAAAATAGTCCTGACTTACTGCTCTTAGTAAACCAGCTTCAGCACTGTTTTTATTGCAGTGCCACATTATTCTTCAGTGGCACACATGGTAGTGCATACCAAATGTAATGGTTCACATTTCATAATCCAATTGTAGCTGTCCAGGTTTTTCTGAATATCTACCTTAATTTTCAATGGGACAGTGTATCAAACTTCTCACTACAGACTTTCATCCTTAAAATACACTCTGGAAAAGAACTTTTAGTCCAGACTGCTTTCAGGTACAGCACCCTTGAGACTGAAGACAGTCGGACTCTTGCTCATAAAGAGTTATTGAAAAATGAAAGACAAATCTTAGCATCCCTTCTCTGTTGGTAACTGGGGGACAGGAAATGGTTATGATTTGCAAAGGACTCAGATGTTCTATGGAAACTGAGGAAGAAGGCAAAGAGGAGGTGAGAAGTCAGATGAGAAGAGTATACAGAAGCTAAATATCTTGAAATCAGTCAAAATTCAGTTGGCTTACTAAACAGAATGGAAAAGCTGGCATATAAAGGACTAAAGTAATGATGCCCAACACACTCTTCACATAAATAATAACTTCCTGAATCAATTACTAAGAAGGAAAGACAACTGAAGCCACTTTAAATGTTTTTTTTCCAAATGAGGTATCCAAAGAAAAATCTGTTGAGAAAGAGATCCAGGAAACAGTTCTATTCTGAAAGACAGTAAGGTAGAGGAAAACTGCTGCTACAATATTGCTTCTTAGAGCTGAGAAAAACCTAAGGCATTATTAGATCAAGAACATGATATTCATTATACTCTACATAATATTCTTTTCATGCTTCTCTTCATAATGTAATTTTTAACAGGAATCCAAAATTTTGCTTTGTTAGAAAAAAGCCTACTTTAATTTGACTTGTGTTTAGATTGGAACTGGGATATCTTAAGGACTTATTACTGGTCACATGACAATTTCCTCTGGCAGAGAGTTAGCAATAGAGTTCATAACATTTATTGAATTCATATTGTACTTAATTATTTATAAATGATGGAGTAATGCCTGTAAATAGCTGACTTGTCTCTGACATCTCAGTGGAGTTTCATCTTTCACTAGAAAACCTGTCTTTTAGGACTACTAGGTAACAATTATTTTACAATAATATCAGAGCTTTTTTCCATTAATTTTTTTTAACTTGGGTTTCTCACCATCATGAATAACCAAGGGATACAACCCAAGATTAAGATTGGCTACTGAACAAAGTGTTAGATGCTGAAGTTCCATATCCACAGAGAGATCTACATAGGGACAGGAAGGTTCCTTTACTCCCAGAGAAGATGACACAAAAAAAATCCACTGAGGGTATCATCTCTGGCTGAAAGAGGGATCCTGACAGAATAGTTCAAGGCCCTGTGAAGAACAGACAGTGATAGCAGGGACTTTATCAGACAATCGATGGATGTAAGCTCATGATTAATACTTGGATAGAAGTCTCTCCTCTCACAGTGGGCATGGTCTCAGGGGGGCTTTGTGCATAGTCTCGGGGGTCTGTGTCCTTTTTACATACTCTCCCACTCTCTGGGGTTGCTTTTGAATGGCAGGCTGCTTCAGATGGAGTGGAAGAAGATGCTGCCATGTTATCTCATCTACCACCATTAGGGCAGGTTTGTGGGAGCAAGAGGATGGAGTGATGAGTGAGTGCTTCTTTTAAGCAAGTAACATCACCAGTAGGCTGTTAAACAAGTAATAGAAAGCAGAAGGACTTCTGGCTGTCTATTTAAAGAAAGCAGCTAGAAACTGCATGCTGCTGTATATTGATCCTGCTGGACTTCAAGGATGCTCTCAGCATGCCAGTTGGATCTAGTGCCCCTGGACACTCAGCACTTGCATGTTACCAGAGATCTGGTTTTAAGAAGAAAGAACCCAGATGTCTGATTGCACTTTGGTTGGGAGCTCCCAGTCACAGCAATGCTTATCTACCACATCAGGCCCCTTCACATCTCCAGATCAGCACCATTTACCACAATTATTTTTCATAAATAAGGGTGAATGTTTTGGTGGTTCTAAGACCAGCATCAGTGAGAGATATTTCAATGTGGAAAATGTTTCTAATCAAGTAAGTAAAGTTTTCAGTTGCCAGTGCCAGATAATTGTTTATTTGTTTGTTGTTGTTGTATTTCTCTTTGCTGTTCCATAAAATAGAACGGATTTAGTAAGTTTATTTACCAAAACAGTAACACTGAAAGTAGAATATCTCTAACATGCCAGATATATAACAGACATCGCTCATTAAACAGTGTCTCCTTACCAGGAAATACAGCTGTTTAAAAAGACCAAAAAAAGAATTTCTAGGGGATGCTTTGCATTTGAAATTAACTACATTTTTTAAAGATTTTCCATAATTTTAAATGTCAATTTTCCTTCAAACGTTGAGGGATGACTACTTCCTGGGTTTTTTCCTTCTTCACTGGTAGGCAAGCCATAAATTGCCAATTGGTTTCTACTATTTTACTGTTCTCTGAAATTCAGGTTGCAACTGTAACACCAGCACCATGTACTCTTATTGCGATGAAAGGGAGAAGGTCAAAGACTATCTGTGGTCCACAAAACTCTTATTATCCACTCTTCTTAGGAGTTCAAGGCATGAAATAGTTTTCCTTTCATATGGTATGATACGAAGCATACATGGATGTAAAATAAGTAAACAAGAAAAATGAAATGCTTATTTACCTCTCCTCTTGAAGGAAACTGTAATAAAAAGTACTTTCTTTAAGCCTTTTGAGTCCCATGTGCTCCTTCAATAGAAGAGCTAAAGTCTATTCTTCATTGATTAAAAATAATTTATTTAGATGATGCAGTTCCCCAAGGAATACTGTGTATATAAATTTACTGAACATCTACATTTTAATCTGCTAAAATTAATGTTGTTCTGAGGCATTTACACTCACTTGATATAGTAGAAGAGACATTACAATAAAACATTACAATGTGTAATTTCTAGCCTCAATGTAAATTCAAAAATGGCCAGACAGAACAAATCCATAACTGTTAAACTATAGCATTCACAATTCCTGATTTAAGGTGAGATTAGAAAAAAAAATAAAATATTCCCCATACTTAATCTAAGTTTAACTGTAAAAAAATGAGATTACATATATATTTTGTGGATACAGTAAGTCAATTTATCTCCTTTTCTTATTTCCTCTTTCTGTTACCACTTTTGAGGAACTTGTCAGAGAACAGAGAGATACAGGACATAGGCATCATTCAAGGCATCTACTTCTAAATAAGGGTACTAAAATTTGCTGCCTGTCCTTCTTTGTTGGCCAGACAAATATCTATAAATTGTGCCCAAGAATAACAAATATGAAACAGATGCAAGCATTTAATCCACTAGAATTAAAAATGGCTATTTCTTGGTTTAATATTTGCTACTTACATTTCCAGTCTCAGACATCATAAATATCAAACTCTCCCTAAAAATCTGTGTTTTAAACGGCAGGTAACCCTTTCACTTTCCTTTATGTAACAGATCCCATTTCTTGAGTAAGCAGCAAAATATCATATCCAAATATGTTTAGAGACTTAAGAGTAGGATTTAATTATGCCATGTATATAAATATAACACAGGGATAAAATGATGCAACAAAAGCAATTTCTTTGATTGGCATTTAAATTCAGTGGTTTCTCACCATTTGATTTCATCACAGATACAGAATTATGTTTCTGGGAAGAAGTGCAATTATAGATTCATGTTAAAACTTTATTACAAATCAGGAAGGAAGGATTCCTCTGAATATTTATTTCTTTTATGTGGTGGGAGTGAGTGAAGGGGTGTTGTCTGATTTGAAAGAGCCCTGGATGCATACAGGCAGTATCAGAAAAGCCTTTGTTACATCAACCTAGCAATTATAGCACTCATGAAGTCAGTTTGTCACACCTGTATCTTTTATCTTCTAAACTAAACATCAGGCTAAAAAAATGAGGAATACAGAAAGTAGTAGATCAAGCTTTCCACTGGCCAGTTGTATACTTTTAAGCCATGACTGTCACTCTAAAATATTAATAAACATATTATTTGATAAAGTATGTCTGTCTGTCTATTTAGAACAGGAACTTCCATCAGTGTCTTAGAAAGTATCTTTGTGGAAGCATTCAGAGATTTGAACCTGACATGAAGGAAACTTTGACTCAAATCCCCAAGCCACAAAGAGAGAAGGGCTGTCAGATTTGACACTCTGAGCAGTATAAGGTAGTGCTACAGCTCAGCTGTTTTGAATCATAGAAATTTTTTGATTGGAAAAGACCTTTAAGATCATCTAGTCCAGCTGTCATCCTAGCACTGCCAGTTCTACCACTAAGCTTCGTCCTTAAGCACCAAATTTGTATTTCTTTTAAATACCACGAGGGATGGTGACTCAACCACTTTCCTGGGTAGCCTGCTCGAGAACCCTTTCAGTGAAGAAATTATTCCTAATATCCAATCTAAACATCCCTGAATTTTGTCCCAGTGGTTCTCCATTTTTCAGGAATGAAATGGGTAACAGCTGGGTATCACATCACTTCCCCACAGATTCCAAAGTAATTTCTATAATCTAACCTTGAAATGCCACTAAAATATGTACAATATGTAGTAACTCTTCTCCCAGAACCAGTAGCATTTTTTAAATCTGTTTATCAGTTTAGGATTCTACTTATTAACATCTAGTTGTGACAAACATGTTTTATTTCACTCAATTTTAAATGTCTGCAACAGAATTAGGCATTTAGCTTCCTCTCATTCATCTGCCCTGTCTAAGCCCTTACTGGAGAATAAATTCCATTCATCCCTTTATAGACTGAAGTCTGAATACAGTTTTAACATGGATGTGGTCACTAAATTTGATCAAGCAAAACTAACCCCTAGTAAAAGCGAATCTTAGGGAGTGACATTAATATCACAATGAACAAAAGTAGCAAACTAATACTTATTTTACTAAAGAGTTATTGCTAGCAAAAAATGAAGAAGATAAATGAGAAAAATATGTAAATGAGGACGAAAACTATACTGGAGGCAAAACTGAATTTGCTGGATATGCAGAAATTATTTAATACACAGCTTGAGACTTATAGTTTGAGATTTAAATAAGAACTTGATCTAATCACTCTTTTCTGTCATCTAAATTTCCAGCAGGTGTCTAAATTACTTTCATAATTTTGTGAGCTATAGGGTATGAAGCCCTAGGATATAAGCATTGCTATCCAATAACTGCATCAAGTGAATCACAACATGAATTTTATCCTACTCATCAGGTAACCCACTATCTTCAGGAAATGGTCTGACCTTCCTCTCAAAAGTCAACATGTAGGTTTCCCAAACCTAAACTCTCAAAAGATTTATGGTGCGCATTGCTCTTCTAAAACTTTTGTATGTCCTGAAGTTCAAAGGCTACTCTGGGCTACAATGTAAAGAGGAAAAAAAAAAAGCTTTTATTTGCCAGAGGAGTGTCTCAGAAGCATTAAAAACAATTAAAGAAACTTCTCAGGGAAAGGTTTGTAATGTCAACCAAAAAACCATATTTTTAGATAGATAGATAGATGATAGATAGATAGATAGATAGATAGATAGATAGATAGATAGATGATAGACAGACTTACAGATATTCTTTTTCTTTTACAGAAAGCTCAATAAAGTATTAATAAGCAACATAAGCCTTTTGAAGGCTTATGTTATGGAGTAATAATCCATGCTGTGGGCAACAGACAGCTGACAACACGATGTGGGGAATTAGCACAGCATAATTTGCACCCTGTTGTGCACTTCTGCTTAATTTAACAGCAAGAGCTTAGCTCCCCCTGTGTGTTTATATAAACATTCAACAATAGAAGCTTCTTTCTAGAGATTTTCCTTCAAAATAAACTTGATCAAATTCTTACTGTGACAACAGATGGTGATAGAGCAGATGTACCATAGGAATTGAAAGTTCAGTAACTGACAGTCAAGAGCTGCAGTAGCAATGGCTACTCTGAGGAACTCCAGTAATGGCATATTGAAAGAATAATTCATTCAAGTCATGCAAAATCAGGAAGAAAAAACCCAAACCATAAATCATACCCTAAGGACAGTGAATATGAACACTGTCCTGAATGTACTTCTAAGTAATGGCTTGTCTTTCTTTGACGACACATCACCTTTCAGTAAAACACCCTGCTTAATTATTCCATTGTAAATATATTAATATACCAGCAATCCCATATTTGAGGTTATTATTCTGCAATTAAAAAATAAAACGGAGTGTGCCGTGTCTCATACAGATGTTGATCACTACAAAAGATGTTCTGTCAGTCTACCTGAGCAACAAAAATCACCTTTTTAAGTGTAGTAGAGATGCAATACATCTGCTACACAGGACAGTGGCTTGAGTGACAGGAAAGCCAGGCACTCTGACATTTGTGTGTACTCACCTTTATACAGTTAGGTTTTATTAAACAAACTCACTGAGCTGAATTTTTAGAAGATACTGTAGATGAGATTGTTCTGTGTAACTTAAGCTGAACAGCAGCCTATTAAACCAGAATATGACATGATATTACGTAGCTGATCTGGTACAGTTGAGTATAGTTGTTTTTCTTAAATTCTATTAAAAGCAAGAGAAAATAGTCATATCCATGTATATTTGTGAAAGTTTCAAGAATGCAAATATGCCTGCAAAAGACTGGGGTTCATGACAGCTGAGTGCTGTGGAACCTAAAGTGTACAATTTTACTGCAGTTTCTTGATTTAGTGTGATGTCAGTTCATTATGTCATGATGTTGTTTTAAAACACAGTTGTGGACAAGGTAACACTGTCTCATTCTCCTATAATTCTTGTTATAAACTGTTCACTGTGAACAGGACAGCTACCAATTATTTTCCCATAAATGTAGTAAAATTCAAGAGGGAAAGGGCTTCTTCAAATGAAAATTAAAATTTTATTATATAGTATTTATAGTATTCTTCCACATTATCCTTTTTTTTCTGAATTCAGCATTGATTTAAGGTGGAGGATTATACCCTTTGAATTCATCATATTAGAAATGAGAGATACACCACGGGAAAAGAAAGTTTTACATACACTGTTCTGCCAAGATATTATAATCTCTATTTAATGTGAAACCTTGAGACTTGACTTCTCTCTGTTTAGTAGAGAAGCACGACACTAATTACTTATAGAATGGTTTGGGTTGGAATTACAGAATAATTGAAATGTCACTGTTGGAAAAGACATCTAAGATCACCAAATCCAACCATCAACCCAGAAAAACAAACCACCATGCTACTAGAGCACGTCCTGAAGTCCCATGTCTACGTGTTTTTCAAATACCTCCAGGGATGGTGACTCCACCTCATCCCTGGGCAGCCTGTTCCAGTACCTGACTACTCTTTAAAAAAAGGAATTATTACTAATATCTAGTCTAAACCTACCCTTTTTCAGCTTGAAATCATTACCCCTGCTCATATCACTACATAAGCCTTTCATTTGTGAACACATATGTTAACAGAACTATAATCCCATTAAATGGATGGCAAATAGCTTGATGAGTAAAATAAATTAAAACTGTAATCAAAAAGCTATGACTTTTCCAACTGCAGTTTAATATTTTATGCTTTCATTTGGACAACAGGGTTCATACATTTTTAGAAGAAGATTGATGAATACAGACTAATCCTGTAAAGTAATAATACTGTTCCCAATGTAGAAAATGTGTAAGATACAATCTGAAGAAAATGTACAGATACATACATATTTGTGTATATATATATTTGCATTCTTAGTTTAATTGGGAATTATTAAGCATAATCTTACTTTGTCCAAAAATTAAATTTTTGTCTGATTTTTAAACAAAAATATCTATTTTGAGGTACCAAGGTACTCTCTAAAGAAAATTGACCAAGAATTCTTGACATATAATAATGCACAGTCAGCACACAATTAAGAGTTGAAATCAGAATTGTAAATGAAACAACTCAAATTTTTCTTTTTCTTACCTGCTGGTTTACGGGAAAATTCCTGTTGATTTTTTTAATCTATAAAAATGAATAAAGAAATAGATTAATATTCAGTCACTAGAATTAAAAAAAAAATAATCAAGCATTAGATTTAAGATATATATCAGACCTCCCTATGTGTGACATTGTGAAATTCTGCTGTTTTGAATACAGGAAAGGAGAATACAAATATTTTCTGAAATCTACAGCACTACAGCTTTCTTGCTGATTAGAATCTGTAGCTTAGAGTATTTAAATATGTAAGTAATTCAGAACAATTTACTGCCATCCACCAAAGCCATCAAGCTTTAAAAAATTTTATTTACTTAGATTATAAAGGAAAATTGGACTGTAACAGCCTTCAAAACACTTCTTACTCCACCCTTGTTTCCTAGATTCAAAACCAAGTGTGCAGTGTTTGGATAATTGTTCAAGCAATTTTTTTCTTAAAACATTCAGCACTAACCTTGGATAAAAAGTAAAGAGAAAACCAGTCTAAAACCTGTGTTTCATGAGATTATATTTAGCCGTGAAAATCACTGATTGACTCTACCTAAATAAACACTGGTAGCTTTCTGACACAAAAGTGTCCAATGCAAGGAAAATTAAGTGTGGAACACACCCATGCCTTTGATTATGAGAAGAAAAATGTTCTTTTTTTTATTTTAAGCATAAGCCCTGAAAACGTCTGAGTAAACCTAGCAAGTCTACCATGTGCATTCATGGCAGATAATATGTTGAACTTATTTTTTGCTCTCTTACATGAACCTTTCACAATTGTTTTTGTATCTATGTCTAAATGAATAAACTGCCTCTTTCATTTAAAGACACTGACAACTAGGAATCTTTTGTATAGCCAACCAACCCCTGAAACCAGTGTAACAGTTATATTGCTTCAAAGTTATGACATCTTTTAGAAGAAGAATCACCACTGAATTTCCTCCAGTGCTTAAAATACTATGGTGAAACAACTATATACAGAGATGTACAAAGCACTGCATTTTGCAGGCTTGAAAACCAGAGTCCTGCAGCCATAACCTCTTTATATTCTCAAGCAAATACAGAGCAAGTCTGGAAGTCTGTCACTGGCATCACATAGTTTCACTATCAAAGGATAATTCTCACTGTCAAGAACACACTGGCAAGCAATTTCAGCTGGTTTTCAAATGTAACCTGAATCAAAAGTGTCAGAAGAAGATTTCCACCCTCCCTTCTTGCATGTACATCAGCTTCAGTTTCCTCCTTTCCTCTGTGTTAAGGGTAAGCATTAGAGGAGCTAAGACATCAGGTGGGCAAAGTTTAAAATAAAAAAGAATTCACACTTTAAAACAACTATCTTAAATGATTTCTTAAAAGGTGGATGACAAACACGAGGATTTTACAGAAAAACAAAGATTCCAAGACTTTAGGAATTTATTCTTAAATCTGACATGAAATACTCTAGCATGGTAAATCCCTGTTTTTCTTAGCAGGGACTGCTAAAATACTTGTAAAACCTTTGTACTGCTTTCTCGTTTAAGCAAAGACTACAGCCAATAAGATGAAAAAAGTAAGTTATGAAAGAATATTGTCAAGATATTGTCTTGCACTGCTCTTGTACAAGAGATCGTATCATTCTAAACAAAATAATGAAAACATCTCTTCAGGGACGAGTAACTATTACATAGTAAATATATTTACTATATTTTGTTTACCTCATATATAGAGATGAATTCAATTTTTTTAAAAAATTAAATTCATTAGGAGCTTCCTGTATTTTTTAATGTTCCTGGTAAATGTAAAGGTAGGATCAAAACATCATTTTCTCATTCATGTATTTCCAGATCATTTTTTAAGTACAATCTAACCACCTACATTGCACAGTTGTTTTAATTATTGTTACTGTGATGAACTAGAACAATAATGTTTATCTTTCAGGCAATACAGTGAGGATTTCCTGAAAAGCATTAATTTCAATTATGTTATAGTTTGCAAATAACACTGCAGGTGTTCTGTTTTACCTGGAACTAAGAATTAAGAGTAATTTGCTTAGGAACATCCTAAATGTCTATCATTCACATGCATAAATATTGGATGTTGCATAAAACCAATAAAAAGTTCTGCAATTATGCAGCAGAAAGGACTGATTTTAAGATTATCAGACACACTGTCTTGAAAGCACAGAAAGAAAAACATTAGCCAATATTTTTCTTCCTGGCATGTTACAAAATACGTCGAGTAAAATTTAATCTACAGATGATCCAGATCCACCAGTTCTTAAGAATCTAAGTGTAAACTTGATAGATTACCTAACAGAGAAATATTCTCTCCATCTTCCATGAAGTTATTGAACTTGTAATACTAATATTTATGAAGCACAATCACAGCCCACAACACCATGTAACTGGTATAAATGACTAACATTTGTTTTCAGCAGAAGACAGCAATATGACAGACTGCAAACATCTACGCAACTAATATTTAAAAATAAAACACCTTAGCAGATACTACAATAAGAAATGGACAAGATATTGTCTTGTACTGCTCCTGTACAAAAGATTGAACTGTTCTAAACAAAATAATGAAAACATCTCTTTAGGGGCAGGTGCCCAAAGCAAGTGCTTTCAGAACATTTTTTTTAGAATTATGTGTTTATCCAGTGAAAAAACATGAAGACTGGTGTAAAAGCAGAAGCTAGTAGGCAAATTCTGTTCTGAAGGCAAATATATAGGAAGTATTATGGAACCTAACTAAGGCTAGCAACAACTACCTGCTTCTACTTCATGTTCAGAAAAACAGGTGCTGAGGGGTGAAATTCTATTCCAGTTCAACTTCCACAACTGCAAATTAGGGAAAAAAAAAGTAAGAATACTGTAGAGAAAGTAGTCTGGGATTTGGTGATCACCTAAACATGGAAGGAGGGTAAAGGGTAAAAAATAAGGTCTCTGCAGTATGTTGCATCTCATTAGAAATAAGTATGTGATGATAATAAAACACATACCTTAGGACATAGCTATGAAGAATACTGGATGACAAGATGCTAGGAAGTGAGGAATGTACCATGGCCAAAATCACAGCCCAATTACATGGCCTGTATCAGCCCTCAACAGAGTGAAAAGATGAGCAGGCTTTGACTTCAGGTATGTACAGCAATTGCAGTATTTGTTTGTTTTATTTTTTGTAATTTGTTTAACTGTAGTCATGCCAGAGAAGAAGTAATCCAGAAGAATACCTGTCAATAGTTTTATCATTTTGTGTGAATCACACCCTACTAGCATAGACCTCTCCCAGAACGCAGCTGATTAAGATCACAAAAGCTTGGTTCTAAGCTTTGCATTCATTTGAAACTGAACTGATTTTTTTTCACTCCTCTGAGAGATATTATTTCAGACCTTCTTTGAGCAAATTGCACAGTAACTATTCTCAATTTCCAGAAGAGGATTTTAAAGTGTAATCTTGTACCCACTACATATTAGGGGTTGGTTTGACCTTTTTTACCTATTTAAATGGAATTTGCTATTCCAGTGTAATCACAGGATCCTCATGAGATCAAAAGGAAATGTGCCTTTCAATGAGCACATGCAGCCCTAAGGACCATTATGATCTAGAGATGAGTGCACAGGTTTCTCCAGTTCTTAAAAAATTTAATAGGAGCAATCATATGTTTGAAAACTCTGTGTGCCCCGTGCTTGCTTTAATCCTATTCCTGAAAAACTGAACTGCAAATGAGAGGCTCACAGTTGCCAATGTGATACCAGGAAAGACAGTCCATGACAGGTATCAAAACTGGTCCTCTGGAAGAAGCAATAATATAATAGGTATCAGTGGTCAGAACAAGAGTGCTTAACAGAGACCACTCCTTCAGGGTACCTACAGGAATAGCCAGGACTGAAGAGCAAAATTTGGAATGAGTGGTCATCAGCTCCTGCTCAGTATTTCATTGATTTAGACAATAAACCAGATTCTCTCACACTTTCATATATGATTTAATCTATCATTTTCTTACAGCTTATAGATCTCCTTTCAGATCTCCTTCCTTGTCAGAAATTTTCCAACTAAGAAAGAATCCTTTATTATTTCTATTTATGCAGCCACATATATCTGGATTTCCCCAAATAATTTACACTCTGTGGACTTCTTCATCTATTGTCTGCATTTTTAACTGCTGATTAATATTTATCGACAGCTAATTAGAACATAATAGCTTGATAATAATGTAAATTCTTTAAACAGTACTTATGCTTAAAGCAACAACACAGTTCATGCTACTGGGATGTTAAGTGAACACAAACAGGTAAGTAGATCATTACAAATTGGAGCACTTTGGGAAAAAAATGAATCCATTCTGTGATAATCTTATGCTATTGAATGAGGTAAGAAAAGTAAGTAACATTTGGACTATTAGTTGGTTAATCTTAAAAACAAGAAAACTGTCCTTACTCAAGATAATAGGTAAGTTGTGGTAAGACTGTGAAATGTTATGCAAGAGTAGACATGCACTGAAAGACAGCAGATAAACAGAGAAAGTTTGAAGGAAGCATGCAACAGCTTGCACAAGATACATCATCCAGAAGTGAACAAATTCAAATATATGTATAACAGCCTATAGACTGAACGTAAGAATTCGTGATGCTGGTTTTACAAGCTGTAGTAGATTTTAGAATTTAAGCTGAAAATACATGTCAGCTACAATATGAAAAGTGATCTGTCGACATGCTCTGGAAAATATGGGAGCACAGGAACTATTTAATGCAATATTTATGTCTATAGCATGGTTTTATCCAATAATCAGGTGACGGATGCTGCATGCTCTGTGTTATTCCCTCACTACCCTCCCAGAGAAAGATACAAAAGTGAATAGGGGAGAGAATTTAAAATTGGAAAAAAACCCAAAAAACCTATAATAGCTTTTAAAAAAATAATAAGTAGTAATATCGGTAATGGTGAATTACATGCAAATATATATAACTATGTAACTATGTAACCCACACTCCTCAGCCGGTAATTGCTTCCCACCCAGGAAAGTCCCAAATTGGACTCAGCAGCAGATGGGGGTGACCAAGTCCAGACTCCCTGTGACAGCTCACAAAAAACTGAGAGAAGTCACAAAAACCTCAGAGAAGCTGCACTGGTCCTAGATGGGGACCTGCCTCACTGAACAGTGATCTCCTCCAAGCCCCTACATCAACAGGCTGGCAGCAGCTGGTGGGGTCCTGAGCAATGTCAAGTCTGGCTGTAGGCAATTTTTATCCTAGTCCTCTCAAACCAGGACACTCTGCTTCCAGTGTAGGGATGATGCCATTCTCTGTTGATCACATTATCCCAGCTAAATGGTTCAAATGATAGAAAGATTTCAATTATTGCCATGATTCCAAATATTTTCATTCGTAACTCATTTTTTTTTTCTCCAAACGAGATGCACTGGATTGTAAATGCCCTCATCCTCAATGAAGTAAGCACCAAGTTCCTTAGGGAAATAAATGGAAAAAACCAGAATATATGACCATTTTTATAGAGGAGAGGCTTGATGCAACACTGAATAATGCATAAGCATAAATATGACCTCTATGGGTGATTTTACCCCTCTACTCAGCTCCTGTGAGATATTGTATGCACACCACCTGGAGTAATGTGTCCAGCTCTGGAGTCCCCAACACAGGAAGGACATGGAACTCTTGGAGTGAGCCCAGAGGAGGGCCACAAAGATGATCAGAGGGTTGAGGCACCTCTCCTAGGAAGACAGGAGAGTTGTTGTTCAGCCTGGAGAAGAGAAGGTTCCAGGGAGACCTTACAGTGGCCTTCCAGCACCTGAGGAGGGCTTATAAGAAAGATGGGGAGGGACTTTTTACAAGGGCATGTAGTGATAGGACAAGAGGTAATAGTTTAAATTGAAAGAGATTAGATTTAGATTAGGTATTAGGAAGGCATTCTTTCCTGTCAAGGTTGTGAGGCACTGGCACAGGTTGCACAGGGAAGTTGTGGCTGCCCCCTCCCTGGCAGTGTTCAAGGCCAGGTTGGATGAGGCTTTGAGCAACCTGGTTTAGCAGGAGGTGTCCCAGCCTATGGCAGAAGGCTTGGAACTAGGTAATCTTTCTTTTCCCTGCCAACCCAAGTCATTCTTTCATTCTAAGAGATTTAATAAATACTTTTGGAGAAAACAAGGATCCCTAGTAAGACCTAGCAATGCTCCCATTTCCAATGCTCCTAGCAATGCAAATAATTCCTAGCAGAGGTCTTGAACTGATGTATGGGAAAAAATTATTTGTATATTAAGAGTTATTATCAGTTTATAGCATGTAAGAGCACTATTGAGAGCACCATCTGAACTATGATTGCAAACCTGCATACTGTCAAACTTTCATTTGGTTTCTGACGCAAAAGGATTTATTTATGCATTGAACAGTAGCAGCACAGTAGTAATGGATGGATATTACAAAGAAATACTAGATTTGTGCCTAATAGCATAAAGTATATCAGGATCCCTAAAGACAAGCTAGACTTCACACATCTGTCATGTTCAAATCATAGTACTTCAATTAATTTTTTTTTTTTTATATAGCTTCACTTTACAGGTGAATGACATAATTTAATCCTGTTATATTTAGCGCTTATTCCGAGATTTGGACACTACCAAAGGAAAACAGTTTGCAATGGAAATCCAACTAAATATTTCACATGCATGCAAATCCATGTTACTTTTGGTTAAAAAAGCATACATAAATTCATGACTAAATATGTAAAGTACTTAGCAACCATCAGTCAAGTCTTCCTTTGAACATATCAAGCACTTCCATCTGAATTAATCCAGATTTCCCTAGCTAATCTATTTTAAATTATGCATTCTAAATCGCTTGTATTCAAAATACTTTAAATGTAAACCTCATGTATCTTCTATGGCTGGAAATATTAGATTCTAGAAGCTACCAGAGCCCTTCAGAATACATATTTTGTTATTTTTCTCTGAATTCCCAATATTCAAGGAAAACTTTTTGTAATTCTACCAGGTTTTTCATTAAGGTATGGCTGAAAAGCACCTCAGCAGATCAAAGCTGTCTGCCCAACCCATTTGTACTGTTCTGCCATGATGACATTCTCAGTGTCAGAATTCTGAGTCAACATATTAGCAACTGCAGCAATGCTTAGCATTAAATGTTTTCTTTGTATTAAAACAGAATTTTTCTGGTTACATTTTATGCCCATTACTTCTCATGCAATCCATCACAGAGACAAAGAAGAAATTTCCTGCTCTTTCTGCAGCTTTTTAAAAGTTGAAACATTATTCTTTCCTTGACTAAGCAGTTCCATTTCACCCTGTATTTCCTTGAGAGTTCATGCTATTGTCAAAGAAGCCAAATCTTTCTTTGATGACACTGCTTCTGTACATGAGCATTGTAGGACAGACACATTTTTTCTGCATGACCAAGTGGACTGTGTAGTACATTACAACAGTTCTGACCTCCTCAGCCTTTGTCCAAGAGTCTCAGTTTCTTTCTATCTGCTCGGAGTCACACTGGAATTGGTCATCCCTGCATGAATGAGCAGTCCCAGTTAATTGTCATTTGGCTAGATGGTTTGGAAACATCTTCACATTTTAGCTCCCAGGAGGGAGAGGTCTTCCCACAGTGTTAGCTCCAGTCACTAGATCCAATTTTTTATCACACACAGGGGTGAGTCAGTCATGCCTGATACATCTCTTCCTTATGGGAAGGGTGATCATTAATCTCACAACTTTTCCAGACTGACGGGTTTTTGTTTTATTTTTTCCCCACTTTGTCATTAGGCTTAAAAGTTCAGTGACTGAGGGCAACTCTGTAACACTTTGCTATTTAAGAAGTGACCATTTCCTTATGAAGAAGAACTGCAAGTAGGAACTTATTGTCAGATAGGTTTTCCTCATTCACAGTAGGTGCTATTTTGGAACTTCCTGCCTTTTTGCTTATCGTCTCATCCATACCCTCTGATTCCAGATTCCACTCAGTTTGACAACTTTCTCATGTAATTTCCCTACCTCCTTCTTAAACAGATTTCTCCGGCAGATACCCTCGCTCCAATTGATGCATCTGCCCTCCTCCTCAGACTTCTTTGGGAGAGGAAATGAAAACTGTGACTCCTAGAAATTCAGTTTAAGATTTGGTTTGACACACTTATAGTTTTGGTTCCCATCTAAAGTTTCCACTTGCACCATTATTAGGTGCTGGAAGAAAAATACACCATAAGAGAATTTACATTCTCATCATCAGTTTGCTGTGCGTGTGGTATACTTGATGAAGCTCATTACTTGTTTTCATTCCTCCTAGAAGTCCTATTCACAGTGTTGAGTTGCTTCTTCAGTCAGTCACATGTCTCTTTGCTTTTTAAGACCCTCTTGCGAACCTGGTTGATTCACTCTAACTTGTCTGAAACTGAGAGTCAGTTTCTTGAAAACAGCAGGTAGACCTATTTTGTTACTATGCATTCAGCCTATCAGGAGGATTCTGACCTTGCCATGAAAGAGTTCACAGTTCACCAAGGGTTGCATTATTTCAGAACTCTTCACTTTGGCAGAAATAATAGCATCTGCAGTTCACACTTTGGCATTCAGTAAGACAAAGAGGGTAATAAAATGGCAGAAGAAATGAGGAATTTTACACAGTTATACATTATACATGAGACAATTAACGCTCTTGACAGAATCTAATGCCCTCTAGAAATGCAGCTAGTGATTTTTAAAACACATAACTATACATATTGGTCTGAAGGAATTCCTGCCAGAAAAGTTCAATAAATTGGCCTGTTGACCAGTTCACCTGAGGCACTGAAGCTAAAGACGTCTTCTCTAGTCATTACAGGTATTATATCCTCCAAAAACCCCACCACTATCTCAAGTTCATTTACTTTAGTTTGAGTGGATTGACAATAAAATTATAGGAACCCCTAATCTTTGTTGTATTGTGTTACATTTTGCTTCTTCTGCCTAAAGGATTACACAATTTTATTCTCTTGGCTCTTTCAGGAAGAGCAGCAATATTTATGAGACAATTTGTCTGACAGCAACAGATAAAAAATTGCATGTGACTAAGCTAAAAAAAACACTTGATATTACATTACTTAAATAATTGGGTTGACATTATATGAAATAGCTGTTGAGACATTATATTCACATGATAATCAAGTAGGTATTAACACAATTGCTAAATGTCACTGTGAGATAGGCATAAAAACCTTAGTTTTTCAGTGCTTGTTTCTGCTGAAGGCTCACAATTCATCTGTATAACTAATAATTTTAAATTTCACTTGAAGCACTACAAAATTACTTTGCAGCAATTTGATATTTAAAGGCCATGTCCTCATGTTTTGTAAAATACTTCTGGTCCTCCTCCTTTTACACTACAGGGCGCAATGTACTCTACATTCAGATCAATCACAGACTCACCTTAGCACTTCATTTACTTCTACTCTGAGCTTTTTTTCAATGAGAAACCCTTTTGCAATAAACCTTCTGTTTGCCTTAAGTAGGAAAGACCAGACTATTCCTTAACCTTCCTTTTCTTAACAAGCTGCTGAGCCATTAGTTTGAAAAGTCTTGAATTTAGTTCCCTTCTAAAGAATGCAGTTTCTTTGACTTACCTCCAATTACACCTCATAATTAGGCCCTAGTTAAAAAATGCTAAGTAAAAGTCCTCATAAATATGAGTTTTGTCAAGTATCTTTTGGTATTTCTTAAAAGAAATGCTCAAATACTAAACAATATTGTCACATGCAAGTTTAAAGAGCTGTGGGACCATGGCTGAAAGGCAGGCCAAGGGGCAGAACATGTCAAAGTACCAAAAAGGTTAGGGCAACGTTTTGGGTTTTTTTTTTAGAAACTAGTACATTTTTAAGCCCAAACTTTATTTTTTTTAATGAAATTTGTTAAATACTGAGCTACCTATGAGGATTATTTCAGTTTTGACAAGAACAACGTTAAATTGACATAGTAATAGTATATTTTTCTTGCCTTGGATATGACCTTGTAATACTAAACAGGAAGAGTTTTGAATAATTAAGAATCAACAGAATTTTCCTCAGGTCTCATGAATTATTAATTTCTCAACATTAAGGATGACTGAGACAAACACTGAGGATACTACTAGTAGTAAATTTAAAGATGACTTTTGCTTGAATGTGCATTTCAGACTTGCCTATGAGAAAACTATGAAATTTTATTGAATTTCCATGCAGTATACTGGGATATCATCCTAGGAAATAATTTTTCAACAGAGAAAAAAAAGTAAACCAAATTTCAAATCCATTAAAAAATGACATATTCCTGCATGAGTGAGAGTTGTCACATGGTACATAGCGTTCAGAAAACATTTTTAAGATCTTTCATTGAATGTGCATCTATGTCAATAGATTTCAGAAAAGCAACTCACTGTCTAATTGTAAGAGCATTAAATACTTTGCCTTGCCATTGTCTACCAATATTTTTTTTCCTATGTGCATTGAACCAACCCTTTCCTTGGCCTCTCTGTTACCACTGCTGTATATCAAAACAATTTCTTTTCACCCGTGCTGCTTCCCAGTTGAGGAAATCTCTTCTAGTCTTACCATACGTCTGGTCCTAAGTGCTGATGTAATACCTCTTGATCCCACTCTTAGTAACAAATTCTTTTCTGCTGTTTCTTTCCTCTGTTTTAGGCTAATGAAGAGTTTATGTCCCTTCTTGTACTGTTATTTCTTTTCAGTGGACTAGTAGAGCACTCATCTTATAGAAAATATCACTATCTATTGATTTTTTTTAATTATACAAGTATACATATATGAAAATGCAAAGCAGGCTCTTTAGTATTACTAGCACCGTATTAGTAGACCCCCCTGTGCTCCACAGAAAATATTACTGAGATAACAGTAGTAGACACAGCAACACAGGTGAACAATATAAAGAACTCCTGAGAAGCTGATCAGAGACTGGTAAAAAGAGTGGTGGTGTTGAAAAGAATCCCAGTATTAGTATTACTTTTCTTGATTTCTAATGCTTGGGATAGAAGACACCAATATCCAAAACCGTAAGATTTTTGTTAAGCCAAAAGGTTAATGCTTCTGGAGCTAAAGTTTTCTTGTATATTCAAATCAACACTAAATAAAACCAAAATCGAAACAAACAAAAATGCTTTGGAGTTGTAGTTCTGTTCAGATAAGAACAACATGGCCAGTGGAGCTACACAGACCAGCAATTGGTCAAGTCAATTTCTGTATTTGTTGGTGAGTTGGTCAAGATGCAAACTGTCTTCTAAGTCACTCATCTCACAATGAGCAAGTGGGAAGCTTCTGTGAGTCTGTCTTCAGAGTTTTAAAAAATGTAAACATAAAATGCATAAGATGTGATTTGTTCTATGAACATACAAAGGTAATGGGAAGTGGGTTTTGGATCAGAAGGCTAAATAGAGGTCAGAAAGTTAGGTTTGGCCTGCAACTTATCCAGCTATGTAAATGGCAGCTTAATTTACTGGAGGAACCATTTGAAGTGTCAAAAAGTTCCAGTTGTTATCAAACCTAGGGACTATTTTTTTTAATTTAAATTGCATACTATATTTTCTTGATTACTGCTCATTATGTTATGAGATGAAAATGCTAATTATGGTTACTGTTTGGTAAATGAGTGTGCTAATCTCCATGCAGCTGCAGCAAGAATAGCTACCTTTCTTAAGTCATACTTTGCTTAAAAGTGAGGGGGGTATACTGACTATCTTCTTAGGTAAATAACTTTAAAAATCATCTGTTTTGAACAGCTTTTAGAACATTTTAGATTCTTTTTCCTATAGTATTTTAAAATTTCTACATTATATTTACACAGCAATATCAAGATCCATTTATTTTAATCTGGTATAAAAGGAAATAATTCTGATGTAAATCATGCATAGAGTCAAAAAATTATCAATTATTTAAAGAGGAACTGAAATAGACTGTTTAGCTCCACAACTCTATAGGGATTGTGTCAGTCTAAGGACATATTTCTCCTTGTGAAGGACCACATTTATGAGGTTAAAAAACCCCCACACCTTTAAAATTGATATTGCTACTGCTATAAAATGAGGCAAACATTTCAATAGAATGCACAGACTATTAAAATATAAGCTTAAGAGTAGTCTGTGTGGTTTTGCTTGGTAAAGTACAAAACAAGTGTTAATATACATATATATATAAAACGTTTTTCATCAACCTGGCTTCCCTAAAGCAATGTAGGCTATTTTAACAGAAGCAATTATGCCACAAATTAAGGAGCCTCACCACTCCAAAATGGTGAGGAACACCTCCTACGATTTGCAAGCATCTCAAGAAGCAAAAATTTTAGTTTAATTTCAAAACCTGAGAGAGATTCTTGTTAGATTTAAAAACTTTTGCGCATTGCAAATAAGATCTAAGAAGACAGAAGGGAAAAGGATGAAGCAGGCTTATCTGACTGCAACATTCCCAAATATAGAAAATCCCCAGTTTCTCAGTTGAAGACATCTAGATGAGGCCTGCTTTTGCTGATCTTTCTTTCATGGCAAATTTGGCTGCAGAAGTTTGTGCTGACTTCTCTCTTCCTGCTCGTATATCCACCCTATGTTCCCAGCCTCTTTACTCTGCTAAAAAAAAACCAAAACCCAAACGTTTGAGGGATTGCAGTGTTGAAGACATTAGTCAGCTGCTTAGGTTTAAAGATCTGCAAAATGAAATGTTACACTGTAGTACAAAAGTGTTTGAGCTAATTTGGCCATGGTAGATAGTACCAGAGTACCAACCAGTGATATTGGACATAAAATAAACAGGCAGATAACCATGTATGTGTTGCACTTCAGCAACTGGATGAATCCTATTGGAGATGAGAGCCCTTCCTCCTGCTAAATGGCATTTGCTGAATTTTACATGTGACTTAACGGATGGCAAAGACAAGAGCCCCTGGAAGGGTGGCAGAGCCTCAGCCCTGCTCTGTCCCCAGACGTCTTTTGGCCAGGAGCGAGACAGATGGCACCAGGCCTGCAGGCTGAGTAGCATGGAGAGCTCCTGTCTGTCATGTTAGGCTGACTTTTCCCACCTGTAGGCAATAATGCTAAAGTATCCTCTTGCCATTTCCTATTAGAAGAGGGAGAGGTAGGTACTTAATTCAAGGAGACTGAATTAGCCTCTGGAGATGTCTGCATACCTTATATAGTTAATGGGATAGAAGTGAGTGCTTAAGTCAGGAGTACTGGTTCATTTCCTTCAAGTCTCAAAGACATTTTCTTCTATCAGTTGACTATGTAAGGAGTTTGGGTGGAGACGATCTTGCTTTCCCAGGGACAAACACCTATTTCTGTCAGATTACTTAATGCCTCTACTTTTAGAAAAAAAAAAAAAAAAAGTAGTTGCAAGTCTAGTTCCATGGCAATCACAAACCAGAGAAGTACTGCTAAAACTCCTTTGACAACGTTAAATCTGCTGAGCTATGTGAGAAGCTGCAGCATATTGACATGCCATAAGTTTTTCAGAAAATATTTTCTGCTAGGCAGATAATAGATTATCCCCTGAAGAAAACTGCCATAAGTTTTTTGTAATCATTCAGCCACAGACTTAAAAACATTTTTGTAATCTGGATATACAATGTTTTACTCTGTTTTTTATCAAGGCTTCTTGTCTGTACTAACAGGAAACCTACAAAACACACAAATAAATAATCTCTACATAGATTTGTTGCACATATCAATTTGATATAAAGAAAAACAATAACTTTGTCTTGCTATTTACACAGTCAGTATATTTTTGACACAATGGAATACAAAGAATACTTTTTACTGACATTCTATATAATATCCATGCATCTCACTGGAAGAGTAGTAGAATATCTATCAGTAATTTGAAATGGAAATAAAGTTCATGTCATGACATTCAAAAAGCAGCCTCATTAATAAAACTGGATTTTAACATGCCAAAGTGCTCAAGTGTGTATCTGCACTGACCTTAAATCATCCTTCTGCTAATATAGCCAAAACTAAGTTTAAGCATTAACATGCATCAAGTTCTCCCTCAGTTACATTTTATGTTGCATTTTATGATACTGAAAAATTAAGTAGTCACAGGTGAGATGAACAGGCATTATTTAACTACCTGGTTGCCTCCTTTCCAATAGCGTTTTATCATCTCCTCATTCTCTACTTCTAGAAATTAGCAACTACCTTTACTATCACAGGAGATCTCAGATCAAAATAGAATTTAGGAGCCCAGAAGATACACTATAGTAATAAATTACTCTCTTGACAGACTGCTCAGGCATAACTGGTAATTGGCTCATAAAAGAGAAAAACCGGAGAATAAAGAATTGATTACCTACATCAACTATAAAAATATATAGTGATATTAATATACATAAAATATATGTGATTAGTACTTTCTGAAATATTATTCCACCTAGCACAGGATTACAGGTTTGATTTCAGAAAGAAATGAAGCAACAAAAATTATTTTATGAATTTTTAACAGATTTAATATATTTTTCCTTTTTAACAACATCTATTAAATCTTACTTTTTGTGTACATATTTGTATGCAGATGTACATAAGTATACATACACATAAAATTAAAGCAGCTTACTTCTTTTTTCCCCTTAGTCTTAATGAATGGGTTTAATTCCATGATCTCATACTGCTCTTTCCCCAGGGTGAAATAATGGCGATGGAATTCAGGATTCTATGAAGAACACTACATTTTGAGCATCTCTATTTCACTTATTAGCAAAGTTCAAAGTTATTTGTATTGCAGAATAAGGACAAATCCAGAAAAGCAAAAAGCCCCTCATGTTTAAGGCAGCTATATTCACTGACAAATCTATTTCTATCCACTCTTTGCCAGAGAGTTCCTAAATTAATTGAATTACTCATATATATTAACTGTTTGAACTAAATATTTTGATTGTGACCAACAACTTTATAGAATTCCTAACCTGACACAACAAGAAATTATTGAAAATCATGTAGTAGCATTCTTTGCTTCTAATACTATGTAAACTGTGCTTTATGTTACTTTCTAAGCAAGTTAGCTTAAGACCATAGTTATCTCAAGTTATTCCATAAAAACAGTAAAGAAAATTTTCCTTTGTTTTTTTCTGCTAAAAAATCTACTACAGATGAGGGGATCAAGTGCATCCTCAGTAAATTCACAGATAACACCAAGTTGGGTGGGACAGTTGATCTGCTTGAGGGTAGAAAGGATCTCCAGAGAGGTTTGGACAGGCTGGATTGATGAGTCGAGGCGAATTGTATGAGATTCAAAAAGACCAAGTGCTGGGTCCTTCACTGGAGTCACAACAACCCCATGCAATGCTACAATCTTGGGGAAGATTGTAGCTGGAAAGCTGCCCAGCAGAAAAAGGACCCAGGGGTACATTCTTCACTGACTGGGCAGTCAGGCATGGGAAGAAGCTGCCCGAGGGAAGTGGTTGAGTCACCATTTGTGGATGTACTTCAAAGCTGTGTGGATGTGGTGCTTGGGGAAATGGTGTAGTGGTGGACTTGGCAGTGTTAGGTTAATGTTTGGCCTTGATGATCTTAAAGGTCTTTTCCAATAGAAACAATTCTATGATCCTATGATTCTACAGTTCCTGATAGGTACAGGTAGGAAAATACTTTTTTGCAGCCTGAAAGAGTTAAAAATAAAATTAAAAAAAAAAAAAAAAAAAAAGCAGAAACTTCCCATCTAGTCATCAGTTCAAAAAGGTAAAAGTTACCCAAAGGAAATTAATAACTATTCAATGCAGTAAGTCACAGAGCACCATGAATTGTGAAATGAGAAAGAAACAAGGTGCTTCTCAATTTTTTAAGCTTTACTTCATGACAGTCTTTGAAATAAATTTCATATGTAATGACTTCATCTTTTGAAATAAACAATTTGGTGATAACAAACCAAAACAACCCTGCAATCATGTTGGTGCCCACAGAGGCAATCAGCACAGCTATAATTTGACTTTTCAGACCTTCCCCAGAGATGCCTGCCACTTAATTACACAAGATATTTTAAGGAGATAAGAAATCTGTCTCAGAGTGTCATAATACCTTTTTTTTTTAGCAGAGAAACAGGGAGTCCAAAGGATTTGGGGCTCATTTCCTGTGCCTAACGCTCATCTGTTATTTTGTCTGTTTCTGTCATCTGGGCTTGCTTGCCTTGACCTCTTGAAACTCTCCCAGAATAACCAAAATTCCTGTCTTCTCCCCCAGCCCTCTATCACTTCCTCTGAGTCCATTCCCTTCCTCAGGCAAATATAAGCTGTGCACTACCAGAATGCACTGGATGTCTATAGCACTTTATGAAGCAAGACAACCAAATGGAGAAAGTGCTTTCAACACATTAGCCTACTAATAATGTATTCCCTGTGGTGTCTGATGGCTTTGTGAGTGCATTTCAATTTCTTTTAATTCTCTTTCTTTTTTTTTTTTTCTTAGTTGTTTGTGGAAGAAAGGCAAAACTTGCAATGTAACCACCTTATATTAAAAGTAAGTAAGATGAAAAGGATGTTAAAACAAGCTAACCTTGCTTTAAAATACAAATAGTAAACAAATATTCATTTTTTCAGGGTGCTGTTTTTTGGTTTGGTTTGGTTTGGTTTTTAATACAATAAAGAGGAGGAATACAAAAAGAAAGGCTGTTATTTGCCTAGCCTCACAGTTCCCACTTGCTGTTTTATCAACAGTAGTTTGTGATTCACCACTT
This sequence comes from Heliangelus exortis, assembly GCF_036169615.1. Classification (NCBI taxonomy): domain Eukaryota; kingdom Metazoa; phylum Chordata; class Aves; order Apodiformes; family Trochilidae; genus Heliangelus; species Heliangelus exortis. The sequence continues at coordinate 110,378,550 of NC_092423.1, read as the reverse complement.
TCAACACACTCTTGCTTAATGTAAACCAGTTGTGGAATATTGAAGAGTTTACTGCTTGTCAAAAATAGGTTAAAGTAGCTGCAAGTCTCCAGCTGCTACTTAAAGGGCACCTTGGCATTTTGGCAAGAAAGGAGAACTTATAATGAGTACTTTCTTTTAACATGTTCTACCTCCCTCCAAAAACCCAAGTAGCTTTCCTGCACTATTAGTCTCAGACTGCTCCTACTTCTTTTATTCTTTCTTTATTCATAATTTCTTTGCCGCTTCAAATCAATGGTTTTCTTTATTTTTTCTTTCTTTCTTTTTTTTTTCTCTTCTTTCTTTCTTTCTTAATTACAGGTTCCTTGCTACCTTTCACCAGGGTGGGATGTTGAGAGCAAGTATGACATCCCTCCAAATGTCTCATAACTCAACAGATTACAGTTTTTTATTATAGCATGTCAACTTAAGCCTTCAGTAATAATGAAATGAAGGAAAAGATTCTCAGACTCAACATAATTCCTACATAGACTAAAGAATACATTGAATACTTCGATGTTTTGCTTTTATTTACATACTAGCACAAAGCTAGAATTTAAAAAGAGTCCATACAAAATTGGATGAATTAGGGGGATCTTTTGTTCTGTGACAGCACCATTGCAAAATAATCTTTCTGCAAAAGTGTGGCTCTTTTTTTAAGGTTTATATTTAACAGGTAAATTGCAGTTCAGTTTGAAGAATATTTTAAAATAAGATCTTTTGATGTTATTATCTCTAAGGTCATTATTTCTCTTAAGTAGCATTTTAGGACTATATAGTGCTAATTTATAGCAGTATAAATGGTAATATTTTACTATATATTATTGACTGCTGTAAGACTTCTAATACTATGTACAGCAAAAGTGGAATGATACTGTTAAAACCAGCATTAATAGATTTAACATTTGGGGCAATATTAGCACAGAAAGGCAATTTTATTTCATCTGTAAAGCTATCATGATGAATTGAAATTTATAAGGTATATTCTGAATCAAAACTATGTGTCTCAAAGATGAGTTCTGTAACCATAATCAGAATGTGCCATAACAAATGCTCCAACTATAAAGACAAAATTTTTTTTCTACAAATTTCCCAGACAAGGGAACTATTCTGGAAGAAATATTCTGGAAGGAGTATTTCTCAAAGAAATATCCTTTTCTAGCACTGTTTTCCTGACCTGCAAAATGCTACATATCATCCTTTAAGATCAGATACAATATGAAAGTACAGGTGAAACACACTGGAGCAACAGTAATAGTTTGGCAAGACTTAATTTTTCTTTGCAGTTAAACCAGTAGTGCAGCTATACCCAAAAAGATGTAAAATATCCCACATTTCATCAGTCAGCAAGGTACAGGCGACAAGTTAGAAAAAAAAGGCATGCAGCAAGTTGCCCAAAATGTAAGAAAATATAATACAAGGCCATATGTAATTCTTGATAACAGTGACACAGAAACAGATATGGCTTCAAATGTCAGATGGGTAGCATCCCACGATTTATGTAATTCTGATGCTGCACTGACTACATTTATTGATTTAGATCTATGTGTCTTAAGAGAACCATATATGGGAAAAAAACCTAAAGGCAGTATGATTCTATAAGCATATCTAGTTTTAAGTGCTCCTATAGAGACCTAAATATCAGTATTGGAATGACTATTTCTATAGGCTTCCCTTTACACAATCTAGAATGAGATGTAGAACAAAAAAATCAGTGTCAGAGCTCTGTAAATGTTTAATACTGCTTAAAAAACAGTTGAACATATATTTATTTGATAACACACAACTCATCTGAGTAGTTCCATCTTCGTTCTGCCTTGGGAAAAGTAAACAACATATGTAAAACTTATTCTATCAATATTTTGAAGACTTCCTATATTTTTTTTTTTTTGTTGTTTTGGTCTTCACTTTACAAGGCTTTTAACTTCTAAATTATAGAAAAATTTTTCTTTTGCACTACTACAGAACGTACCACTGTATGAAGTTTAACACTGATGCTGATCATTTTGGACACACTCCAAACATACATAGCTCAGTAATCGACAAAAAGTTAAATATTATTGCAATACACAATTCACAGGGCATCTAAGAGCATAAAATCCCTGAAAACTCCAGAATCACTAGCATCAAAGGAACCTCATGATCTACCATAGTATTTCTACTGAAAAATTGAAATGTGAAATCTGTTTACTTCATATGAATGACAGTGATTTATTCATGTGATAAAAAATATCCACAGAATGTTCTTACTGGTGGTAGCATCTAACACAAAAATGAGACATGTACTACCCATTTATTTCTGTAACTTACTAAGCACTGAATGTAGTCCTGTGATATTTTACTCTTCCCACAAGTGGAACATTATTCTGCTCTTTTTTCCTCGTGTTTCCTATTTTTTTCATTTCCCCCTTTCTAGCCACTGTCAGAATACACTTGTCCTCTTAGCAGCAGTTTCTTTCCTTTCTTTTATTAGGCATGACATTTTAAGGATGTGATTAAAGCCATTTCAATTGAACTTTTGAACTTTGTTCAAAATAAAGGCTTAAGTACAGGAAAATACATACACTGGGCCAAACTTCTACTCAGTTTGTAGACCTATTCATCCTACTACTTTCAGTCTACTTCCATGCTTGAACCACCAACACATGTGCCTCAGTAATTTCACAGATACATGTTATTTTAGCCAGAAAATGTACCATGCTGGAATAAAGTTAAGCCACTGTGAATTAAACTTGCAAAATTTATGGGTATTCTCAAGATAAGTTGAAAACTAGCTTTCTGACACCTTCTGCTTGACAACCTTACCTCAGTTGCCTGTTATTCATGTCTGATGAAGTTCATGTTGTTCCTTCATTGTCAAGTGCTAGCTTCAAGGTAAGAGGTGTAAATGTGCAATTGCTGCAGTGTCTCCCAAGGAAATGATGGAAGAGGAAAGGGAAAAGAAGTATAATTGCACTCACTTTATAAGAATCTGCCACAGAGGAAGCAATGGGCAAGAGTGACAAATAATAGGCTAGGAGGATAAATCCTCAAAGATTCTATTAAGCTACATGCTAGAAGATACTAACTGCGATGCATTAATTTTTTTTATTTTATTTTTTTAACAAAACAAAAGGTCTTTTGGCAGCACTTCAATAGAATATTATGGGAACAAAATAATTTTCACTTGAATCAAGTTTGAAAAGGACCTTGGGTAAAATCCCTGCTAAAGTCATTAAAAATTTCATTTTTGAGCTCCTTCAAAACTGCAGCACATAAATTAGCTATGTAATGGCCACAGGTGGTTCTTTATAGAGTACACAATTTTGCAGTATTTTCTTATATTCTTCCAGAGTGTAGTTCCTTTAAAAGTTATGTGACCCACTGGATGATGTCATTATAAAATTCTTTAAAAAAATACGTTGTAAAGAATTGAAATCAGTATCAACTACCACAGGAACTAATGCAGTTTAAAGTTAATGCAAAGAAAAATAATTCATAGCTGAACTGGAGCTGCAAAAATGAAAATTCCTACTTGCAGCATGGACTAGAAGCAGGACTAGAGGTGATGATGTGTAGACACTTTGATTTTGCTTCAATTTTGCCTTTTTGTTATTTTCTTGCTCTCTGGTAGGTACTAGCTACACGAATCATTCTGCAATTGAGTCATACCACCTTTGTGTCAGATTTGAACATATTAGCTCATGACAGAAGAGATTTTTATATTATCCTTAAAAAACTATAATTGAACTACAGACTCAAATATGAGATTTAGGAGCCAGAGACTCACATTTCACAACTGTAAGATATATATAGGCACATAGGGAGAGAAAATTATGTTCCTCCTACACACATTTGTGTGGTTTCAGCCATCAGATATAGGTCTTTTTCAGACCTATGTGTGAAAAGGTAAAATATTACAGATTTTCTGTTTGAGACTAGTATGCTTTTTGTCAAAATATTCAGGCTTTTTTTTTTTTGGTAGATTTATTCAGATAAAATCTCCCTGGCCTCTGAAAGACACCAATGACAGGATGTATATATTGCCACCACTGTTAGAAGAAGGGACAGGCAACTTAAGGTGAATACATGGATCACGAAGGAAGGCAAAGGCTCAGGTGTAGCTCTGTCTGGCCACTGTCACATGGGACAATTAAAAAAAGTTTTCACAAATGTATTATTAATAAAAAGAGAGCCAGGAAGAATTCCCAATGCTTCATTTGATGCGAGGGTGCAATACTGCAACCAAGGACAAGGAAAAGGTTGAGATACTTAATGCCTTTTTGCCTCTGTCTTGAGCAGTCAGACCTGCTGCCCCCAGGGTATTCAGGCCCCTGAGCTGGAAGACAGAGAGCAGAACAACAGCCCCATAATCCAGGAGGAAATAGTTAACCATCTCCTGTGGCACCTGGGTGATCACAAGCCTAGGGGGCCAGATGGGATCCATCCAAGAGTACTGAGGGAGCTAGCAGAGGAGCTTGCCAAGCCTCTCTCCATCATTTATCAGCAGTCTTGGTTAACAGGGGAGGTCACAGATGACTGGAGCTTGCCAACATGATGCCCATATATAAGTTCAGCCTGGAGAAGAGGAGGCTCAGAGGAGACCTCGTCACTCTCTACAACTCCCTGAAAGGAGGGTGTAGCCAGGGGGGGGTTGGTCTCTTTTCCCAGGCAACTCTCAGCAAGACAAGAGGGCACGGTCTCAAGTTGTGCCAGGGGAGGGTTAGGTTGGACATTAGAAAGAATTTCTTTACTGAGAGGGTGATCAGGCATTGGAATGGGCTGCCCAGGGAAGTGGTGGATTCTCCATCCCTGGAGATATTTAAAAAGAGACTGGATGTGGCACTCAGTGCCATGGTCTGGTAACTGCAGCAGTAGTGGATCAAGGGTTGGACTTGATGATCTCTGAGGTCCCTTCCAACCCAGCCAATTCTATGATTCTAAGAAGGACCATAAGGAGGATCTGGGGAACTACAGACATGTCAGCCTGACCTTGGTACCAGGGAAAATCATGGAGAGGTTTATCTTGAGTACACCCATGTGGCAAGAGCAGGACACCCAGGAGATCAGGACTAGCCAGCAGGGGTTCAGGAAAGGCAGGTCCTGCTTGACCAACTTGATCTCCTTCTATGTCCAGGTGACCTGCCTAGTGCATGAGGAAAATCATCCAACCAAGGCAATTCTGTGATATTTTTATTTCCTTAGGTATCAAAGTCTCAACTCACCACCCTAGGGCTCCTTACCAGTCAAAGAAAAAGAAAATATGTTCTGAGGGAATTAACCTCACCATAAAGTAAGTGTCAAAATTAAATCATAAAGATCACTTCAGATATTCTGCTTTAAGACACCTAAAGTTAGGCAAGAAAAATCCAACCCAAATCTAAAGAATCCAAGCTTGATACAGTGGCAAAGGAAATCTTTCAAAAACAATTTAGCTTTTATGGTCTTTCTTATTTTCATCTGCTTTCTTCTTTTCTAAAAGGTAGATATGAGAAAGAATGTGTAAGCTAACATTTCTTGAAGCTATCCAGTGCTTAAGAGAGACAAATTATTTTCCAAAACTCTAGACAGATATATGAGGTTAATTGGAACTAAAAATTAGAAGAGTAAATACAAGTTTTTACAAATTTAAAATAAATTCCTGTAGTCTTTATGTTTCTTTGGTACTGGTTCCCAGAGTAAGAGACAATGACTGTGAGCAAACATCTCTCTAGAGGAAAAATGTTAACATCAACAGCATGTGTTGGTCAGTAACCATCTTGTAAGGAAAGAAAATACAGGAACCTCTAATCCCATATAATCAATGTTCTGAACAACACTTTTTTTTTCCTCTCTGTGTTTCTAATGTTTGTTATATTCATTTATCATGTATGCTGTCAAATAACTACTTCTTTCCGGCAACTCACAATTTAAAAGAAAAGAATATTACAGAAAAGAAGGTCTAATTAGTTTCCATAAATTCATGTGGGCTATGAACAACTAGGACAGTTTTAAAAATAGATCAATAGATAATTGTCATAAGCTCTAAATCTCACAGTTATTTTATGAGATGTTTTTGCGACACAGGAAATACAAATTTTGTCATCATAGTTGTATAATTTACAATTTCTATCTTTTAAAAAATCAAATACATTGACATGGTTTCTATATTTTCATGAAACTACTGTAGTTATAATCTGTACTCCTTTCTAAAATATTGAAAATATATTAGCAACTACAGTACATTAACAAAATTACAGTTAAACTAAACAACCATAATTATAGTCTCATCAAAGCTACATATAGGGTTACCAAACAAAATTTAGGTGCACCTGTTTATTGTTATAAGTATACAAATACACTACTTTAAGTTGCAAGAATCATTAATAGTCTGAACTAAAAGATGACACAGGAAAAAAATGGCATCCTAGACTAGATGAGACAAGAAAGGTTCTAATACAGCAACAGCATGGTAAGGATGAATAAATAGCCATAAAGTTGGCTTGTGCTGCGTGGAAGCTTGCAGATGGTGGATGAATTCATGTCTGTCACTTATTTATAATACAATTACTTTTATGTATTGCTGCCAGATGGAACATATTTTGCATCTTGAATATAAATATCCAAGAAATACAACTTTCTTCAAAGTGTTCCCTGTTTTTGAAACAAAAGCAAATGCAGAGGCAGGTTTGGGAAGCTAAAAGAGATTTAAGGAAATCTTAGAGAACATAAGTAAAATCCTCAAGGGCTTCTTTGTTAGAACTCAGTTCAAAATAATGGAGATAACCTTGTGTTCTGTATTTTTTTGAGGAAAAATAGGAAAAGTATAATTTAGACTTTTACAGAAAAAAAACTACACACCATCTAATCCAAAAAATACATCCTAAGCAGGTCCAGAAGACCTTTCAACTGAACTTACAAGTAGTTTGGCAAAAACTTTTGCATAAGATTTATTCTTTCTTCAGTAAAGAGAGATACCTGTCCCATGAGATCTAATCAGATCAGAAAAATAAAATGCATAAAGCATAACTGCATTTAATCTTTGCTGATAGTGAACATCTGTATCTATACCACAGAAGTACTTTCCAGTTTTCCTTGTGTTAAATGATACCCAAACAGGCCTAATATCTATTTCTGATCTGATTATAACAGTCTTTATCTAGATGTGATTTCTCAAACTACCAAGAAAGTGCAGAATTTTTTGTGCATGTCCATCACACCTGCCTTTCTCCTGCTTGTCTGGTCTTTGTTTCTAATCCTAGCTGGTATTGCTAAAAAGCAAATGACTCTGATAGTGATGAAGTGAACTATATGACTGCAGGGGAGAATATTTTCCCACTCAGTGATTTCTCACAAAGTCTGATTTGATGACAAACGTGAGCTGACTTCTCTCAGACAGCCTCAAGCATTGTTTATATGCAGATAATTCTGTGTGTGAACCCATTAGGCTTTTATGACAGTTATAATCAAATATGATTGGGAAACCTTCTGGCTTACTTGGATCCATACTTACATTGTGCTTTGTGAGGCTGGAAATGTTACTTGCTATTGCTTGTAGCCAGTCAATACAGTCTTCAGCAGAGAGACACTGAATTATTCCACTGCAAACCCCATCCACAGCAATTACTTGGAACGCATTTTGCCTATAGACATGTCATAACAGATCAGGTCAGAAGAAAATTTCATCTGTTCTGGCATATCATCTTAACAATACTTGCAGAAATGCTTTTCTTTCAACTACAACGAAGGTCATCCACTGAAGAGCAATAAATTGCTGGTTTTCCTGTTTTGTAAACACCTGATACGTAAAAACAATCATGCTGAATGGTCCAAAAAAAAAGGTCCAAAAACGCTATAAAAAATGGAACCTTGACCAACACTTCAGAAGCTAAACAAGTGAAAGAGATGGTGAATACCAAAGAGGTAATACTGTAACACTGCAGATCACAGAAAACAAAACTGAACACTATAGGCAACGATTTGTGAAAACCCATGGATTCCACTGCCTTTTTCTCAACAACTTCTTTTTCGTTTTTTGGATATATTGCTTAAACACATTAGGAGTCCTGTTTAGATATCTTTTCATAGATGCTCTTGGTTATACAACTTTGATCCTCTTTTAAACTACTGATAAAAAGGCTGGAAAGTTCAAAATCGATGAAGTACCATTAATGATTTTTAAAATTGCATTTTGTATACAGGTCTGTTAAGCAAAACAAACTGGAATGCCAAGAGCCATGTAATTACAAAAGCAGTGTCCACCTGGGTGCCTCTACTCCGGCACCAATCTGGACACCTATGCATTAGTCTGGCATGCATTATAGAGTGACTTACACAGCTGAGTGCTGAGTGATTACAGAACAGGAGAAAACTTTCAGATGCTTCAGCAGCAGCAAACCTAATTTCTTCAGTAAATATCCTTCTAAGCTAAAAGCCTTTGAAAGGCTCACAGGTCTCTGGCTTCAGAAGCAAAAAACCTCAATACTAATCCATACCCCCAAGTAAGAGATTACAAAACATATCAAGATTGCACAGTTCCACTGCTGGCATTCTGCTATAAACCTATATGTTAATGATCAATTAATGGTTTAAAATTAAGTGCATCGCTCAGATTATTGCAGAATTGTTCAGGCAAAGTGAGTGCTACCTTCAGTGTAAAACTGTGTTACTGATGACGGTTTCTGACATCTCAAGACAGATACCCATTCTGCAGTTATTTTTACCTCTTAAAATGAAATTCCAGTTGTATAGAATGTAGACCTAATATCTGTATCTAATAATAATAATATCTGTATCAAAAAGGCCTTTGCTGCATCCATATCAAGTACAGGCATTCCTTTCAGTTAGGAGAAACATTAAAAATTAATTAGATCCATGATTCTGCTTTGAGATCATGCAAACTATCTCTTTCAGAAGGATAAGGCTTATATATCCTAACATGGTGATGCAGAAGCCAGTGGTTAATCTACATCCATCAGCTAACTCACTAGTTTAGTTGTCACACAGGGAGAGATTCTTCTTGAAAATACCAAAGGTAGAACAGAGAGCTACTTTCAGTGACTCATTTTCACAATAATATGGGTAAAGATTTTGAGGAAGATTTATTTAAACCATCTTTAGGCAATGTAACTAGCAGTTGTTTCTATATCCTTTATTTTAAATGGCTACAAATATAAATAGTCATTTCTTCCAGAAGAAAACAAAGTCATCCTTACATGAAGAGCATAGCATGATGTTTGGACAAATTTTCAGGAAAAACTGAATTGTTTTCGGGACTCCCCTGCTTTCAACTCAAATGATTGTAAATCAAACTAGGAAACTAAAGAATCTGTTAATATGTGACATTAACCTATGTAAGCAAAGAAAACCCAGTACATTCTAGATTCAATCCTAATGTACAAATTTCCCATACACTACAAACACCATGAATCTGTGTTCAGACTGTTGCTAGTGTTCCTAGGTTTTTGATTTGTGCATGTACAAAACCATTCATCCAGAATGTTCTTGCCAAATTATCAATAAACAAAGACTATAAAAAGCAAGACTACCTAAAAACTTATGTCTGAATGTCTGGGCAGTAGATGTCCTTAGGTTTACATTATTGTAATAATATTTTCTTGAATTAGTCTATCAGCCAAAGTCCATACCACTGAACAAACCTGAAAAAATAGGGTATTAAATACGTGCTTGTATTAAATAGAACATATAATAGATTAATCACTTTATAATACAACAATAAACAGTTTAGAGCAGATTACTTCTTATTCAAGTATACATTTCAAGTTCTGTGCCTTCCAGAACAGAGTTATATCTGAAATTTATAAACATTCCAAAACTAAGTTGAATGTCCTCTATAATTTTATATGAATACCCTCTGGAATTAATGCATCCCACTAGAAAAGCTATATTATGGTTATGAGTGTGTGTGATAATGATATGACATATTTCTGTGGTTGTCTTTCCAAACTCTGAAGCATAAAAAGTTATTAGGCTTTAGAAAGTGAAAACAGGCTTGTAAATATTAACTACAGAAAATGTAATGTGTTGAATTCCATTCCAGGTTGTTTTGTTGTATTATTTTCAATATTCTTTCCTTAATGTTGATCTTTATAGAAGTTCCTGTTAAATATTATCTACCTTTGTCTCATAAAAAATGTTGAGTCACATTTTAAAATGTTTACACTAGTTTAAAAGACATAGATGGTAACAACATAAAGGTTTGGTTCTATTTTTTTTAGAGAAAACTCCATTTCCTCTCTTATATTTATATTGCAGTTTTGTTTTCTTTAAGTACTTCTTCACAATAGCATAGAAGGACACAAGGACAAAATTATCAGCATAGTTATTCAAGGTTTGAGTATTAATTCAGATATTTTGGGCTTTATGAATATACTTTTTAATTTGCTTTCTGAAAATCTTACTGTTACCTACAAATCTTTTTAATATACAAGTAGAACACATATCCAAGGCTGTGCTTTATCAATAAAGAAGAATGAATTTTAAAACCCTAGATCTATAAATAGTTGAATATGCCCTAATTTTCCATGTGAGTAGTTCTATTGAATTCAATATCTTATCTCAAGTTTACAGTAGAAGAGATCTTAGATTCTGGGCACTTTATTCTTCATGCTTTTAATTATTTCCATTTCAACAACTGTTGTGCACTGAGCTGGAGGTTTTCACAGAATTTAATAGACAGCTCCTGCCTCTGTGGTGACTACATCTTGTTCCCTTTCAGTTCAACCAATAAGCCATTGTAGCCTTTGGTTTGCAATTTGACTTCCTGGGCCACCCATTGTTCTTCAAAGAAATAAGGACCATGAAGCCAAATAAATATGATTTTGCTGTTACTCATCAAAAGCTGCAGGCTGTTTTTAGCTTCACAGTAATTTAGTGATGAAAAAACCTATTGCCTGACCTTCTCTTATTTCAGCTTCGTGAATATAAAAAAAGGTGGCAGACCTAGCCAGTGTATTTCCAAGAAACAACATGCTTAGAATTAAGTGAGGTTATGAGAGGCTCTTGTGCAACTTTCAAATATTTGCTGAGAATCCATAAGAAGGAAGCAGGCTGTGAAAAAAAACAATCAAATTCACCCTACGCAAACCCCAAATTGAGGCTAAAGAACACTCCTCTTCCCCTAGTTTTTGGGGGAGATCTTAAACCCATCCCTGGGGGCAGCTGGTATCAGTTGACTGAAGGACGCATAGAAACACTGGAAGAGTGAACATAGTGACAAAGAAAAGATATTGAGGAGGTTCTTTCACAAATGAGTCTTTCCAGAAATAATATTGAAGCTTTTCTCTATTAGTTGTGTAATTTTACCTCTGTATGAATGGAGGAACATGAAATTTTAAGCAGCTAATGCCCGATGAGCCAGCAGAGTATAAGATAACACCGTTCTTCCCATGCTTACACATCTAAGCTGGCAGACATGAAGGCTACACAGGAAAGCCATTTTTCCCCCATTAGTAATGCTTCATCACCTCAGAAATGGTAAGTCCTTTGTGCTTTTGTTAAGAGTTAATTTTTCTGACAGGTTAGAAGAAGAAATAATGGAGAAACATGATCTATAACTGTAAACAGCTGTCCTTCAGTTAATGACTTTTTTGCTGGAACTCACAGAATTTTTTAGTATTAGAACTACATTCATATATATAAAAATTATTTCACACAACACCTAGGTATTTAAACTTTTTAACAAGTATGACCTTATTTTTATACTCTGCCTTGCTGCATTTTGTTGCTTTCTTTTATATTTAAACGTGTAACACTTAAATAACAGTAAACATTTCAGAATATTCTTGTCTTTCTCATTTCTTCTGATTTACAAGATAATATCCAATTAAACAATAAAAAGTTGTGGTTCTTGATGATGTAATAAATATAAAACTGACTGTGAGTTTTGGACAGATTCCCCAGTGACTAGGAGACAAAATGAGTATGAAATTAGAAGTTAATAAATGCCAAGTAACTCCTATGGGAAAAAATAACCTTGGCTATGTAGCAACAAAGCTACATTACTGTAGCTATAAATATTGAAGAAAGAAATGCAAGAGTTACTACAGTTTTCTGAAAAACATCACCTTAGTGCTCAGGGACAGTCAAAAGATAATAGGTTATTACAAAGTATTAGAGAAGTGAGAAAAAAATGGAAAACATCATAGTGTCTTAATGTAATCCTCTTCGTGGTCCTGACCACCTTGTCTCATAGAATATATATTCAAATTACAGAGGAGAGAGAATAACAAGAATAAACAGAGCTATGGAAGAGTTCCCCTAAAAGGAGGTAATGCTAGGTGTCCTCCAACCTGGAAAACAGCAGATAGTAATCTGAAATTATAAAAAACTAAATCAAGAATGTTATTTCCCTTGATAAAAGGGTCAAGGCCCTGAGTCCACCCTCATCCCTCTCCTGTGTGCCTGGCTGCCTGTGCTTGAAGCCAGCTCTGCTACAGCATGTCTGTGAGATGTGGGATAATGCTGATGTCAAAGAGCTTGAGTGAGGAGCCTGTTTCCCCCTTCATTTGGGACCTGCGTGTCAGCTCAGGCTGTTGCCTTTGGTCCTTCCCTGAGTCTGATTTCAGCTACACCTGTGCCTGGGTTCCAGTGAATTGGATCTAACCTGTGGGCTGACTTTCCCACCTGACCTGAGCTCCAGCTCACCACAATGGACTCATCTGAAGATCATGCCTAGGCCTGCTCTGGTCCTCCACTGGGGGTAGTTGGACAGGGCCCTTGTCTGAGAGGACACTGCCTCATCCAGCTCCACTGCCACCCTCTGCTCTTGGCTCATCTTCCCCAAGGGGCAGCCAACCAGCCCTTGCTGATGTTAGAGCAGAATATGGGCTGAGGTGGACCCATATAGACCACCTTTATGAAAGCTCTTACACCCTGTGTCACTGGCACCAGCTGTGCACAAATATTGACATTCCTCTAATAATGCAGTTCCCTCAGGCTTTTATTGGTCAATCAAGAAGTAAATTGTTGGAACTTTCTGAACTTCTTTACCTGCACAGATCTGATCCTGGAAGGTACTGGGAGAACCGTGAATGAAGAAGTGGAATTAAGCGGAGATCGCACCACCTTTTTTCCCACCTAAGTCCTGGGGATGCTGGCCATGAGGAACATGATAATGTATCCTGAAAAACATTAAACCATCCTTCTCAGTTTTGGGTTTAATTATACACAGTCAGCAAATTTGGAAAGTGAGAGGTAGATTTCAAAGACAATAATTTTCACTTTGGTATCATATTCTACTTTCCCAAGCTAGTTTTATCTAACACTGGAACTTTTTCACAGAAATAAAACAAATCTAAATAAACTTTAAGATCAACAAGCTTAGAGCAAGTGTGAGAAAGAAAAAAAACTTAGGGATAAACTGAGTGTGTCCTTTTTTTGAAATGACTGATCATGACTTAAAGTGAATATTTGCTACATATCACATTATCAGCTATTGGTTTTATACCTCAGCTCTGAATAAAGGTGACATCTAAATTATTCACTACACAACCATAATTCTGTTTTTTACTGTGGCTCTGTTCACATTTGCATATATGTCTATTCCAATGACATCACCTCAAAACCTTGTAGTTAAGAATGAAATTTAACAAGTCAAACTTACATGCTTATGATTGATACTTAAATTTTACCTGTTTATACTAGGTATTATTTATATGAAAATTCAACTTTATCATGTCTATGATAATACCTACAATGAATGAGTATTTAAATATCCACAGATTAATTTCACTAGTATTTGTACAGAATACAGTTTTGAATGAGAAATGTTTATAAACATAAAAACAGTGAAAAGATAATCTAATACCTTTTTCTTTAGAAGATGCTTTACAAAATAGTGTTAGTGATGTTATTTTCTGAAAAAGCATGACTGTCACTGAAATCCATGCAGTACTTTTAGAATATCAGTAAAACTGTACCTGTCATTCCTGCATCAATTTTTTTTTCTTACCTGTATCTTCTATAAAATAAACCTTAAAAATAAGTACACCTTATACTATTCAAGAGTATGATTTCTGCATCAAATCTATGTAATTTTAAAGCTTTGCCTATCTGAACTTTATTTATACATATAAGTTCATATATCTTTTATGTATATAAAATAAAAGATCACTATATACATCAATTGAGCTGCAGAGTAGGCTTTTTGGAAGTACATTCACTTATTTAAAAGACTGAATCTGTGGTGAAACAGTCCATAGATTCAATCCAAATAAATAAATGATTGTCTAGGAAGACTAAGCTAGGATGTTGTTTTGAATAATGCCTTGAATTTTTAACATTCTCAGCCTGCTTTCAGTATCCATTCTTCAGCTGTTATTAAACTTGGCAAGAAAAGCCAAAATTAAGTAAAAAGTCATGGGTCTAGATCTGGCTGCAACAGAAATGTTAGACCTACATATAACCACTTTGAACTTATGTCAAAAGGCCAAAACCAGTCCTGTCTACTCTGAATTCTTAGTAAGAAGTCTCCTCCTTGTGAAGCACCAAAGCTATAAATTAAGAAATAGATTCTGGCCATAATTCATAATGAATTCTAGACAATATTCTCAGAAAACAGATGGATGAGAGCTGTACATAATTTAGGAATTCATACAGAGGTCCATTTGGTTTTATGAAGCATTTTATTCTTGTGAAAAAGGGACATATGAGATGAGAACCCCATTCTGGTCTTCAAAAGAAGAATTTAATTTAGGATGAATTATAGACTCATGATGCCTGATTATGTTATTTAAACTGAGAGAAAAAAGACTTGGTTTCAGTAAAATATTATCAATTCACATGCAAACTATAGTGAATTTAGATCAGTTTCAACACTTGCAGAAATAGGATTCACAAATGGAAGCATGCTTTTTATCCTAAAAGTAAACTTACAATAGCAAAAAAAGTTTAGGGCCCGATGCAATAGCCTTTCTACATACATATATACATAGACTGTGGAGATAAGTCTGTTCTGCTTCTGACATTGTTGCATTAGTTATTTATATACTTATATGTACAAATATAAAATAAAATAAAATTATTTGATCTGCATTAAGATGCCAATTTTATTGTTCTTATCAGGTTTTTTATGAATTACCGATCCTATAACTGTGTATAAACCATAGACATTACTTATATTAAAATCAAGATGAAAATCTGTGCTATTGACTTTCTAGTCTCTGGTCTCCTATTTAAAACCTTTACCAGAAAAGTATGAAGGAACAATAAAACAAGCCCAAAATGAGAAAAGCAAAGTCTACTGAACAAACAATGTCTATGTTTCTGTTTTGTTTCTTTTTAATATATCTGTAATGATTATGCTTTATACTGGTTTATTTATTCAGTACTTTTTATTTTACCTGTGCATTTTCACCTATCACAAAGCCAAAAAATGCAGTAAAACCCCCATAAAGCTATATAAATTAATGGGAATTTTGCATTACCTGACTATAAAAATTGTTAAAAGCCCCTTGATGCACTTCAAAGGCAACTTTTACTAAAAATTTCATCAAACATCTGTAGCATTTCATCCTAGAGAGATTTTGCTCCATAATGCTATCATGCCTGAGTAAGATTTTAAGTGTAAATTACTCAAAGTAAGATGCTCTCACCTTAAAAGTAGGCAAACACATGCACCTAAACTAATCCTTTGCCAAATGTTTTAGATAACAAATGAAATAATAATAATAATGGAATATTATTCTGGAAAAAAACCCAACAAAACACCTTTTCTTTAATTAGATATATTTCTATTTTTTTGCAAAATGCCTAATACCCAGATAAAAACAGTAATCACATCCACCAGGACATAGTCTCAGCTGGTACAATTTATCATAGTTTAATACCTTGCAATAATATCTGGCAACTCTTTTTATCACCTATAGAACTGTTGATCTCTAATGTTAATTAGAGCTTCCCCCATGTTGCTGTCCCTTATAAGGTACTTCCACTTAGCTATTATAGTATTATTATTCTTCTGTGTAATTTCATCCAAGAAATATAAGCTCTTACCGTGTTGTTGGGATGGTAGTTGAGATGCAAACCACTGTCACAAAGGGGAGAGGATGTGCCACTGCTTTGGTCACTGGGGGCACCTAATTAAAATATGAATTCATAAAAAAGTCTTCATTCATCTATAATGCTAAAATTCAAATCTGGATATGTCTGTATGCATGTAATTGCTTCTCTGCACTGGTTTTGTCATATTTAACATTTATTTACTTTCTCCATTTAAACAGTTTCTACCCTCTGGTTTGGGTGGAGTGCCTTTTTAAGATGAGTGGGAGCTCAAGAAACACTCCACTGGTGCTTTGCTTAACCGAGTTAATAGTCTGCTTGATAAGAAAAAAAAACCAACAGTTTTGCAGATTTTATAACGAAAGGGAAGTGTGTAACTCCTCACTTTTACTTACAGAGCTACTCAAATAATCAAAGAATCTGACGAGTGGGAAGGGCCCCATCAGATTCACCAAGTCCAACTCCTCTCCCTGTGTAGGGCACCCGAAGAATCTCATGGCTTGGTCCCATAACTACTTTCCTGGGGAGTCTGTTTCATGGCTCAGCCACCCTCTGGGTGAAAAACGTTTTCCTAATATCTAACCTAAACTTCCCCCAGTACACCTTCCATTTCCTTGGGCCCTATTGCCAGACATCAGAGAGGTCAGTGCTCCTTCTCCTTCCCCAGTGAGGAAGCAGGGAGCTGCCATGAGGTCTCCCCCCAATCTCCTCCAGGCTGAACAGACCCAGTGACTTTAGCTGCTCCTCACACAGCTCTCCCTCTAAACACTTCACCAACCTCACATCCCTCCTCTGGACACTCTCTTGTAGCTCTGTGTCCTTTCTGTACTGTGGCACCCAAACCTGCACACAGTATTCAAAATAGGGCCACACCAGTGCAGAGTAAAGGGGGACAATTACCTCCCTCAACTGGTTTCCATGACTAATGCTACTCTTAATGCTTTTGTTGCTCTCAGTGAAGTTTATTTTTTAAGTGTTCTTGTAATAATTTAGGAAATTACAGTGCTGCACCTCAAAAGTAACATGACAGGTTTAAATGAAATGCACATTGGCTTGCATTTGTCAGGGTACTCTGTGGTACACAATACTACATAGGAGGAACCAATATACTGGGACCCGTTTTAAAGAACATGGTGTTCTAAATTTTTCTCATCTCACTGAATTTTTATACCTTGGCAAAAGATAAAGGCATCATTTGCAAAACTGTTGTAAAAAAGACTACTTCATAAATTTAGTTTACTTCATTCTCACTAACAAAATCAAAACTAAAAGAATTGAAATAAAATACTTATTGCTTTTTGTTGCTTAAAAAGTAGACAATAATTTTACCCTCTTAGGATCAAGAAACAGAAGGCAAGCAGCAGTGACAAAAAGCAGACATATAAATATGCTTGGACATGCTGCAACTGCCTATAATTATGCACCCACATTTACAATTTAATATAATTAAAGGAAGACAGTTGTTTCCATATGACTCTCATGGGGCTAGTTGACTACAACTCAGTTGGACTTAAACAAAATACTAATCATGTGAGAGTAATTTATTTTTAGGTAGACAGACACCTCCACCAAAGCCTCTGAATTTTAAATGAAAAAGTTAAGCTCTCTAAATATACCCACAGAACCTCATTTTCACATTTGCAAGACAGAACGGTTTCAGAATAAAATGTTATGTGATGCTACCTGAAATAGAGCTTATACTCTGCATCAGGATGTAAGGTTGTTATATGATGCTGCCTGAAAAAGAGCTTTTAAATACTCTGCATCAGAATGTAAGGTCCTGTAAACTAATGTCACCCCACTGTTTTACCTGCAACTTTGCTGATTCATGTCAGTCAAATGCTTGCTGACCTGTTTCACAAGAAAACGCTGTGATTTTTGCTTGAGGTGAAAGTTGCTGCTTAGACCTGGCAGTTACTGCTTAGACTCCTAGGCAGCAATTCTGACTGAAAAAAGCTGCTGTCAATCACCCTAAGTGCACAGTAGGTTTGGAAGCTGCAAGAGTTGAGTATTGAATTGAGTTTTCTTCTAGCCAAGTAATAAAGGCTTACATGCACAATCTTCATTCAGTGGCAGCTTGAGAAATGCGGGTGCTCTTTTCAGAAAGGACACAGTTAGGGTCACCTCTTCCCCTGCATTGCGAAGGACCTGAACCTAGAAAAGAAATATAGACAGGGCATTTTGAAATAAACATTTCACTAAAATGCATCAGCAAATGTACCCAGTGTCACACAGCTTTCACGTATCAGAACATAACTGACTAACAAGTTATTGCAATGACTTTTTCTTAAAAACAGAAGGCAAGACATAAAGCTTGCTAGACACTTGCTTGTTGTTTCTAATCACATATTCAGGTAAGGGAGGGAAAGTGTCGGCCTCCTAATAGCACAGTCTTTGCACTCTGCTACTGCACAACTTGCTCCCTGACACCGTTGAGCTGTGCACCTCCTTCTTTCAGACCTAACATCCTCTACATTGGCATGTATGGATACAAAATTATATATTTTCTCTCCCTCTGAGATTGTCTCATAAATCTCCAACCAAAACAATAGCAGCAGTTTCCACAGCTGTGCCATAATCCTATGAGTAAGTCTTTCCAACAGCTAGAGTTAAATATAGCTGATGCGTTCCAGCAAGGCTGAGAGACCTAATCTTCCCTGCAGCCACTGAGGAAAAGTATCTATTTTAATCCTTAAGTCTTAGATAAGCACAAGCCTGGGTTTTGCCGGAGGGCAGCTTGCATTTTGGTCATAGGAATGCGTAAATCATCTGTCTACCTGTGAATGTTTCTAGCCTCCCTGTACTCTTCCACAACTGCTCCTGAGGCTCTTGTTCATGCCTTTAGCTTTTGTGTGGCATGGCAGACAGACACCTCAGAACACAAAACAGAGAAAGGGAACACCAGGCACCTCCACAGAGTAGCACAAAAGAGGCACGAAAGAAGCTGAGAAACTAAGAAATATGTTGTACTTAACAGTGGAGGAGTAATATCTGGATCGGTTTATAGCATGAGAGCCAAAAAGCATCAGGTCACACAACTCTGTTCCAGAGAACAACCATTTCCTGTTCTCCTGGCTCTGTAACTTCAAAACTCTTCAAGGACTGGTTTAATTTGGGTTTACAAAGATGGAAGACAGCACCATGGCTCTGTCTGAGGGACTGCACTCACACTGTACAGGAAGGCAGCTCACTGGGAGCAGTGTTAAAAGAGCTGCTACACAGCGACATATTAGACAAATATTTTAAACTGGCATAAATCTGCTCCCTTACTGCTGTGTTTTCATGGTAGCTAGATAACACACATGAAACCCTACTGTCATGCTACTGCTTGCAAGAAAGCCTTCTAAATAATTTATAGACGATTACAAAGCTTGACTGTACCTAGCAGCAGTTTACAGATTTAGTTACATGTATCTATATAACTATTTGCAGGGATGCTTTCACATGGAATCACTGCATTACAATAACCTAAAGCAACTCTTCAAGAAAAAAATGTTTACTTTGCATTTAAACACAGTACTTCCTACTTCACAGTGTTTGCTACAGAGTGAAAACATGATGGTTTGATTCAGTATCTGAAATATACTCTCAAATTTTAAGCACTTCATTATTTAAAATAGCCCAGCAAAAAGGCACAGTTTGCATGTGACCAAATAAATACACACACCCCACAATAAATGTAATCAACTGCATGCCTAAAACTTACAAATCTGTAATATGAGCCTCTTTGAAGAGCAATTCCCAGTTCTGACATGTTTTATACCTTATGATTTGTAAGTAGTACTTATTTCATAGAAAGAAGGTGATGAAATTACTTGAAAGAAAAGACGGTTATCACGAGCAGCCAACATGGATTTACTAAGGGGAAATTTTGCTTCACTAACTTGATATCCTTTTACAAAGACATGACCAAATGGGTAGATGAAAGGAGAGCAGTGGATGTCATATACTTTGACTTCAGTAAAGCTTTCAACATGGTCTCCCATACAATTCTCATAAAAAACCTCAAGAAATGTGGGACAGACCATTGGACTGTGAGGTGGATTGATAACTGGCTCAACAACAGAGCCCAGAGGGTTGTGATCAGTGACAAAGAGTCAAGTTGGAGGCCTGTGGCCAGTGGTGTTCCCTAGGGATCAGTACTAGATCTAGGATGAGGTGATGTGTAACCTCAGCAAGGTCACTGCTGATAAAAATCTGGAAGGGGTGGCTGATACACCAGAAGGCTGTGCTGCTATCCAACAAAATCTGGACAGGCTGGAGAGCTGGGCAAAAATGAACTTCATTAAGTTCAATAAGGACAACTGTAGAGTCCTGCATCTGGATAGGAATAACACCAACCACCAGTACAGATTAAGGGATGTCCTGTTGGAAAGCAGCTCTGTGGGGAAAGACCTCAGAGTCCTAGTGGACAGTGGATTCTCCATGGGTCAGCAATGTGTCCTTGTGGCCATGAGGGCCAGTGGTATCCTAGGGTGCATCAGGAAAAGTGTGTCCAGCAGATCCAGGGAGATTCTCCTCCCCCTCTACTCTGTCCTGTTGAGACCACTCCTGGAATCCTGTATCCAGTTTTGGGCTCCCCAGTTCAAGAGAGAGAAGGATCTACTTGGAAGTGTCCAATGGAAAGCTACGAGAATGATTAAGGGACCTGAGCATCTCTCCTACGAAGAAAGAGTGAGAGAACTGGAGTCCTGAATTCCATCAAAGTAACCATGCCATATCCTTAGACTTCACAGAAATTTTATCCTTCTCTTATGTAGAAGTCTCACAGTTCAGTATAGTCATAGCCAAAGCAGAAGCTTACAGGCTTGCTTTCTCTATTGCAACAGATGCAGATAAAAGAAGTGCAGCAAAAATACAGCTACCCTCTGACTTTTAAAAACTATTTAGTTTTTAGAAAGAAGAAACAAGTGGAAAAATTACAGCATTAACAATTTTAATTTACAAACTCACCTTTTAAGATACCTAAGAACAAGTAGATAGTATTTGTGAAAAAGCTGAGACAGTAAACTCTACCCCTGAAACATTCTTCTGCCCTGAGTCTACATGAGTTCATTTGATAATATATTGTTCTGCAAAGGCTAGAAGCTGCTTTAAGTAGTCTACTGTGACCTTTTTTCTAAACACTCTCTCTCCAACTTCTTCATCTCACAGGATGAAGAATTTAAGCTGGTACACATTTTAGTTGAAATCAGCAATAGTTATTTCATTTAAGTGTATTTTGGAGTGTATGAAGCATATAATTCAGGAAGTGACAGATTTTACCATGAAGAATAAAGACTAAAAAAAGATGAAAGGTTAAAAAAGAAAACTACTAGGTATGATTACAACAAAGAAGAGAAGAGCTATTGATCCCATTCCCCTTACTTTCTAGTCATTAACAAAGCCATTCTGGGAAATAAGGTTAGCTGAAGAAAATGGGATTTTTAATTAAATTTATTAATTGCCTTTATTGTAGCTTTCAGTTGAAAGCTTTACTATTACTTTACCTTTTTTGTCTTACTTTTGCATAAGAAATTAACAGTTGATAATCTGCTTTAAATCAAGTATGCCTTCTAGGACTAATTTATTTTGTGCCCTCATTCAACATGTACACCACACCCTACTGCCATCCCTCTATGCAAAGAGATAATGAGGTACCTTAGGAAATCTACTCATATACCACAGAACAGATCATATTCATGAATGGAAAATTAAGTTATAACTTCTACAAATAAAGGAAAACATGCAAAAGTAACATTCCTAGTTGCTACAGAGAGTTTGGTCTATGGAAAAAATACTTGAAAACAGGGAGTCAAACAGTTTTCCTGGAAGATACAGTCCTAATTTCTAGAGTTTTAAAAGTATGAGAGGAATTTGACCAGAGAGAACATCATATGAATCCCTTCTCTCTTACTCATTGCCTAAGATCAGCTTATCTCAGAACTTCATAGAGCTATTTTGCTAAAATGAGGACTGTGTGAATGTAAACATATTGCTTGTTCAGGCTTGGAAAATATACATTCATAAAAAATGAGTGTATCTGCACAAGAATATCCATGTGGACCTGAAAAACTGGTTTGAGTCAATAATGATGATACTGAAGAAACCAGATGCAATTGAAGAAACCAGAAGAAATCATGATGCAATTTTTAGATGAAGAAATGGGTAGATATTTGCTCTGCCATCCTACTCTCTTACTTAGAAGAAAGCTCTCTCACACTGACTGTATATAGGTTGTCAATACCTTGTCAGTAAAGCCGTGTAGCTGACAATGTAGATGTTTGGCTATTTCTTGCAGTGATAATTCAAGAAATGTTTCTTTCACTGTGAGGGTGACAGAGCACTGGAACAGGCTGCCCAGGGAGGTTATGAAGTCTTTCTCTGGAAACATTCAAACCCTGACAGGACGTGTTCCTATGTGCCCTGCTGTAAGTGGCCCTGCTCTGGCAACGGGGGGGGGGGGGGGGGTGGGGGTGGCTTAGATGATCTTTCATAGTCCCTTCCAACCCCTAACTTTCTGTGATTCTGTGATTTCTGTGATTTCAAAAATAAGAGGGAAGAAGACTATCTATATCCTTTATACGTATTTTTCAGAGTTGCAGCTTATTATCTGATTTATAAGGAAATCCTAAATCTCAGTCTAGGTTGATCAGAGTAAGTAACTTTTTTTTTTTTTTTAATTTAATTTAATTTAATTTTTTTAATTTTTCCAGAACCATCACATACTGTACATTTCTAAACATATATCAAATAAAAAATATTTGAAACATTTGTCCTAGTATGTGAAAAGATAAAAATAAATCCAATTTCTAAAAAGCTGAAAAGAAACATTTTTTTGAAGGGATACTAACTTTGAATAAACACGGAAACATTATTTAAAAAATTTCAGAACAAAATATCCTATGATTTTTTAAATCATATATGAAGAATTTAGTGAAGGTGAGATAAATTCACAGTGCCAAATCCATGGAATATTTTCCTGACAAGAATTTAAATCAGCAGATGACCTAACATTTCCAGAGTCTAACAAGATTATATCTCCCCACTGTATTTCTCTTCCCTATGGAAGAGATTTGCATGTCTGTGTGTTTGAGTTTGATATGTGTTTGACATGGTTTAGTAGTTAGCTTATGGTGTTAGTCAAAGGCCAGACTGGATAATCTTGGAGGTCTCTTCCAACCTTAAATATTCTGTGATTCTGTGATTTGACAGTTTTTAAAGCACTGCATCCCAGATTGCAGAAAATGCACGATAAGGCACCAATTTGCTCGTGCCCTGTATCAATGAATGGAAGATTCTGTTTTATTTCCAGAGGCTGGCTACACTGACTATTTAGGATATATGTTTTGGTTTGGTTTGGTTTTATTTGGTTTTTTTTGTTTTCCTATAGAGCCCTAGTTTTTTAATATTTTGAAGACCTAAAGCCCTAGATTCCAGGCACATGAATGCACCTACTTTTGGTTATAATTTTAGTAGTTAACAATGAATAGTAATAACTCTAACTGTGTGATACAGGTGTTGAATGGATTACATAGTAAAAAGCTATTTAGTTGTGCTGTTACTGCATGATTTAGTTTTATTTTTTTATTTCATCTAGGGAGCAATACTCATTATTGATTTGTGTGCTCAGTGTCTAATTAATTCACCTCTGAAACAGGAAGAAGTGATTTTGAGAAGTCTTAACACCACCTCATTAAGGCTATATATTAAAACCCTGCTCATGTCTGAGAAACCATATATGCATTTAATGTAGAATGAGTTGATGAACCACACCAATAGAAACATTAAATACATTAAGTCATAAATCATAAGCTTACTACCAGTGGGATCAAGAAATAATTTACTTCTACCACAAATATCCCTATATTAAGATATTCATGTTAGGAGATTCATGAGTGAAGTGACACAGGCAAAAGTAACACGTGCTTGTCTGAACCAGTGTTATGCAACATAGTGAAGAGCCAGTGTTTCTGAAGAGACAGCCTTGATATTTCCAAGAAATTACTGTAATGACACTGGGGGGACCATTTGAGGAAGCGAATTTTAAGGTCATGTGTGATACTGCTGCATAAAAGCTCTACATACAAATAACCTAGTCTGAATATTTAGTAATGTCTCCAATTATATCATCTTTTAATTTTATAAAACAGTTTCAAGGTCGAAAAAACATTTGAACATATGCTGAAGTCTCTCTTTTCATATTCAGGAAAGCACTGAAGTATGAAGTCCCTCAAATTTCAGTATGTTTTTCCTGAATTAGTCTGTAAATCTCCTCTTAAATGGAGGCCATAAATGAAAACTTATAGTCCCTAAGATCTGTGTTCCCCTGAACTGGAGAAAATTCTACTCTTCAGTGGGCTTTAAGGGAAAATTCAGTTCTTTGATGAATACTTTGAATTGTAAATATCTGGGAAAAAAGGAAAAGAAGCAGTCTTATTGCAGTTACACAATGCACACATTCAAGTACATCAGTGGATACCACAACACCCAACATAAAGGCTCAAAGCCAGGAGGCTCAACAAATACACACAACTGTCTTCAATTATGTTTATCTTAAAGAACAAAACAAAACTAAACTATTTTGTTCAGTAAGAGCCATGCAGTTGATGCTGAATATTTGCATTAAAAACACATCAGCATATGGAGAGCTTTTACTTTCCATGATCCAATATTTATCACAGTATTTGCCAACAATGAAAGATAATAAAGGAATATTTTCCATCAAAACATTCTCATACTGATATATAGAGCAAAGTAGAATATCCTTTTGTGACAATGGTTCCAACTCAGGTTTTGTAACTCTAAATATACTTCAAATCATAGTCTGACCTGTACATAGTTGTATGTTTTAATTTTTTGCTGTCTGGTTCCAGAATTTGCCTTATGTATTCAGATACAAACCCAAATGGCTACACACTAGAATTGGGAGCTTGCTCAAACAAGGCACAAGGAAATGCAAGGCAGAATGGTGCAAATGCTGAGAAAGTAGAAGGATGTGCCCCCTTAGAAACTGTTTTGAAAAATGGAAGATGAAGGTTAATGGCTTTTCAAGATGACACAGGAACCTAACCGAGAGGGAGCACTTACTAAGGGAGTACTCCAGCTATTAAGATACAAAAGATAGTTTCAAAGCAATGTACACCAAGTAGCAGGATTTGATGCTTTTTAACAAGTCCTATCAGGCAGACAACTTAAAAAAAAAAAAAAGTATTCTTGATTCCAAGTAATAGAATTCATTTACACTAGACCATCAGCTGGCTTCTCAGATGGACAAGGTCATATGAGTCATTTCATAGCTCTTTTTAGGTTTCCTTCATTGGTCCTCACCCTGCCTGTTTTCAAAGCCTCATGGGTTTTAGACACAGAGGTACCAGAACATGAAACCCCAAGCATTATTAGAACACTAAATGGTTCACCTTTAAAAATAGAGAGATTTTATCATCTTTCAAGCCTACCTGCGAAGTAGGCCATTTATATTAGCTGACACTAAGAAACATATACAGATTTTCCTTCATAGGAAATTACTAAAATAATCAGATGTGAGAAACATGAATAAGTGTAATGGCAAAGTAAAGGAAAGATATTTCACAAATAATTTAATGGAAATATAATTAAATCACATGAAAAAAACAATCCATCAGGCAATAGAGGATTAAATGTAGGTCACATAGAGGATACAGACTCCTGTCAATTTTTTTTTTCAATGTAGTTCCAAGGTAGAAAGAGACTATTGACACTTCAGTGATAAATCTACATTCAAGGTGGAAACAAGAACCTGTTTTTAAACTTTTAAGCCTAAAATTTGTGGAATGGAGTATGAATAAGTTTGTCTAAAGGATGTGATGACAGCTTTCTGGAAATCTTTAAACTTTTTTATGTTTCATCATCACTACAAAAATGCTTGGTAAACTTTCAATCAGAATATGAATCGATGGCAATTATTGCTTAGTTGCATGTTTATCTTTTCAAAAGTAATACAGGAGTGCCTCAGCAACAGATTTCAATGCAAACACGCGAGGAAAAAAAAAAAAAGGAGTGTAGAAGTCTGCCAGAACTGTGTAACATTTTCCTGCTCTTCTTTCACTAATCTTAGAATCATTAACGAATATTGCCCATTAAAAATATTAAGATAGTACTTAATTTGCGTTCTTAGGTTATGTACTCTAATTTTTAATTCTGTTTCACTAAAGATTGGCCTACTGGCCATCACAGTTCATAGTGAAACACTGGAAGGCCATTACACCCATATGGAGATTATGAAAAGCAAGGGATGTTTACAAATACTTGTTAAAATTTGAAGTCCATCAAAACTGGGAATAGGATACCCTGGAGTTCCTGACCATACATCACAGAGGACATCACAGGTCCCTGAACTGAAACATTTCATACCGTGTTCTACAAGATGAAAAATATGAATTCCCCATACAAATTACAATTCTAATACATTATTTACTGTGATCAGTATATTCTTGGACTCATGACAGATAAGCTTCAGACTGTTGATTCTAACTGAGTGGTTCTCATTAATGTTTCCCAACCTATATTTCATGGACCACTACTGGTCCAGGACTGTAGCCCACAGAAGAAATTAATACACAAAGATGAATTTATTAGCCATTCATCTCTACATGATATGCAGTTAACTCATGAAAAGAAAATACCCATGGAAACACAAGAGAATTCAAAGAAGCTGTAGACTCCAAACCAAATTCTTTACAAGTTTCATAAGGTTTTTAGTGCATTTTTATGTAGTAAGTACATGCCAGAGTTTGTAACTGCCTGTCTTTGTTTTCACATTGCCTACTTCAAATATGTCTCTACTTCTCTAGGATCACTCAGCTACACTTAACAACCTGGGCAATTATACAGTCTTGAGAAGTCCTTTACTTTAAACTCTAACAGCTGTTCCACTTTGTGAATGCTGTTACATATTCAAATGCTTGGCACCCACTATCTCTCTGAGCTAAATGATGAACACATATTT
Source organism: Heliangelus exortis (assembly GCF_036169615.1). Taxonomy (NCBI): domain Eukaryota; kingdom Metazoa; phylum Chordata; class Aves; order Apodiformes; family Trochilidae; genus Heliangelus; species Heliangelus exortis. The sequence continues at coordinate 110,351,588 of NC_092423.1, read as the reverse complement.
TTGTAATTATATATTTAATGAGTTCCAAAACAGCTGTCTAAGAGGAACTAGCCAAACCCCTGAATAATACTCAAAATGTTAGAAATACCAGCAGAAGTGTTCCCAGTATGGTGGAAACTAAAAAGTACTTATTCCACATTTTTTTAAAAGATATGAAATAGGAAACTTTAATTCTTTTGAACAACACAAAATTTTAAGATAGTTTTCTAATTGTAAATTACAACTACAACACAGATAAAATCACCACCATGTATTTTTGGGTTAACTACTCAACTTCACCATTAGACAAAAATTATAAATCCAAATAAAGCCTAATTCTGTTTTAACGTTATGTTTTGTCTTCTACCAATAATACACACTTCTACTACATTTAATATATTTGGGTAAATGTCTCACTGGTCTGATAGCTCAAAAATTTAGAGAGGAAACAGATTTTGTTTGGGAGTAATTTCACTCGTACTGTTCAAATAAAATACTTCACTGAGAGATATGTGTGATCCTCTAATAAACAAAAAAAACCTCCTAGTAAAATGGAAGAACCATTTACACTGCTGTTATAATGGTATGTACTGATTTCTACACAGTTTTGAACAGCATGCTTTATGCACTGGTGTGTACAACCAGATGAACAACAGAGAACCCAGCTAAAGAGAATTTCTTATTTAAGACACAAGGTTTTGGGACTTCATAATAGCTGGAAACCAACTGTGACAGTAGGCTATCATCCAGTAATTTACAAACAGACAGGTCATACTGGACTGACTCTTTTTGTTGGTTAGAGCTGCCACAAAAACACTTGGTGCTGGATTTACGCCAGAGCTTCAGTCATGAAATTGCTAACAAATTAAATAGGAAAAGTGGTGCAAAAAGTAATAATATCAGTATCACTAAAAGAGTAATTAAATTATAGCATAATATTAAAGTATAGCATACAGTACATAATAATACAATCAGTGTTCCAGAAAAAAAATAATTGTATGTTGTATCAGAACACAACAGATTCCACCAGATAATTTTAATACGAGATGAAGAGAAATGTCTTTCAAAATCAGAAACCCCATTTCAGTAATTAGCCAGGAAAACCTTAGAATAATGACTTAGTCATTTAGGATTCTCCATTCCCTATACTAAATTTATTTAAAATATTCAGCATAATGAAAAAGACTAAATACATTAGCCATATTTCATGAAGAAAAATAACATCAACTGTATTTAAAGAATAAACTAAATTGTTCCATATTTGTGTGCATGACTCCCTGAATATCCAGCTGCAATTGGAAAAAAATATCACCCAGCTATACCTGGAATTAAAGATCACTAGAAATTTTTACAAATGGCTACATATTTTTCTTTTGCTAAAAGAAACTATGGTAAAGCCAAAAATCTTCAGACAAAAGCCTTTTCTTTTTCTTTTCTTTCCTTTTCAATACTTTTTTGTTTGTTTGTTTGTTTTGACAGAAACTTGGATTTAAGAGCTCCAAATGTTGAAGGTAATGTTTGCCACTCAATTCCTCAAAAGGGAGAAATAACTCCTATCAAATGAGAAATTTTAAGGGACCTGGAGTACTTCCTTACATAGCTAATCATACTGCATTTTTTTTTTTTCATTACAGCAATGAACTTGAAGGGTCTGAGTTTTCTAGCCTTGGCTATTAAAAAAACAATGAGGTTACTCGATTAAATATTAAATATATAAAAATCCCCTGTTCCTTCAGTCAAGTTGTTCCTGCACTTCACATTTACCAGAATAAGAGCTGTCACAGATGAGCTTTATATGATAAAACTAACATGTTTACTACACAAATACAGTTATTATAAAATTATCATTAGCAATGTTCAAAAAGCATACAAAATACTAAATTACATGTGATCTATTGTTCTGTTCCTAATGTTTGAAGACTGAAAGTCACCAAGTTGACCAAGGATTTTGCAGCCCATTCTTAATTTTTAAAATCTTTTATGAACAGAGATAGGTTCAAAAACTGGGCTTGAATACTTTCCCAGACTAAGCAGAGCTTCAGTTCTGGGAGAAAAAAGAAAGATCAGTCCCAGAGTAAGAGTTTCCTCACATTAATCCCATTGGAAAGCTCGAGTCAAACACACAGCTAGTGGCAAATTTCACATTTACATATTCAATATAAAATTGCTGTTGGCAAATATGACCTTAACATTTACTTTTCATGAGCAGTCACACTAATCAAGCACCAGCATATAAATGCTCATGAAAAATGAAAGCAAAATGGTCTTTAAGAGTTGGAAATAAAATTTTAATTCTAAATTCAGATAAATATTAATGTGCAAGCCTTCTCCTATTTTTTTCAATTCTAAATGTTATCAACTTCACAATGACAAGAAGAATAATACCTGGACAAATTTGTATTTTAAGTGATGTTTTAGATCAATATATGCAGTTAACTCTGCTAAGCTTCTCAACAGCTCAGGATCTAATCTCTAAGAAAGATATTTTACTGCTTCATGGAAAGTGAACAGTGATAAAAGATTTAAGCTGAGAAAAAGAATAAAAATATACTTCCATGCCATTTAATGGAATGGTCACCTTTCTGCTGCAGAACAATTGTACTGCATCTAACTGAAGTTGAGAGAGTGATCTTGATATTCATAAATATTTGTAAAAAAGGAAGTCCTCAATTAAGTAAAATATTTAAAATCATACTTTCAGGCAAATACAAGCATATTTTGCTTGACTAGGACCCAACATAGCTATCCTGTAATGCTAAATTTTCAGAAATAATACTGCTTCACCATTTCCAGGATCATTTTCATCACCATCTAAATCATAAGGGTCAACTTTTTAAAACTGAGTTTTGGGGTATGCACACTTGATATTAATTTTATTCCAGCATACTGATGAAAATGCATTGAACTCCAATTTTAAGCAGTTTATATCAAAAGTTCTTCACAGCTTTCAAAGGTAAGCATAATTGATATATATTCATGCAAAATGAGCCGGTCACTTTTTCTATAGTAACCTTCATTTTACCTTTTCTTTTTTTCTTAATTAAGACAATAACCCCATGGGAAATAATTTTTGACAACAGTTAATTACCATTTGAGATTAAAAAATATTATCAACCCCAAAATTTATAGACTTTTATATGGAGAGGATATGTTTTCTGAAGGAAAAATTGCAATGCCAATATCGAAAGAAAAAGATGCTTTGTAAAATTCTGTTCCAAGACTGCTAGACTGTGACTATCAGAATATCACCAATGAATAATGAATATCACCAATGCATAAACCACCAGACTTACTTTTAGAAAGTTTAGACCCCTCAAATCTTAGTAATTATAATTTTTAAAATTTCTGTGTTCATCGGTGTCTACAAAAATTCAGAAAATAAGAAAACAGTTCTGATGCTATGTAATTCAAAGCTATCAAAGGAATATATATACAGAAAGATGATTCAACCCCATTTGGATAAGACTTCTCTATAATGTAGAGATTTTGATTTTGATACTTTCTGGGATATTAAATCTGTAATCATAGCAGTACAAGTAAAAATTTAAATATCTTAGTAAGGTTTTTTAATAAGAAAAAAAAAATTGTCTCACAGATTTCTTGTTGTCATTGTTGTGCAGGTAATTCATTTTACTCTAAGACCTCTGCTCATTGATGAAAAGGTGTTTTATACAGTCTGTAAAACACTGTAATCTTCCAGGGTGAAAGATGTTTAAACAAAGTATTTTATCTGTTTCATAGCAAATGTTAGTGCTCACCAATGCTTCTCTCTACAATCAGTGATACAAAAATAATACATTATGACCTTAAGTTCATAGGGGATTTTGAATGTGTTTTGCATAAGATTTTTCATGTAAATATGACTGAAGAAAAGATATTAAAAAAGTCCTTAAGACAACTGAGATTTTGTGAAATGTGTCTGTCTATCCATTTAATAAATAAATACATTATAATCAGAACAGAATAAAAAGAGAAGGCTTTTCAGTATTTCAGGGAACATAGGAATATCTTTAGTACTTTCTGCTGCACACCAACATGTTAAAAGATGGGAATTTTTTTGATGTAGAGCATTCCCTTGAACTTTTCTTTTTAATGGGTCAGGATAATTAGACCCTCTGAAATATTCTGAGTCAGTACTGGCTTAACAAGGGTATGTGAATTGGAACAGAGCTATGTAGATATGCTAGACCTCATTTTAAGAGATGTCATTATCCTGGTAATGCTGTTTCAGCCTGACCACTGACAATTTCCCATTTTGCTCAAAAAAGTGCTAACAGCACAGGGAGGCAACTCCTGCAGGTCTCTGCACTAAAATCTAAATCACCTTTGTCATTTTTAATGAAGAGTTTCTTCCCAAATCTGTACGAAAGCTTTACTTGTGATATGTGAATATTCTACTCCTACAAGCTGTTTTCCTGGCCACAGTCTTGCAAAACAGCTAATGGGAAACAGGTAGTGCCAAACTGAACTTGAAGAAAGACACCAGCACTAGGAGGGCAACACTAAATAAAAAATACACATCTAGAAATTGGCCCAGTGCTTACAAACAAATAGCAAAACACCAGTACCATACTGTACCATACTAGTGGTTCGAGAAGTATGGGGTGGGCCATCTGGAAACCTCCATGTATCTGGCTGGAACAGTCCAACACTGGATACTATTGAAAAATATATACAGTCCATTCTCCTTTCCTCTTCCTCCTCCACCGAACAAACTGTCAAAAGATAAAGACCCATTGTAGAGGGGAAAAAAAAAAAAAAAAAAAAGACCTAAAAACTCCTGGCAACCATCTGAATTTACTATAGCCAGAACAATAGCAATTATGAAGAGTTATGCCAGGTATTGTAACTGCTGGAAAAATGTCAGAAGACTATGTGTGCGTACATTTGCACTTCTCTGAGCACACCTCTTGTTTATGAGTCCTTCTGGCCAGCTAAATCAGTAGACATGCTCCACTCTGTTCAATGTGCTCTCTTGGGCCCATGTCAAGCCATAAGAAATACAGAGGTTGCCTTTTATATGTGAACATTTGCATTCGGTCTATGCCACCTGGTTATTACCTATTTAAAGAAAATACTGTTGTTGCCACTCAGAAAGAAATTTCTAGTCCAAATGGGTAAGTAATTTTTTTAAATAGTTACCAAGGAAGATGATTTTCATGCCTATAGATGGTTTTGGTTTTCCTAGATTAGCCTGGAGTGCTTTGGGTATGTTTCATTTGTCTGCCCTCTGGAGGTTTCTGATGCTGTCTGTGCTATTCCTGTCTAATCTCTCTAGATTATTATGAAGTAGTTAGTCCAAGTAAAACAAAAAACTCGTAACACCTAGCCAAAGCAGACTATGCTTTTTCAAATATAAAACACACAGAAACAGAGTGAAAAATTTTGACTCTGGTACTCTACCAGGAAGCCAAACCCATTTTTTTTTTTTTTTTTAACTATTGTACAGTATTGCATCTACGTACAGCAAAGAAAAAATGGAGTCCCTGTACCAAAGACAAACTGATGTATAGCACCACACCTGTGAGATGCTGTCCAGAATGAAATCTTTCAGAAAGTCTTTTGGAGAGTTAAAACACCCATACATATAAACAAACAGGAAAATATTTTTATTTGCTTCCTAAGGAAGCAATGAAACCCTGAATCCTTACAATAAAATGTGAATGTAAACAAAGACACAAACAAAGCATGACTCATGGTACATACTTTAAATCTGCTGCTCAAGTGTCTATTTTCTTTGTAGCTCAAGCTTTCAGGATTGATAGAGCTGCATGGCAAAGGTAGAACCAAAAGCACTTATTTGAAGGATGATGCATCATAACCATTGATTCAATATTTCACTCTATCCCACTAAACCCTAATGGATTTTTGCTTTGAGGGTCATAGCTATGTAATAAAGAAATAACAATAGTAATCATATATATATATTTAGTGTTAGTCACGATGCATATTTTACCCATTTGTAATTAAAAATCAGTAGTACAAATGAATATTTTTAAGAGATGAAATCTTAGTAACAAATTCAAGCCTTTACTTAGCACAAAAAAAAAAAAAAAAAAAAAAATTATTTAAACACCAAAAAAGCATAGCTAAAACCAGATTAGAAAAGCAGCTGAATACATGTTATGAATAATACTTAAGATTATCCCAATCCAAGGAATTTCCACCACATAGAAACAAAACACAGCAAAAACTGCATTTACACATTCTAGGTTCTTTTCTGCTTGATGTACCCCTTGTTTCAAATCAGTGCTGAAAGATTTGACAGACTACTATTAGCTCGAAATTTCATCAACAATAAGGACATTGTATACACTCGGTAAAAGTGTTTTCATTAATTACACTGGGGTAGCTAAGGTGACATTAGTACTTTTTTTATTCCTCAAGCCTCAAATAGAAAAAAGTACTTACTTGGCCACTTCTTATAAAGAATACATTACATTTGCAAAAATTTTACATTTAAACTTTAGTTTAAACTACATTTAATTTACTTTTACATTTAAAAGGTACAGCTTGTAGATTGATTATGGTCTTCTCTTACAAGCACTGACTGTGAAGCTTTAATATTTACAGTTGCCATTCAGCACACAGGGTAAAGGATTAAATGGGTGTGCTATGAGTTAGGCAGTAGAGGATCTATGCCACATAACAGGTGAAGGTGGCAATCTTTATTTGCAGGTTGCTATTTTCACCATCACCAAACAGTACAGTATTAATGTAGAGATCCTTTGCATAGCAGATTTCAAAGTATTTCATATAATTCAGTCAGCTAAACCTGAGAATAGTCTAGGTCTCCATTTCCCATTTAAGTAGAAAAAGATAACATAAAAACATGTTACCAAAAGACACATCTGCAAAGATGGAGTGAGATTTCAGATCATCCCCTCAGTTCAGGAAGGATATTGAGGTCCTGGAGCGGGTCCAAAGGAGAGCAACTGGGCTGGTGAAGGGACTCGAGCACAAGTCCTATGAGGTGAGGCTGAGGGAGCTGGGGCTGTTCAGCCTGGAGAAGAAGAGGCTCAAGGGAGACCTCATCACTCTCTACAACTCCCTGAAAGGAGGGTGTAGCCAGGGGGGGGTTGGTCTCTTTTCCCAGGCAACTCTCAGCAAGACAAGAGGGCACGGTCTCAAATTGTGCCAGGGGAGGTTTAGGTTGGACATTAGAAAGAATTTCTTTACAGAGAAGGTGATCAGGCATTGGAATGGGCTGCCCAGGGAAGTGGTGGATTCTCCGTCCCTGGAGATATTTAAAAAGAGACTGGATGTGGCACTCAGTGCCATGGTCTGGTAACTGCAGTGGTAGTGGATCAAGGGTTGGACTTGATGATCTCAGAGGACCCTTCCAACCCAGCCAATTCTATGATTCTATGATTCTATTTAAGTTTCCAGTCCTGTCTAACATATACAGTATGCTTGTTCTGCTTAAAAAGAATTATGAAAAGCATTACCAAAACTATTCATAACAGATTTTAAGAATCAATTTAAATGAAACCACAGTTTTAAACAAAGACTCAGAGTAAGAGTTTTATCTGCTGCACATGATTGCAGTTAAGAAACCTACAACAAAGCAGGAGAGGGAGTTTTACAAGAGCATGTAGTGACAAGACAAGGGTTAATGGCTTTAAACTGGAAGAAGGTAGATTTAAGTTAGACATTAGGAAGACATTCCTCACACTGAAGGTGGTGAGACGCTGGCACAGGTTGCTCAGAGCTGCTGTGGATGTGCCCCTCCTGGAAGTATTCAAGGCCAGGTTGGATGGGGTCTTGAGCAACCTGGTCTAAGTGGGATGTGACCTTGTCCATGCTGGGATGTTGAAACTGGATGATCTTTAAGGTTCCTTCTAACCCAAACCATTCTATTAATCTCTGAATCCCTGTACTGTCAGTGTCATATATCAGATATGACTCATGGAAAACTAGTACAGTTACAGCCCTGCTATAAATTGCAGAGAAAATGGGGAAGCAAAACATACAATGCAGTGCACTGGACATACCAGGACAGCCATTATGCTGGAAAAAAAAGATGTCTTGTGAAAAACACAGTTGATGGCTGAACTGAAAAGCATTTCTACATATTATAGCTAGCTCTACATAAAATCCACCAAGGTCTAAATATCCATGATGTCTGGATACCTGCCTCCCTCTACATGAACTTTTCCTCTTGCTTTTCAAGGAATGTTCAGAGGTTGTGGTAACTAATACATGAACCCTCATTTTTCATTAGAAACATTATCTGAATTTTTCCCAAATACAAGAGGGAAGAATTTTTTTCCTATCCATATTAATTTAATTGCATTTTTGTTTCCTAAGAGAAAAATAGATGCTAAGATCCAAAGAAACCCCAGGGATATACATAGTTCCTAGTACCACCTGGGAAGCTTTATTCATGTTAAGAACAGAAAGATAATCTTAAAATTATCAGTGTTTATTTGATCTAAATTCTTCCTTGCCCATGGCCACAGATGCTTTGGTGCACAATAACCATGGAAACAGTAACAGCAGTAGATCCAACACAAGATTCTTGCTAACATACAACATATGAGTGAATTCATACTCTGCTACTCTGAGCAACTCAAGAGTAGCTCAAGGGAAGTAGCTCACACCAGGGCCTCTCTCTCTCTCCCACAACATTTTGCTCATTGTTAGTGGACAGAACCACAAAAAAAACCCCCATCTGTGCCTCAAGAACATAATTATTTGGGTGACTGCCTATCTATTCTTTTATATTTGGACAATGAACAGAGGTCAGGGCTACAGATACATCAGTTTCCAGACTACAGATATATTAGTCTCCAGCCTTATAAACAATCATATCATTTGTGAGTTCTTAAAAGATGTGTGTGGATTGAAAAATTATGCCTTGTTAGACCAAAATAATCAGAAACTTTTAAAAAGCAGTGTTGTAAAATGCAAAGTATAGGTGATTGGGTAGAAAGAGCAAAACCATGTAAATTTACAGCTGTGATGGACTATCCTCCAAATTCAAATTCATACTGCTTTTTTGGAGATAAATTGCTAGCATGATGTTGAGAGATATCTTTTAAAGAGCATTGCTAGGTATGTTGTTCTCCACCTCTTCCGATGCTGATACTTAACCACAGAGAACATGAATTTACCTTAAGAGAGCACAAAGAGTGAAACAATGTTATGCTGTACTCAGATGGGAGTCTTTACAACCCAAGATGAACAACTAGCTGACATTCAGGCTTTAATATAAATTCATAATATGGTTGCATGGCGGTGAATAATATTTTTACCTTGTACAAGCAGACGACTAACTCAAAATTAAGCAATTCACCTAAAAATAAGAAAAATTAGAAAGGAACTGAGTAGAGGCCTGCCTTCCTTCCACCCATCTTTCTTTCTGCCTGCGTGCTTACTCACCTATCTGTTTGTCATATTTAGCCTTCAGATTATAGCATATTTCCTGGATAACATTCTCTGTGCAAAACCGAATGCTATAACTAACAGAAGAGAAATAATGACAACAAAGGAGTGCCCAAAACCATTAAGTTGGATAGTGATTAGGATGCAGATCTTGTCATTGCAGAGCTATAAAGATATGCTTAAAATGTTTCTGCAAGCAGCAAGACATTTTGGATCTAGAAAAAAAAATGCACACTCATAGCATGCACACTGCAGATACAAGTCTGAATTTCCTATATGTATCTTCAGATTTACACACTGCAAAAAATTCCACGCGGGTTTACAATGAGTATTTTCTAAGACATTCACACAACCAAAACCACCAATATATACTCACATACTATGATACCTGTAGGACACAGGTGCCGAGAATCTCAGGACGATGAGCTGGGCTGATGCCCAGTCCCACCTGTGCCCAGTTAGGGCTGGCCCCACTGAGCATGCCCAAAGACCTGGGGCCAATAAAAGGTGGGGCTGGGTGGAACTCAGGAGCTCATTTCCTGAGCAGAGTCGGGGCTAGTCTGGTCGAGGTTGGTTCCACTGACCAAGATCACCATTAGCTCTTGCATCTCTACTTGACATCGAGCTACCGATCCTTGCGACGCTTCGTTTCCGACTACAATACCTGCTAAGTCCCACTTACTTAAAAAATCAGAAAGAAACAAAGCTCTGAGCTGATGTACGTCACATAGCCATTTGAAAAGTACCTACGTGCTATAAGGATTGAAAATTTCCACTACTGTTCGACTCCCTGCTGTAAGAAAGTATTGTCCATCCACTTCCTATTTTCTCTGTTACCTTGAGATTAGAGTCACACATCTGGCATTTGACAAAGACTGTGAGGCAGAAGTGCTAGAACAACTCAAACTGCAAAGGGCATGCTGCACACAGAATCCCCCCTATAACTCCTGTTGGCAGACCAGCTGATGTACTTGCTCCTTACTCAGGACTACATCTAAACCCACAGATTACTGTTCAGTGCATAACTATATCTATCTTTACTACAGCAGCAGGGATTAGAGTCAAGCTTTACAATAAATTTACTCCACATATATATACAACACATGACAGTGAATGCTTGGGGGGAAAAAAATTATTATCAGAGTTCAATTGCTCTAGGTTTTATATTTACTTTAAATTTTATATTTATAACTCTTCTGCATATTTTAATTTATAAACTATCATATGGAAATGTTATTTATTTAAATATTGCTCAATATTTGTACTTGACACTTAACAACTACTCTTAGTTAGAACAAAGACTTAATTTTAAAAAATCAAGATATGACGTAAAATTTATCTGCTTCTTAAACTATGTAAAACAAATGCACATACATAAAAGAACATTGAAAACTGTTACTTTAAAAAGCTACTTCTTTTTTTCTATTCAATGAGAATTAGCTATAAGGAGTCTGATAAGCAGATTATGCTAGACAAAGTATAAAACCGAATTTAACGTGATGACACTAACTATGTCAATCTACAACTTCTGACTTTTCCTAAATATTTTTTTTCCCTACGGAAGTGTTTACATCCGATCATAAATAGCCAACAATTAAGTATATAATTGCAATGGTTAAGCAATCATCTCAGAAAAAAAAAAAGAAAAAACCAACTTAACTTTACCAGTTTTCAGTACGCCTTTGAGAAGGCAAGTCTAGATTTTCAGTAGTATCTCTTACTGATATCTTGAAATTCCAACAGCCTATATAAATCCCATTGAGGGACTTACCATATTAATGCATATTAAACAAAACAACTGTGGTAAGCTTATATAAGATTAAAATCTGATCACTGGTGCAAGGCCAAAGCTTTAAAGTACAATAAATAGGACTATTAGCTTGTGCATATGGAAAGCGTAATGAAGGCTCTGAGGGGTAAAGCACGATTTTCAGCACAAATTTCTAACTTGAAACCATTGCAAAAAAGCACTCTGAGAGGAGGACTAGGACAGGGATCTCATGTTTCAGTCTGCACTAAGTCTATCAGAACTTCATCTTTATTAACTCATTCTTTCTGCACCAGAATGGCCTGTATTTAATGATCTCTGATGTAACAGAATGCAGTATGAAATATGAAGCATCCTTGAACTGGTAAAATTTGAAAAAAGTAAACTTTCAGCTACCTTATTTTAAAAACACAACTACAAATTCTACACAGGATTTAAAGATAATTTATTTAATAATCTTCTCGTTTCTGTAATTTTTACTGTCATTTAGTTTTAATATACTTAATAACAGTCAAAAAGTCAAATATAAGAAAAGTACATGATACTTCTAGCAAAGCTGACTTACTAAAGGAACCAGCTTACTATGGAAATCTTAAATACACGTGGCTTCTCTGGAAGGAATCTCCTTAATGCATTGTTATTTTGAACCAGTACAGATAACAGCATAACTGAAGGAGGAGAGAACCCTCATAAGAAAGAGCCACAGAATGAAAGGTAGACAAATAGTTTTGTTTCAACAGGATTAAAACCAACCAAACAAAAAACTTCAATCATACTGCAAATTACAGCTTTTCAATAAACTCACACAGAGAGGTGCAGCACTGCTGATATTTGATAGCCATAAACCAGAAGTAATTTTGGAATATATACAGCTAAATTCTGCATAATAAAATAACCAGCTTTAATGTAAAAAATATTGCACTAAATCCTTGTTGATTGCCATGCTAGAAAAACTCATTTTTTTAGGAATACCAGTAATAGAATCAATACCATCCCATTGCCACCAACATACACTATCATCTTAACCACTACAAAAGACAAAATGTAGACTAAAAAGCAGAAAAGCTCACCACTTCTTCATGTCTGCATTTTCTCACATTAATTCCATTAATCTGTTATTAAAAAGATAAAGAGAAGACTTACTCTACATTTCATAAGTATAGATTTCATTTCACTTTTCTAGAAAAATATAAACAAAAAAACTTGCAATTTTACTCACCTGTAGAATTGCATCTCCTATAAAGAGCAAACCTGAAAGTTCCGCTGAAAACAGAAAGCATATTTTTCACTCATTTTGTAGAAAAATCCTACATTTAGTACATGTATTCCTATTAATGTAATTTTTTACTTGATCTGTTATAAAATAAAAAAACCCACAACATAACAAAACACACAATGCATAGCTTCCAATTAAATTGATTTTTTTGTTTGTTTTGTCTTTAGTTTTGGTTTGGTTTTGTTCTGTTTTTTAATCCCAGTCTACTGGTATTAAGTGGTTAGAGTGAAAGTCTACTCAGTCCAAGTACAAGACATACTAAGAAATAGTAAACACTTTTCTGAAAAGAAAATTGCTCCAGAACTAGGTTCTATTTGGCTGTGAGCAGTTATTCCTTACAAACTCTGAGGAAAAAAAACACAACAGAAAATCCAGAGTACTTATGAATGAAAAATTTAACTTGTAAGGTTTTACCAAAACTATTTTCAGTCATACATTTTTGATAAACTTGGGGGATTATTTATGCTGGATAACATGATAGATGCTGAAGAGCTAAACAATCAGTAGATTTTAAAACATCAGCCAAGCTGATTTTGATTTTTATAATAAAACTATACCTTTTAAATGACAAGGCAGTTTATAAAATCTAATTCTAAAATTGCAAATTTAAAATACTGCATTGTGTTACGGAGCTATCTGATGCAAATACCTTTTATAAATACACAAGAAATATATATGTATATAAAAAAGATTATTTAACTGTCTATAAAGAAATAAATAACCTTTAATATGAGAACTAAGGAATGTTAACAGACCATTTAGGCCTAATTATGTATAGTATTCCAAAACATCAGAGAAGACACTGTCTAGAAAAGACAATTGGACTTGATCAAACAACTTATTTACATGAGTTGTAAATCTGTAATCAATATTGACATAAAATACTCAAGCATTTGTTTGAAGAACTGGTCTTAAGAGCTGGATGTAGCAAAGGATGCTTAAATCATTGGAAGATAAACATTCTATAAACATCCTAATAAATGCATATCTCAACATTCTTCTTCAGAGATGGGGCTTGCATGTAGTAACAGCTCATATGTGATCCAGTGTGCCTAAGAACCTAGTGTGTACCATTTGATTTAAGAATTGAAGCAAGTCTCAGCTCCTTGTTTAGAAGTCCAAACAGCTGGAGTTAACTGGGCAGAGGGCAGAACCAAGGCTGCAACAGCTTTGAGATACAAGCTCTGAGTCAAACAGCATTTTCTGTAATGATGATCACTAGTATAGACACATGGCATGACACTTTCTGCACCACAAGACCACAAAAAACCCCAGCCAAAAATGAGCAGTATTTTTATTGAAAGCAGTAATGCTGATTATATCTCAGCTAGGTATTGAGGTTAGTAATAATGCATCAGTAATAATACAGAAGCAAAACAATTGTGACAAAACCAAGAGAAAACTGTGCACTTTTGTGTGCTCAATTAAACCTAAGCCTACGTTTCTTATTTTTCCTGCAGTGTTTAACAGCACTTTAAAGGTAGTGTTGGTAATACATATGCCACATTATTATGAATTACATATATGTATGTATATTGAAGAGAGAGCATGTATATTGAAGAGAAACTAAATTCTTAAAGTTAAACTTGCTGCCTTCCACAGGGGCTCATTCCATGCTGCTTTGTGGCCTCCCAACATACAATTCTCACATTCACCTTTCAGGGCTGGCTTCCAGTTCTCAACATACTGATTCCCCTGTATCTCTGTTTGTGTGGGTGAATATGAGATTTTCTTATGCTGGCACATGTAAATTGTGCAGAAGCAGCATCACAGAATTGCTGACTTACAGATGGAGGGAAATGCTTCCAAGTTTACGTTTCTGACCTTATGTGAATGTACACAAGAATACACAAGCATTACAGAGATATTAAATACACCATACTACTATTGAGTCACAGCCTTCATCTCTCACCACTGCACATCTGATGAGCTGTTTAACCATTACCATTCTTCCTAGCTCATATTATATCACTCTAATAATTTCAAGACATTGCCAGATAAAAAAAATATGGGGATAAAGCACCAGCTCTCATTGCAATAAAAGTATGGTTAACACCTTATGTGGTATTAGTTTTGTTATGCATGAATTGCTGCAATGGTGACATCTAATGCTGAAATAACATAGGGGTATTGTCAAAGTTCTGTCATTACTCATTCTTGTATGAGCATTACCCTACTAATAGATATGAAAAGATTACATTCTCTTATTGGTTTACTATCCTTTAATGGCTAAATATTTGATCTGCTAAAGGTTCCTGGCAACAATCACTTGGGAATAAAAGACACAAAATCATTAAATTTTGTTAAATTTGTTAAATATATTCCTGTTATAAATACTTTACTATTCATCTCCTTAAAAATAATGGTTTACAAGCACTTTTTGTTTGTTGTGGGCTTTTTAATTACTATTTTAAATCATGTTGAAGACTGTTTATAAAACATTCCAAATATAGATCCCATGCTTTTTCAAATAATAGTTCTGAGGAAGACAGAGATCATAATGATATGGGAAGACAAATGGTAAACCTAGCATTTATTTGACATTTTGTGAAGAATATCAAGACCTCATGCACCTTTCTTTAAGGACCACATCCAAACACACTGTACTAATCAGACACCCACCTCTTTGTTCTTTGGAAATCTTAGAAATGACCACTGGAATATTATGTTCTGCTCCACCCTGAAAATAGAATAAATAACAGTCTTATCAGACTTTTTGCTTAAAATCATATTTTACCCTTTTTTCAGACTGCAGTTTTCAGAGAGATCAAGGAAATAACTCATCATTTTCATTTCTGTTTCTGTTTTTTTAAAAAAACAATAAATAGTTGATTTTGATTAATTACTTATTGCCTCTCATAAAGGAATTCTCAGTTTCCACCATCAGCTCAGGAAGTGAACTGAATGATGTTCAAAATTCTGCAAGACCTGAAGGACAAGGTCATCAGTTTCTGTGAATTTTAGAGAGCTTGATGTATGAACTGTGTCCTACAAAAGCAAAATGGCCATCACACTATAAAGGTAGCCATGCTGTGACCACTTAGTTTTCATGCTGGCAAGAAACAGGTAAACAAAAGCCCAAGAAAAGCAAGTTTGGGCTTTTCATCTCAAAAGCAGTCTTGATTTGTTTCTGTACCTGTCAGGCAAGCACAAAGAGTGAGCAAAGCAGTGGGATAAGTAACAAGGAGCAGAAAAAGAAATATTAAGAAATGGAACAGTAGGTGTTCAATAAATGAAAATAAAGGGGAAATAAAGGAAAGCTGATAGCAATTCAACAATTCAAACAATTCAATGCTCTTGCTTCATTCAAGCTATCCTGTTGGAACTAGAAACATTCATGGTGCTTAAGAATAAAGTATTAAAAAGAAACCTTAAATAAAAAGGAAACTTAGAGGGAGAGAGAGGCAAATGTACACAGAGATACAAATATTTTTTCCTCTGTAGAGAGCATAATAGTATAAGCCTGGATGTAACCTGTACAATTTCAGATCCTCAGAAGTTACAGTCTGCCATACTGTTATTTTGCTTAGGAATGATGGTTGCGGTTTGCTTGCTCTTCTCCAAAGCAGAGAAACACAAAGGCTTCCTTAGGTTCAGGCATCCCATGTTAATGTATGAAAAGGGCTGACATGGATATTTTGATGGTCTAAGGAAGAGTACATCTCCCTTTCTCATGCAATAACAAATTGTTTGAAAGGGAACAGACTCCAGCATTCTTCAGCTACTTCTGCCATGGAAAAACAATGAGTTTCCTGTGAACCCGTAGAATCTTAAATAGGATTAAAGTTTCTTCATTTAGTGGCTGTCAACCCAAATGATCCATAAACACTGAGTTAATGGGGATTTCAGTAATATTACAACATTATACGTCTACAGGAATAACTCCATTGACATTGTGCAAGATGAGCATTTCTACACAGAGAATGTCTTGGCATCTGTAACACGGACTGAGGATTCACCCCACAAAGACCATGAAACTACCTTCATTACAGACAGGCTTAGAGATGTATTCAGACTAAATAAATTGTAGCATTAAACCTTGAATATCTTTCAGTGGTTTTCACAGCAAAAATAAAAGATAGCTTCACTTAAGGCAATTGACTTAAGCTCACTACATTTAAGCCACAAGATCCACATTTTTCCTTAATCACATGCACATTTAATTTATTGCAAATTTATCAACTAAAAAAACCTTTCAGTCAGTTCCCTTCCTAAGCCTCCAATATTACACAGATATTGCACTACCCAGGATATTTCAAGCCTAGCAAATGAGTGTAGGTTTTAAAGCTCAGCACGTGTAACATTGTCCCTTTTTTCTGAGTGAAATGGCCTCCCTTCCCTCTTAAGACTCAGATCTCCAGTAAAGAGGAAAATTACTGTTATTACTAAGCCAGCCTGCAATGCACACACAATGATAATTCCTCTCTCACTCACTGTATCTAGTTAAACCCATTTACACTGCACATCTAAAGAAGCATTCAGCAATGTCCTACTGAAAAAAAGTTATCTTCTCTCTGTGAATCCCAGTCTGGCCAATGTTCATGATTCCTTTTAAATTAGTCATAGGATGTATTGCTTGTCATTCTAAAAAATAAAAAAATCAGAACGGGAAAAAGAAAATAGTTGACCATCTATCTATACCTAGTCATTGGCAGCAAGCTAGAAAAGCTGTACATATATTCTTGCATTATCTTTTTGAATACTATTTCAGACTGACACTGAAGCCTTGCATCATGAATCCTCACTTCTTGATACTCTGTCCTGCAGAAGAAGTGTGTGTATACCTTAATTCTGGCTGTATAGGCTTAGGAGAAACTCTGCTGAAGAAAACTCTGGGAAAAGAGGCCATTTTTCCATTAGTTTAAATTTTCTTTTTCTCTAGTTTGAACATGTAGTCCACAACCTCAGCCCAGCGGAGGGAACAAATTCATGGTTAAGACCTCTGTCATATTCTGTTCTTTGGAATTCAAATTTTCTTTGCCATTTTTCTTTAAGTAAGAAAGGATGAACCTGGAATAAAGACAGATTGCCACTTGAAGAGTGGTCCTACTAGAAGACACAGAGGAAGCTCTAATCACTATCTTTCCATCTGAAAAAGGGTGACTTTATACATGTTGCCTATTGGAAGCAGTCCATGTAAAGCTTTGGACTTTGTTCACAGACTGTCCTAGGGAATACTAGGTGGTTTAAGCCAAAACTGTGCCAGAAATCATACTAGCAATTAAACTGTATGGACAATAATGTGCCAATGTTAACTGGCACTTCTAGACTTTCCTTTTCAATAGAACTGTGTATCTGGAACCAAAATACCACTTCCAAAAGTTGTTCGACACCAACTTCTACAAATAGACAAATCTTTAAAGATTAAAAGATAAAATTTTATACTTAAAGCTAGATGGCTAACTTATTAAATAAGCCTTCCTATCCTTTTTAAAATGTTTTTATTGTTTCAACTTGAAACACAGGGAAAATGTATTAATAAAAAAAATTGTCACAGAATTCATGTAGAGAAAGAGAACCATCTAAATATGTATCTAAGTGTAAGAAGGCCCAGTGCACATGCTTACTTTAGATATTTTTTGATTGAGTCAAACTTAGAAAAGTAAAAATTAATCTCTGCAAATCTGTGGTACCACTACTCATTTAAAAAAGAATGGTCAAAACAGGCAGGAAAATGGCACTGTACAGAGTCCTGATAGCCAGGAGTCAGAATGTAACTGCAAACCTTTTAAATTTATTTAATGAACTATTAATTTTATTGCCTATTTTCACAAGAACACTATGCCCCCATTACTGAGAAACATGATGTTCTTTCAGAAGTCAAACACTTAGCACTTTCTTGTGTCAAATCTCTGCATTTCAGGCTTGTCAGAGATGTGATAAATGATTGAAATGCTAAACTACACACATCAATTTCTACATCTAACTCCATGGTATTCCTTCACACAAAGATATTTATTACTAAGGGCTCTAAAAAGGCTTTAGAAATTAGAAAATAATTCCTTCTGCAGAGTAAATCATTTTAGTTCTGCTTAAGAATCAGACACATTTTCACTTTTAAATTCAGTAAAATAAAACAGCAAAACACAATTTTTGTTTTGTTCTTGAACCTTTAAATAGTAGATGATAAGCAATTTTTAAAGAGTTCATATCTTGTGCAAAAATCAACATTTTAAGCAGGGATCTTCTAAGCAGTTAGCTGAATCTTTGATTTTTATAAATACAGCTGGAGTATCCAGGTTCTAACACTAAAGAACAGAGTTCCCCTCACAGACAAGTCACTTAAAGAAAAGTGCATGGTTTCATTCTGCAATTACTAGCATTTGATATTTTGCTCTTCAGGAAAAGAAAAGTAAAAATTCCAAGAGTCCAGAATACTTCAAAAATGTACTCAAGAGAAAGGTAAAAGATTATTCGATCATGCAAGGTTTCTGATAGGAAATAACTGTTAAATTTAGCATAAAAAAACCATGATAATGTTTAAGAGCTGAATGCCCAAACTAGGCAAATTAATATCAAAGCACAAGCAAATATTTTAATCACTGTACTGCTGTAACTCACACCTCAGATAAACTGCATCCTCTCATATGCATAACTGCCAGAGAGTAAGTTCTCAGATAATTTACTCAGAGCGTAAGTTCTCAGTAAGTTCTCAGATACTCTCCACCTTTAAATAGTTTGAGAGTAGCAAGACAACACGATCTACTGTACTCTGTGGGGTTGCAAGAGAAAGACTTCCTGAAAGAAGGAGGAAAGGCATTAGTATGCCTCCTACAGGATGACTCGTAGATCTCTACTACAAGGCACAAAATAATTACCTTTTCATTTGAAGCTAGTAATAAATGTAAGGCTTTTATTAAAGCTCAGGAATCTTCCATAACAAAATAAAACCCCAAACTGTTCTTAGTCTGCAAGAGGAAGTGATTGAATAGTACCTTTTAAAACAGAAAACTGGCACTTTTCAGAATATTTGGAACTGACTGTAATACTTCAGAACATACCCCAAAAGCCCATTTTAGTGAGTCTTCATAAAGTTTGTCTACCAAACTACAAAAAATATTAGTTTAAGTTCCAGTTCTAAGTTGTTTATCACTACTAGGTTAAAATGGCAATAGCAGATTATATTGGTTAATTATTTGGTTTAGATTATACTGGCTATCCAATTGCTGGTGAATCTCTCCTTTGAGAAAGTAGGATTACTAATAAAGTAATCTAGCAAAAGAGGTTCCATATTCATTGATTAAAAAAAAATAAATTGAAATCATACTATTGATAAAAATCAACAGAATGCCCCAGACCACACAGAGTTCTGCTCATCATTTTAATTGTCTAATCTACAGCATCCAAGTAAATTTGAATTTAATTTGGTGAAAGAGATATCTTCTATTTATACCAGACTTTACATAGCTTCATATTTTCACTATTTAGAATGATTTTGATCTTTGAAATAAAGTTAGAAAATATGTTTAAATAAAATAATGTAATTGGATTTAAAGCCTTCATTTGTCAATTTTGTTGTAGTTGTTTCTAATTAACTTGATAATTTTTTTTCTTTTGAAAGAGGAAAATAAATTTAAAAATTTAAAATATAATTAAAAAAACCTTACAAGGCTGAGTTCACAATCTGTTCTGGCACTTTAAAATTATTTTTCAACTTCCAAGAATTTTCTTCAGAAAAAATTATATCTTGCTCTGAAAATCTAAGAATATCTTGCTCCACTAATTCAAGAAAGACTGTTTCACATTCACTATTAATCTGTATTTCTCAATTATATTTTATTTTATACAATGTAACCCCTCCTTAAACGACATGGACTTGAATTTTTTAGCAATTTTAATTCTTAAAGATAACCTATTTCAATGTGTAATTAAAAAAGTCAATTCTAATGACTCTTTATAAGATTTGCCCTCCAAATCTCAGAAGTCCTTACTGTAACCGGGTATTTCTTAGCACCACCTAAATAAAACTTCATTCACCCGTATGTGTGACTTTACACTGACACACACATCATTTCGTTATTGCGTGAACTGTAAAATATTATGAAATTAAAGGAAAAGAACTTGTGTGCTGTATACTAAACTCATGAGAAACTTTGGCCAAAGAATAGCAATTATTTCTCCTTGACTAATGGTCTTTAGTGGGTCAACAAGATAACAGCAAGGGTACCAAGAGCTATTTTAACAACTAGTATTGCTATTCAGCAATATTTTTATTAGTGACAAAACAAATGCACGTTAATCCCTCTTCCGAATCACTTCTTGTAAGGGCAGTGCTAGCAGATGTTCGCAGGGAAGTTTAAACTTTCATTTTCAATGTGTGGTTTGGGTTTCTGCAGCTGTTTTGGAAGAAGGGGGTTGAGGGCTTGGAGGGTGCTACAAGGGTGGCTGCTGTGAGAAGCTGCTGAAAGCTCCCCCATGGCCGAGCAGGTATGGAAAGCTGGATGTGCCTCTGCAAGTCACGTATTCAAGAAAGGGAAAACAGAACTGTGAAAAAGACCTGGAGGGCAGAGGATTGGAGGTGAGAGCAATGGTGGGCCAGACGTACCAAGGGCGGTAAGGAAGGAGGACGAGGAGGCGCCGGACCAGAGGTTTCCCCACAGCCCACGGTGAGATGGCAGCTGTGCCCCTGCAGCCCATGGAAGAGGGTGGTGGAGCAGTCCCCAAAGGATCACAGTGGGACAGACATGGACATGCATCCACTGAAGGATCATGAAGTGGGAAAACATGGAAGACCCCGTGCCAGAGGAGGTGACTGCTCCCACAGCAGCCGTGACTCTGTGCAGCCCAGGCTGGAGCAGTCTGTGCCTGAGGGACTGCACCTGTGGGAGGGACTCATGTCGGAGGGGTTCCTGAAGGACTCTCTGCCATGAGAGGGACCCCGCGTTGGAGGGGGGGAAGGCTGTGAGGAGTCCTCCCCCTGAGGAGGAAGGAGCGGCAGAAACACCGTGTGGGGAACTGACCCTAAACCCCCCCTGCCCCTCCCTGTGCCCTGAGGGGGAGGCAGCAGGGAAGGGATCCGAGACTGGGAAGAAGGGAGGGGTGGTGGTGGGAGGAAGGTATTTTAAGATCTGGTTCTGTTTTCTTTTTCTCCTGATCTGATAAATTAAATTGATTTTATTTCCTTCTCCCCAAGCTGAGTCTGTTTGCTTTGCCCATGACATAATTGGTGAGTGAAAATCTCACTTGCCTTGTCCCAGTTCACGAGCCTTTAGTTGGACTTTTCTCCTCCCTATCCCATATGGGGGGCGCAGGGTGGGTGAGCAGAGGCCTGGTTGTTACCAGCTGGGCCTAAACCTCGACAATGCATAATTTAAGCCTCTTTGCATTCATGTAAAGCATACTTCACTTTTTCCGTTGCTGTCTTGAGACTGAGGACTGCACTTGGAAGAAGATGAAATTAATGTTGCTTTGTCTACACTGAGATTTAAAGCTAAGGTAAGGTTTTCAAAATCATAGATAATGGTGACAGAAATTAACTGTTTCTCCCTCTCCTCATCCCTTCCTCCCTCCCTTCTTTCCTCCCTCCCTAAAAAGGGATCATCTACACTTAGATCTGTTCTTAAATATTACTGAAGAAATGAAAAATACAGTAATATGGTAAATTGCTGCCTTTGCTTGATCTACAGCAAAATAAGCAATATGAGAAAGCAATAACGTTTTCTGTCCTAATGATTTGCAATGAATGAAAGTGATTCACTTTGTAGAATTGATTAACTTATTGGCTGTTCCATGTGCCTGCCACTGTAACTTACCAGTCATTAATAACCACTTAAATTAGAGTGCTGTTAAACAAGACCACAGTCTGTGAATTCACAAACACTTTTCAACTCTCATATTACTCTCTTATTACAGAGCTGCTCATCTTGAATCTTCCCATTGCCTTCCATTCCATTGGGAAGTATAGATTGCCTATTGTGATAGTGTCTTAACATTCTAGAATATATTTGCTCCCTTGTTTCTTGTCACCTAAAATACAGTTTTTCCTCATTGAAAGCAACATGAACTATATACAGACACCTCCTGTGTCACATGGAATAATAACATAAAAATATTATCCTACCTTTATACTTAAACCAAATCCTCCTACAGTCTGTCTTCTAATCGTTACTGTTCTTTCCTGGAAAAAAACCAAAACAAACAAAAAAAGAAAAACAAAAACCAAACAAACATCAAGCTTTGTCATACAAAATGTTTTCTGCCATGACATTTATATTCCTACTACAGTAAGTTTTTTCTGTGCTTCCATCCTACACTGATTTTTCTTGTTTTAATAAACTTGTGAATTCCTGAATGTGAAAACCACATGAAAACTGTGCTGTAGAGGAAAAAGACAAAGTCTGGAAGAAAAGCAGTTCATAACACATTAGCAAGTACTGCCATTCAGTAAGAACATAGGTGTGGACTCACTACACAAATACATTGATTTCAGATTACCAAAACATGGTAAGTGCACATGATCCAGAAATTCAGTTTAAAGCATAGTACTGATCCAAATTAAAAAACTAGTGCAAACACTGCCACTGTTGGCCTCTGAACTGTGCTTGAAAATTTTAACCAAAGATTTAAAGGATATTATTGCAGACAGAATTATTTAATGTAACCCATGTTTTTTTCCTCTTACTGCTCTTCTTATAAGTTGTTCTGTAGGTATCTGTCTTAGACACGAACATTTTCAAAATAGACTTTTTTTTTTTTCTAGTCCATCTTGTTGACTTTATTTCCAAAGCTCATTTAGTATTAGTCACTTTGGTTGGTGAGAAAAAATCCTAATAGCATATCTACCAAATGTCAATGGCATAAATTCATGGAATATATGATTTTTTTAATACCATCTACATGTAGTCAGCAATTATACTAATATTATCATATATATTGCACAGAATAAGTCTGCATATATATTTTCTCAACATATGTTCCTATATTTCAGCACAATCAGTATAGATAGACAGGGTCAGTCAGGTTTGAATAAGTCTCTCATCAGAAAAAGAGACAGAGAAGGTGCAATCACTATGAAACTATTCCAAACTAGATCCACTATAGTGATGCATTGCATGTAATGAAGGCACTGCATTATATCTAACCTAGGCTAATTCAAAACACTTTTCAGTCTTACAAACTTTGACAAGGAAACTGAAGCAGATTACTTTGTTCTGAAAGCTTTAATCAGCATTTTAACTGAAAAAAATTAGCAATAATAAAATGCTTTTCACTGGTCTAATAGCTTTTACTTCTTAAAATGCATTACAACAATTAATAAATTATGGCATCAGCTCTGGAAGGCAACACATTTTGGACTAGTAAAGAAGTGCTCTGAGCATTCTGTTTGATGATTTATGCTGTTCCAGGTTAAAATGATGTTCCAGGTTAAATTTAGTGCTACTCCATTGTTTCCAACTAACTACTTAAAATAAAACCTAACTAAAAGTCTGTGTCAGATGTGTATTTGTCTATTAGTGTTTTACATAGTGTTTCTTTCTCCTCAGTTTGCAATATTCTATGATATAATTTGCAATGATTTTACGAGTTCAAAAAAGCAATTTCATCTCCATAAAAACTAGAATTTGATTATGATGGAATGCTGTTTAGTTCAATACCAAGAACTAAATGTCCTGTCAGGTTGTAATTTTATTATCACATTTGCTACCTACCTTACACCAAACAGAGTTAGAGCTCCTAGGATCTTTAAATGCAAGATTCAGAGCAGTGCTTCAGCTGCTTCTTAGAACAGAACAAAAGTAGTTATCATTTTATTGAAAGACTCAAAGCTGCTGCCAAGCTGTCAGCATTTTCCATGCTTCTAACTCAGAAAATTCCTCATCCACACATATGTTCATTGACTGGAAAGGAGATCTAAGAGTTTTGCCAAAAAATTATTCCTCAGAGCTATGCAGTGAAACAGAAGCAATGTTTTTCAGGGTTTCATTAAATATGTATTAACATTTATCTCTAAAATCTGAATGATCTTCTTGAGATCATGGATATCATCATAAGTGAGATTAGAAGTTAAGAATGACCTTGTGAGCACATAGCAACAGTAAGAAGTCAGGAAAGAAAAATACAGAATCCTTTGTATCATAAAGTATTTAGTCAAGAGTTAATGTTATATGTAACTCTTTAATCTTAGGGCATAGTAGAGTCAAAGATTTCATATTGACTGGTATGTGATGTAAAAAAAAGTATATAATTGCCTAACTGATTCTTAACAGTGATGATGATCAGTAATACTTTCAAATTACTTATTCTCTATAAGCCTGTAATCTAACGTGATCTAATAATCTGTATGAAAGTAGTCAAATAACAGTTGAACAAAGGATAAAGACATTTCTAAACTTCATAAAATGGAGTTAACAGTGTGTGTAACTTTAGTATTCCGTAACTCAATTTTTTACCAGGATATAGATGTAACATTTTCAGTTTGGGACACAAGTGTGTCTAGTTATTCATCTTATAAGAGTAAAGGTATTAATAATTAGAAGAATTAATACAGATAGAAGATCAATACAGATAGAAATAAGGTCTTTTCACAGTGGCATAAATAATATACAATAGCACAGCAAAAATGGGAAAAAAGGAGAAAAATGTTAGACTATAATTTAAAAAATGTGAATATATAAGTGAAAAAATAAATATAATATTAAGTAAAATATGAAGATATAATCAATACATTGTCAGCAACTTCATAGATCAACCTGTTAGTATTTAATGCCACAATATCTTCAAGGCCATGCTCTCATGCAGTTTATCAACTACCAGTGACCCTACTACAAAATGCCTTAAGGTTTTTTTGTTTTGGTTTGGGTTTTTGTTGGTTTTTTTGTGTTTTTTTAATTTTATTTCATACATTTTCAGGACGAGAGGCTTTATATCCTCTTTTTGTAATGCTTTTCTTTTTTACTGGCATTTCTTTGGATTAATTGACATAAGCACTCAGCCCTTACAGTCATTCTGAGCATAAAGGACACAGGTCAGTCACATTCCCAGTTTGAATTAACACTGTTAGCAAGCAGGGTTTGCCAGCAGACTTGCTCAGCTGCTAACAACTTGTGACATTTGAAGCATGTCTCCTTCTTTCAGTTCCCCATGCAACTGGAGAAGGTTGGCAGTGAAGGATGGAGGCAGAATGCCTGGGCAATTGCAAATTCCCCTTCCTCCGCAGCCACCCTGGAGATAAACACAGCCATCCTGTGTAGACTGTTAACCCTGACTGGCACTAGCAGGAGCACCCAACCCTTCTCTTGTTCTTCTCCTCACTTCAAAATGATCCCCCAGTCCTACAGCATATGCCTAAAAGCAGAAAAATTCACCTAAATATCTACTTACAAAAATTCTATTCCTAGGAGTGATTTATATTCATAAGTACTGCATTTCTTAATATAGAAATAAACCTAAAGTCAGCATGGATCTGAATTCCCACTAGACATGGTAACAAACACTCTGTAACTTTTTGATAGCCATTGATCAATGCTTTGGGTTCTCCAAGTCTTTTCTGGTTTTTAATATTTGTCTTTTTCATAGGGAAAAAACTTTCTTCCAATGAGAAGAAGATATTCTTTCCTATCAAGTTTGGCATCACAAATGGCAGCCCTGTGTTTGAACCTCATTAAACTGCTGTGCTTTTTATTTTTAAGTAGCTGCAGAAAAATAAGCTGGCTTAGGTTGTCCCCAAATAATCATATTTACATCTGTCAGTTCTGGGTTGTCTGTCAAAAGCTGTCCAGATTGGCAAGGGGGAAAAAAAAAAAGTTAACACCATCTGATAGATACTTGACGATTTCTGTGGAAAAAAAAAGATTCACTCCACTGAATAGCTGACAGATATCAACATGATTTAAAAAAACCCAAACAAACAAATAAAAAGAAATTGCCATTCTTAAAGGTAGCAAGAATGGAAAACAGTTGAAAGGTGACCTGCCTGTTCACATATTTGCAATTCTCTCCAGGACAGAGAGTTTCACTTTGGCACTGTTCATACTATTCAATCAGACAGAATTAAACCAGTAAATGAATGGAGAAATAAATACAAAACAGAAATCAGTTTTATCCACACTACAATGTCTGGAAAGAAAATTTTAAACTCTAAAAAAAAGAAGGATCTAATGTAACAGATTTATAATTCACTTTCAGGAAGTCTCAGAAATTCTAAAATATGAAAGTAAGGGAAATGTAATAACTTCATCTGAATGCTCAGGAAAGTTACAGTTAAGTGATATGTTCTGAATTAAAAGTTACACTTTAAAGTATACCACCTTTACCATTTAAATATAATTACCTTATTGCACATTGTCATCTGGAACAACACATAGCAAAATTTTGTGAGTATAATTTCATGTAATCCAATAAATGTTATTAAAAGGAAATATAAAATAATGTTTTTTGCCGTAAACACTGGTGATCTTCCTACATTATTTAATTCAGCAGTTTTCAGGGCATTTCTTTTTCAGATGAAGAGAATAAAATCATAGCTGTTTTGTATCACAAAAAACTATCACGGAGATTCATGACAAAAGCTGTCTGTTGGCAAAACCACCATTATGAAAAAATGTTTTGTGAAAGTACAGTAGTTTGGGGAAGGAAAAAAGTTTAGCTGACCTAATGGTCACCTGTCTTATCTTCCAGTGGTAGAGACTCATGGATATCTTCAGGACACAAGCTGCTCCAAGTCAAGCATGTACTTCCAAAGTTATAAAGCTTCTCTAGAGGCAAGATTTTCATTTGGATTAGTAAAGACACTGTCTTCTAGGTTCTGAGTTTCACAAAATTTCTCATCTCACTTTTGGTCATTAGTAATGGAGTTCAAATCTACATTAGATATCCCTAGCAGCAGTGTAGTGAAGAACACACCACGTTTCTACCGCTCTTGGAAAGCAGCTCTTGTTACACATGCGAAGAAAGCTCATAATACTTACTGATGCAACTGATGCTTGAACTTAGATCTAATCTGTGATCATCTGAATCATTTCTGATGCTTTCTTTTTCAGTGTTTAACACTGTTTATGCTGTTTATAATCCTTTATGTATTTTATTGTCTTACTCCAAACTGCATACAATGAGAGAATAAACAAGATTCCTTTGCATCTCTTCAGTTTTGGGAAACTTGAGCTGTTTTCCACTGCAAAGGAAGTGTTCTAGTGCACATTAGGCAGGACCTCATTCGTAAGGAGCCATTGACTTTATTTAGATTATTCTGCAGGATGCAGATCAGGATACCACTGGAACGTTAAGTGCCTGTTTCAAGTCTGTCTTACACAGAGGGGCATGGAAATTGGTTCAGCCCCAACAAACAGAAGAGATACTGTTCTGGATTAAAAACATAGTAAGACTCTCATTCCTTTACATGCAGAGTGATTAGCAAAACCTTACAATTATTTGAAGATTACTTATTAAAAGATTATAAAGAATAAAAAAAAACAGATTAAAAAGAACTGCTACTGTAGCTGCTTGTCTGTAAAATTTAACAATACTATTGTTCCTCAGTTAAAAATTCTGGTTTTATTCTTTGGAGCTTGTTCTGTGAGGCATTCAATGTCACTCACTAATAAAAACACTTGCTCTTAGTCTTTAGAATTCCTGTAAAAAATAGATGTGGTCAGTCATCTAGAATGGCAGAAAGAACAAAATAAAAACAACCAAGCAAAGTAAAAAAAATAAGTAAAGAAAACAAACTTAATAAATCAGGAATAGAAATGGGAAAAAATGCCCCCCCCAAAAAAAAAAGAAAAAAAAAAAGGGAAGCCTCTGGGACCTGTCTGATCATGCTGTACAGTCAAAGCACATGATCCCTGATGATTTAAATGTCTTGTGACAAAAGGACAGTGAGCTGTCTGTTAAATGCCAGTCATCCTTAGTCGGAATGAGCCTACTGATTCAAGACCTCGTCTTAATCGCAGAGGAAATCTGTGTAAAGAGCTCAAAAATCACTAGACTAACAACAGCTTCCAAAACCTCTCCTCATCCCCACACCAGTATCAGTTAGTGATTATGCACTCAACAAGCAAATAATATAGAAGGAGTGTAATTGTTGTTGCAAATCATCCGCTGTTTCTTACAGTGCCATTGCTAAACTGGAGCTCAAAACTGTAAGAAATATTGCTGTGAAACAGAAAAAAGAAATTAAATATGCATTTCATTAAAATATTTAAATAACAAGTTCAGCAGATGTAATTGATATTAGAGCACAATAATGGAATTCATATTTTTCAGTGATAAAATCCTTTAATAAATAATGCTAGAATGGGGCTGGTATAGTAATGGTGCCACAGCGTGTATTGCTAATTGAACAACCATAGCCTGAGCCTGAACTCATAATTTCTTTCTGTCTGGGCTGAATGTTGAGGAGCAGTACATCTGATTGGTAAAGAACATCTATATTCCATGGGAAGAACACATATCTATATTAGTAAATTGTATTTGTACAGCATGAAACTGTCAAAAACTAATGTCAAATTTGCATTACAAATACATATTATATTTGGAAATAACCCTAGCCTGTATAGCAACAGTGTAGGAAGCCTGTTCCTCCTGTTTCAGAGAAAAACTCAGAACCATTCACCTTGTGATGCTCTTAACAGTGAGATGAATTCTCCTATAGCCTTTCCATTAATCTTCCTCCCTGTTAGCACCACTAACATTCCATTAATTTACTTCTGGTTTCTGCCTTGTTTCATTTTATTATACATGTATTTAGAGTTAGGTGGATGTGGCAGCAGTAGCAATTAATTACTAAAATAGACATAGAGCATACACATAACATTTACATAAACAGATATTATACTACTACCTCTGACAAGATTAAGATTTAACATGAAACCCTATCATAGTTTTATTTGGCTCAAACGGAGAGCAGAATGTTTTTCAAAGTTTCCCGTGAATATTAAAAATAACTCTACAAAATACAATCACATTGTTTATAAAAATGCATATAGAAATGAATAGTAAATATTTTCCTTTTCTTGTATCTTCTAGAACTGAATAAAAGCTTAGAATTACAATAGGTTCAAAACCTATTATACGGTTCTAAATAACATTTTACAGATCTTCCAAATAATTTTCTATAAAGCTTACTTTCTTATCCACAAAACCCAATATTATGCTTAAATAAGAAATCTGACACCGTGTAGAAACAGTAATACATAAATCACACTACTACACTGTTACAGCTGAAGTCCACCTTTATTGACATGATGTGCTGCTAAAACTAGTGACCTCCACATCATGGACTGGCAACACATGTAAAGTCTGATGTTGTGCTACCATGTGAAGCATCCAAGGCAACAGAGGATAGCACATAATTCCTCTGCCAGCGAAGTCCTGCCATAACAATGACTGGGAAATGTCTTATCAGCTCCACAGAAAAAACTCAGATAATTAAGTGCATTTAGGTATCTGTATGCATGGCAAAAATCACTGATTGTGTCATTCCTATCACATTCAGCGGCTCAAATATTCAAGGCTGTGTTGAGAAAAAATGAAGCACTTATGCATATCACTTATTCATTGTCTTATTGATGTGTCTTAGATGAGTATCGCTAAGATTTACTCTCAAAAGATGATATATTAAAATACACTTAGTATTAATAGTATAAAATGATATATCAAACTGTGGGAGTAAATGAATACATATGTATGTGTGAGCACACACACACAGAGTATTTTTTCTTTGCATAAAGTACATCTTAAAGAAAAAATAAAAACTACTTACACCAGAATAGAAAGGCTCACCAGACACACAGATCACATCCTGCTCCTGGATCATCAATATATCTTTGGCTAAGTGCAGTCGCACCTTGAAAGGCTCCTGGTTACCATCCTGCAGCAAACAAATCCCTGTCTTTGTCTTCAAAGGAAGGAATAAAGAAAAATTTTCTTGATTAGAACTTTGCATTGACAGAAGCAGTATTTTGAAGCAGAAGAGTTGACAGATAGGTATAGTTACCATAAATATCTCCATGAATAGGCAAAACTATTACAAGGGATCACTGCATCTACTGTGCTCAGGCAAAAAAAGAATGATGGTTAAAGTAGCAGATAGCAAAGGCAGATTTTCCAATAAGATGCTATTCTGCCCATGATGAATTTGTGAAACTCCTGTCAAATTGCTTCAGAGCAGCTGCACTCATACTTTCCATCTTTGTATTGAATGATGACACCTCACTTAGACATGAAATAAAAGCTGATGTTCCACACATTACACAAATCTTGACACCAAAATACATGCAATACCACCTCCAAACTAGTCAGATATGAGCACTGCATGATATGAGCAATCTGCATGAAACTATAGCAATTCCCTCTCATACATTACTTCTCTGCTTCAGTTGTGTATTTTACAATTATGATTAGAGATCAGGAATTCAATACACAATAAGTGACTTTCTAACAATTTAACAGTGTCTTTGTGGCATTACCTATTTGTGTTACTCTTTTGGGCATTATAAAATAAGGGATTTTAGCAGTGAAAAAGACTGCATGTGTAAGCACCTGCACTTTTTAATAATTTTTCCCTGAAGGCTGTTCTGAAGGTAGCAATCTCTATAACACTTCAAAAATGGACAAAAGTTATGTTGGTGGAGCATTTTTCATATGAGAAATCTGCTTACAATCTAAAAATTTAGCCTTACAACATCAAATTTACCAATTTGAGACCTATTTATAGAGATATAGATATATGTATGCAAATATGAATTTCCGAAGAAAATTCACATGTAACAAGTATTTAAAATCTTGGACTCAGCAGTGTCAATAAGAAACCTTCCCCTGTCTTCATTCAGGTCATATTTCAATCCAATGTCTGTAAAAAGTTGGCTGGAGAGGAGAACAAGGAAACAAAAACCTTGCTGTGAACTTTAACTGCCAAGGCTGACCTGGATGAATCTGAGGGCTCTTTCTCAGACAAGAGTTTAAAAGAGGATTTGAAAGATCTCCCCATAATGTGTTCCAATACCTTACATCCATATCACGGAGAGAACAAACACAAATATGGTACTGACAGTAGGCAACTGGCAGAAGAAAAGTTTGAAAGAGTAAAAAAGTAAAAGAGGCTTTAAAAGAGGTGGAAAGGTCGAGGACAACCTTTAAATAGCTCTATATGATGTTCTCCACTGACAAACTGTTCTGTCACTTCTGCTCTGTGGTCAACAGTCAAACTTAGGAAACTGTTTTCTCCTGGACACTAGTAGCAAATCTGTATTACTCAGCCATAACTTTGAAAGTGGCTCTGATGCTGTTTTTATTCCTTTTAAACTAAGTAAGAAGAAGCAAAAATGAAGCATTCCACACACCGAACTCACACTGAGGTCAGCAGAAGCTCTGGTCAGAAGGCATCACGCTGCCTTGTTCTAATATTAAGCTTCCCTTTTTTTAAAACAGGATGAGACAGAAACTGAGTGACATGGACAGACAAATCAAATAAATGGATCATCAAAGGAGTTAGGATTTTGGCACATCTGAAAAACTCCCTCTCATATCACACATAAAATGTTTTGACATTAAAATAAAGAAAACATAAAATTGTTGAACTCCCCGGGTCCTCATAACTTCTGCTTTACTGACTAAGACCACTCCTCTTCCCATGGAGACATGAAGCAAACAGTAAGTGACAATGGAAGTTGAACAAAGTGGGCTGTAAATAACTATGGCCAAATAAAAAGGGCTAGTCTAAAAACATCTGCTATTTATAAAATGTTTTTCTCCTGCAGCAGTTTGCATATGAGCCTTTCTTCCTTCCTGGATAGCTGGCAATGGAATAAAATCTACCCCTAATACACTACAGTAACTCTGCCTTACTTGACTGCACTTTTCTGATTTGGTCAATAGCCCTATAAAATCTCCAATAAGCCTTTCAACAAAAGCTGAGGGGCTTCTTTGTGGGAATTATAGGAAAATAACCACAGCAGGCACAATTAGCTGTTAGAACAAAATTAAAATTCAAGTCGGTTTCTAAATGTACGTGGGCTGAATTTAGTCTAAACAAGGAAACCAAGCTTGGAAATAGTAAAACATTTTGGCCCTTGGAAAGATTGATCAGAAATACTCAGGGATCTTATTTACATCAGCCACTCTAAAATCTAATGAACCACTTTAGTGTTGAGCTTTATGAAAGCTGGCTTATGATTGTGTTGAAAATTAAATCTTGAGCTATGCTACCTCCTTCCCTCTTCTACCTGAGAGCAGCATTAACAACCATGTAAAGGGAAAGAATACAGTTCAGTTTCATTAGATAAGCTCAAGAGAAGTCTTTTGAGAATGAAGACTGGAATTTAATTATTTATTTATGTTTCTTTTTTGTCTGCTGAAATTTATTTTTTCTTCTCTCCTCCACCCCCTTTGAAGCCTCCAGAAAACTGAATCAAATGATGATATGAACTCATGCATCCTTATCTCGAGCTGACACTTAGGTAAGATGCCCTGAATGTAGGTTTTCATGTAAATTACTGTGCACATCAACATTTTTCATTCACATGGCCCCAGTAAGTTTATTCTGTTTGGAGAGAGACCATGTGTCTAGCCTGTGCCCCTGATACCTATTACATCTAGATGGTCTGCATGTGTGGGGGGCATTGAGTGTGGAGCTGCAGGGTTGTGGCTGATGCATCCTGCTGTTCTCTTTACTGATTATTAAGGCATTCCATGAGAGGATGTGCTATAATTATCCCTTCAAGCCTTCTACTTTTCACTGGCAGAGTGATCTCCCTTCCCCCCGACTTTCAGCAATAAAATAGATACAGCATGTCAACTGGGTTACTATGACTGCCAGTGTGAGGTCATGCAAGGCATCCTCTTGTGCTCAAATGTATGATAACCTGTATCACCTTACAGCAGACATGGATAGAGAAGCATAATACTGATAACAGTATAAGGTTGTTAAGCCAATGCACCTTGAATGTACGTTTGAGCCAGAACTGCAAGGAACACTGCCCTGCTAACTTTTTTACCATCCTTCTTTCATCACCCTATTTATAGAGTTTGGCACCTCTAGTAATGATGACAAGAAAGCCGAGTATTTAAAGTTCCACATGTTTATGAAGTGGATGAGGTAGGCTAAAGAATGGATATGGAAGTGGTATAGAGTGGTGAAAGGAAGAGTTTCCGTATGGGAGAAGAGCCGGTGACTTCAAGTGGAAGCAGAGGCAGGGACAGGTAGCTGTGACCTGAGTGCCATGCAGTGAATGCTGCAGCTGCACATTACTGCCTCTGCTCTCTCATTTTATGCTCCTTTAAGCTGAGCTTGACAAGAACACTGATGTGTCAAGAGCTGACGTCCTTGGCAGGTGTTTATAAACTACTTACTGTTCCCAAACTAATAGCCAACAGAGGCTGAAAATTGATCCCTTTTCTTTTCCACACCAGCCTATGTTGAACTTTCTGCTTCAGATCACTATCATATAAAAGAAGAGGTTGGCAGAGCCCTCAAGACAGTTTCAACACAGAAAACGGTCACACTCAGACCATTAGAAGCAACAAAGCAGTGAAAAAAGGCTGTTTCAATATCTTTTTCCATTATTCCCTAACTTTTAAGTCCATATTGGCTCTGTGTAGGGTCTGGACCGAATATCTTGCATAAAAAGATTTTAGAAACACATACGATAAAGATTTGTTGAAATATATATGGCCTTCACAAATATTTAAGAATTAGCTTCAGAGGAAGTAGGTGTGAAAATTACAGTTTATACATTTGTGTTGGCAGAAGAGTCCCCATGAAACATGCACCAAAATTGGTATTGTATGAAACACATCTTTGAATTTTCCTGCTGGTTACAAAGTCAATATCCTGCAGGACTTGTTCTTTAATTTGTCTGACCTAAATAAGGCTAGTTGCAGATTTTCTGTTCATGAATTATTTATTTTTTTTTTTTACATTTTTTCTCTTTTTGATTTTGTTGTCATTTATGATAGGAAAAAAAATCTAAAAGATTTTTCAGTGTTTTGTTATGAAGAACACTTGTTCAGTATTTCTGGAAATTTTAAATATACTTCACGGTTTCCAAGAGAGGACTACATGTTTCTCTTTATGTTATTTTATCTGTTACTTTTGCCTCATAGTAATAAAACAGTTTGGATAGCTTTGCTTCTTCTGGTTTCCCAACAGTAAGAACACTTCAACATATACATCACAATAGTTTAGTCCCTGAACCAGTGGAAGAAAGGAAGAAGAAAAACAAATATCTGAAGACATTTTTCTATGCAAGGTGGCCTGTATTTCTAGTTTCTGCTTCTGCTGGTATGTCCTAAAATAAAATAAATCCCTGCAATTTAATTTTAAGGCCTGAAATTTGATTTTAGCATCAACAATCCAATGCCAATAAGGAGAACAGGTTGCAGAAACTGCTTTAATATGTAGGTAGTTCACTTCAGATAAATATCTACACTTTTCAGTGCTTATTTGAACTGAAGCTGACCTCTGAGTATTTGGAGATACACCTGTCACCGCTCTACAATCCCAGTATAATAAAAAAGGAAATTGAGTCAGAAGTTTAAGGCAGTAATGGCAACGAATACAAGAGGTAGGAATATGTGTCAGAAGCACATAAAGGATGTTTCTTAAATGGTCTAGCTACTCATTCTGTGGGGGTGTTGCTAGCATAAGTTAAAAGCACTTATATTGTCAAAAAACTGGAATGCAGCCCAGATACACAGGAATGTGTTCAGCTTGTCATTTGATATCTGTTCTACAAGGTCCCAAGATTTTTCAGTCCTGCACGCAAATTTTACACTCCAATCTTAAAAAAATGCTGGAGAATCTTCAATTTTGAATTAATCTTACTTTCCTTTCATTTCTTAGGACTGACTATTTGCCTATGGCATTCCTCATAAGTAATTTTCTCAAAAGAATAAAATCCTACAGATAATATACGTTTTATACGATCTGATTAATTCAATTTGTAAATTAGATATTTGGACAATAGATATATAATTTTTATATGTATATATGCATATTACTTTCTTCCTAAATTAAGGTTCTTTTTTTGAAAAAAGACTTTCCTTTTGACACTATAAGCAAACAAGCTTTGATGTCTGTACTGTCGATGAGCTTACTGGGAATAGTTTCTATCATTACAGTTGATGATGAAAGATAGCTTAAAACTGAAGGGTATTATAAGAACATGCATGTTTCCTAAGATGTAATACTATTTAAAATTTAAAACACATTCTGTTGCAGGAAAAAAGAAAAAAAACAACAAACCACAACAGCTAGGTGGAATTTAAGACAGAGGTAGCTAGAACTGTGGTCAACAGAATATATTAATCATAAAATCTGTGAAGTCTACAAGAATATTCATTGGATTCATATATAAAAGGACAAACAAGAGTTTACCAATTCAAACTTCAAGGAAAAAATGGATTTGCTAATTTAAATACATTTGATATTATATTAGGGAAAAAAAGCCAGGGTAATAGAAGTAAAGAATGAGATTTCAAAAGCTAGAAAGTTAGAGAAGTTAGAAAGCTGCAGCTTGTTCATAAAGTACATGGAAAATATAAACACAAAAAGAAAAGTATCAAAGGGGAAAATGTTCTTATGTATTACAATCATCGTAATTCTTGCATTCCATCAAAAGGGTACTTTCAATGTAGAGGACAGTATTATGTCAGATGCTGAGTTTATCTCCTAGAGACAGTTTTCAGGATATAGAATAAGGTCAAGTGAGTACAAGAGAGCATTTAAAGAACTCAGTGACTCTATGATTTATGCTATTGTAAAGTTCAGAAAGCTCAGGCTAAAGGCTAAAAGAGGCACTGGGTAGTCTTATGTCTTGGAAATTGTTTAATAAGTACAAGAACCAGTACAATGGATACATTTGCTGATCAGTGAAGAAAAAGACCATGGAACCCAGAACAATTAAATATGAAACAATGAAAAATCTCCACAAGTATCGAGTGGACAAGCCATGAGAAAAAAATTAACTCTAGCTTTCCAATAATCAGATACCAGGTAGTTTCTCTTAGAAAAAAATGTGTGACTGTGTGTAAGACCTCATCTTTTTGTAGTGCCATTTGTATTGTTTAGCACAGAAGGTGTTTAATTGCAGATTAAAGTCACTTTTAGATGCCTTGAAAGGCAGCACAGTCTACAGATAATATATTTAGGAGAGAAAAGAGTCACTGGGATCATATAGCTGAACCTCACTCATTCCTTTGAGAGAGCAGTCTCAGTTTCTGCTGCAGTGGTGGTTACAGCACTGGATGATGAGGAAGAAGGGCAATAATATATTCAGAAGAAAGGAAAAAAGGAGGGGAAGAAGAGGAAGACCAAATAGACAAGATGCCTCATGACAGCTTGTACTGTCACTACCAAAAAATGTCTAGTAACTATTTTGCCATGGAAGACCAGGTATTATTTTTCACAGATACATACTGTAATGGAGAACTTCATGCAATATGGGATGGGGGAAAACAAGGCTGAAAGCTGTAGATGTACTCACTAGATAACTAATTAAACGAAAGTATATGGAACAAAGTCTACACATTTTATTTTTCGTGTCAATAGTTAAAATAAATAAACCAATACCAAAACTTCTGCAGCTTGGAGTAATTGAATTGTTAGTGAAGATGTGCTAATGTAATAGAATCACAAGTTAATTAAGGAGGCAGTACCTCCTTAATCTATTTTCTTTAGTTGATATTGTCAGTTTCATAAGAAGGTCAAGTACTAGATGAGGCTTTGGTGATGAGCCTGGCAAAGGTACTAAGAAAGGGTATTTAAGGTATTAAGAAAACTACACTGAAATTAAGAGCTGCACTATATATACTGGGATCCAACGTGCCTGACAGAATGGATGACTACACCTAATACTGAACTCAATTGAATGATGATATGAAGTAATTACTTAATACTTGCATGGTAGAATTCGAAGGACTATCTAATCTATTGGAGAAGCAAAAATGAAATCAAGTAGATAAACACAGCTGATAGATTATGTAATAAATTCCTGTCTGCAAAGGAGTGTACATGCAGTGGAGTACATACAGACTGTGGCAGATGGGAGAAGTCCACCCTGGGCACTTCAATCAAAGGAGACATCAGCTTATTGAAGACCCAGCACCACAAACACTGAGAAGCACAGGAGCACAACAGCAGGTGAGAACCCAAATTAAGGACTCAGAGGAAGGCACAACCTGGTCTGGTCCCTCAACAGCCTCAGGCCTAGCATCCAGATGTGAAACCCATCATGATAAGAAAATACCAGAGCACCTTTTGGACTGAGTGAGGGTCACTGCCTGGGGCATGAGACATGTTATGTGATGCTGTCTTGGACTGTATAGGATTTATATGGGATGTTTCGTGGAGGGACCAAAGGCAGAGAAGGGGAGAAGATTCAGTGATATGTGGAGGAGGAAGTAGGGGGAATAGAATGTTAAGGTGAGAAAAAGGAACTGGTCTGATGTAAATAGTTTTCTGGTCTCCACACTTGTCCAGCCTGTGCCTTCAGATGTAAATAGTTTTCTGGTCTCTGCTTGTCTGGTCAGGTCTTATGCCTGACCAGCACAGTGGGTCCTATCCCCTTACTAAATTCCTATCTAAATCCCCACCTGGATGAGAGACTCTGTATGTGTGGCAGGGTGTGTTTGAACATCTGTACCAGAAGCTGGAGAGGAGTTGAGGCCTCAGGGGTTCATATGCCCAAATCCTAGCAACTGGGAAGACTGGGGTACTGGGGGAGCTGCTGGGCAAACTAGGTGTCTAAGTCCAGCTGCTGGAGGCATCCACAATGTACATAAATGTATAAATTTTCTCACAAGTGGATCATCATCCTGCTTAGACAGACAGGGGAGCAGAGGTTGGTGCTGCCTGTGCTTGTGCAACTGCTCTGTGTGCTTGTATGCGATCTGTGTGGTTTGTTGTGCATGAAACTATATGTATAAATATATATAAAAAATATATGGCTAACTGTAGTGTATACATGTGCTCTGTGTATAAATGCCTCTCAGGGATAAATCTTCACCCTCTCTATTGGTTGGATCTGGGATCACAGAGCTTCAGCAGCCTCTGCTCTCTTGGGCTTTCAGATCCAGCTCAATATATTTTGCCTTGAACAAAAATAAAAGTAGATGAGGCCTTACAATGATAAAGCCAAAGTTTTACTTAAAAATTACACTATGTATAGGCATAAGGCTACTGATAATCTATTTAGACATAGGCATTTGATGAAAACAGGTTCAAGGTCTATATTTTATTAACTTTCATGGGCTTGGGTAGAAAGATGTAGACCATAGTTTTCAGAATTTTTTTGGAAGTTATTGATTCTGTGGCACCAAGCTCATTTTACACAAAGCAGATAAAATGGAGTTCAATGCATAGCATTTTAGTTCATTCAGTTGAATGCATATCTTTTGGTTCAAACCTAAAAGAGCTACTTCAGGATCTCCATATTATTGAGCTTTTTTAGGATATGAGGAGTAATCTCATCCTTCTCTTGTCTATCAAGGAAGCTCCAACAAAGAATCTGATTTTTAAAGAGCTAAATTTGAAATCAATGTCCCCATTAAAGGCTAGATACAGAATGATGCAGATCTGTCAAGGTACTTTCACTGTAAAGACTAAAAATGGATTCATACGCCAGTCATCTTTCTGTGGTTGCTCTTTTCATTGCTGCTACTGGGCACAGAGTGAGCTTAATTGCTACTACAAAACGTATACTAATTTGCAGCTTAAATAAAAACATTAAAACCCCTATAAAAAAAATGTATCTTCCTTGTTTTCTCAATAAGTGCATTCAAAAAGATATTAAAAAAAAAAAAAAAAAAAAAAAAAGAAACAAAACCAAAAACCAAATATCAAAATTAAAAAGAATGCTTTTTTCCCCAGGAAAATATCCTAAGATTTACTGTATTATAAAATCTGGACTGAGCATGGATCTTCTGGGGTATTAAAGCATGTTATATAGCATCCCAGACAATCATCACAGTATCCTTTCCAAAAGGCAAGTTTCGCTTTAATTTTTTTTTTTTAATTTTTTAAATTTTTTTGTAAATTTTTCGCTCAGAATGTTGTCATGATTTAATGCTCTTTAGTCTACTTATGTTCCTTTCCCCCCTAATTTATACCAACTGGTTCTACTGCTGTTCCCATGTCTCCACTTCTATTTTCTTCAGGAGGTCACGGTCACACTTAAAGAATGACCAATTTCCTTGTTCCTAGACATAATTTCCTTAATATTGTTTTGGATT
The DNA here is from genome assembly GCF_036169615.1 of Heliangelus exortis. Lineage (NCBI taxonomy): Eukaryota > Metazoa > Chordata > Aves > Apodiformes > Trochilidae > Heliangelus > Heliangelus exortis. The sequence continues at coordinate 110,312,013 of NC_092423.1, read as the reverse complement.
CCTAGCATACAGGTGATTAATAATAATGTATCAACATCATTATGTAATTTGGTGCAAATGGTCATCACTGTGTCTCACCAGCTGAACTTATGAAAACACATTAAAACAAGTGATTCATAAACAACCACTGAGTAAATATGATGCCCCTTCTAGTATCTACAAATACCTCTCGTTTACTTTCTATAAGGTAATTTGAACACAGAAGGGAAAGCACTTACCCCATCTCTATTGAAAGGGGACTGAAATATTTTGCATTGACATTACAAAGCTATTAAGTGAAAATAGCTCTCTTACATCATCAAATCAAAATGGGATCACTTTTCATTCTGTTCCTCCTAACAGAACCCCGCTTCCCCTCCCTTTCCTTATACTCCTACATTTTCCCCTTGATGTTGTTAGAAAGCACTAGACAGATTTCTGGTTCCACTTATGTTTTTCTTCATGTAAAGGCTTTCAGATATAAACATTTCACTAAGAGCATACTTCACATGAAACACAGATACCTGCACCTACATTGTGCCTAGACAGGCAAATTGGAATGGACTGAGGTGAGGGCTAACAATGAATACACCTGGGTAAATTCTTTCATCTCATATTACAAAGTCTGTCTGATCGGTGATCAGCTGAATAACATATCTGATTATATAATTCCTCTTATTTCTGAGACACAGGTTAAAAAAAAAATAAAAGATTTTGCATACAAAAAAGGATTAAAAGTTCCTTGATTTTGATTCTACTATTGTTTGAACAGAAAAAAATATCTGCTCTTACCTCTTCACAGGCAGTCCTGAAATCCATGTGCTATGACACAGCAAGTGATATTTGTCTGAAATGGAGAGAAAGATTTCATTAGAATGAAAAAGATACTGCAAAATGTAAAAGTTACCTCTCTGAGCTGAGCAATTGCACTCCTCTTTGTTAGGACCAGTTACAGTCATTGCTTAAAAAGAGAAATGATCAAAGTTGCAACAGATTAGGAAGTGTAAAGTGTCAGAAGTTGCTCCTGGTTCTTATAAAATACACAACCCAGTGTCACTGAATTGAATCAAAGGAATACTCATTTTCCCACAACTAATTCCCTTTCACAAGGCATTCAAACTTACTTTTCTTATTGCAAGTGTGAGGAGTTTTGGTTCTTCTGGTGGGCTTTTTTTGTTTTGTTTTTTTAGGGTTTGTTTTTTTGTTGTGTTGTTCTTTTTTGGGGGGTGAGGGAGGGGTCGGGGAGTGCGTATAAGGGGGTGCTGGTTTAGTTTGGTTTGGGCTTTTTTCCCCAAAAGTAAGTGCATACTGGAAAGTAACACTTCAGATGGAGCCAATTAAGTGCTGCTCTTCAGAACAGTCTCTGCCTTCTAAAAGACTTGATTTTTACAAATTTTCTCACCTACTTAAAAACCCTCATGAGCCAATACCTTTTGTCTCACATTTTATTAACACATATAATCTCTCCAAGGAAGCCAGTGTCATTTAACAGTGTGCCTACTTTGCAGAAATATTTATAAGTTGAAAAAAACAAATGTTAGAAAAGTCAGGAATATGCGTGAGTACTGGCAAAATGTCACGCCAAATCCTGTGATTATTACTTTTCCTGGCCTTTACCTAAAGTGTATTCATCCCAATGCACATTTACGCATTCATTTATTTATGAGATAAAGTCACTGGAACGGGGCTGTTATCAGAGGATAACGATAGTGTCCTGCTGCTGCTTCTGCAAAAGAAATACTCATGCATCAGCCAAAATATTTCCAGGAAACACTTCTTAAGCAAAACAGAATTTTATTCAATGGCTGGAGAAACAAGACCTGTAACAAAATCCTCCCCATCAAGCATTTTATTAGAATTCTGAAATAATTATGTGCTTGCAATTGTTCATATAAAATATAGTACTGAAAAGCTCCACACAAAATTTGCCCATCAGCCTAAGTTTAAAATAACATAAAAAACCTGTACCTCACATAGTACAAAACCATGTCCTAATAATAACAAAACTTCTTAATCTCTTAAATAAGTCTCTTATTTTGTTTTGCTGCTCTTAATGCAGAACTATTAAAAGCAAGAACACACACACAAATGAGGTTCTGTATTTACTGAGCTCTACCAAATCAGCCTGTGATGTAGACTAATTTCTGGCACAGCTTGCCTAAATTGGCCAGGTTACAGTGCAGCAATACAAAAGGAAACCTTCATCATTCCTTCTTATCAGCTACCCAAGTGCACTAAGATACAATAAAGATCAATATCTGTAATTCTGCTTTCAAAATGCTCACAAGAAACAAGATCATTATTACAATCTTTTCAGGTGATTTTATTCTGAAAGGCAGGAACCATAGTTCTTTGTCTTATGCTGTGAGGGCTGTAATCTCAAGCAGAGACCATGGCCTTCAGAGAGACAGTCTTCAAACTACATATATTGCCTCCCACTCCCTGTTGATATTTGGTAAATCTACCTGCAAAAAAACCTTGTACCTTAATGGTGCGTCCTTTTCTCCCCTCTATTTGTTAAATTGTTAAAAAAAAAAAATATAGAACCAATACATTCCTGACATCCATCTTCTACTGAAATAACTTTTCTGTATCACACAGGAAGTTTAGACATAAGAGTTTCCTCTGGAAAAGATGTTTTCATGACCCATCACAAGAGCTTTAACTATTAAAGCACTGTCTAAAATGTCAACCTGGAACTAGATAATTCTCAACAAAAATCAAACTCATTGCAATGAGTCTACTGGTTCTCGGGCATTCAGCAACTCAGTTCCTAATCTTTGCAATATAGCTGCCACTTCTGCTGTATCCCCCTATTTCCTACCGATTTTCATCTGCAGCTGCACACAGAGAATTCAAGCTCATTATCAGTGTTCTTTTTCTGACGATCAGCAATTTTCTAACACTTGGTATTTTAGAAACAGCACATAGAAGGTTCTATTACAAAGTGCATTACCTCATAAATCAGCTCAGAAACATCATTGTTTCCAGCATTTACACTCTGAATAAACACTCCAGATGATTAAATTACAGGAATACATATCATGCATCGTGCAGAAATTTTATGATCTTATGCTGGTAAAATGCCCCAAAGATTAGGAATTGTCTCTTCCTGTAATGCCTGAAAAAAGGCAGAATATATAAACCCAAGCAGTTTTAAAAAGAAACATTTGTAAAATGATAAACTATGACACCCAGTGCTGAGAGATATCCTCTGTTCAGCCTCTGGCTAACTCTTACCTTCCAGTCACAGCCACTTTAACCTGAGCACCTTTCCACATCTCCCAGGATCTTCCTTCAGTCTCAGCTAGACTGGTTACCAGCCCACAGTCTCCTTCAACCTCAGTATTTTATTTTTCTCTGTCCCTCCTCACCCTCAGGTTGCTCTGGGACAAAGTGTCCTCTGGAAGGTGAGAAAGGAGCTGCCCATGGCTTTGAAAGGATGAGGTGCAGTGAAAACAGCATGTGTCTGGGCAAAGTAGGGTGTGCAGACACTGGCATGAGAAGCGTGCAGTACTCAAAAAGAATGTCTTCAACAGTAGTGAGGCTTCCTCTGAAAGGGCTGGGAACCATTGCTATCAAAGATATGTAAACAAGCAAGCTTTAAGGAGTTACTTTCCCTCTGTTCGACTTAATTTGCAATCTGCACTTCCTCCAAAACTGAATTACCAAACTTATTCATCTCATCTCTACCGATAGATGCAAAGGACGTAACAAATAACAGACAGATTGGGAACTGGATTTGACACCCACCTCATGGAAAAAGCAGCTATTCAATAATGAAGAAACATTTACCAAGTAGCATTATTACAGCATTTGTGTTCTAAAGGGAAATCAATGGCTAAACAAGTTGAAGGCTATGGCAGCCCTCGGAGACAAAGCTTCATTTAGGATAATGCACTGAGCTCTTGAGCTATGCTCTGATCTTCTTATAATAAATCAGGTAATTTTCCAGTGGTATAATAGATGTAATTTCACAAAGTACTTCCATGAATGAATACTCCAGTATACTTTCTAAAATAAGGTAGCAAACAAAAAGAAAATTGCATGTGCAACCAAAAAATAATAAAAGATACTTTGTAAAGTGCTGGGAATACCACAAGCCAAATAAAATACTACTGAAGCAATACTAGGAAACACTTTGTTCTCCAGGTCAGAAGTGACAAGTAAGAATACAATATTGTGTGCGAAAATAACAAGTTCATGGAGAACTGGTATATAATCAAAAGCAATTTAATTTAGCATATCATATCATGGCACCTTTTATACTAACTTGATGAAGATAAGCCACATGAAATTTTTGTTGTCTAAGAACTGTCTCAGTTGTTAACTGGAAAACAGACTAAAACTGTGTCTCAAAGGCACAAAAAAGAGATCTGCAACTAATTGTGCTAGTAGTTCACTACAAAACTTTTATCTATTTAAGTCTTTCTCCTGCCTCAATTCTTACCAACACCTTCTGTGATCTACTTTTTGGAGTTATCTGAAGGAAATTATATGTGTCATTTATTATGTTTTAGGAAATTAAATGCACATTTGTAACTTTGCAGAGCCTTTTAAGTTATTATTTAACAATAATAATGATAACTAAAAACCCCCAAAAACTCAAAACGCAAGGCCACCTCTGTTGTAAATAGGAAAAAGAAGGCTCAGAATTTATCCTTACATATAGCAGAGCTGATCCTTTGTGTTTCAAGGGAAAGAAAGATATATTGGGGAAAAAAAAAAAAAAAAAAAAAAAAAAAAAAGCATTACTTTAAATGCAGATTCCATGAAGGAGTATTCATTCCATCCAGCCTGCAACACGATGTTTAGTACTGGAAGAGTGGTCAGATGCATGCAGACAGCACAGTAAATCAAAGGAGCCACTTAGTAACCAGAGATTAATAAAACCCCATTAAGTTACTGTTTTCCAGCAGACTTGAATTATACTTCGTTTGAACACTGAGTTACTTATGGTCAGTTAACATAATGATTTTTAATAATTTATGATAGTAACATATTGGACTCATCTGGTGAAAAATTTCTCAGTGAGCCAGGAAGAGTCCTTAGATTTGAACACAGCCTCATACTTCCCTCATAGAGTTCAAGATGTACCCAGCACTTTGAGGCTGCACCTTGAACCCTAGTTCATTTTTGGGTCACTGCAAGAAAGACATTGAGGTGCTGAAGCTGAAGCTTCACTGTGAAGCTGATGAAGGGTCTCGAGCACAAATCTTACAAGAAGAAGTTGAGAGAACTGGGGTTATTTGTCCTGGAGAAAAGGAGGCTGAGGGAGACCTTATTGCTCTCTCAAATTACCTGAAAGGAGGTTGTAGCTAGTCAGGGGTTGGTCATTTCTCTCTAGTAATAGGAGATAAAAGAGGAAATGGCCTCAAGTTGTGCTACAGGAGGTTTAGATTGGATATTAGGATAAATTTCTTCACTGAAAGAGCTTTCAGGCACTGGAATGGACTGTGCAGGGAGTTGACCAGGTGAAGTCACCAGCCATAGGAATTAAAAGACATACAGATGTGGTGATTAGGGACATGGTTTAGTGGTGGACTTAGCAGTGGTTAGTGGTTAGTTAGTGGTTAGACCTGGTGATCTTAAAGGTCTTGTCCAACAAAAGCAATTCTATGGGGGATCTATATATCTCCTGCAAAGCTTCAATACATAAATTTAAATTGAAAGATGCTTAAAAAGCTGGAGGCCCATAAGCTGCATGTACTCTACCTGATAGTTTAAGGGCTGAGATGAACTTTGAACTCAGCAAAGCTATGAACTCCTTTGCCAGTGAAGAAAATAATCGCCTGACAGCTTTTCAACAAAACGTCTAGCTCTAAGCAAAGCTCATGCTTCTAAAGAATTGAAGTTGGCAATTAGTAGCTAACAAGGTTTTTAATGTTTAATTCATTTTACCTTGGTTAAAACAAGAATGATATTTACCTGCCAGTCATAATTTGTTATTTTAGTTACAAGCACTTGTAATCAGCAAGCTCAATTAAGGATTCACTGTATAACCATCAATTTTTTCAAGAATCAGTGAGCCACAAGGCAGTATTAATGGCACGAATGTGCATTGGGATCCTGGTTTTTTATTCAGTATCATTTGCACTAACATTTATCTAATTCCCCCAGAACAAACACTCACAAAATAACGAGTAATCCAGTCCGTTCTGTCTTGGCAAAAGCAAACTGATGGCAGAGGTTACTTAAAAAAAAACATAAAAAAACCCAGCAAAAACAATGCAAAGCATAAATTTTAGGGGGAAAACACAATTATTTCAGGAGATTCAGCTGAAAATTGTGAGGTTAAATGCCAGTGGCCTGCTACTGCATATCTCTATGTGAAGTGCTCTGTGTTTGCAAGGTTCCTCAGAAACGCTTGGATACTAATGTAAGCTAAAGACAGGAATTATTCTGTTTCTTCAAATACCAAATGTTTTTCCAAGCTAACAATCAGGGAAGATAAAACTTAATGACAACATCACAGCTTAATGAGATTTTTGTCTTTGCCTTACCCTCAAATTTATAGAATCATACAATGTTAGTGGTTGGAAGGGACCTCTAGAAATCATCAAGGGCAAGTCCCCAAACATAGCAGAATAAACAAGGTTAGGCCATACATCCAGGCAGGTTTGGAAAGTCTCCAGAGAAGGAGAAGGAGACTCTACAACCTCTCTGGGCAGCCTGTTCCAGTGCTCTGTTACCCTCACAGTAAAGAAGTTTCTCCTCCTGTTGAGGTGGACTTCTTATGTTCTAGCTTCAACCCAATATTCCTTGTCCTATTACTGGGTACCACTGAAAAGCGATTGGCCCCTTCCTCTTGACACATACCCCTCAGGTATTTATAGACATTAATAACATCCACTCTCAGCTTTCTTTGTTCAGGACAAAACTTAGGACTTTCATTCAACAGGCCAACAGGCACTTAGGCCATAAAACCAAATTGGAGATTATAGGAGCAAGATACCAGATTTCTTATTTAAAGTGGTCTAAGGAAGCTTCCTGCTGTACTGCAGCTCAGACAAACTGAGTTTTTTACTGTGTCAGGTCACTGTTCCTTGAAAGTCACTGATTTTCTGCAGAACTTCTTTGCTTTGTTTTCTAAAGTATGAATTTATGAATTTTCCATAAATAACAAAGTTATTAACAAAAATATAAGGAATAATTTGAAAAAATATTGAGAAAAATATGTAAATTGTTGTGATTAAGTGACCATTTGATAGGCTTAGATTGAAGTCTGAACAGCAACTTAGCTTCTACTACCAGGTTCTGCAATCAGTAGTGACCTTCCCATCTAAAAATTCCTATGACAACAAGCATGAACATGCTTATAGTGGACAGCATTAAAAACTATGCATTTTGTTTGTTCTTTCTGAAATAACAGAACTATGGCAAAGAGAGCTCTAGAGTGTTGCCTTATCTTCAAAGTCATTTATAAACACTACCATTAAGAACCAATTTTCCTCAGGTTAAGAAAAACCCCAAAACCAAGCAACCTATTTCAAATAGTTGCCAGCAAAGGGAGATGGAATAATACTGAGCATGAACTAGGAAATTCCAGCCATCAGAGATATGATGGTGGTTGGCATAGCTTTTGTGTTCCTCTCTCTTCAGAGCAGAAATGTCTGTATAGAAGAATTCAGTACTTATCAAAACCAAACACCAATAACTTGCTCAATATTAACCAACATAATTAGATCTTCCACTTGAGTTTTTATATGATTGCAGCAAAAGCCTCTTTAACTCCTCTGAAATCCAGAAAGAAGGAATTTGTAGCAGTACTGTTGAAATATCATCAAGTCAAGTTTATTTATTGTCAAACTGTTCCTGCAGTAGTACATTGTCAAAATGTGTAAAAAGAGAACTCGAGATATGCAAAATATGCCACACAGGAAAACACAGCACTTAAACTACTGTAAAATTAAAATAAACAAAGTTAAGTAGCCAGTGAAAAACACTGAAAGCTAATCAGAAAATATGCCTCTGAGAGCAGCAGCCCTCACTGAAAATCTTTCTGAATGGGACTAGATTGGATTGGGATGGTGAAATCATCATCCCAGCTGTCCATACAGCCCTTTCCTGCAGGCTGCTAAATGTGCCACAGGGCTACAGCAGGAAGCTGCAAAGAAACACCAACTTCAGCCTGACTCATTTTTTAAAAACAGTGGTTGATCCAGACAAACACTGTCTAGTGGTAAAATGTGCTGGTCCAGGAGCACTGAGCTGCAACACAACAATACCTGTGCAGGGCAGATATGGGTGTACAGCTATAGATGCCATTACTATTTAATCAGTCACCTCATGGGAATTACTCATTTTATTTATCTCATTTTCTTCTTAATTGGCTACTGCTCAGCTTAGAATTCACTTAATGTTGTCTTGAGCTCGGTGAGAAGAAGGATGAGAAAAACTGAAAGTCATGAGAAACTTTTCTTTGCCTGTAAAATGTTGGACACTCTCATGCTGCAATATAATAATTAGATGTGTGGGACTAATATCAGTAACTGCTTCTATGATTGCCTTTCACACTCCACTAAACGTAGATAGCAGAAGATGATGAAAATTTGAACTGTACAGTCAAGCAGACTGGGATAAGCTGAAGTCATGTTGAAAAAGTGTAACCGGGAATAAAAGAGTACAGAAGAGTATTTGAAACTTGATAGGTCAGCAGAAAGGAGTTAGAGTAGGGCAAACAGGAAGTTTTTGGATCATGGGCAAGTCGAGGGATAAGGAAGGAGGCAACCTTCAGAAGACTGAAAATGAAGGTTTTTAACCACCACTGAGCACTTGCCCCTAGAGAAATGGCACACCCCAAAAAATCAAAATTTTGCACACTTAGTAGCATTACACCTCTTATAGTGTACAGGATAAACTCAGAAATATCAGCAAATTTATTGTATCTATCATTAAGCTGTTAGCATGAATTTTTATATGGATTTGTGGTAGTACAGACCCTCCATTCAGTGAGATGTTGCAACATTAACATCAGACAAAATTATTCCTCCTTCAGCTACAAATGCAGTGAACCCAACATTGTTCTTGTTTCAATAGCAAGTGCAGCAGTCTGAGACAATCTGGCACTTCCTCTTGCCTACAGGAGTAGTGAGTTCACTTCTAGTCCTAGTGCCAATACAGTGATTTGGGGCAATCAGGCAATCCATAACTGTATGTGGAGCTTTGTTGCTTACAAAAAGTACTTGAGACCTTTCCTGCTGGGAACACAAGCCCACTTTGAAGGCTGCCAGATGACCTAATTGAAATCGTAGTCATCATGGAAAAATACTGTCCAAAGTCAATCATCTTGGGACCCTATAAATACTGGTCCCAAGAGAAAGGTGCCTTGGAGCTCTCCAGGATTGCACCAAGGACCTGCACCCATGTCTCATGAAGGAGATTGGCTCATCCAATTGTAAGACTAAGTAGCTTGATGCTTCTCATGCATACCTAGAAAAGGTCAAATCATATTTAGTTGTTACAATTTAATTCCATAGGGTAAATTGGTTGTAAATTTAGGTACCAAAATTTAACACCTTAACATGGGTTAACCTATATATCTTTGTGTGTGTGCATACAATTTCTTTTAGAAAGACTGAAATCTTTAACCCGTGTATTGATTATAACAAAATTTTGATTGTTGATTAAGCTGCTAAAAAATCATTTAATCTAATTTCGTGGTTCATTATAACAGTGTCAATCAACCTCAACTTACTGCTATTGCAAATCAAACCAGGCCCATAATGATGTGTTGAAATACTATAATCCCTACACTTAAACCTGTTTGTTGTAAACTGTTTACCAAGTCTGGGACAAGGAATGGATCCAGTTGCATCCAGTCTCTTCTCTTCATCTCTCAGAAGGAGTTCAGAAAGCAAGGGAGTCTACTCAGAACCTTGTGACTCAATGGGAGGGCCTTCCTCCCTCATTTCCATGACCTCTGTCCAAATCACTCCAACCTAATCCTGACCCAATATCCCCCAACCCATGTATAAATCACTCCAATCCAATTCAAACCCCTATACACCCTTCCACATTAGCATGAGTGAGCCTTGCCATTGAATTTTGTTAAGTTGCACTTTCATAAATCTATATTAAAATCACCTTTTCCTGATATCTTTGTTGGTGATTCTTTAAGTGATGTTTAAGATCTTCCACTCCACATCCACATGTGGTGTAGTTGGCAGGATGGCAAATCATACCACTTATTGCTTATGAAACATGGCAAAAATCCAAATCCCAGCTTTTCAGAACAATGGGTCCACGATAATTGTTGTGATTGGAAAGTTGGAGAAAAACAGCTAAAGGCTGCTAGAGGTTTAACTAAGGATGAAAAAGGGATAGATATTTTTTGCAAAATGCTAAGTATGTGTCTATAAACTGCTTATCGAGATAGGAAGAATAAAAATAAAAGGAAGTAGGACTTAAAAGAAGAAGTCAGAAATTAATGAATTAATATTGTGTTTGAAAACTGAGCATCTGAAAAAAACTGTTGCAGAAAGTAAAGGAGAAAACCCAATCGTTAGAAGAAAAGGTTAGAATGATGCTTATGAAGACTCCCCATCCCCCTGGAATTATAAAATTAAAAAATTAATTGCATTCCCTGAGGAATATGAAACATAAGGAGTAACACTGATGGTAGCAAACTGAAAGATGTTTTTTTGTTTTCCTCTTTTTTTTTTTCAGAATAGGAGGGTACACCCAACATTAAAGCAGGATATATTCCATGCCAACGAGTACTCTCCAAAACAACAGTCTACATGACTTAGGATTTAGTATAAGGATCATTCTCAATAGGCACTTTTCTCATAGCCACCCTGCTTGGAAGTATTAGCAGTTAAATGCCATGGATATAGCTTGTTTTATGCAATTCACCTCAATGACAGAAGCTGATTTCATTGATAATGGTAAATATAAACTAGGAAATACATCTTTTAGAAACTCACAAAAAGTGGGAAAGAATTCCAGCTTTTAGTACCCTAGCCCAAATGACAGCTCCAAAGCTTCCAAGCCTACCTGTGACAGTAATAGAAGACACACTTAAATAAAAAGTAACCCATAATGAGGGGTTTTTTAAAGTGTGTTCAAGTGGAAACTTTAGATTGTGATTGTGCAACTGAAACTGAGTCATGGTGCATACACAAAAATGTGATGGCTTAAGCTTGCATAGCTATGCTTAATTCAAGTATTATCTAAGTTTTAGATTACCCGAAAGATTTTAAACCTAAGTCTTGAAGCCAAATGGGATTCACGTTAAAAAAATTCCAGTGAAATAACCAAAACTCACAGGTGTAGTAGGTGCACAGCTATACTGGTGCACTAAACAATATCAAAGGACTTCTGCACTTCAGACACAGTCAGTGAAGCAAAGCAGGAGTTTTGCCCTTCCTTTTTACTTCCTGGGACTCTCAGTCAACAGAGTAGCAGAGAGGACAGAGTTCAGGTCAAAATTCCTTTATTCACTTAAAAATCTGTTTTAGGGAATAGAAAAGTTACAGTTGAAAGACTCCATCCCCTCAACCCGTGGGGATATGGAACTAGAGGAAGAAATAGGGTTCTTTTTGAGCGTACTTTTCCCCCAGGGTAATGGAAGTAGGAAAAAAAATTCTCCAAAGTATCCACAAAGTGTGTGTGCTAATAAATGTAACACAGTGCCAGTCCAAGAAGACTGATGAAAGAGGAGAAAGTGCAAGAAGGGGAGAGAAAAACATGAGAGAAGAGGGAACAGATTCTGGTTCAGAAGGGCAAGGAAAGAAAAAGATGTACATTTCCCCATTACATCTTATTTTTCAATAATGTTCTTATATAAAAGTCAGCTTGATCAAATCCATTTGCACTAAGAAAAACTTTTTCCATCAATAACTGAAGGAAAAGTATCTTAGATATCAGAAAGAACCAAACTACATTTTGCTGACTTTTTTCCCCCTTTATCCTCAACAGACCTGGAAAATGAAAGATTAAACTTGGAGAAAGAGAAGTAATTTAAGTCTTAGGAATAAATGGAGTATAAGCAGTAATTTTGAGAAGAGACAGTAAGAGATGCATTAAGAGGCACTACCCTTACATCTTCAGTCACATGGTTATGGTAACTCTTCTCTATTTTAAAATAATTTCAGGATATTATCAGAACTATCACAGTTCATTGTTTGTGACATAACTACTGAAAACAAATTATTTAAGTGCAGTTTTGGGTACCACATGAATAACAGTTGCTGAATCACAACTTCTATAATTTTAGAAATACTCAAGTGAAAGAGACATATGCAAATAGAAAAGTGCTGTACAGAAGCCCAGGGATACACCAAATGAAAGGAAATTAAGTCAATGTTAGCACAACACACTGATGCAGGAAATTAATATAGGTGTTGTGGGGGGGTACAGCATGTTTGAGGATCTGGGATTTAGCAAAGCTGTCACAAAGGAATGATTAAGGTACCAAGCTCAGCTAAATTAAGATCATGCAGCAGAACAAAATATGGGACTATTTTTAGAAACTGTTGACTTCCACATAGCCCAGGGAAAGGACTAGCCTCATACTTTCAGTGTGACAGCAATGTCATCAGGGTAAGCTACAAGGCCATGGAATAAATGACAGACAAGTTAAATCTGAGACAAATACAGGACAATGTGGAATGATGGTTTAGCAGTTCTGTAAACTTAATGTCAAGGAGTATGCTGCCCTGACTTCCCAAAAGATAAGCTTTTTTGCCAACTAATAAATATGTCAAAGTGAAGTTAGTCTAGGAAATCCTGGTGTCAATCATCTCTATCTGAGCTTGAAACTGTATAAAAACCCCCCCAACAATTTGTGAAGTTTGGGAATTTTTTATGATAGTTACAGTTTCAGAAGTGTTGTTCTAGATGTGTTATGTTTGTGATGTTTGATCATATTTTAAAAGAATCCTTCGTAAATCATAACTGACTGAGCCTGATTTAAAAAGTGAAAACTAGAATGCAAAGGAAGATACTAGGGAATGTTCCACTCTTTCTCTGAAAACTGAGATTTCATTTGTGAGCTGCTGCTATTACCTCTCCTAGCAAAAACACAGCTTCCAGGTTCTTGTGTTTTTTCATGGATTTAGGAGCCATCAGCTCCTGTCTAAAACCAGTTCATTCCATGAGAAATATTTAAGTTCCTTGCTGTTCAAAAAGTCCAAAATGTTTGGGTTTTTTTGGTTTTTTGGTTTTTTTTCCCAACTGTAAAAATAGCAGCAGTTTTCAGGCAGCAGTTTTAACAATCATTAACAGTCAACCTATAAAATATTTTGAGAGTCTAGAAGTATTGCTATGAGAATTTGTCACCTTGCAATTGAACATGAGGATGATTTGGGACAGATCATAAGTACAGACAACTAGAAAACATCCACCAATATTTTCATTCACTGTTCTTTAGGATACTTCCAATCAGGAGATGGAAGAAACAGAAAAAAAAAAGGACCCATCTGCTAAAAACATGAGAGAAAACAGTTTCAGTACTAAATTTTATTTCTTTAGACATGACATGTTAATATTTCAAAAGATAAAAAAAGAAATGTCCTTAATATATAAAGTCATATGGTCTTCTACTATCTCCTCTGACTTTCCCAGTATCTAATTTTTTTATAGTCCATTATTTTAAGCTCAGCTGACAAAAATTAAAGAAAGAACGAAATGAAACTCCAAACCAGCCTCTCTTCTGTCTGAAGTTTTGAACTTCAGTTCTGCTCAGTATTGTCCCATAAATAACTTCCTGTATGGCTTTCTTTTCAAGGACTAAACCTTTTAACTCCACCTTTCATCATCTGGGATCTAAAGCATAAGCTGCTCTTAACTTTCCCTTCCACTGAGCAGGGCTTCTCCTTTACTGGATTCTCCCTGGGTTCCTGATACTGAGCAGTTATGGAGAGGTCATATGAACACACAGCAACATCTTATGTAGAGGAGGGTTTATAAAAGGATTTAGACTACCATTTGACAATGATTGCTCTGTAATACTAAACCCTTCTATTCAACAAACAAACAAAACATTTGACAACTTTTCATCAATTGGTTATTTAATATATATAGAAATTGGAGATCTTTTTACCCACTTGTGAACAGTGTAATCTTTGTTCCAGGTTTGAGACTAGTGTTATGTATAAGTTTTTAAGAGGATGCTAAAACAGCAGTGAAACCCTCAAAAATGGTTTAGATCAGGTAGTCCAATTAATTTTTTTGTTCTCCTTCATGAGAACAAAGCAGGAAGACAAAACTTGTACCTTCAAACCTTCACCAATAGAAAGCCAGAGGGTATAGACACTCAAGTTGCCAAACTACACTTAGCCAGACTTCACTGCTCATCTTCAAATCAGATGAAGACAATGTCTGTGATCTGTTTTTGTGGGATATCTTTAAAGGGGAACATGTTAAAATGTAAAAAATACAATTCTAATAACACCAGGGTACACATCGCAGTGCCATGTTCACTCAAAGAACTCAGTCACATCATTTGAAAGTCTAAACAACAAGCTAAAAAGAAGTCTTTTCCCAAACTGAGTTCCAGCATCATGGGATTTTTCAGCCTCTTTCAGTATATTTGACAACACTCAGCTGCCTTAGGAATTCCTGTCCCTGGACCAGTTGCCTGTAAACCCTCAAGGTACCAACCTTCCAATAGCCAATACAAAAATGCAGAATGCTGTCAAACTTATCAGATCACCTTCACTGCCTGTGCATATCTCCTACCACTCTATCTCAAAGCCTGCTCAACTTTCTGCATTTCCTGGGAAAGTAGCTGTTGTGGCCCCCAGATGCATTCACCCAACACCCTTTCCACTCAGCAATAGTCCAGGTAGGTCATGGTTGGGCAAAAACAGAGTAGTAAAAGAAACAAGTTCTACTCTGAGGTCTTTTTCTCTGTAAAAAAATGCTTTTAATGAAGGCTTAGGATCCAGGTTGTAGATGCTAAGAACGTGGCACAGTTATTTGCAGACCAGTAGGGCTTGCAATAGGCTTAGATGGCAAAAGTCTTATCTTTCACTTTTTCACCAAAACTTGTAACCAACTGTTCTATTTGCCCCCAAAACTTCAATTCTCTTGTTCAGAAACTTCAAAACTTATTTACTCTTATAAGAGTGTAATTTATCTGTTCATTTGGATACTTTCACAAAAATTTTACTGTGTAGGCCCATTCCTAGTTTTGTACTCTGGAATTAAAAGCATCTCAGACTTGAAAGACTTAGGAAGCTATGCCAGTAGATTTTATTCCCATTTTCTGATATTCATCATTGAAGACTCATAACTCTTTTAACTATATAACTCTGCTGTTAAGGGAAATCTAGATAACAGTTTTCCAATGTGTATTGAATTCCAGGTTGTGAGGTACTTCACTAGCCTCTGATGCCCTGAGTGAGATCACTTGCAGTGACTGCAGTAATTTTTAAGTTTCTGTAAAACAGTACATGCTTCAAAGATAATTTCTTTGGGCTTCAATGCAGTTAAAACTGTGGCATATATTTTATGATCTCCAGTTCTTGATACTCCATATTTCAATGGAGGCTATTAAAAAATTAACAGTAAGAACAACAACAAATCACACATAGTACCTTAATACAGTACCTTAATCATACATAGTACCTCCACAACCTGTCAATATTATCCTTATTTCTTTAAAAAAATTATGTCTCCTTATCTTTTTACAAGTTATGTTAGGTAACAGGTCTTGGCATCTTTTTCTGCTGGAGATGCTCTGTACTCAAATCCTTACTATTTATGACTAAAAGTTATGTAAAAAAACCCTGAATGTGGTGCATTTGAAAAGCTTTAATAGCATTCATTCTTAGATTACATTATGAGAAATATCTTATTATATACAGACATGCAAAAGCTTGACTGAAATAATTTGCTGCAATGGAGCTACAGTTTTCTAAATAGTGAATGTGACATAACACATTTATCAACTGTTGGAAAAACTGTAGGCCATTTATTCTACTATAACTGAAGACTCGTATAAACATTTTATTTAATCATTCAGAAAGAAGAACCATCTCCTGAAATCAGAGGGTAATTAAAAAGCAGAGAACAAAATGACTGAAATATTACAGCTGAGTGTGATTCCCACAACCTTAAGAAAAAAAAAAAAAATTTAATTTTTAAACTTACAGACTGATGGACCCTAAGTTTGACCAAATATAAGTGGGGAGAAGTTTGAAAACTACCCTATAAAATGATGAAAAGATCTCCTTCAGGAAGGGAAGAAAAACTGCAAGATGTGATACACTGCAGAGTCTGCTGTGTAAAGTCACTAAAAGCATAAGTTTCTTGATATGTAACCCATTTGATGGATAAGATGTGTCCAGGATGAAACCTATTGGTCATAGATATATTTGCTACAACGTCTCCTTGAAAACAATGCATGATAAAACTGGTAATGCTTAGCAGCAAACTGTTCACCTATTACACTGACAAAGAATGCAGTATGATGAATGTGATTTAAACACTGCAACAAGTTTGAGAAATTACACTCATGCTTGTTAAATCAGGAATAACGTGCAGCTTTACCTCCACTAAAGTCTCTGCCCTGTAATCCCCCAGGCAGACACTTTCAGAGATATTGCTCTAAAATATGGCACAAAGCATCTCAGAATGCTCCCTTGAGATTAAAATTCAGAGGGCCATTAAACACAAAACCATGTCAACACGAGTCTGCAGAAACAGAATTAGAATTCCAGAGAGAAGACTTAAACTGCTGAAATGTTAAACACTTCAGTGTGTTAAAGATACAGAGCTCTACTCTACACCAATAAGAAATACAAGGTTTAACTGCTTCTCCCTGATCCTCAGGTGAAAAGAACAATTGATGTCAGACCCATCCCATAGGCACCTACTTACTGTGTCTTACTCTTGCAATCAGGGCTGAAATTCAATGCTGCAAGGTATTCAGAGACTCAGAAACAGCCTCCTAAAGGAAGGCACAGCATATTAACAGGAAAAAAAAAAAAAAATATATATATATAGCTCACATATATTGAGACCTTTTTTGTTGTTGTTGTTGAGTTTTCTGAAGGATTTGGTAATAAAGCCAATTCCAGAAAGAAAAAAAAAAAAAAAAAAAAAAAAAAAAGAAAAGGTCAAAGTATACAGTTTAAAATAGAAATTAATAAATTAATGTTACATTTAAAAAATGTTCACAGTTTCTGCTGTGAGGCTCAGAGTTTGAAATAAATTCCAAATCAATAAATAGAAACTCCTACCTGCATGTAACATTTTGATTCAAAAGCCAAATGCCAAAAGTCATGAGAACAGGTGCAGAAATATCTCATGAAATCGTTACACTACATAACATCAGAATAAGCAACACATTTTTATGTGTCTCTGAAACAGGTAATGCAGCTAATTTAATGGGACTTTCAGTATCCTAATGTTAATGCACAATCACCTAACCAAAAGCTAAAGGTCACCAGTTCTGCAGCTATCAGTCAAAAAGCTCACTTAAGATTAAAAATAATCTATTCACTTTTATCTGTTGCAGATAAAAGGGAATCAGCAAAGAAAATTAAGAACAGCAGGATTTGGTTCAGGTTCAGTTCACCTTTCTGTTCAAGAAAATCCATTACTTTTTTTTCATGGTAAACTTTTTTAACAGTAAACTTGGGGTGACAACACAGTCACAAACCAGAGTTTTGGTTGCTCCCATTTTTCTCTCCCAGGCACACAGACACTGCAGGATGCCTGGGGATCCAGAGATTAATACCAAGCAACACCCCAACAATCACCTTTTCACATGCACAAATTCATACAGTAAGTAGGTGGAAGAGTGCATTTAAAGTCATCCCACACCAAGGCACAGGATGTGAAGACCACTCACATGTCCTACTGAGGACTGTCCCTTTGCTCCTGGCTATGTTCCCCCCTTCCCACATTTCCTAAGTGGATGTGCAGGGAGAGAGCATGAGGTAGAAAGATTCGACAGACAGATCCATTTTGTTCTGGCTACTAGAACCCAACAGTTTACATGTTCAGAGTTTTCTTATGGAATGACTTTTAATTTATGCCACCTGTAACAACCTGTAAACTGTTAGCTACTCCTTCCTTAATTAAAAAACAAATAGAAAATCTCTTTTCTAATCACATATATGCATAACCCTAGTGACAGCTTAGCATGCCAAAACATCATCTTCAACCCATTCATTTAATTTAAAAGTGTTTCTTTTCTAACAGAGAAAAATAAAATTGTTCTCCCACATGGTAAATGTAACTAACTAAATAAAGAAATTAATTTCATCTTCACAGATAATACAAAAATTGACATGGCCCTGAGAGCACTGACAGCCCTGAAAGTCCCTGACCAGACACTTCTGGATCCCTACAAACCTGCCCTCCTTGGGCTTCCCCCTACCTTGCCCAGGTCCTAACCTCATTTCATCCCAACCAGACCCATCAGTCCCTGCCCTATTGATGCCACAACAGGGCTGATCTCCAGCTTCCCATAACCCAGCCTTTCCTATCCATGGACCCTGTCAAGGACCCTGCAGCTCATTCCTGTCCCGGGGGAGGTGCTCAATGTCCCAGGCTGGGGCTGCCCTGGTACTGGTTTGGGAGGTGGGACAGGACAGTACAGCCTGCCAGCCCCTCCCCTGCCAACCCATGGGCCCTTTCTGCTCCCAGCCCCCTGGGGAGCTGCTGATCTTCATGGTGCCCTCTCCAGACACAGGGCAATTATACAGTAGAACATAATTGCAGCAAGATGGTAAAATTACTGTATTTTTTTTCATAGCAGTTTTAGCTTATCTGAAGACTTTAGGTTGGTTAAAAATTGGATTAAGTCTCAGAAAGGACACTTTCTGGCTATTAAGGTAATTGGATATACCTTTTTGTAGCATTATAATGCAGATGTGCAGAGGGGATTTTGACAGGGCTGAGTTACATTCTCATCTACAGCAATAATGAAACTAAATCAAGCCCATCACAGTAACTGCACCACTTCCAGTCTCACCAAAACACCTGAGAGCTGAACCTACAGTGCTCCGCATTTTATTTTGTTCTTCACTTCATCTCCTTGGAGTTTCAGCACAACAGAGGGATGCTGCAGCTGGCTGCCTGCTTGGTTAGGTCACACTTTTTTTTATGCTAGTGTTTTTTGACAAAATTTGATGTACTTGTATGAAACTGTGAAATTTAACCTTCATTTCACAGAATAAACTCCACTTCAAATTATTCATCAATTTTGAGCTAAATGATGACAGATACTGAAAAAACTGACTCAAGATGCCAACTGAGATTGGTCTAGGGGCATTAGCTCTGCCTTTCTTCAGACAGTGGGTGATCACAAAGGGAAAACTATTTCTTTAAAAATGAAATTGTAAAAGATGGAGGCAAAGACATTACCTGTGCCAAAAAAAAAAAAAAAAAAAAAAGGGGGAGACCTTGCAATTAAAGACTACAATTGTATGAAGAAAGAAGTCATCCAGAACTACACATCAGATAACCGAAGTGGTGAGAGAGGATGAAGAAGGAGAATCAGCTGTGCCAAAGACCCTTACCTGAGATAATCATCCCTTCTGTGACAGAGGGAGTGACTCTGAAAAGAGTCACTGCAGCCACAACAGAGAACTCAGCCTCAGCCCAGTGCACTGAGGTAAATGGGAAGTGACGGTGGATCGGTTCAGTGCATCAAGATGTGAACTTTGGCTGTGGAGGACAAAATGAAGTGGCTGTTCATTTAGCCCTGATCCTGAACACTGCCTTCTGAAAGAGAGGTGATGGACAACAGGTGGAAGCACCACTGCAGAAGCACATCAGTGCAAAAGAGTGTATAAATGCAGACTTTTACATCTAGCAAAAAACAGGGGTAAGAAAGTTCACATCTTAATTTTACCATACAAAAATCTGCAACTCCTTAAGATTTTCAGAAATAATAAGAAATCAATTTATGAGACATACATTTCAAACTTGTCCTGCCTCTGATAAAAGTTTGGATGTACCTATGGTGTAAAATGCACAATTAAAAGTTGTATCTAGTAATTACAAGTTTTATTTACTTTTTTTTTTTTTTACTATGCTATACATCATTCAGTTTGCTCAAAAATACCTTTTAATAGGTCTCCTCTTCATTGAGGGTATTATATATGCTGTAAAATTTAAAATATTGCTGCAGCTGGAATAATGGCTACAATTATGGAGGATTGTTTGGTGCCTTCAGTAATGGCATAATATAAATCATGCATAACAATTCCATTTCTTCTCCAAATGTTCAATCAAATTAATTTACAGAAGTACATTGCTGCTTTCCTTACATGCAACAGAAATGGTTGCCCTGGAGTGAAAGATTATTGCTCTTAAGACTCAGTGTTGTGCAACTGGAAGGGGGGAGACTTTCTCATCAAACACAGCCAACTGTTGCACAAGCCACTGGATTAAAGTAGTTTCTATGAAAAAGGTGACTCCTGGTAAAAAAATCTTGCAGCAGTAAGAGGGAGAAAAATGTTTTCACAAATGAAAAACTTCATGTGAAATAACTACAGTAACACTGAACACTTTCACTACATAGAGGAAAATAATGACTGAGTACAGTAAAAAAACAAACCTCAGTGCTAATATTGATTCATAAATTTAAGCTGTATATTCTTGGTTTTGCTTCAAACCTTGCTCACAGCAGCTTTTGATAGGACTTAAGAAATACTAGCATTAATCTTGTATCAATTTGTGCTTTCAGGCAATTCCCTGTGATTTTGAAAGTTCTAAACTAAAAAGAAAGTGGAAGTGTCCTCTTTTTTTCTTTTTTCTTTTTTTTTTTTTTTTGCTTTAGCTTTCCTACACGTTTCAATTTTTGAACACAGCTGTCTTTCACTGCATGTGATATGCATTAGTAACACCACTATTAAGCAGAGGATGGTAATTCTATAGTCTTTCTCAATACTAGCTTTAGAACAGCACATATATCCTACGTTATCTACTGTAACATAAAAACTTCACAGCAAAAGTATGAAGACAATAAAACTTTAAAAGATTGAACTAGTATTTAAGTAAGTATAAAAAGGTTCTATTGTGATAAGATAACTTCAATAATAACTCTACATCTTCTCAAATGTACCATCAAGTCAGTCCTTGCCTCGGGGAGCTAGAATTCCCCACAGCACTGATCACAGACTTGTTAAGCTGCTCTGTTTGCATGGTAACCCACCAAAATCAGTGGGGTATCAAATAGGAACAGCAATCTGGCAATGTGTAAGAAAGTGATAAATGAGTGCCTAAAAGACAGACACGGAAGATAAGATATTCTGCAAAAACTGAAAGAGAACATAATTGAAATTATTTTTTTTCCAGCAGCAAGCTTTTAAAGGTTTGAGACACCTGCCTAAAAAAGATGCACAACTGAAAAAAAAAAACATCATGTTTTGATTATATGTGACTATTTTGGAATATATTTGACATATAAAAGCAATCTAGATTTTTCAATAAGCAGGAAATGTGAAACAGAGGGGATTTTTGCAGTTTAGCTTAGTGCCCTGAGTCTCTAAATTTCAAATATCAGAGCAACAAACACAGACTCAAAATCACAATTTTATTGCTAGACTTTAACTTAACCTTACTGAAAATCCCATTGAGGTTGCACATTCCTCAGAGATAAAATTTATCTTTGAGAAGTAGAGTACACAAAAAACAAGTTTGCTTTAACTGCTGAGTACTTTTGTCCATAGGAGGAAACCTACCAAAGAAATAAAAATGTAAGGTAAAACCTTATATTTACATATTATGTGTTCAGGTTACTGAGAGTCCTCTCCCTGTCACACAATCATATTCATGATTAATCCATGCATTCACTGAAAGGAGAATGAGGATTTCTTATTCTGGTGTGAATCAATATCTCAATAAATAGACAGTACCAATCACAACAGTGAACTGAGCTAAAGTGCTACTAGGAGAGGTCAAAAGCTGATCACACATTTTCATTACAATGGAAAGAACAGAGAAAATGGAAACAAAACTGCTTCCCATGTTTAATATACATAGAGAAAGAAGTAATAGGATTAATCCACAGTGAGGAAAATTTAGTTTAGGTACTAATAATTTTTCAGTACAAGAAACCATTCAGCAATTCACAGAAATCAGCTCTCTAAGGAGGCTGTGAACTTCTGTTACTAGAGGTGTTGTGTTCTATTTTTCCTAAGATCTTAATAAATAAAAATATTCCAGGAATTCTTCAAGTACAGGTGATCTCATGTTCTAGGGAAGGATTGAACAGGATGATCTCTCAAAATGGATTCAAACCCTTGTTTCTAGAGTCCTGCAGTTTTTGAAAGCTAAATTTCAGGTAAATTAAATTTCAACTTCTGTGTTTTTTACATGAAGCAACAAAAAATAAGCCAGCATTACATTCCCCTGAAATAAGACTATGCAATATATTAATTTTATGTCACATAGTAATGTACTCTAGATATAGATTGTGCATACAGATCCATGTTTTTATTTTCATTTAAATAAGAACCACAATAAAAAATAATAATAATTAAAAAAAAACAGAAAAAAAAGTTAGTGATTTTCCCAAGTGTTACTTTCATACAGGAAATGAAAAGAAAAATTAACTAGGTTGATGCAGGGTGTTTTGAAAAGGCATTTCAAAATATTTAGTCTGTTCATTAAAGCTGACAAAAGGGGATGAAGCACAGACACCAACTTCAAAGTGTTCCATTTACTATAAGCAAAACCAAGAATGTGTGAAAAGGACAGAAACAGGCTTTACTTTTACTTCCATTCAGGTTACTTGCTGTCATTTATTTAGGCTATTTATTACTACTGATGTTATGGACAGTATTTCAAGTTCACATCATCTCTTAAAAAAAAGCTTAAAGTTTTTCATACTGAGCATCAGACTTTCAGTATGGGCATTTTGATTCTTTTTGGTGTGAATATGATGGCTTTGTCAATTTTCTATTCCATTTGTGTCGATTTTCTGTCTGTCATTCTGACAAAGAACAGCAAAGAACAGCCATAAATGACTTCTATGTACAAATCACAGTGGTGATGATTACATCTCTTAATTTTTTCATATAAATAAGGTGAGACACCTACAAAAAGCAAAGTCTTAAGTGCATTTGTAACATCCAGCTCATCTTGAAGGATATTTTTTTTTTAAGTGATAAACCATTTTATTAAACCTCTGCCTCTTGTCTTTTGCTTAAGTAACACAAAATGCACATTTAGCAAAATCCTCATTCTTCATAAAATTGGCAGGTTTCCATAAAAAACTCAGTGTCATAATTCAGATGTGCAAGAGTATTTAAGTACAAGTTGTTTGCTAGCTGCAAGATGCAGATGTTATCCAGAAGAGTAATGTTCACCCTTGAAACAGGACTTTCACAGGGCAAAGACCTTGTGCTGGCAGGGCTGAACTCCAGCAGAGGTGATTCCTGCTGTGATTCATGAAAAAATTCCATTACTGGACCTGTAGAACTTTAGCTGGGGAGCTGGCCAGAGGTGATTCCTACTGTGAGTCAGAAAAAATTCCATTACCAGAGCTGCAGAATGTTGCTGGGGGGGGGAAGTTGGCAGCCATTCACTCCTAAAGAAAAAAAAAAATGTGTACTATGTTGGGGGAAAAAATTGTTTCATAAGAAATTCCAAATATACAAATTATTTGTTTCATCACCAATGTTTCCTAAGTGATAATGATGACGTAGCAGATTTTTTTTTATGTATATGCAGGAATCTTAATTCCCATTCATGTTCATAAATTTATCTAGTTTACTGGTTTACACAGAAAGTTCCTATGGCTTGAAAAAGACAGAAGTGTGCAAAGGGAAAATAAATCAAACCCATAAAATTATGAATATGGTATTTCTAATTATGATCTTCCCTGAAAACATTTAACATTCAAAAATGCCATGCTACATTATTTCTAGTGATTATTTTTCTTGGAAAATTCAATCTATAGAGAAAGACAATGAAAAAGAACACATTTACACCATGAAAAAATAACCCATTTTTTCTAAATAAATGGCAAAAGTCCAGTAAGGAAAACCTATAATCATGGGCCAAATGATTGCAAGGAGATTAAGTCTTATACACTAAAGACAATCTTTTAATTGAGAAAATTGCATTGCAGAAATTCATTGATGCTCTAAACATCAGTAACAATTTTTTTTTTTTTTTTATAGGCTTCAACCTAAGCATTGCAATATTTTCAGCCTATATGATGGATGGAGTACTTCAAAGCTACAGAATTCTAAAGCTATCTGGAATCCGATCTTTTCATGAGGCAACACTCAAGATAAGAAAGACAAATTTATGGCTGGCAATTAAGCAGCCTGAAAAGAAAGAACCTGTGATGCAGGAGGTTACAGGACAATGCACTAGGATGTGTGGGGCCTTATGTGCCTTTATATGCCATGTCCAAAATTTACTGTTTCTGTTACTCACAAAAATGTAAATGTTTTGTAAACAGACCAAAGAAAGTGAAAGAATCTAGTCACTAATCCATTTAGAGGAACCCAGATATAAACTCAGGTTTATATTTCTTACAGTTCGCTGCCAAACTTTTAATACCATGAATTTCTAAGGTTAGTCAGTTATGTATTTTGACTTCAAAGAAACACTTATTTGCTCTTTTTGCAGGGAGGGAAAAAAATACACTGGTAAATTTATATCTCTAATGCTGTCATACTTTTATTTTTCTGTTGAAGAAGACCTGGCTGTCCTATTGGGACATAAAACAATAAAAGTGTGTTCGTGCCTTCCTTGAGCATGGAAATTTCTTAAAATTAGTTGCCCACGTCTCTCACTGTGAAGGATGAAAACTGCTAGAGCACAGTGGAAGTAATAATGAGTTCTCTGAAGTTAAGCATGTCATGGTCACAGATGCAGGCTCAGAAAGCTATAAAAAAAAAAAAAAAAAAAAAGAAAAAAAGAAAAAGCTAATCTAGACAGTAGATTCCTGTTGAATTTCTCCACTGTCACCAGCTGTTTATTGTCATGCTGCATTATGAATAAATGAAAGATTTAAAAGGTTTCAGCATTTATTAAATACCTAATTGGAATCACAGATATTGAGATCTGAGACTACTTCGAGTCATTTTCACTGATAAGCAAGCTCATCACAACATCCTCAAAGAAGCTATTCAATAAATATGCATAAGTAGCTGCTGAAGCAGAAAACTGTTTCTCTACACAAAGAGTAAAAAGTTTTGGGCAGTTTATTAACCCAGAAATGTATTTAAATCAATAGAGTGGAAGTCAGCTATCTGATCTGAGGCTGTACTGGTGTACAGAGGCAGACATAAAGAAAGAAATACGATTTTGGAAAGAAAATGGAAAAGTTAGGAC
Organism: Heliangelus exortis; assembly: GCF_036169615.1. NCBI lineage: Eukaryota > Metazoa > Chordata > Aves > Apodiformes > Trochilidae > Heliangelus > Heliangelus exortis. The sequence continues at coordinate 110,286,774 of NC_092423.1, read as the reverse complement.
TCTTTGATTTAGCATCCATAAAATCCACAGCATGTCCCTATCCAGCGCATGCACCGATTCATACTAAGAAAAAACACACAGAAATTCTCCTGACAGAAAATGAAATAGAGGTTTATGCTCCTGACTGGGAGCTTACAAAATACAACAGACAAAGCCATTCAAATATGCAGACTGCATTGGATCTGTTCTATAACCAGGACTCTGAACAAGTCTCCACTACATCTTTCAAAAAACAAGCTGTTATCTCCCCTACACATAGTCCATTCTGGTATCCAATATTATCACTCCATCTTTAACAAGGTTTGGGAATTTGCATATATGAATACCCCTAAAGTACAATCATCAGTGAAATTTAATGCCATACTTCGTGTATCATTACTGAGACATTATTTTGTCATCAAGTAGCACTCTAAGGTCTCTGAAGTAGTATCTGCTAAGTGGCTCCCATCAGGGTGACTGCCAGCTTATTTTGCTATTCTACCACTTATCTCACCTATTGTCTCCCTTTTTAAAGGACAGCACAAAGAATCAAAAGCAGGACTGAATAAAATGAAGAAGCAAGAACAGGAATCTGGTACCATTTCACCCTTTTTTAGCAGCTGCCTGAACCTGAGATGAGTCCATGTTTAGAAGCAGAAGGGTGAACAGGATGTTTGCAGGCAAGGCACTTGCAGACCAAGTGGTAAGGGATGAGGCAAATTCATACCATTGAGCTAAAGAACAAAGCATTTCAGGTAAAAGAAATGACAAATTCTGAGTTTCTTGATTTAGATAGCAACCTACAGGCAAACTAATGTGATTTAGCAGTAACAGACTGCTCTACAAGGAATCATCTTATCTTCTATGTAATTTTCAAGCTGTCAAATACAAGCTTACGATTTTATTGCCCTTAAAAGTTGAAAGTATCCTTAGGGAAAACATTATTCTGAAAGCAAATTGAGTTATAGGCGTTTTAATATTAATCTGCTTTTCTCAATATGGATCCCCTATTCAAATGACTTTTGGTTGTTTCAGAGCAATTCTGTTGTTGACTCCCAGGAATACTAACAGGGAGCTTGATATCAACTGGTCTGAATCCCACTACTACTCTGACCATAAAAACCTTGAGGACACAACCCAATCTACCTAAACCTCACCAGTCTTCACTTTGTATATACTTAACAGAGCTTAACTCTTGAATAGTGATTCCGACTAAAGTAGAAGAGATCCTTTTCTGTACATCTTCAGGGATACTTTTTTTTAAAATTCCTTTTGCCTCTATGTGCTAGGAAGCTTTGGCTCACCCTTTGTAACTAGGAATTTCCATGTATTTAAAAAGAGAAGAAATAAGCACATACATGAAAATAAAGAGGAATCCTCTCTCTTTGGCAGGCTGAATATTACAGATATTTCAGTTCTGTAGCTTTATTATCATTAATTATTGTTGTTGGTCTTGTACAGAAGTTACTTCTAACTTAGTAGAAAAGTCTTTTCTCCTTTTCATAGCACAGATTTAAGTGAAGGAGCTTGTAGAGATTTCATGAAGAATATATAGGAGGCATTCAAAGATATATCAAAAAGATCTACAGTGATCTATATCCAGAAACATGAAAGTGTGACAGCAGAAAGGACTGCTTTGGCCAGAAAAGTATTACTACTTCTTTCTCTGATCTTGTTCACAGATAAAAGGGAAAGAAGGGAAACTATGATCAGTTCCAAATTTTACCTAGGAAATCCCGGATGAAGGATATCACCATTAAGGGCAGACAAATGAAGTGCAAGCTACAAGACCAGAAATTGGAAACTACTGCTTTCACATGCCAGGAAAGATGCACCTTTCAAAAACAGGTATTTGGGTAATAAGGTTTGCAGTTCATGAGCACTGCAAAATGCTATCATTAAGTGAAACACAGACCACCTTATTTTTCTTTTGTTCTCTGAAATCATTGAAATTCAACCAGAGAAAACCAAAATCAATTGAATTCTGAAGGGAAAAAAGCACATAAAATTGCTTACAGAAAATAGTTGCACTGTAGTGCTTCCTCCTGCATGAAGGAATAAAGAGAGGAGTGGAATAGCAATGTTTCTGAGGGATCCTGTAAAGAAGCCACTTATTGTCTTCTTTTTAGTGTAATTCAGATAAAATGAACAGCCAATCTACTTCCTGTAAAGTGCAGATGGAGTGAGAATAGTCTTAAAGACAGACTGAGGTGTTGACAGTGAAGCTCAATTAATCTCTAAAGAAACAAGCATGTCTCAGTATATTGTGGATAAATTTTGTTCCATAGTGTAACAAATAATTTTGAATTGCTTACCTGGTGACAGGTGCTGGTTTTCCCTCTGATTTCTCTCGTCACAGTTTTTGGCCATATCACCTAAACATTGGTGAGGCAGCTCTAACATTTACAGCCAGATCATTTTCAGTGTACACCTAAGAACCACAGATTTTGGTAGTGGTGCAAACATTGCTTGTATTGATACACTCATGAATTTTAATCTCTGGAGCAAAACATAAGGGAGGGGAAAAGCTTGAGTGTGTTTTTGTAGAAAGAGGTAAAGACAAATACCAGGCTAAAACCTTCAGCTCTCGATAAGCACAAAGTAAAGACAGGGAAAGAAATTGTGTCTTAGGTTATGTGTATTTGAGGGGCTGTGTTTAAAATTCAGCCAAACAGGACAGCAGCTCATCTGTAATCTAAGGCAGACAGACGTGGTCCTGCTGCAGGCTCTGTAGTTATGCTTAGCAGAACAACTTCACAAGCTCCACATGGTTCCCAGTCAAAAGATGGCTGATGTGGATCAATTTGCTGATTTTAAACCGGGTCTTCTTGCAAAAGATCCCACAGATGTTCTCATCCATGTGTTGCACTTACATTTGCTGATTATTCATTTTTATGCCACCAATAAGAAAAATAAAAAGATAGACCGCTGGATTTATAATTGGATATAGGCTCAGAAAAAACACTTCAAGATTCTTATTCAATACAAACTTATACTGTACTATAAATGAAAACATTTAGATTTAAATTTATGATGGAGATATCCAAAATACATTTTCAGATAACTCCAACCTCTACCAGAAGAATCAGACAGTAGTTGCTTAACATCTGCTCTGGGTAGTTCTTTCAGTGCCTAAATGTTTGCTCAAGGTCTTCACTCAGAGAGCCCTACTTTAACCAGGATGATTAAAGAGTCTCTATTTTGAATGACCCTTTTGAATCCAGCAAGTGAGATGACTTGCAAGAGCCAGCCAGACAGTTGTTCTCAGATGACAGCTACCTGTGCAGACTCTGTAAGTCAGGGTACTGCCACCTGCACAGAGAGGTTTTTATGACTCAGCTGCAAAACCTACTCTGTATTGTGAGAAGCTCTTTTTTCTTTTACTCATAAAAAGCAGACCTTATTATAGAAAGCTATTTTCAAGCCATGACCTAATGCCTTGGTAGAAAAAACCCTGTGATATTTATTCTAAATTTGGAGGATTTCATGCTAAGCTTGTGAGGGGCATTTAAATGTGGTTTGTATGGAAAGAATGAGACTTTAGAAGAGAGAAAATAGCTTGCAACTATGTTTTAATAGTTTTACTTTCCTCTGTACTGCAAAGACCTTGTAAGAAGATTTTAAAATTACTGTGGACATTTAAAATGGTAAAACAAAGATATATTAGCTGGCAGTGACATGAGTGATAAAGGATTAAAAAAAAAACCAAACAGCTAGCATTAGAAACATTTTCTCATGTAATCAATACAAAGGACAATTGGTGTTCTTCAGAACAAGAATAATTTTTAAGGTAAGAACCACTGATATATGAAACTGAAGGGAGTTTTTAAGTATCACGGCAGTTGCATTCCAACAAGAGAGATGAGATCTGAATACTGTGGGGCACAGGTAATTCAGAAAGATTAAAAAGAACAAAGCATGAAAAAAATGCTTCATCGCTATCTTAAAAGTAGAAAGAAATTTTCATAGGAGGATATGAAAGGAATGCAATAATGGAGAATTATAATAGAGTGTTAATCAAGAAAAAAATAATAACTTCTTATGGAACGTCCAAATAATTAGTAAATAATTAACAAAATATGGATTACTAAAGAATTAATTTAAACATTGGAAAGTATCTACATGTATTAAATATAAAGCAGAGAATAAAGTGAAGCAATATAAAAATGGGATAAAAGAAATTCCAAGTAATGTACCATACTAACAAACAGGAAAAAAAAAAAAATCTTGAGTAACATTGCAAAAAGAATGTCTGTAGCTGGAAGCTGAAATGAAGAGCTGTAAAATTAAACAGATTGACCTATTTGGATGTAAGAGGCTATTTAAATGAAATAAAACAACATTAGAAAATAAAAAGTGCTAAACTACAGCCTGATAAATTTAGGTAACACACACAAAATACCAAGCCTGCCATTCTGAAGGAAAAAGCAAAAATGTTTGAATGAATTTATACGTGCATTTTCAATATAAATTCTTGGCAAAAATGTTTGGCTTTGGTATTTTTAACTCAACACACATAGATCAGGCACCTAGACACAGTCCCTCTATTGTCAACAAAGACAGCAGCAAGCAGTAATCCACATTTAGACCTGAAACACCTTCCAGAGATGTTTCTTTCCATCATTAGGAATACAATTGTTATTAATGGAAGGGTATACCGGGCAACTAAGCCATGGCAAGTAAAATAGCTTAGTAGTATTAAAAAAGAATATATTTATTTGCACTTAGGGAATCATAGAAATTTAGGGGTTCGAAGGGACCTCGAAAGCTCATCCAGTCCAACACCCCTTGCCAGAGCAGGGTCACCTACATCAGGTCCCACAGGAACACATCCAGGTGGGTTTTGAATGTCTCCAGGGAAGGAGACTCCACAACCTCCCTCGGCAGCCTGTGCCGGTGCTCTGTCACCCTCAAAGTGAAAGAATTCTTCCTAATACTTATTTGGAACCACCTATGTTCCAGTTCATAATTATTTCCCCTTGTTCTGTTGGTAATCACCCCTGAGAAAAGTCTGTCCTCCTGGCACACACTCCTTACATATTCCTAAACATTAATGAGGTCACTCCTCATTCTCCTCTTTTCCAAGCTGAAGAGACCCAACCCCCTCAGTCTTTCCTCATAAGGGAAAAGTTCCGTTCCCTTAATTTTCTTGGTCACTCTGCACTGGACTCTTTCAAGAGGACTTTCAATACTTGTCTCTGTGAGGACTTGAAGTATCACACTATTTGGATGTCCAGAAACAGTATGTGTGAAATAGAATGTGTGTTGGAGTCTGTACATCTTTGTTTAGATGTGTGGGGAATCTGTGAGGTACTAAGTATGTCTAGGATAAGCGAGTATTTTCCTTGCTTTGGAAAATTATTCTGCTCCCTTTGGAAAATTATTCTGCTCCCTTTGAAGGCAGTAGAAAATTAATGGAAATTAAATAATCCCTTCAAGTTTAAATCATTTAACAGGAATATATAGTAAATAATAAAATTACTTAATGGTAAACGTAGGTATAAATTCCCAAGAAAGATATGTGCATAATGTGCAGAAATGTTTCACATGATAATACTGCAAGTCTAATATTCTTTAAAATGTAATAAATACTCAGCATTTATATACTGAAAAAAAGCAGTTAATTCAGTTAGTTAAAAAAAATGCAACTGGTTATGAATGAAATATGTTGTAAAGTGTACCTATAGCAAAACAAAAATATTCTGTGGAAATTCTGACTGTATTCTGTCTCAAAGATAATAATTCTCAAACTTTCAAGAGGATTACCCAGGATGATTTGTAACAGCACACATGATCCCTGTCATTTTACAGTAAAATAGGATGCCATACGTAAAAAAAATACAGAGGAAGGTAGTTAGCATAATAAAGTAAGTTGTGGATCTTAGCTCCTGGTAATTGTTGAAGAAAACATTCATATTTCTAGCTGAGGAGATCATAGTAACACAAACACAAGAAAGGACTGAAGCTACAGAGGTGTCCAATTTGTAACAAACATAGGCCGAGGGGTTTAAAATTAATACTGACACAGGAAAATGTAATAAAGTGGAGGTGGAATTCTAATAGCAGGTAGTATGAGAGGAGGGATACAGGGGGGAGACAATCCTATAAAAATAACTTCTGACTCAGCTGCTTCATTCACCAAAACACACGCTTTAAGCACGTCATTGCTTATCTAATGCCACTCTCTATTCAAAGTAACAAATGCTTTACAAATTCAGAGAGCTACTTTAAAATATTCCTGCCTCATTGTACAATGATAGACCTATATTATTCCCAGACACTTAGGAAGTTATTGTCACACTGCTCTGGAAACAGCAGAATCAAAACTGAGACCATAAACTATTAAAAATTCAAAGCTGAATAAAGCTTTAGCTTCAACAGTTATCTGATGTAAAATGTTTCATGCTTGTATTCATGCATGTATTCAAAATGTTTGCTCAAGTTAATCAGACCAAGAAGGATTTTTGACTAGTTCCCACTTTTCTCCAAAAAAAAATACCACAGGACTTCATCATTAGAACATACAGATACCTATGATGTACAAAGACAAGATTTTAGACTTTAAATCATAGAGTAATAGAATGGTTTCTGACCAAAGGGACCTTAATGATCATCTAGTTCCAATGACTCCTGCATGGGCAGGGACACATCCCACTAGAACAAGTGTTCAAAGTCCCATCTAACCTGGCCTTGAACACTTCCAGAGATGGGACATCCACAACTTCCTTGGGCAATCTGTTCCAGTGTCTCACCACCTTCAGAATGAAGACTTTCTTCCTAATACCTAATCTAAATCTTCCCTCTTTAAGTTTTAATCTCTTTTCCCTTGTCTTACCATGACACAGCCTTGTAGAAAGTCTCTCCCCAGCTTTCCCATAGGCTCCTTCAGGAACAGGAAGGCTGCAATTAGGTGTCCCTGGAGCCTTCTCTTCTCCAGGCTGAACAACGACAACTCTCAGCCTGTCTTTATAGGAGAGGTGCTTCAGCCCTCTGATCATGTTTGTGGCCCCCCCTTTGGGCTTGTAATGTGACAGATTCTCTGGAGACAGGACGTATCAGATCACTTCCTGTTTGCTAAAAAATTTCTGAATGACCAAATCCACAGTTAAGACTATAGGAAAAGCAGTGTTGCATATGCAGAATATCAGTACCAATCATGATGCAAATCTACTTTTAGGAAAAAGAAGAAAAAAAAAAACCAACCAAAAAACCCAGGCCCAAATCTAATTCTTATTTCTCTTGAAAATATAGAGAAGATTCCTACAACAATACACAGCTGAGGATTTAATCATCTGGAAAGAACCCAAGGCACCCCACATAGAATGCAATTACTCTGCAAATGGTGTAGGCCTAACCACTTTTGTCTGGCTGCTTCTCTCCATCTCATAAGTACCCAGCTCTACAGGGTACCCACATCATGCAGGCAGATCAGAGATAGAAGCTATGCCTACTCTTCAGTATCGGTCCAGTGACCATTTTGAATAAATGAGATTGATCAAAAATGAAACAGTTTTCACAGTGACCTACTGTTTCTCTATTTTTACCTATTAATTCAATAGAAGATGTCAAACCACTCTGGAGAGGACTTTTGGAAACGGCCTCAAACAAACCTTGCCAGCACGATCATTATGCCCTGCTGATAATAAGTTAATGCAAATAGCAGATTACTAAGCACGGATGCAATCCAGAAGTATGAAACAGGTAAAATGCTTTATATCATCAGCATTACATATTTTTCCCCATAGCAGAAAAAGTGCTTGGTTCCAAATTTTGGAATTACAGCAACATTGTGCAATGCAGATAAACTTGTATGGAAGAGTATTCCCTACCTGTTTCATTAATAGCCACAGAAAGTTCTGCTGCCAGTTAGCTGCTAGACACATGCTACCATCAGATTTGAATCCTACATTTCACTCATGAACATCCAATATGGATGGCTAGAAAGATACTGCATACATATAGCTAATCAAAAGTATCAGCTTTATTCCAGTATCTTAAGGTTTGGGTTTTTTTATTAGCAGATTTTCATGCAAGTCTTCAATTAACAAGCACAGACAAACTTAGATGAGCCATTAGTACACTTTTACTCTCCTTTGCAAAGAAGAAAATAAGATCCATGGAAGCCAGATGATGTAACAGGAAAATGGGACATTTAAATTAAACAGAAGAAATCAACCCAAATGAGTAACAATGAATATTACAAATACATACTGACATTTCTTACACTTCTTCCAAGAACTTGGACTCAAAGTCCAGAGTAAATGTAAATAAATTTTATTTCCCAATACATGATTTAATTTTTACACTTAAACCTATAGATGGTGACATACTCCATTTATAATTTTTTTTGAGTTTCATTTTCTACATAAATGGTGCTGTTGGTCTTTGCATGTAGTATTGGTGCAAACATATGTCTTATTGCCTCCTTTCAGCAGCCTTGTACTTGTGATGGCAATTGACAAAACAATGAATCAAACCATATGTCTACCCTGGGTTATTTATTTATTTATTTTTGTGTGTGTATATATATATATATTTATATATTTATATATATATATAAATAGCTGAATCTATATCTAGACACATACATACCTTCCCTTCCTTTTGTATGTACAAAGCTACATGGTAACCCCAAGAGCTTAGCCAACAAACTGCTAAAAACCTGGGCTCATCTGTATCTCGAATTCAGTTAAAAAAAAATAAAAAATAGCACAGTGAGACTCTCATAGCAAAGCCAGATGAGCACACACAAAATTATTAGAAAATGTTCCAGCTAAAAAAAAAAACCACTCAAGTATAGTTCTGATACAACCCTGTTCAGTTTTGTCTCAGGAAAGCCATATTTGGTCTAACGGATAATTTTCTTTATGATTGTCAGTCTTGATAAAAACTGTACATTAAGTAAATAAAAAGTGAATGATTATCTCTTTCCAGTCCCAGAGAACAGTAGGCAATATGCAATTTTTTTCACAATCAGCTTTAATTTAGAAAAACCACAAACCAGTTCCTAGTCCCTTCAGAATTAATTTTGAAAGCTACAAGACATTTTAGGGTACAACACAGGTAAAATTAATTTTAAGTCTCTCAAAACATTCTGTGGTCCTAAGAGTCGATTATAAAATCCCATTCATCATCCCATAGTTTGGATTTTTCTTTTACATGTGATATATTCCATTCGTTCCAGGCTTGACATCTACACAAAGGTTACCTGTAACCTGGACAGTCTCTGTTCTCAAAGGTACCTGTGCTATCAGAAGACAGAAACAAGCTCTTTTCCTCAGTTCAGACGACACTATACATTAATTATTCTCTGTAAAGGATATTTGTTAATTAGCTTTCATAAATTATCATTAATAAAACATAATTTAGTTTACAAAGGATGAACTAGTCAGAAAATAAAATCCAGATAATCATATCAGATTCAGGAAGACATTAATTCTAGAATCTCTTCTGAGGTACTGACTGATCCTGTTGTTAAGGCTGTTAATTATCTGCAAATACCCTGCTCAATTTAAAACTTTTCAAGTGAAGTATGTGTAAATATTTTCAAGGCTTCCTATGTGCCTCCCTACAAGCTTATTCTAATGTAAATTACCAAGTGATTACAACAGAAACATTGTATGTGGACTAGGATTCATTATCTTCCCATCTAAGCAATTAAATAGCAACATAAACATATATAGCAGATTATAAAATAAAATGGGATTTCTTCTGGTATATTATGCCTCCTCACATACACATTCTTTTCTCAGTGTCATAAAAAATGAGTTCCCCAAATGGTAAACGTTTTCCTTGCTATTTTTTAAAAAGTATTTACAATTTACTCAACACCGAAGACTAGAATTAAAATAAGATAAAGATCAGTATACAAACCTTTGGAGTATCAGTCAACAGGAAACAAATAAGGGTGATCAATGAAATCTATGCATGGCAACTTCTTACTTATATTATCCCTTCCATAATGAAAGTGTCAGCTTAAGTGTCCAGTCTTTCACCTTACAGCTGCTGTCCTTAAAATTTAAGTCATTTCTTCATAACCCATTTCCTGGTAGGTTTGAAACACACAAAAAAACTCTTCATCACCCTTTCTCACACAACTCCAGTCTGATTTCTGTCTTTCCTAGCTACCTGCTATTGTCCTCCCACCTACCTGGGACCTGAGGTTACCTCCCTGCTGCTCTCCCTCATTCTACAACAGGGGAGGCTGGAGGGACCTGGAAGAACAAACCAGAGCCACAGGTCTGCAGATGCCTCAGATCTACAAATGAAGGAGAAACTGTTTGCTCTGCCAAGGCTATTCTGATAGATCCAGCTCTGATCCAGCTCTGCCCTCCTTTTCCATGAGGAATCTTAATTGCCAAACCCAGCAGGCAGCTCTGGGATCTCAGCAGACTCAGGCAATAGTCCCAAAAAAAGAGGGGTGACATGACCTCAAACCACTGTGAACTGGAACTGGAGTAACTCATCATTCCTCTTACAAAGCAAGGCTTCCTTTTTCCAAAGAATTTCTCACTCAGGGATGAATTTCTTAGTCCCTTCTATTGCTATGGGAACGTGTGATCTTCAGACCCCTGGAGACAAACTTCTCGAAGGACCAATGGGACTTACAGAACATGAGACAGAAGAAAGGGGGGCAAGCTTTCAGAGAAAGGCAAATCCTACTGAAAGGACAAATGGCAGAAGGAGATTGTTTTTCTTTACTTTACTACCAACTATGCAAAGTAGATTTGTTCCCATCTTGAAAATGTATCATATGTGTACACATATGTATATCTGGGATCTGGTATTCAATGTTGTTGCTGTTTTACCTCAGGCTAAGACTTTTAACCTCTTTTATTGGAAAGTATTTCTTTTCTCTTTGGCCTTTTGCATGATAAAAAAAAGCCCCAAAAAACCAAACCAAAACAAAACCCAACCAACCAACCAAAAAAAGTCCAGAAGATAAAATTCCTCTTCATTTCACTCAAAATTCAAAAAAATCCAACTAGGATCACTATCCACTCTTTCCCAACATAGTGAAGATGTCAGACTGCTGACCCAACCACACATTTCTCAAATATGGCAATGCAAAGCACCTGAAGCAGTCAAGAAAACACTGATTCCTAAAACAATCCTTGTATTTTGAACAATAGGACCATTAAGTGTTTGCTTAGTTAGCAGATTCACGCTTTCCTACAACATGAGGAAGGCAATGGGTGCCTTCCCTCTGGGATAATGTGCACACAAACAGTAGAAGGAGATCCTTCCACACACATCCAGCTGAGTAATTTAGGCCCATGTTTTGAGTATACATTGTACTTGAGACAGGGGAAGAAGCTCTTGTTAGACATATGAGCTGAACACTTTCAAAAAACTGGTAAATCTGAATATAAAAACCAAAAACAAACAAATAAAAACCACAATATGAAGTTCTGTAACCAATCTAATTTTTAAATAATCATAAATTAAACCCATTTAAACACAAAATTTGACTAAATTTCCTCAACTGCAAGTTAAATCTAATCTCTCCAGATATTTCCATTCAATAAAAATTCCAATTGGTGGTACAGAGTTGGTGTACACGGTCAGAAACACTCTTTAACCTTGCTGCAGAGCATTATTTTCTACTGTGTAACCTATTTCTTTTAAACTAAGTCATCATTGATTTCGTTAAAAGAATTAAGGAACAAAAAATAAAAAGTGTTGTGGAAACAGAAAAAAACTGTGACTTTGGAAAATGTGCAAACACATCGCTCAGTGGGATCTTGTCACCATGATCACAGCAGTATGCAGTAAATAGCTTCTCTTTAGCTGAGTTGGACAGGTTTTAGAATGAAATTATTAGTATTAAGTGAAACCTTTGGAAAGTAGCAATTTATGATACAAAATTCTTTGGTTTTTCGTTTTTTCTGGTTTTGTTGTTGCTGTTGTTGTTGGGGTTTTAAATTGGAAAGTGCAACTTGGTTTAGAGTTTCTGCAAACAGGAAAAAATTAATTCAGACTTTCAAATTATAGTCTTCAGAAGTTAGACCCAGGGGCTTGTGGCAGGCACAGAATCATCCGGGTTGGAAAGGACCCCTGAGGTCATCAAGTCCAACCCTTGCTCCACTACCCCTGTGGTTCCCAGACCATGGCACTGAGTGCCACATCCAGTCTCTTCTTAAAAATCTCCAGGGATGGAGAATCCACCACCTCCCTGGGCAGCCCATTCCAATGCCTGACCACCCTCTCTGTAAAGAATTTTTTCCTAATATCCAACCTAAACTTCCCCTGGCACAACTTAAGACCATGCCCTCTTGTCTTGTTGAAAGTCGTCTGAGAAAAGAGACCAACCCCCACCTGGCTCCAACCTCCTTTCAGGGAGTTGTAGAGAGTGATGAGGTCTCCTCTGAGCCTCCTCTTCTCCAGGCTGAACAGCCCCAGCCCCCTCAGCCTCTCTTCATAGGTTCTGTGCTCGAGTCCTTTCACCAGCCTGGTTGCCCTCCTTTGGACCTGTTCCAGGACCTCGATATCCTTCCTGAACTGAGGGGCCCAGAACTGGACACAGGACTCGAGGTGTGGCCTCACCAGGGCTGAGTACAGGGGCAGAATCACTTCCTTGGACCTGCTGGCCACGCTGTTTCTGATACAGGCCAGGATGCCATTGGCCTTCTTGGCCACCTGGGCACAGTGCTGGCTCATGTTCAGCTTCCTGTCAATCCAGACTCCCAGGTCCCTCTCTGCCTGGCTGCTCTCCAACCACTCTCTGCCCAGCCTGTAGCTCCCCATGGGGTTGTTGTGGCCAAAGTGCAGGACCCGGCACTTGGCCTTGTTGAACCTCATCCCGTTGGAATCAGCCCATCTCTCCAGTCTGTCCAGGTCCCTCTGCAGAGCCCTCCTGCCTTCCAGCTGACCCACACTCCCCCCCTATCTTAGTGTCACCTGCAAATTTGCAGATGATAGACTCAACCCTCTCATCCAAATCATCTATAAAGATATTAACCAGAACTGGGCCCAGCATTGATCCCTGGGGACACCACTGGTAAGCGGCACTACGTGGATCAGCACCATTCAGCACCACTCTCTGGGCCCAGCCCTCCAGCAGTTCCTAACCCAGCACAGAGTGCCCCTGTCTGAGCCCTGGGCTGACAGCTATTCCAGAAGAATCCTATGGGAGACAGTGCCAAAGGCTTTGCTGAAGTCCAGGTAGACTCCATCCACAGCCTGTTCGTAATCTTCAGCTGCTAATGGGAAGTATATTTTTACATTCACTGGGACTGTAGGATTACAAAAGTTTTTAGAAAGGCTGTGCAGGGCAAAAGTTCAGCATGTGTGCACAGCTGAAGAATCATTTAGAGACATGCACATACCTGGGGCTGGTAGAAGATTTTATGATAGAGGTGGTACATTAGGTCAGAGGTAGCTAAGAGTGAATTTCAGATTCTTCAGGGACATTCTTCTTTTAGTGAATAAAGGGCAAATGGCCATCCTCTTGTTCCGTACCTCTCTGCAGGCTTCAGTGAAGTTGACCATAAGGCAAGGTTGTCCTGCAGGATGGGTACAGCCAGGTTTCAAGGGAAAGGCTTAAAAGGCTTCTAATTTGTGATCTCATTCATATGACACTATTTTTTCATCCTTTTCAAAAATTAAATGCTGCTTCCAGAAGAAGTGTTATAATAGCATAGTCTCAGGTGTTAATAACATACTAGTAACATGCAAATAACACTCTCCTACCTACTCAATACAACTACTGTGGTGCCAAACTGGTCCAAGTACTTTGAAGAAAATGAGGCCACATGTGAAGAATAAGTATCCAAAAGTGGGAAAAAAAAAAAAAAAAAAAAAGAAAAGCTTCATCCTCCACTTCCATCCCCCCAAAAAACCCACCACACGCATAATAAAATTTCATTGAGTTAAGAGATCAGAATGAAAAATGGTATTCAGTCGTAGTTCAAATGTACCTTAAATTTTTTTGCTGGAGCTCAGTTTTCACATATTACTTTTAAAGAGATTTTTACTCCCTCTTGACTAAGAATTTTTCACTATTTATAAGAACCTTAGCTGTTATTCACCTCTTTAGCCTCCCATGGTTCAGTGACAGAAATGCAGTAAACCTGGAGATACTAGAATTATTTGAGTCCCTAATTTACACACGAAGCTTGACTAAGCTACCTTATCAAGCATAAATTCTATATACTGATTTTCCAGTGTATAGAGGTAAACTCAAGTTCTTTGCTCTCATCTTTATGTTGGGATTTCCATGAAGGGGCTCAGAACACCCAGTGTTTCCTAAAGCATTGGATAAGGACTGAAGTTCATTACTTCACCTTCTAAGACAAATAATTCTCTTTGGAGAGCTGTAATCTTTGCCCATGATGCCAATAAAAGCTTTTAAAAGCATCAACATGCCCCAGAATATTGGAGAATTAAGGACAATGGGGTTTAGTCTTTTCCTGACACAAATGTATGACAACATGAATAGTCTATAAAGAAAAAACTTCCAGCAGAAAACTCCTACCCCTCTGCATGGTTTTGTCCTCCTAGAGAGAAGACAGAAGAAATACATTTTGCCAGGGGAGGTTTATATTTGATATTAGGAAAAAAATTCTTTACAGAAATGGTTGTCAGGCACTTGAACAGGCTGCACAGGGAAGTAGTGCAGTCACCAGCCCTGGAAGTATTTAAAAGGCTTGATGTGGTGCTCAGGGACATGATTTAGTGGTGGACTTGGCAAGTGTTAGGTTAGCAGTTGGACTTGATAATCTCAAAGGTCCTTTACAACCAAAACAATTATTTGATTCTGTTATTGGACACACAACAACAAATTATTCTGATGCTACCTCGATAAAATAAAATAAAAAAATAAAAAAAAAAAATTCAGAAAGTTGTAACCACTTCCAATAGATCCCATGTTTGGAACATGTACTTGAAAATGTTAAAAATAATCAGGATTACTTATTTTTTATTTATTCTTCCTATCACACCTGCTTTCAGCTATATTTCTACTTTTTCATCTTAAATTGAAAAGGAAATAGTATGCTTATGAATTCAGCAATTTATTGTAAATATATATATTAATTACCTCTATTGTTCTGTCCACATCCTTAGATAACCAGCAAAAATGGGCTCTAGCTCGAACAGCAATCATACTGTGCTTACTACATCATAACAGATGGAAAGGTAAAGAAGTGACTAAACCAACATTCTTGACTTCACAGGAAATTGAAGAAGAAACAAAAGATGAAATAAGAAAGCTATGTATCTTCAATAATTACAGGACAGGCTAGGAAATTACTTACGACTTCCATAATTTAAAAGTCTTGTTTCAAAAGAAAATGTATTGCAACTTGGGTTTTGTTTTTTAGCAAAGAAGTTCATAACAGTTTTATGAAATTCAACAAAAAAATTTGCAGATACATAATACAAGGAAAAAACATAGTATTACAGCCTCCCTGCAATCTCTTGCCATGACAAATCCCACTGTTGCCAATAAGTCTTCTTTACTTCAGTATTGATTATATGAACCACAACTACTACTCTGCAACCACACATTAACAAAGAGAAGAGCTTTTCTGCATATGCTGGGCTGCAAAAAAGGTCAAGGGAACTGCAGATGTAAAAAGAAAAAAAAAAGGTCATTAGCAGGCTAGCGATGTGGAACGCAGATATGGATTAAAGCATAAACAAACAAAAGCAATAAAGAGAATTGCCATCTCTGCCTAAATAACTTCAGTGGAGACAAAAGTCTAGCCAGTTAGAGGGAATTTGTGTGGCTAGGCTGCAGTAAGAGCATCACAGCTGTCAGTTACTGTGCAGATGAAGTATAAGATGGTTGATCAACAATGAAGGGTGATTTGCCACATTCTGTGCTTGGGTATCTTGCTGACTCATAAAATCTCCAGTGGCTGTCATGTACACCAACCCTTCACACAAGGGCATGAGTCACAGGAATAAATATATACACACAGACAATATATAGGGCTGTCTGCACATTACTCTACAGGTTTCAGATCCTAATGTCCCTACAATTAAAACACTCCAAACATCACTGGAAAGGACAGGAAAATATAGTTTTAGGCATGAAGAGTTCACACTGTCTCTTGTTTGCCTGTCCTCAGGAACAGTAATAGAACAGGAATTTCATAGGTAAGATGTAAAGGAATTATATCCTAGGCACTGAAAAGAAAAGGCTTAGGAGTTTAAGCCATACTGTCCTGATGCATGGATGGTTTAGGTCACCTATCTGGACGCAAAGCAGAAGGTCCTCATCTATGAGACCTGTAAGATCTTGAAAGTATGAATGAAGAACAAACTGTCAGTTTAATAAGCATCTCTGGTTGTGACAGTAATCTCTTCACCTAGGATTAAAAACGTAGCCGAAATATGAGGAGTCATCAATAATCACAAATCTCTGCTCTGGTTTTCTATGACCAACTGCCAGAATCCTATTTACCAAACAGAAAAATACCACCTGCTGTTTCTGAAAACGTTTCAAAATAATGAAAGGGTTCTCTTTTACTAATGCAATTCGTATTGAATACTGAGTTTTGATCTCTCCATATTTCCCAGAGCAGTTAGTAAACACATTGCTTTTTTATCACTTAGGGCCAAGGAACTTTTCTTGGATTCTGATCCTTGAAGAACTAGACAATTCTAGAGTTCTGTTCAATGCCTTCTTAAGAGATTTTCCCTTTCCTGTACAATGGTGTTTTTACATACTACTACATGTTCACTCCTAACCCTCCTGGTGATCACTTCCCTTAAAAAAGGGAACATACATAACATAGATGAAGTGATTTAATTTTAATCAAACAATGGATATTGCCATCCTACATAACACATGACACCATTCTGTTGCCAGTTCATGTGGCAGTGACAGATATGCCCAGCCAGTCTCTGAACTACAGCCCTGCCCACTCACCCAGTTTTACTGTTCAGCCTGATGTCACACTGTATGGAACACCCATTTGGCCAGTTTGGAACAGCTGTCCCGGCTGTGTCCCCTCCTGGCTTCTTGTGTACCCTCAGACTACCCTCTGGCAGGGCAATAGGGGAAGATGAAAAGCCCTTACTGTAAGCTTTGCTTGGAAGCAACTAAAACATTACTGTGCTATCAACATTCTTCTAGTCCTAAATCCAAAACACAGTATTATACCAGCTACTAGGAAGAAAATTAACTCTATTCCAGCCAAAATCAGGATACCCTCTAAGTCTTGCCTTCACCTAACTGCTGATGTTAGTGCTGGGTTTTTTGACACTAAAATATATCACTGTTGCTGGCACCACATTGTTTTATGCACCTGTTTCAGAAGTGGGACTAACAAACCATCCAAGTTGCTTTTAAGCACTCATTGTCTCCTCCAAAGTCATTCATTCCTTCCAAAACTAATTCTCCTGAATGTGCTGTGCACATTTTGCTACCAGTGACAAGCTCTCAGGAAGACACATAATCCACTTTGGTTTCTGCCACTTCTTCCAAAATGCTTTGGTATTCTAAAACTTGGCTTGCACTTCCCACAGTTTATGTAGCTCTACATTGTGATTCTTCTGTTTAACTTTTATTTTTCTAGACTCTGCTTTTGAGCTCAACATTTCTTCCCGAATCAGATCTTCATTTTCACATAACTTTGTACCTTGAGTTTTGCCAGAGAGGCTGGCACCAGAGATAGCTGCTGGAATCAACCTGGATTTGAAGTGCCCTGGCCCAGGTGATGGGCTTCAAATATTTTCATACGAGAAGGGTGAGTTTAATTGTAGTCATGAGAAACTGGTAACAGTTTCCGCAACATTTTCATTAAGGATTTAAAGTAGGAAGGGAAAGACCAGAAGAATGTTGTACACACAAGCAGAAATGGAGAATATAGGTTTTTATTCAGAGATACAAAGTAATGAGAGTGACACAAAGTAGCAATGGCAGGTAGTCTAGGGAAAGTGGGGAAAATTCAGAGCTAAACACTCAAAAGGGAGGCAGTCCATTCAGGAAAGTGATTTCCTCTTAGTTTCTCAGCAGTGTCCTCTGTTGTCGAGCCTGAATATTACAAACTTGCATAGCCTTACTTTATATACAGTCACTATTTTAATACAAGATCCTCTTGTCCTAGTACTTAAAGTACTAGTATTTAATAACTAGATTATTAGTTAACAGATAATCAAGTAATTTTCCTGTTCAAGCACACCTTCTAGTGTTTGCTTATTTAGTGATAATTGGCCCAGTATCAGTGTAAGCACAGAAGAGAACAGAGAAGATTACAGAAGCTATATCTAAAGTCATATTTACTTGTAGGATAGATCTCCAGACATAGTAATCAAAATCAGTAAACATAGATTCAAGTGAAATATTAAAGGTAAACAGTTCAAGGAACTACAGAGACTGCCAAAACATCATCCAGCATTAACCCAACAGTCCGTGACAGCTCAGCTTGTACAACACAAAAAAACCCTACACTTTCCTGTCCTACAGTGTGTCTGGGACTATTTCAATGCACAGCAAAACTGCAGTATCTGGAATGGTAATTACACGTGTTGCTTAGATAAAATTTTGAGGAAAAGGTTTAGTTTTTCTCAACCAAGTTTTCCTTGTAGCACATTAATTGAGCTTTCAGGGAGCTTTCTGTCTCCTGCTGAAATGCTATACAGTAAATCTTCTCACATTTTACCTTTACCTACAGCTACTTCCAAAAAAGCTGAGCATTTTATGGCATTAATTTGTAGTGAATTTCCATAACCTGAAACACGTGTCCACTAACACTTTTGAGACATCTTTTCAGATACTTTATCTGGTAATAATGAAAAGTATCACTTTGCAAAGAATGATTGGTATCCACAGCTCGTCTTTAGTAAAGAGCAAAATGGTGAGTATAAGTGTTTTCCTACAAACTGAATTACTTAAGTCCTTTTCAATTTAAATACAAAGGCCGGGAGGTATTTAATATAATGATAATGCTTTTTTAGAAAGAGAAGTGATTAAACTGAAGGAAGTCTGAATTTTGAATTGACCCAAAATGTGGAATTTTTTTTAAATAAATCACTGTGTAATTGTAGCATTTTTGAAATCTCATTAAAACTGATATTAAATAAACATTCTCCTTCAGTACTGAATATTCTTTCACATGTAGTCTTGAAGTAATTTAAATACTCCTAGGGGATATGAGAGGCTTAGGTCCTGTACTCTCATTCCACTGCACAATGTCATTTAATAATCTCAGTCTTACTGTGAAACCAGCTACAGAAACTTTCATCTGTTAAAAAAGAAATAAGAGGTGCAACAATAAAACCACAAAACAGTGAGGAGAAAATGGGATTTTTGTAATCCTTCTGGTTTAAATAATCAAAAGCTATAATAATAAAGGCAGTGAAATAATTTTCCTCACAATACATGACATAATAATATTGAAACGTGCAGATCTAATTTGCGAATGTTGTAGCTCTTTAAACATACACATAGAAGCTCCCTAAAGTTTCTCAGATGCTTTGTATTGAATATATTATTACTGCTTCCATTGGGCATACTGTCTTTCCCAAGGCAAATCATCTAGTAAGAGATAACTCTTCATTCACTATTACCATTCTGGATCAATAGTTCCGCTGATGAAGGGTATAAACTTGATTCCTAGATAAGGATTTTAATGTACTTTGTTTAAATATGAGAAACAAAAGGAAACAGTGCAGTAGAAACACATTCATCTGTTTCTTAGTGAAAAACAGAATATGAAACAAACACCAAGTTAGCATGACCTAGATGCTTGTGTTTCTGGTTATGGTTCTAAAGATTTTCTGAGGCACCAAATTCCTTCCTAAGTGCTTAGGCATTCAAGTTTTCACAAAAGGGACTTACACACTAAAATAGCTTTCTCAGCATGACTGTCTCAGGCCAGTTACCCTTTGAATGTCTTAAGCATCTTGAAGGTCACTGTTATCTGCCCACCTAATCAGTAAGGATTGTGGCACAACAGACCGTGACATCAAAAGCCTTATGCAACTTTTGCAGAAGGTCTGTGAAATGTGAGTGGGAAAGCTATAGCTGAGAGATAAAATATCTTTTTTTTTTTCTTTCTTTCTTTTGCTATCATAGTTAAGTTACACAAAAATCTGAAATAAAGAGCATACAATTGCAGGGAGGCTAGATCACTGTATCATACCCTGGTTTTGTTTTGGGTTTGATTTTTTTTTTTTTTTAGTAAAAGGATAATTCTTACCAACATTGATTTATGGGGAAGATAAAGAACTGAAGTAAAAGCCAGTGAAAACTTCTACCATTCCCAAATTCCTTTTGATGAACAAGTTATGTCTAAAACCTAAGCACAGGGATAAAAATTAAAGCATGGATGCCTATACATAATTGGTATCTCTTGTGCATTTATCTTCTATGCTGTAAATACATCCAGACAGGAAATAATGAGAGTTCTATCTATAATAAATTGGAATCTGTGAAAAACTGAGAAAGAATAAAGGGAGACTAAGAAATACAGCGCATTTCCTTTGCCCATAATGTTTATTAAGGAATCTACATATACTAGTGAGTGCAGAAAACAATATCTGTAATAGCAATAAATAAGACACAGGGATAAAAAAAAAAAACCAAAAACAGAACATTGACAAAACTGTTTCAATAATCTTTAAATATATACGTTTTCCCAAATTTCAAATGCATCTCTTTAAATCTAAAGCACAGAAGGCATACTGCAAATGCAGCCAACATGCAACGGCCATAATTATTAAGAACAATATTATAAAATATTATGACTAAACTCGAGATTTTTGGAAATGTGAATCCCAAATAATAAAATGAAACCATAAAGTAGACAATAGTAACTATTGCTCCATAAGGGCACTCTTCATCACTTTGCCTTGGATACAATTTTATTCAATGCACTTTAATTGTAAGAGAATAAATAACTGTGATTTTAATTTGTTTTCCTGTTTTTTTATAATTATTTTATACTGATTTTGCACTGATTTATAATTTTTATAAGTCAGTACCATAATCATTTAGGGGAAAAATCAAAAAACAATGTCAATTTTTTTAAAAAAGTCCAACATGACTTTATTTGTTGTGAGGGTCTTTCAGATACTGTTAGAAGATGATACACGGAAGAATCATTTACAGTCATCTATGACCAGTCCCAGAGTCTTAGTGTGAAATTTCTGCTACATGGAATAGAAAGATTTGCACCATTTTATGACTGATGGACTTAGAGACAACAGAAGAAGTAATGTAAACCACTTTAGATATGACATATCTAAATGAAGGGACATTCACATCAAAACTGTTCTACAGTCACTGCTTATACAGACTGTGCATATGTGTGGAATATAAGACATTTTCTAGAACAAGACAGAAAAAATGCTATATTTTGAAAAGCTCTGGGGGACCTGAAACTGCACAGATCACCGCTTTCTCAGCTATTTTATTAGGAGTGGGGCATATAGTGAGTACAATTTTAGCTGTGGAATTTTTACATTTCTGAAATCCCTAGGAGCCACTGTTACTATTGACCACAGAGGGGCAGAATTCACTGCTGATCATTTTTGCAAACCCAGCTTAAACAAAAACCTGACAAAAATGGGTCCATACTATCCCTGCTCAAGATGACAGTTGCCCTTTCCTTTATGTTTATCTCAACATCACCACAATCAGAATTGAAAATGTGTTAGTCTGTTTTTAATGGTTAGGACCTCCCACAGAAGCCAAAAATAAATTTATTTGAATACCATACACAGAGGTAGGAACAGCTAAAATTACCCCATTTTGACATCTCTTTCTGTCCTTCTTTAAGAGTAATTGAAGATATTCTGTCCAACAGTAGAAAAAGTTTAACTTCTGAGCATCCTTCTGAGCAAACTTTCCTCATTCTATATGATATTGAGAACTGAGTATATTGTTGCATGGAGAATTGGAAATACAATATAGTTAGTATTGCTTGAGCAAATAGGTTACCACATAAAGTTTGGCTGTAGCAGCAACAGCTTACTACCACAGTGACCCTTGATGTTCTCACATGAGACAGATTTTTATTATCTCACCTAAGATTTGGGACTTACAATTTCTTATTAAATTCCCCTTGAGATTACTTTAAATGAAGTATATAGAAGGATTCTGCTCATGAGAAAAAACTGTTGTGTATCCCTGATATTGCTTCACTCTACAACTGTTAGAGCAGTTTCTTTTGTGGATGGTTTACAGCCACATTAGAACTCAAAACTATCTGATTAAAAGCCCAGCATCTGAGTTTTCATACAAAATTTTGAATTGCAATGAATTAGGCAGGGTAGCTTTAAAAGGAAAAGAATTGTTTTTTTCTCAAAACAGTTGGTATATTATTCAAATACATGTTTTTATAAATGGAATTTTTATATAAGTATTTTTTATGTAAATACATGTGAATGGAATATTAGGTAATAGAATTTTTTCATAGATTCATAGAATGGCTAGGATTGGAAGGGACCTTAAAGATCATCTAGATCCAGTCTTCCTGACATCTACCTCTAGACAAGGTTGGTCAAAGCCCCATCCAACCTGGGCTTGAACACTTCCAGGGAGGGGGCAGCCACATCTTCCTTAGGTAACCTGTGTCAGTGTCTTACCACCCTCATAATAAAGAATTTTCTCTTGATATCTAATCTAAATCTCCCCTCTTCGAGTTTTAAACCATTTCCCCTTGTCACCTGTGCAAAAACCCTACCCCACCTTTCTTGCAGGCCTCCTTAAGGTATTGGAAAGCTGCTAGAAGGTCATCTCAGAGCCTCCTCTTCTCTCCAATCTCTTTGAGATTGGTTGGTGATTTTTAAAAGGCTGTCTATAAAGAAAATAAAACCAGAAAGTTCCTAAGTATATTTATATATTTTACCATGAGCTGTTTCTGCCTAAGTTATAAGCAATACTCCTCCCTTTCTTTTGCTAACTTATCTGGAAAAGAGTACAGTACTGTTGAATTTTTAAAAGAAAGTTAAAACATTTAATACTTATTTTCACATGAAAGAGAATATTTTTTTGCATATATGATGCCTCTAGGTATGAAGACTTTTTAAGCCTTTGGTTCAGGCCTGTGTTTAACAACAGTGCACAGAATAATATTTGAGACTAACTTCTATTAGATTTTTTTCTTTAAAATTTGTTCAGTTAAACTGGAACAAGCATGAAAATCAATCTCACTTAACATTGGGAAGAAAAGTAAGTCATAAATAAGCAGGAAATACAGTTTCCACTTATCTATTTTGTTATTACATATTCATAAAACATACAAAATGTATTTTTCATCTGTATCTTTTGAAGAATATTTGAGGGTTTTACCTTAACAGCCAGTTTTATTTTTTCCTTAGCTTTACCAGACCTGTTATAAATATCTCAAAATGAATGGAAGTTTTAACTCATCACTTAACTATTTCTTACTATGTCTTCATTTCACAGTAGTATGTATCTGCTTCCAATACTGCCCAGATTTCCTGATTTACTGAATTCAAGAATTAACATTATGCCTAGTTACAATTCTGATAACCAGGGCTTTTGACAGTCTTTTTTTCTTTTCCTGACCTTACCAAAAAATTGTGACCTGAAAAATAAATTATCACTTGCTTGTAAGTCACGCATATTTTGTATTTTCATTTTTCTTCTGAGACATTGAATTACTGTCTAGATTTAATTACAGATTCCACAATAAAAAGAATTGTAGTGTGTCCTCAAGGCTAAAGTGCCATTTTTGATTGAATCTTGTACTTAATTTTCACTTCTGACACAAGCCACAGCTTTTGTCAGGAAGAATTTTTGTTTGAATGTTAGTTTTTATATATTACGAGAGAAAGCTGTCTGATGCATTCCCTTAACCCAGCAACATAGTCAGAAGCATTCACAACTGTTGTGAAACAGCTCAAGAAATCAGCTATTTGGAATGCTAGAAGATCACACCAGAGGTTTCAAGAGTCTTTTTAAAGCTCCTTTCTTCCCAAGAAAACTTCCCTTCCATGTATCTCTGTCACAGGATATACAGAGAACCATTAGGCAACTAGAAACAAAAATTGCCCCACTAGATCAGTACAACATTTATAAAAGTGACCAGTCCATGATATTTCAGATTGACTGAATGACAGTAGGTGGGTAAAAGTTCATTCTTGCTGCACATGCACATTAATAACTGCAGTTCTGCAACATCACCAAAGATAAGTATTTCTTTTTTGTAATTTGCAGTGCATTGCAAAGCAAAGGAGTACTGAAAAAAATGAAAAAAACAAAAAAAAAACCACCCCACTATTGAAATTCAACAGTTCAACAATAAATTCAATATATTCAATAAATTAAATAAATTCAATAAATTCAACAATAGCAGTTCACTGCTACTTCTCAGTGAAGACTCAACCTTTAACATCCTCAGAAGATAGTAGTGAATCTAAAAAATGAGTCAATATCCTACAAGCCAGGGCACATTTTATCTTCTGTGTCCATGGTGGAAGGGTCACTCTAGGAAGCAGCCCAACAAGCTGTCTTCTTGTCCACCACACCATGTGTCTCTAAGAGAAGATGGGATAAAAGGTCTCAGGCTTAGTTCCTCTATAGAGGAGTCAATGCTATAGAGCTGGAGAGAGATAATGTTTTTAAACTGAAAGAGTGCAGATTTGATTAGATAGAAGAAGGAAATTCTTTACCATTAAGGTGGTGACACACTGGAAGAGTGGCCCAATTAAGCTGTGGCAGCCCTACCCATGGAAGTGTTCCAGGGCAAGTTGGATGGGGCTTTGAACAACCTGATCTAGTGGGAGATGTCCCTGTCCAAGGCAGGGAGGTTGGAAGTAGAATCTGTATAGGTTCAATCCAAACCATTTTATTGATCTGTGAGTCTACACTTCAGCCTGCACTAAGCAACAAGGTGGACTCTACCTTTAAACCTGACCTCATTATTCTGCCTGAGGTTTTCACCACATCTACTGAATGAATGGACATATACTGAGATTTAACATAGACTGCTCAGGGAGATGGAATCACCAGCCATAGAAGTATTTAAAGACCATCTGGATGATGCTCTTCAGGGCCTGCTCTAATGGGCAGGGTGATACAGATATCGACATATATTTTTTATTTATTTTATTGAGGGGATGTTGGTGGTTAGATGCAGTGATCTTAGAGATCTTTTCCAACTGTGACACTTCTGTGATTCTGTGTAATGCCTGAATTTGAAATACAAAATATAAATACACTGTAAAACATAAAAATACAGATATATAAAGAATAACTAGATGGGCACCATAAGTTGCCTTTTGTCACGCAGGAAACGTGCAGAAGAGCAAATGTCAAATTTAGATGCTAGCCACTCACTGGGTCTACTTGAGTCTCAAAGAGGAAGACCTAAACCACTTTCCTTTCCCCCCTTTTACAATTAATTATCATAATACCAAAAGTTACCCCTGCATTGGTAAGTTTCTGGCATCTTCAAGGGACGGAACTTCATAATGCAAATGGGTAGTAAACAACTTCACCAAATCCTCCAAAAATGAGAGCTTCTGGAAAGCCATTTCACCAGACCTGGAAAGCTCAGGCTGGCTGTTCCCCTGAGCAGCAAGTCCTGATATGGTGCCACAAAGGAAACTTCAGGCCTTTAACTTGATAAATGAACACATCTGACCTTGCTGATAGGCTTGCAGAAGCTTTCAAGGTGGAAAATTAATCTCTATATTTTCTCCAAATTTTAGTTTATTTTGTTTATGCAGAGCTGAGCCATTTTATTTCAAACACTAAATAAATAGATTTTGGTCTATTCCCTTGGCTTCATTTAGCTTAAAATGATTTAGGAATATTATAGAAATGCTTTAAAAAATATTATTTTCAGCAATGCACTCTACAGGGAATACACTGTTCTCTTTTGAAGTATTATGTTTTACTTCAGCCCTGTACACATTTAAGGAAGAATATTTAGTTCCTAACCCAAACCCCAAAGAGTCAGTGGAAAGAATTCCCACTGATCAACGTATCTTAAAAAGAGACAGGAAATTCTTCCCACAACAAAGGCTCATGATGAGGAAACAGAATGCAAATTGTTTTACAGAATGCGACTGAGACTGTAAATGAATATTCATATTATAATAGATATATTATTGCATTTTTAGGTGGCATTCTATCATAGCACATCAATAGCACATCCTGATAAGCTAATTCCAAAAAAAGAAACATTAACTAGTCTACTAAAAAACCTGGATTGCTTAATACTACAAGGAAAATACAGTCAAAGATATATTTATATATTTAATCTTCATCATGTTGGCCAGACCAGTTCAGATGGTTAGAGCTTGCTAAAGGGAGAAAATACAAAGAATATGAAACATTTTTCCTGGTATCTAATGTATCTCCACAGAAACTGATCATTGCTATCTTGAATATCACATAGGAGAGTGTATGGCACACACGTGTCCCAATCTGAACGTGTTAAAAATAACGAAAACAGGGTAAGTAAACAGAAATATTTTTAAGCTTTAAGACAGAAAAGTAAAAAAAGGCGAGTGCACACAGATACGCACCTCTAGGTATGGGATAGAAGAGTCACTCATCCTCTCTCTGCAAGTGATAAACTTTTTAAATGAAAGATAGGAAGCCAACTTGCAGCATTTATAGTAAGTTAATAATAATGGCCAAAATATATTTTATAGTTATTTAATAGCTTAAAAGTAGGAGAACACTATTAAAGTTTCAGAACCATTTCTCAAAAAAACAGAAGTGCTAAGGCTGAGGCTGCTTGTGTTATCACAATGCAGTCTTTTGCAAATTCTTTGTGATACATATTTTTACAAAGTTACATACTTAGTTTTGCAAGATTACTTTCTGAGGAACAGAAGCAATATCTTATCATAGGCAATGTAAGCTTTCCATAGCACCAGTGATGTTGCCAGCCTTACTTGTAAAAAAAAAATAAAAAAAATAAAATTACAATTCAGCAGAATACATACTAAAACATTGAGTAGCCATGTATTCTCTTTTCCACTCACCTGCAAGGACACAAGAAGATTGAATGGGAAAAAAACTTCAAACTATACTGAATAAAACATACATTTAAAAAATATTCATGCTTTCAACTAATGGTTGTGTCATTTTTTCAACCAAGCTCTCCCACAAAAAGTGTTCAAAATTAAGCAAAACTATAACTATGTTCAAACAATTCTAGCACATACTCTGATTCTAAAATACATATATGTATTAGATGGTTAAACAATTAAAAACATTTGTCTAGGAAGCAAAATAAATAGCTTTTAAATTGCAGGAACTCTCCATCACCAAACTGCAACTTTTTGGCTGTTTTAATAGAAGATAGGAAAGATGTTTTGGCAAGAACCCATGCTGAACAATAGATTCATACAATTGTAGCAGCAAACTATCTGATAGTACATAATTAAACTTTGATTAATGGATTCAATTTAGACACTACAATTATTTTTGCAAAGACTGTAACAAGCAGAAAGAGTTATACAAGGTTTTTTTCTATGCAAATTGCAATATTTCTACTTAAATCAGGCTTGGACTAATTCTCTTCTAGATTTTCTTTTACCCATCCCTGACTAATTTTATGCACAGGTGGAGCTTACTTTTATCTTTTTTGTGTCTGAATTGTTATTCATGCTTCAAGTTAATTTCAGCTTTTATTCTTAAAATTTGCTTTGTCAGAATACTCTGAAATCTTCTTCAGTCTTGCAGAACTTAAGAATCTAAACCTCAAAGCAAATACTTCAACCAGGTCTCAGACACTACCTCAGCTTTTCCGTATTGGGAAAAATTTACACAGACTGCTGTATAAATTGTACCAATAACTGTATAGCTGGAGTGCTATATAGTGCTACTTAAATGTCCACCTACCTAGCAATGCATAACTAAGACATCTGCAGGAAAAACTTCCACAATACTCATTTTATATATTTGAAATAAATTGGTTTATAGCAAGCCTTTTAACAGATTGCCTGCTACATTGTGGCCATCATTCTTCAATGAATATGTCCTGATTATTAGCAACTATGCATCAGTAACTGAATCTTCATCTAAATGGTTGTCCTAAGAGTATTTACTGCCAGATTTGTTTTGTCTTGCTTCACAGATGACACTTATTCACTCAGTCTCATCACTGCTCCTGTCTTTCCTCTGTTATATCCCATATATAAAGTTTTATTAAGCTTTTGAGAAGCAGAAGTAGCTGCTTTTCCTCTAGGAGTCACTAATTCTTTGCAGGACTTTGTTTCCAGCAAAGCATTTGAAAATTGTTTTGCATATGGGTTTTCATTCCTGGAAGCTTGAAAATTCAGACCACCTTTTTTAGTATTTCTGGACAGCAACAAAAGTTGCTCACTCTCAAAAGCTAATTGCAAAGTTCTAGAAACTGTATAGTACATTGCAGTGATTTCATCAAGGTTTTTTGTATAGTATGTGCACAGTGAAAACACACTGTTCAAAATCAAACTAGAACATATTCACTATCCAGCATGCATGAACACATTTCTGTCCAGCAACATCGGTTGATAAGATAGTAAACTAAGAATGGAAAAAACAAGTATCATCAATTTTACTTCTAAACTTCCATTGATTTTTCCAGTATCAAAATTAACTTATGTAGAAAGTGATCACTGTGTTGCAGTAACTTTCAATTATTTAAAGAAAAATTGATAAGAGAAAAAAAAACCAAATCAATTAAGATACGTAATGAGTTGAAAATGCTTTCAGTCATATAGCAAAACTCATAATACATTTTTTCAGAAGATGTACCTTCTTTTGCTAATTAAACTACTTGAGTCCAAGAAATAGAACTGAAATACAAATTATTCAGCAACATGTCCACAATCCCTTGCTCCAGCTTTTATGTGTGGCAAGAAAGTATCACAGATTGAATATTGGTTGTCTTTTAAAAATTAATACATGTATGAAAGCACTCCTTGATGAGATTTGGAAATCCCACTGACATACTGCATAGGCCACTGGTTGCTAACGCAGCTCATTTTCACTTCACTTCTTAAATTGGGTTTTGCTTTCTTTGATTTCAGACAATTTTGGGGTGGGATATAAAATAACTGT
The DNA here is from genome assembly GCF_036169615.1 of Heliangelus exortis. Taxonomy (NCBI): domain Eukaryota; kingdom Metazoa; phylum Chordata; class Aves; order Apodiformes; family Trochilidae; genus Heliangelus; species Heliangelus exortis. The sequence continues at coordinate 110,257,808 of NC_092423.1, read as the reverse complement.
TCCATTTCACACTTCTTTCTTTGCCAAACTTGTTGCCCTGGTCTAGACATATGGATCATGATAAAGATAGTCACATACCTAACATTTTCAGAGTGTTGGGTTTGTTTTCTTTTGGATTTGTTTTTTCTGTTTTGGTTTGGTTGTTTTGTTGATGTTTTTTTTCTTTTTCTTTTTCTGGTTTCTTTTTTACTTTCCCTTCTCCCCTGCCATTTTAGCAAGGAATATGTGATGTTTGTCACATTAGCTACAGGAATCTTTAATTGACTTTCCAGAAGACACCCGACTCACAGCTTTTCTTGATTGCTTTATTTCCCATTTCAAATGAGTCTGTCTAATTAAAAAATGAAAAAGAACGTTTCCAACCTTTTCCACTCCAAAATGTCATTGTTTTAGCCATCCCTCCTGCCTGCACCTCTCATTTCCTCACGCTCCTCATGCTCTGCAGCTGCTGATAGTTCTCATTTTCCTCCTTCACTGGCTTTTAACAGTTCAGTAAGCAAAAATTCTGCAGCTTGTTACTCCTGGGAATCAGTTTCCTCCAACACAGTCCTGTTACAGTGCTATATCTTTACTTGGCTCCTGTCTTACAAGCTGAATTTCTTCCAAGGTTTCTGTTTTATGAAAATTTTTAGGTTAGTGTATTCTTTTCAGCTGGGCAGCTATTACACAGTGGCAGCCATCGTCCTCCAAGCAATTTCAAGCTTACACACCAGAGGTTCTTTTGCTCAGACCAATCAACTCAGGAGCTCAGCATAAGCCCAAAAGATGTGAGTCTTGAAGGAGATTTTAGGCAAAAATTTAGTACGTAAGAAAAGAGTTCTGCTACAGACATGAAAGGAGAATCAAAAGGAATGAACTGGGTGAGAAATGCAGACTAAGACAGTAGCATTAAGAAGATAAAGCGGAACAAAGTATGAGACACCAGAGGAACAGGGAAGAAACAAGATCTCAGTAGAATATATTTCTGCTTAAAAAGCTCAGAAAGGATTCTATATGCTTTGCTTCAGAAACCTTGAACCCCACTGGTTTGAATTATTTTATTGATTCACAGGAAACCACATTACCTTGTAATGTGATATTTAGTTTGCAGTTTTCTCAATCATTGGGCACCACCTGCTACAGAGAACATGGAAAGAATAAGTTACTAGGCATTTGTGGTGCTCTTTTCTAAGAGTAGAAATTATTCTTTACCTCTGGAGAGCTTTCTTTACTTGTTGGTATTATCAACTGCTACAAAAAAAAATTAACTTCTTTTTCTACCCCTCTACTCCAAAAGATCACCTCTCAGTTTTGTCCTTCTCTACTTCCCATCTACACATAAAAACATCAGTTACTTCAATATATACAATTATTTTTGGGGACATAAAGAAATGGGAAGTCCAAGTATATAACACTGAAGTCTTTCTAACCCTTTAAAGTAAAAAAAAAAGACAACAAAAAAACAGCCCAAAGCAAGATCCAGCAAAAAAACCCCAACACTGCATATGCACAATATTAGGACTGAATGCCTGGCAAGGTAGTCACTCCCTGAACCAGCACATTTCTCTGAGTTCCATTAAGTCAGCAATTTTGAAGCTACCACATGAAGTTTTCCAGTGAATTATTTTGATTTGTTATACTTTCCTCAGACTATATGGTCAGATTATTACTATGAGTAGCATGGCAATAAGCATAACCATTTGCCTTTCAACACACGGTCCTATAGTGTAGAAATGGCCTTTATAGCTGATCACATACATCTTCCAGATCAACATGGCACAAGCTTATGTTGATATAAGACCAAGTCCAGAAGTGCTGAGGACTGTAGATTCTTATAGTCTGCTCTTGGGATCCAGAAGCACAATTAAATGATGAAAAAAATACTATGGCTAAACTTGGCTAAGCCTAATACAAAACAAGGCTTTTGTATTTGCCAAAAAATGTATAGCTCTTATTTTCCTAGTACAGACAAATCCCTGAAAGTTTCATGTAACCCATAGATACAGTATTTATTCCTCTGTTTTTGCCACTATGCTTCAGTATTTCTATATATAACCATTTCTTGTATGTTTTTTCTTATCTTGACTGGGGAAACAGACACAGAATGGGAGCCCTTAGTTCAAGAGGTCCATTACAGCAGGGTAGAATGATAATGGACACAGAGGACTCAACATTTTCACTTACCTCAAAGCACTTCTGCTTTCCAATGCGACAATTACGACCAACTTTCATCCTTCTTACACTTTACAGAACCACATCTTGTACTTTACTAGCATAGGGCTCCCTGAAGCAAGAAGATGAGATCTATAAAACCTCCCAAAAAGCAGAAATATTTCATCATCATTCTTCCTTATTGCTAATAAAAATAGTATGCTTATTTTTATGCTTTTATCCTATAAAAAGATCTTCTATTACCTGAATGCTCACATTTCTACATTTTGCTTTCAGTTTTTGCAGTATTCTACCCCAAGAGCTATTGGTTTTCAAAGTTCATCTGATCTTCCTATTAACTTCCAAAATCTTTTCCTTTCACACAAAATGTAGTATTTTAATTTGACACACTTGCCTTGCAACTAATCTTCCCTTTTGGCTTTGCTCTGCTCTGATTATGGCTCCCATTCTCCTTCTACCTCTTCACAATGAATTTAACTAAATTAAACAGAATCTGGACCTGAAAACTACAATAGTCTTAACATTGAAGGATATTTGAGAGGAAAATGGGACTATTGATTTGTTCTCTAGTCATCTACTGACCTTTTAGGTTTATTATTAAATAGAATTATGGCTACTACTAAATACATAATAAAGGCAATACTGAGTAAAACACCAGTTCTGCAGCCACTGTAGGTGAAAATTTCTAAGACTGGAGAGGAGTCCAACCAAAAAGTCAAGTCATTTGCTGGTAGGAATGACTTGCATAGGTAACTAGGTAATAATAACAAGTGTTAAGCATAACAAAACTCTACCATGCTTTAATATTTAACAAGTAAAACATTGTACTGCAGGTGAAACAATAAAGTATTTCACATTGCAGTGGTTAAAAGTTTCTAGCAGTTGTTTTAAAAGACACGCTTTTGAACTCATCATTTTTTTGTATCAGATGCTTTTAAGAAGGCACACTGGTGGCAGTGCATGTTTCCTCATATTAGTATTTTATAGTACTTCTTTTATGATTTTTCCACACCTTATTTTACACTTTTTAGTTATTTTTAATGATGAATAATACAGAAAAAATCTTTTCCCAGAAAAAGAATGCACACAATGCTATACAGAAGAAAAAGACTCAGGAGTCCTCTATTTTTTAAATTAATCCCTCAGCTCACAGACACAATTTCAGGTTTTCTGGATGGAACCTCAGCCAACAGACTTCCATTAATATCAAACCTCTTTTAGATGCTGAAGAAGCAGCACTACAGATAAGACTGGGATTCAAAATTTAGAATGCTGTTTACAGCCATAATTAACAGCAAAAGTTGGATGATATCCAGAGCTGCAGTCCTTAGTTTAAAATCTGCCTATAACTGAAGGATCTATATTAAACCAAAGTTAACCCAGAATACTGTTTTAATGCAGAGTATTCTGAACTCATTTTAAGAGAGAGAGTATACTGCAGACATAAAATGTAGTGTGTTCTTTTGGAAATCCTTCATTTATTTTTTTCTGTTGCAAAGCTTCAGCTATAAAAGTTCCATTCTTTCTAAGAGTGAAATGGAGGAAAGGAAATTATTACCTGTATGTAAAAAAAAAAATACTTTCTTAGAAATTGAAGTTTTGCATCATAACATCCAGAAACACGGGGAATTAAGCAGAAATTGCCTTTTACATCACAAATACTTCTTCAGGTATTTCTGTAGAAAATGGACCAAATTATTCAGGGCACAGGCTTTCAATTTGGCTTAGCAGACATGTGTTGCTTGCAACCTTGTAAGAATTTTACTTATAAAATCTAAATAGTTCAGCTTTATGGTGAATGGTAAGCCCATTACAGCTTGCTCATTTTTCTAGACCTTTTATGTACATGAGAACAGCATCCTATGGCTATAGGGGTGGTTAGATTTCTCTCTAGAATTACTTCTTAAGGCCTCTTGATGCACTGCAGTTTTACATATATGTTTTATTTTAACATATCCAAAGTCCTTCGATACGAGATGTGATCTCAGTGACAGGAAAAGATAAAATAGATAAATAATAAAGATAAAACAGCAGTACAGAACAGAATTGTGGATGTGCCTCAACAGGCTTAAAAATCAGCCAGGCTTAAAAATCATCCGAATCATTGTGGCCCCATAATATCTAGCAAAAAGTTGTAAAATCAATGAGAATAGTATACCAGAGAGAGTATACCAGAGTTCTTAACCAGAGGCAAGTCTCCAGTGAGAAAAAACATCTTCCACCTCTTCCACCTGCATTACTGCCTTCAACCACTGAGGATTGTGTTGTGAAGTATTTCATGTCTAAACCAAAATACTTAAACTAAACTGAAAATAGGGATATTTTTATTAAATTCCTAATTTTTCAACTTCTTCAGACAAAAAATAAAAAAACAAACACAGACACAAAAGCAAAAAACATTAAATACACTTGAAATAAAGCATGTTACACGCATATGTAAAAACCAAAAAAGTTTTAAAACTCAAACCAATCAAAGCAAACCCAAACAGAAAAAGCACATAACTGACAATTGCAGCCAAGTACTCCAGAGTGAAGGAAACAGTAAAACTGAGACAACCACAACTAATTGTACGTAAATCTTCAGTAAAGAAAACATACAGCTATCACTGTGGAGATGAAAAAAATTAGAAAGTATTCTGTGACGCAGTGGAATTTAAGGAGAGATGTCTTTCTGAGGTTGAACACAGGTGCTCAGAAAGCTGAAAAGCCCTTTGCTGAGTGGAAATGGGGCCCTATTAAGAAAGGCAGAACTGATGGAGATGAAATCTTAAGCTAAAAGGAGGAGCTAGAACAGTGAAGCAACATAATTAGGAGATCTTTGGAGCATGGAGCTGAGGTCATCAGATCAAAGAGTATACAGAGTTTCTGGTATACATATATTATATTTAATTCTGTTTTCATATACCATTTTTCTCCCCATAGAGCCTTTGTTTAACTGGCTGTGCTGGCCAGGTTGTGCCCCCAGGATGAATTTCTCAGTCACCAATGAGTATCCCTGGGCAGCACAGGGTAGTTCTGTATTTCAGGCATTTCTACACTGACACAGCCTCATAGTCCATGCCTGGTGCTGGATGAGAAACATAAACCACAGGTGTCACCTGCAACTCCCAAGTGCTCTCATAATATTCTGATAATATGATTCAGTCAATGGGATTGCAAAATGATTTGTTTACTCAACTACTAATGGAGGCCTGTTTTGAACAAAAAATCTACTACAGCATGCAAAATAGTCCAAAATAAAGACCTGACAATTTTGATGATTTTGGCCTTATTATACTTCTGCGTGGATTTTATATGTATGCAAAAGGAACATATGCAGCAGGTATGTTATAAAAAGAAATCTGTAAATATAATTGAGCATCCCTAATCTATCACAGAAGAAAACAGCTAATGAAAATATTCTGAAAAAAAAGAATCTTTCAGGTTTTAAATAAACATGGCACACTGATGCTATGTGGAAAGGACATGGTGCATTACTGTGCCTTTTGCTAGTACTGTCTACCTATGTGTTCAGTTAGGTGTTTTGGTTTTTGATAGATCGTTGTGCAATTACAGATTTTATCCACCTGAATATGGATCAGAATTTGCATTAAGGTTGCACACAGAATCTTACTGTTGCTGACTTTCTTACCCTCTGACTCACACTCTTTCTTACACTGATATTTAATAAACCTTCCTATGTCACATTATCTAAATATGTAATTATTGATTCAAAGCATGAAACATATTATAGAATTTACTGCAATTCAGACAGAGAAATTGGTTGTTGAATAGAATCCTCTTCAGCAAAATTAACTTATCAGGTAAAGATTATAGAATGATGTTTGTAATCAGAACTAAAATGCTTGGGATCCTGCATCACTATCCCGAAGTCAGGAAAGGATAGGTCCAAAGTGCAAGCTAAGTGCATAAGCATTTAGAACTACAGGAGAAAATGCATCTGTATAGAAAACTGGTGCACCAAAGGATAACAATTTCTTCTTCTTGTGGATTTCCTTCTCATTTGGAGACTATCTCTGTCCACAAGATGCATCCAGTAACTACCATTGTCATTTAATTACTTCACATACAGAGCTCTTTTCCTGTGCATATGCAAGATTACTGGTTTCTTTTACTGTCCATTGGTGTACCACTGAGACTTCTTTTGTAATTAGAATAATTCAAAGGACAGTATGTTAGCCACCTAAGTGACTCACGCAGAGCCCGGACTTTTTCTGTACATCAATATGCATCGTTTTCTGTCACTTCTGGAGTGCTTGATTATAATTCTAGACATATTCAATCAGAAGGCGTTCTGAAGAGATTTTCATTTCAATTATGCATGCCTCATTATCATACTTTTAGTGAAGCAGAAAGTACATTACAAGGTGAGAGTCAAAAATGACACGATAAAAAGCAAAAAGTGTATCTCAGTAAAAATTTCTTAATTTGGCTGAAATATTATTAGTTCATAATAATAATAATCATCATCCTTTCTATAAGACTGCATTTTTACATGGCATTTTACAATCAGCTCTTCAGAGCATATTTCACAGGATCAGGTATGGTATAAAGCTTCAGGAAAGAAAGCACATAATTATCACTACGGAGACAAAAAATTAGAAAGTATTCTGTGATGCAGTAGGATTTAAGGAGAGATATATTTCTAAGGTTGATCATAGGTGCTCAGAAAACTGGAAAGCCCTTTGATGAGTGGAAATGGGTCCCTGTTAAAAGAGGCAGAACTGATGGAAATGAAATTTTAAGCTAACAGGAGGAGCTAAAACAAGAGTGAAGCAACATATAATTAGGAGAACATTGGAGCGTGGCACCGAGGTCATTAGATCAAAAAATACATCATGGTTTGGAAGAGAAAGAGAGGAAACCTGACTCAGAAGGTAAAAGAGAACAAAAAAGGAACAAAGAGAGAAAGGATAGGTATGAAGAGACAAAGTGAAAAAACAGTTGGGGAAGAAGAAATATCTACCAAAGCAGGATCACCCAGGGCAGGCCACACAGGAACACATCCAGGTGGGTTTGGAAAGTCTCCAGAGGAGACTCCACAACCTCCCTGAGCAGCCTGTTCCAGTGCTCCTTCACACTCACAGTTAAGAAGTTTCTCCTCATGCTGAGGTGGAAATTCCTATGTTCTAGCTTATGTACTATGACAAAACAAGAGAGAAAACTATGCTTAACAGTAAGACTGTTTTTACAGAGCAAAAGACAGGCAGCACAGATTGCAGATGTCCAGAACATGGCAGATGGAGACACAGTGTAGATACCTTTTATTTTCACCCTCCCCCCCAAAAAAAATCTGAATGCAAAGATGATGCTATTATGTGAACAGAAGACACAAAAGAGAGAATATTTTTTTTAGGTAAAGATTTTATTAATATACTCATAGGAAAAAAAAAAAACAGAAAGGAATATTAAATAAATACATATTTCTTAATATAAATAAAAAAGGATAGAAATTGCTAAGTAAAGGAAGGAAAGAGAAAAGAAAGGAAGTGATAAAGAGGAACAGTAGAGATGTGTTGTGAAGATGTAAAAAACCTGCTGACAGAAAACAGAATACATTAAAGGCATGGGGAGGTAATAAAAGCCAGAGGAGAAGGAAAGCTTCTGTAAAGGTATCAAAAAAACTGAATTTTAAAAGATTATTCACATGCAGAAACCAGATATGTATGAAGAAACCACACTGATGGATGGTGTCCCTGGGAAAGGTGTCCCTGCCCCTGGCAAGGGAGTTGAACTAGGTAATCTTTAAATATTCCTTAAAACCCAAACCATTCTATGGTTCTCCCCTAATTTCTAAGACGTTGTGAACAAACCTTAAATACCATCAGAAAATGGGTGTGCTGTTGAATAAGAGCCAAACAATTTAATGGGAGAGTGAAGATATAACCATACAATATGCATTAAAAATGCAGTAAAAGAAAGCTCTGCAGAGAAATAATTGAGCCATATTGCCATATAATGCATGTTTGACAAATGTGAAATATATAAGCTAAACACAAATTCTGATGCTACAAACATATTAAAATATCTTTAACAGACTTAAGTACTGATCTGCACCCTTCTGAATTCTTTTCCAGAATAAAAGACTTCCCTTAAAGCATTTAAAAATAGTGGATACTTCTAAAATTTGCCAAATTAATGGATCTTTAAGGTTATGGACTAGCAGTAATTTCAAACCAATTCTAATGTCAAAGTTTGATAGGAGACATGATGAATCAGAACAGACACAACTTCTGCATTAAAATCAATTTATGATGGTAAAAAAGGTGTGGAATAAATAAGCCATCTCAACAAATAGGAAAGGGCATAAAGACTGCAGGAAAAATGAGAAGTGATGAGGTTGTTTGCATGACAGAAAATGGTGTTCTTCCTACAGATACAGCAAAAACAATGCAAAACCTTGTGTACTTCATTATTCATTACATTTTTCTTCAAAATGTCAATTTACTTTACCTAATGTACTTACAGTAAAAGCAGTGTGGGGAAAAAAAGACAAAATAGCACCCCAACTATTAAATCACAATACGATACAAAACCATACAATAAAATAAAATAAATCAAACCTTTAGAATGATCCGTGGCTGGGAGAACCCTTTTAGAAATTGTTGGTGCACACAGGACAATAACCACTTAAAAGAAATTATTTCAGTTCTCAAATCTAGAATTTTGCTCAAGAACCATAGAAAAAAATAAGAAATAAATTTTAAAAAGTCAATGAAATCTGTATTTATCTGGGTGGGAACTGCATCAGGTTCCAGTATCAAGCAAGTTTGACACAGAATCATAGAAATACACTTCTGACCTGGTAGTGAACATAATACAATTAATAGCTGTTAAATCTTTTTTAAAGGAAAATATTATTGTTTTCCAAATACTCTAATGTGTACATTGACACTTCTTTTGGTAAAAAAAATTAAATCACTAAGTCAGTCTTCCATGGCAGCCAAAAGAGATTTCTTTGTAAAGAAGTGAAACATTAGTGTACGTAGATCTTTAATTACCATTGACTATCTAACAAGAACAAAGATAAAATCCAATTTGCTTGTCTGTTCATCCATCTTTCTAAACCAGTTCTGCTCAGTTCCAACAGGGTAATGGCAGGTATGTTTACTATATAAAATTATTTATAACAGTGGAATTTAAGAAGTAGAGCAAAATCTTCTTCACTTTTCTGGAAAGCAATTACAAGACAATTAAAACCAAAGGGAACTTTCTCCTACTCCTTTATCATAACAACATATACTGAATTGGAGAGTAAACCTCTACTAGAATTATGACAGCATTTCAAGGTCCATGGGTCTTTATCAGGCTTTTAACTGGAAGACATTCAATTAATTTTACCTGTGCAAATCTCATAATTGCCCCAGTCTTTCTTGAAAATAAGCATTCTCAAAACGTTCAAGATGTGTAATAAGCATTTTAGCCACACTAAAAAAAATTTAAAATTAAAAAAAAAAGCACTTGGAATGAAATCTAAATAATTATTAATTAGATTTAGATCAAGAAAATGTTGTGCCCTTACAATACTTCAGAAAATGTATGTTTCTCACTAAAATAAAGATCCTACAACCTTTCTAGAGTACTAAAAAAAAGTCTATCCAGTGGGACATCCAACAAAGAAAAGTTTTAATAGTAAATGAATAGCGAAACTAAGCTCCACTGAGATTCAAACTTTTTACTCAAAATAAATGAAAGCAATGAAACCTTAAAGAGGTCTTGATATGGCGATATTTGAGGTCTAGAGGGTTTTTTTATTGTTTCACAAATCACTTGAATTTTATACTATTTGTATCTTTTTAGGAGAAATCCAGAACCCATCCCTCTGGCTAAGCTTCTGTGGGAAAAAAATCCCCGCAATTCTGTTGTGTTACTGATCTTTACACTAAATCCAATTTTATAATTTATCCAATATCAGAAGCACCTTACTTCCTTCTCCGGACCTCCAAGATAGATACACATTTTATCTTAGTGTACAAATAGCAAATTAGAAGAGAGAGGGACTGGTGTACATCTTAGATCTGTCACATACCACAAAGGATTTCCTAATTCCCTCTTCAAATCTATTTTTCCTGCTGTGCCATTTATTGTTTATCTGTCTATTGCTTAGGACACCTCTTCGGTCAATTCAGAGAGAATACATGCCTATTACAAAAAAAAAAACAAACAAAAAAAACCCAAAAAAAACCCCAAAAAAACAACAAGCAATGGCATCCAGCACAAATTGTGGCAGAAAACAAGGGAATGTAAATGTATGGTACACTTGGCCTATGTCCTAAAAGCCAGAAGCTTGCCCATAACATAAACTCCATGATCTTGGTTATGTAAGAAAAGGAAAAGCGTGATCAGACAGGGACCTGGGAGTCTGGATTGACAGGAAGCTGAACATGAGCCAGCAGTGTGCCCAGGTAGCCAAGAAGGCCAATGGCATCCTGGCCTGTGTCAGGAACAGCGTGGCCAGCAGGTCCAAGGAAGTGATTCTGCCCCTGTACTCAGCCCTGGTGAGGCCACACCTCGAGTCCTGTGTCCAGTTCTGGGCCCCTCAGTTCAGGAAGGATATCGAGGTCCTGGAGCAGGTCCAAAGGAGGGCAACCAGGCTGGTGAAGGGACTCGAGCACAGATCCTATGAGGAGAGGCTGAGGGAGCTGGGGCTGTTCAGCCTGGAGAAGAGGAGGCTCAGAGGAGACCTCATCACTCTCTACAACTCCCTGAAAGGAGGGGGTAGCCAGATGGGGGTTGGTCTCTTTTCCCAGGCAACTCTCAGCAAGACAAGAGGGCACGGTCTCAAGTTGTGCCAGGGGAGGTTTAGGTTGGACATTAGAAAGAATTTCTTTACTGAGAGGGTGATCAAGAATTGGAATGGGCTGCCCCAGGAAGTAATGGATTCTCCATCCCTGGAGATACTTAAAAAGAGACTGGATGTGGCACTCAGTGCCATGGTCTGGTAACTGCAGCATTAGTGGATCAAAGGTTGGACTTGATCTCTGAGGTCACTTCCAACCCAGCCCACAACCTATTTCCATCCAGAGTAGTCCCAGATGCAATTTGCACTACCATTAAGCAAATAATTAACAAAGTCTTTGACCTGTAAATTTTTTTCAAAGACAGCAGCTTCAGATATAAAGTACAAAAATACTCATCCTAAAGAGAAGATCAGAGACAGAAATACAGACATAGACTGAGAGAAAGGTCCAAAATCTGAACTATCCTCAGGTTCTTGGGATTCAAAGACACTGGATATAACAGAAGAAAACCCTAAATTTTCACAACTAGTAAAAATATAAATGCAAAATTATGTTCCTACCATTGTACTTCTCTTCTGGCCCAGAAGATTAAAACTTTCCCTATAAGATTTTTACATACAAGTATGAATCCGTTACTTCTTATGCATTTAGCATTTGCCTAAGGAAATGGCAAAGAAAACCAGGTATCAAATTAATTATTTGTTCCTTTCTTTTAAGGAAACACCTGTGTTAAGATGTAACAAACTAACGAAACAAAGGTGATAAAAATGAACATGACCTTCAGAAAATCTATCAGGATAACTACCATTCCTAGTAAGCTAGTACAAATGCAGGAAGTTATAGCAAGGGTTTTTTTTAAAAATAATTTTAAACTACTATTTAGAAAACATACTGCTTTCATGTTTCTGAAACAGCAAACAACTCAGAAAACTGAATTTGTGTACATGCAAGCTTCTGTTCATATCCATTGTATATTTTAAAAACAAGCAAAATTACCGCACACTTAAATGACACCAATGAGATATGGTGAGGTAAGGTGAGATCTCTAGCGACATTTACTCTTTCTGGAGAATATGGTACTCAAAAGCCTAACATCTTCAGCAAATCCAACCAACGTTTTCTGCCAAAACTTTGATTTGAACAACATGCAAAGATTGCAGAAGCAGCCAAAAGCCTGTTTATTGAGTTGGTGGCAGGTGGACACAAGGGTCAAACACTTTTCCACCAGCACTACTACATGCAACAAGCAGAAGCATTAAATATTGAATACCCATCCATAAGGCTTCCATATAGGTCTGTCCCCAAGACTATGAAGTGTACAGAGATATGTTTGCAAATAACTGTGAGATTTGTAAACCTGTAAGTGATGAAAAAAGATGTTTTCAAAATCTGAAGATATCAGTATAAAATTCATTATCTTCTTAGTAGATATGACAGCATACTGTACCCTCAAAAAATTTTATGCTTAACACTGTAATACGTATTATTCTGTGGGTATTCATTTAAAACAGGAATACAAAATCAGTTCCCAATCTTAACTACAAATGTCAGGTCCCATGAGAAAACAGCCCAAAGCTTTTTGTTGTCTGGATGTATTACTTGAAATGTCAATACAGAGACAAATATTGCAAGTTCTCATCAGCTTACATGACTTCCTCTGCAACAGGAGCTGATAGCTCTGCATGCCATGTGTAGTGTCAATATCCATATGTGAACAGATGCTCTTCTGACTTTTTTTTTTTTTTTTGGTCATCAAATCCTGACTATAAGGATTTAGGCTTTATTCCAAGGTACCTAAACAACTCAGCCTCTGCCAGGTCTTGTAGTAGGCAACTGGTGGAGGTAAATTAATCGAAACAAAGCCTTGAACATTGGCACCATGTATTTCTGAACACAGTGCACACAGCTTGCACAAAGTAAGGTGAGTTTCTCTTAAGAAGAAATCAACAACTGGAACATTTAACAACACCCTGACATTCCCCAGTTGCATCCCAGAAGGGAAGAGCTGCACAGGGACCTTACAGCCTTGTTGGTCATGCCAGGCAATGTACAGAAAGATCCTTTGCCATGTGTGGACCTTTTCCCCCCTTTTGCCAGTGATCTGTTTCCCATGCTTTGAACATCCCTAGTTCAAGTCTGTGCAAACAAAATCCATTAATGCTAAGAGTGCTTAGGCATAAAATCTTCTAATAACAGCCTATTTTGTAAAGTTTACTTGAAAAGCTTAATGCTTTCTTAGATCTTTCACTTCTTTCACTTATTGCACATGCCAAATCCCAGATTAGCCCTTGGACTTCAAGTAGATAGTAAACAGTAAAAATGAGTAATACATAATGCATAACCTCAGTAAGAAATAAGATACACTTTTTTCTCAACTTGTAATGAATATTATATGTATCACAGAGTATTTTCAATCCCTACAGTTCCTAGCTCTTAATGGCATGTGTGAGAGGCAAGAGCATTACTAGAGTGTGGGTAAGACTGTACCAGTGCCCAGCCAGTTCTGAGCAAAGATGTCTAACCTAACTAAAATCTCTTCTTTTTCCCTTTTCTTTGCTGAGCATGACACTATAAGGCACAGAATATCTCATTGTTTACTTCAAGTCATCTGACTGGTTGTGTGTCCTCCTAACCTCCTGCCCACACTAAATCTACTCACCACGGGGGCACAGTGAGAAAGAGAGAAGGCCTTGACCCTGTTCAGCAATAGCTAAAAAATTACTGTGTTATCAGTCCTCTTTTGGACTAATCTAAAACACAGTGGCATATCAGCTGCTGTGAAGAAAATGAGGCTCAGTACACAGATTTCTGAAAAAAAAATACCTAGGGGCAGATGAAAAAAATTATGTCTTGTATCTCTGCATTCATCTCACTGCATTTGACTTCAGAAAAGAACAAGTTTCTGATACATAAACAAACATTTTTGCTTACTAGTAAGACTGTATCTCCCAGTTCAATTTGTGATATTCTTTTGTGGGTTATATTGGCTTCACAAAACAGACACAACTTCCCACAATATCGTTACTCATTGTTTAATTTTAGGCCTCAACTCTGACTCTGAATTGATCAAAGTACTTTTCTTCCATTTAAATGTTCCACAACGCAAGATCTTCATTCACACCCCCTCAAACTCTCCTCACACAGTGCAGTCTCACTCATAATGAAGAGACACCACCTGAAAAAGTCTCCTTACACTCATTAACTTTTACAAACAATGTTTTAACATTTTGGTCAGTATGCTGTACCCAGGGCCTTCTGTCCCACATAGGTGCATTCAACTATTATCATGCCTCTACTTGGAACTCAAGAGAAACAAGGTATTACTTTCTACATTTCAAAAGAGATTGCTAGATAATTGTTTCAGAACTTTAAATGCTTTTACTAATTTAAATCTAAAAAGAAATTAGCAAGTAGCCACCTTAAAAATGATGCATTTAAAATTATTCCTGTTACTATGGTGTCTTCCTTTATTTGTACATCTATTCCCTAGGTATTTTTCTTATATCTCACATATCCCATAGCATAATTTTTAAGGGTTAAGAAGAAAAGAAAGGATGCACTGACTTTCTACTTAGATCCATGTATCCATTGAAACAAATTTAAACTAGATACCAGACCTGTGGAGCCCAATTTAATTTTATGAAGCAATTTTTCAAAAAAACTATGCCAGTTAGAATACACAAAATGAGAGGAAAGTGCTGTATCCTTTATTGTAGCAACTATGTGTCTGTCAGCTCTCTTGTTAGCTGAAATGTATTTATTAATCTAGTTGTCTTTGGATCAATTCCAATTTTCTAATCTTCTATGCAGCTTTCACAGAGAATCTGTATTTCATAAAAAGAACCTCCCACAACACATATTTTCTTATGTTTTCCCATATGTTGTATTTTTCTTCAAGCTAACTCTGGTCAAGGTTAACATGTTTCTGCCATGGACCAGTCACGTCCCTAATGAATTCTAGATTTAGAGAGATTAAAAACATCTGATTTATTCTTGTGAGCAGGAATTTCCATATTCAGTAGGATATTTGTTATGAGAAAGATAAAAAATATTTTGCATTATTTAAAGGTCTATTTTACACTTTAAAAAATTAATTAATTGACTAGTATTGAGGTCTTGTTCGTAATTAATGCAGCCAATAATAAGGTTAATACACATATATAGGAAACATAGGGTAAATATGTTAAGTGATGAGAAGTGCATGACTAACTACTTAAAAGATTAGAACAATATTTTCTGTGTCAGATTTAGTTATTAGGATGACCAAAACTGACTCATTATGCTAAGTGAGTAGTATGCAAGTTTAAGCTGTTTATTAGTTTACTTTTTTTTTTTTTTTTTTTTTCCTTAAGAAAAATTAAAAACACTTGATTTTAAAGAATACTTTGTTGTTAGGACTGAAAACTATTCCACTAACACTATGAACACCAGGAATGCAGTACTGCTGATCTTCATAATTAGCCTGGCTCCAACAAGACAGATTTGCTTCACATTATATGTCTCACCACTAACTTGTTGGCACTGGCATCTCTTACGATAAAGAAATTTATGATTAATGCTATCTTGACCTAGGAAGCCAGAGTCACAGAAGTATTAGTTCCAGAAAAATAACAGCAGATGTGTTTTGAAGATGGAGCCAATGGAAGGCCACTAAAACTGTTTGGCTATGAATTCTGATTGCAAGTGGTACACAACTAAGACCTACTGGGCACACAGCCTTGCAGGATAACACAAATGAGCAGTAGGAGTAGATACAGGAACTTCTGCAGCACAGACAAGTTCATCCAAACCTTCACTGTCCCAGAGGATGCTTCTTCTGTCCACTGCAGGGAAGACTAAAACAGTTGGCAGTACATCAGACATACCACACTCAAGCTTTAGAGAGGATTAATCTAGGCCTGGGTATTTTGCTATTCTCTTTTACTCACTCTGTGTTAGAATTCTTGTTTTAATTGTATCATGGCTAATGGGCTCATCACAGTGGATGAATCTGCCTGAGAAAAGTTCTGTAATTTCCTACACAGTGCTTAAAGGGAAAAAAAGAATAAGGATATTGAATTGTTTCTTCTTTGAATACGCCCCTCCTAGTAAAACAGAGATGTGGAAAACCTCCCCTTGTAGCAGCAATGCATTGAAATGTCTTTAAATGTCACATCGTCAGCAAATATGTCAGAAAAGTCTAGCCCCTCTCTTTATGCATGAGTACAAGCACGGTCACCCCAGTGCACAGGACTATTTCTCTTTGTGGCAGGGACTCAAAGTAATTATCTTGACCATGGCTGTAAAACACAGATAACTAGAACCATTGAAACGAAAAGCGTGTAGCTTGGAATTAATTAATAACTCAGATGAAAATACAAGCATATGCATTACTTGATACGTAGTACAATATGGATGGTTCCCAGAAGGCATAAATACAAACAGAATATAATTAACAGTTGTTTTGTTACTGGATTTATAGCCAGGAGAGCAGATTTTCATCATAATCCCACACTAGAGGCAGAAGAACGCTAGATGATTTACTGCAGATTAACAAAACCATTGACTATAGTAAATGGAAATGTTAAAATATATCCTCCGATAAGACTTCTTCCCAAAGAAGTTAAGCACACTCTGCTAGCTCATGAAATTTTGAGATTCTTTTCAAGGAAAAACTGTTATCTACACCATGGAGTTATTTCCTTGTGTTATGTACACCTTCCATCATCCACATAAAGTACTGAAAATAACTAGCCAACTATTTCTAAAATGAAATAAAATAATGTCTTTATTCATCCAATAACATCTAAATATATCAAATCATACATCAAATTCTTTCCATCACTCATAGCTACTTCTCCAGTGACAATCAGAAGAAAAATGCAGACTTTTAAATAATTTAGTTTATTTCTCAAATAAGGAAAGTTCCTTCTCTAACACAAAACCTCTCTGATGTAGAATGATCATATCTAAATAAAACACTAACAAAATCAAGGAACAGAGAAACATTCATAGTTTTAAGGAGTTCCTTTCATGAAATACTGTTTCTGGCCATGGAAATAATGATAAATATGTGTGAAAATGTCTCACCTACTCTTTCAGAACAATTTACTACTCACAGTATTCTGTCATTCCCATGATCTTTCACTCTTTTCCGTCAAAGAGACGGACAAAATACCCAACCACCACCTCAGCTGTTTTACTCTTCACTCAGAAGTTCCTTCCTGAAGATTTCAATCATTTCTGTGACAGTACTTTCTCTCCTTCTTAACAAAGATACCATGTTTCCTTCTTGGAAGATGAAGTGGTATTTCATATTTCAGCGATCAAAATACACAAATGTACAATTAGTCTTTAACAAGAATAAAGTTAGCAGAAGGATAGCAAGAGAACTGATTTATGATGGAATTTACTGAACATGATTCAAACACCTAAAAGGGTAAACATCTAGCCCTAGCTCCCCTTTAGCTGAGAGGAAAGCATCAACATATTCCATGCTGATTCATTGACTCATTCATTCTTGGTTACCTCTGTTATAGGGAAATGAATCCTCTTGGACAACATCTTTTGGAAGTACCTGAGACTAATGACATTTAAGATGCATTAGAAAGTGAACAGTATTGTACAATTGTACAGTGTGCAACTGAATTAACTGCAAATTCTTCATATTTAATGGGTGTCAACTACTAAACAGCTCCATGTGTATTTATGCATAGACAGATGCATAAATATAGGTATGTATATGCAGCTATTAATAAGTACTATCAATATACATATAATATTTAGAAAACTGAAATATATTCAGAGCAGAAGTATAGAAATTCATCCTTCTCTTTTAATTTGGTTTTGTGGGTTTCTATTATAATTTTAATTAGCAAAATACTCTGTAAAAGCAAATTGACCTAATGGCAAAATATAGCCATGACGGCAGTCATAACCCTTGTAAACAGAGTATTTGAAGATCCTGATTTTATAGGGCTTAATTTTGTTTCTTTTTTTTAATTTGTTTTGCTTTTTTTTGCTTGTTTTTTTGTTTTTGTTACTGGTTTTGCTTTGGGGCTTTTTTGGGGGGGGGTGTTTTTTTGGTTCTTTTGTGGGTGTATTTTTGTTTGTTTGGATTGGTTTGTCTGTTTTGTGGATTTCAGTTTTTTGTTTGTTTGTTTGTTTTGATTTTGGTTTTGTTGTTTTGGGTTTTTTTTTATGTTTTCCACAATGCTTCCACAATATTTCAGGACTGTTTCAGACTTAGCAATGCCAGTTATGACATGACATATCCTACCTTGACAACATAAATTTTGGCTTTATAATTTTTAAGTGATCCCAAGAGCCCTACAAAAGAGACATGTTCAGTATCCTGATGAAAGCCAGACCCTGTATCTGATCTAAATAACAAGAAGGATTTCATTTTTTTAATACAACCTCATCAGTCACATGTATATTCAAACCCCTGGGGGAAGGTGTTGCCATGACAAAAACCTAAAAGACATAAAAGATCAAGGTACCAAAATAACGTAAAAGGAGAAAAGTCTGTCCACAGAAGTTGTGAATTATTTCCTACTGAGTATAGTCTGCCACACTAGGGTACATTCTGAGAAGGATGAGAAATATGAGAACACAAGACTCTTCTGTTCAGTTCTTAATAAGCAAATAAATGACAATGTAATTTCATGCTCCTAAATAATTCGAGACAAATACTCAGAGTATTCATTTTTCTCTCTAGTTTGTTTTCTATATCCCATGCTGTTTGCTTTACAGAGAAGAATAAAAAGCAAACACAGAACAAAAAGAATAAAATATCAAGGCAAATGAACACAGCACAGAAACAAAGGAGGAAAGCAAAATCAAATTAAAAATCTGAAACAATAGCTTATTGAAAAAGAAGCATTTGGAGAACATTCTTGAACATAATTAGAGTATAATTTAGGTTCTTTCAACCTTCCAACAACAGTGTGAGTTTTTTCAAGAAAATAATTAAAAATAACCTCAATAATGTCACCATGTTTAATGTGTGCTGATCTAGGTTGCAATTTATAACATTTTAAATATTCTACTGCATCTACCAAAAAAATTGAGTCAGGATTCATCAAACATGAAAATATTTTCAAGACTTTTCAAGACGTGACTAAAATGTATTATCTAGACTACGAGATCTAACATATAATTTCTAAACCTATAAAATGGTGATTCTTAGAGCAAAACACAAAGATATAAAATATAGATGTGATATAAAGAAGCAGATAAAAGAACAAACAAAAAACAAAAAAAGAAGAAAAGCTCCCGGCAGCGCAGACTGATTTAACAATTGCTCACATGTTGGTTTCCCTTATTTATTTATTTTGTCTTTGAATTAAACACATTATTTTCACCTTCATCTGCCAAAAAGCAATCCTCATCCCAGTATTTATTTGCATCACTCTTTTTGCTTCACAGCACTGGTGTTTCTTCCTCCATTAAGACCAAGTAGTCTCCTACATGATCAATATTTCAGGTACTGGTTTTGAAGATGAAACACTCAGCAGGAGTTCAGTAAGGTGCACTTCACATCCTCATTACAATAAATGTCCATGAGCATTTTAAAGGAGAAAAGAATTCTGTAAAAGACCTTAGAGTACATATTGTTATAAAGTGGCCTTTTTGCAAGGACAGAGAGGAAGAGAACATAATGACTGTCATCACTGTGAAGGGAATAAGGTTAACCAGAGCAAGAAACAAAGCAATATGAGTCAAAGGAACAAAAATAGCCCTTGGAGGTACTAGTAGGTACATCTTATACTTCATACAAGTTAGTCAGGAATTAAAAGATTTTTGAAAACAACTTAAACACCACAGGAAGTTAATAAAGGTTTTATGTACATTTATTTTATTCTAATTGTAAAGTGAAATTCTGAGTTCTTGCTAGCTCGATTTAAACATTGTCACTGAATTCTGTAGATCCAGAAAAATTTCCAGATATAGTTCAGATACTCTCATCAACTTCATTGTTCAAATCCAGTGACATTTGTTAAGTGACAAGACTGTCTTAAACTTCACTTAATAAAGTCAGAAGAACCAATCCTGTCATTACTTGACATATTTCTCTAACAGAATTTCTACAAGTACCATAATCAAATTGACACAGATGCTGGTATTCCAAAAAACAGTATTTTGCAATATTTCCACAAAGACATTTCATTTCACATTATTTCAGTTTTTATGAATTTCTTCTATCATTATTTTACTTAAAAGACTATGCTGTGTTAATAATATAATAATACCAGTGGAGTCAGTAGGTTCTTAACATTCTTTGAACTTCAAGTCTTTCTATAGTATTTGGCAAGCAACCAATGTATTTTTGAGATCACTGATTGTTCTCATCCAGACTGGAAAACTGATTTTCCTGAAGTCCTTAGTTTTAGGCTAAAAATTCCCACAGAAAGTTATTTCATTGTAAAACCAAGATAAACATCTTCGAAATCTTCATAAGCAGTAAAGAGCCACTTACAAGGAGTTCAATTTTCCAAGCTTGCATGCTGTAGTCTAAATATTGATAATGTGGGTTGTTTTTTCTCCCTTCTGAAAGACAGATGACCTCAAGTCAAATGAATCTCAGACTAAGATTAAGATAAATCAACGTGGCATGTGTATCTTCACTCAGCTTCAAAAATGTTGCTGTACAATCCAAACTGTAAAATCAAGAGACAACTCTTCAGAAGATGTATTAGACTTATCCTTCATAGGATGTCCAGAGGGATTACAATTCCAAAAGAGCAGAAAGCTTAGCAGAAGGAACTCTGACTCTACAAACAGCAAGCTGCATACACTGATTCTCATCACAGCCAAGGAGTGAAAGAGTAGAGCACTGTCAAGTAGGTAATCACAGCCAAAGTGCTCAAGTCACAATGTTTCCTGCAATCCCAAACAAAACTACGTGCTGACAGGAGTTGAACACGGAAATCAGTGTACTGGATTCCAAAAGCTCAGTTTTACATGGGAGTAAGATAAAACACACACACACTCACAGCAGCTCAACACCACTCACAGGGCAAGCAAGACCAGAAGAGAATAAATAGCGACAAGACAAAAAACCAAAGAGATTCTGTGCCCACTTCTGAATCAAGACTTATTATACTAGTCAAGATCTAATACTGGGCTTTGTAAATCTAGATTTTGTTCAGAGAAATAAACTCAAAAAATCGAGAAAAGCATGATAGACTCAGTTAGCACTGAAAAACTGGACACCAGTTGTCTGTAAAGTAACTTGTGTATTTTATACCTCACAGTAATTGCACTCACCCAAATGTTTCTACTTATCATCTAACTTTCTGGACAGATGGAAAACTGTATGTAAAGTCTAATTCTTCTTGCAATACAAATCATACAATAATGCAACTGTCTTTGACTGTGACAATTTAAAAGAGGTGGCACGGCTGATCATTTGAATTTGTAAGCCATCCCTACATTCATGTTCTACCTAAAATTCCATCTGCTCATTAACAGTGTCACTTGTAGGGCAAGACTCTTTCCACCTGCTCAGAAAACACACACAGCACCCAGTGGTAGGCAAGAACGTGACAATAAGATTACACAACACAAGTTTTGATGCCATTAATTCCCTTTTTCCTGGGTTATGATCTATGCTCCTCATAGCAAATGCAAACCAGACATTTATAAATGGCACAAAGAAAGGCCAAATCATTTATTGCAACTTGATTTACAGCATCCTATTAAATTGCTTGCACAATTTCAG
Organism: Heliangelus exortis; assembly: GCF_036169615.1. Taxonomy (NCBI): domain Eukaryota; kingdom Metazoa; phylum Chordata; class Aves; order Apodiformes; family Trochilidae; genus Heliangelus; species Heliangelus exortis. Next base: position 110,236,211 of record NC_092423.1, on the reverse strand, counting down.
CATAATCAGGAAACTTCCAGGAAACAGTAATGATCACAGTTTTATGTAGTGAACACACATAAGCAACAATTTACTAGTTCATATCCAATACTTTCCAGAGGGCTATTTGATCATATGTACTCTATTTATACTTTTCTAAGAGTCTGTTTTCCTACTCCAATGCTTTCATGCTTAGCTTTAAGAACATGGTAGTGTCCTGAAACTCAAAAGAATTGGTCAAATGCTTAATTTTAAGTACACATATGTTTGCAAGCTCAGTGTTTTAGCCTTTGGCCCTTTGTATCTGAATCTTCATAATATGAACAGTTCAGAAGGCAGTTTAAGTGTTCCAGTACCACTTTTTTTGTGGAAACAGATGCATTCAATGGCTAAACTCTTCATTTTGTAGCTCAGATCCTGAGATTGTCACAGTGTGTAAGGTGATAATCATGTTAATAATCAGGTAAGAAAAGAGGAAGACATTTAAGTTATACATTTCAAGAGGTACAAGCAGTCAGAAATGCTTAGGATTCTAAATAGATGATAGTAAATAAAGCTAGAAAATAGTGCTTAGTTTGTTCATAGTGGTGGCTTATTCCATACTCAGCCCATTCAATCTGCATGAGTAAAAGAAGATCAGACTTGCATTATGCTTTTATATTTCTGCAGTACTCCTGTTTTGATTTTCCAGTGTGATTCTTAAAAGCTTATTTTTAAGGCTTAATTTTAAGGATGGTAAGTGAAGAACCTAACAGGGAACAAATCAAAGTTCCTTCTTTCCTTTGTTAAACCATTTTGGAGAAAAAAAAAATTATATATATTTCATTATTCTGTATATTTATTTGTGGATTAATCATTCACAGGTATGAGCCAAAAGGCAATATGATGATGTGGCCGTGTTTCATTTGATACCTCAAGACATGAAAGAAATAAGAAATGCAGTAGATGATGGATTATGAGAGAGTAGGAAGGTCTATCAGGTTGCTCAGTGCTTAGAATCACATTGTATAGAGTCAAAAATCATTACTCTTGAACTGATCAAAATTACACTTTGGTCAACACTGGGTAGCTGATTTCCCTGGAAAGCTGTAGTTGTGAATTGAGTCACAGACACTAGTTTCCCAGCTAGTTTCATTTTCAGAAATTAAGCCTCTTTCCTTTTGTGAAATTAGAATTATTTTTTTTTTCTTTCCTTTTTTTTTTTTTTTTTTTTTTTTCTCCCTAAATGCAACTGGATGGAACTCAGATCATAGACATAATGACACAGAAAGTAAGAAAGTATCTTGTGCATTATCTCTGCTCCCATCTACACATTGTTCTTGCACTTGTTCTACAGGAACAGAGAAGAGGAAAAAAAAAAAAGGTTTTCCACTGTAGCATCATTATGGAGTGGAAGGAAAGAAGAAATACAGCTTGCAGAGTTTTACTGCAGTTTTACTTACTATTATTATTATTTACTTGATTTGTTAAACGTTAGGTGGTTTTTTTCTCTGAAGTCTAGAGTACTTGGTTACAATTTTTCTTAAAATCAATCTGGACCCATTTATAGGATATAAGATGTTTGCAACTTAGTTGCAAGTTAGCACTAGTAAGTACACTGCATAGATCTCGAGATTCAAGTTTCCTGTCCTTAAACTGGCAGTAAGTTTCAATTTTTAGTAAAGATATCTTTTTTACTCAAGTTTTTAAAAGTTCACGGAATTGGGAAATCTAACACACCTCATGGATGGCTTTGAAATATTTCACTGAAATAAACCAAAACTGCTACCAATTGTTAAAGTATTTTTCCCTTCACTTGGCACTCAGTAATAGAATAAAGCTGAATTATAAAACGACAAACCTAATCTCCTTCACAAGAAATCACTAATTCGTTCAACAAGTTTAATTAATATTTGTAACTTAAATTCAATCCCACTCAACATTGACAAATACTAAACATTTTCCCTTCACAAATTATTCATTAATTTGTTCAACAAATTCTTTATTTTAATCATGTCTCCATGCTTAGCCAGTTAGTTTGTAATGAATACAGATTACTGAATCAGGTTTTCCAGGGCAACAAACAAAAAAGATCCCAGAACAAACCCTCATTTCTTCTACTTATTTACTAAATGGGTTTGATCAGTGATGTTAAGTTAAATTCTAAATTATGTTGCAAGTGTAAAAATGGATTAAGTAAAATTAATTTCAGAACTAATGAGTTTTCTGTCTGTATTGCTGATTAATGTGGCTGGGATAACTATTTTCTGGGACCATGGGATGTGGACTGCAAATGAACTCATGCAATCCCACTTACACCCTGACAGATGAGACCCTGGGAAACTCTTGCACCCATGAGACAGATGAGCTGGGTCTCCCTTCCCGCCAGCTCTCATGCTCACTGTAAATGCCACTGAACTCAGATGTGAGTGATACGAAGGAGAGGAAATCATCTGAGAGCAGCTCCTATCTCAGCTTAGCTGATGATGTGAGCTATCAGATTTGTAAGGTAATTCCCATTTGTAATGGGAATTTTGTCACTTCAGGAATTCGTAACTCTGCAATCATGTCAGGAAACAGCAATATTTGAAAAAAAAAAACATTAAAAATTGGAGGTTTTATCTATATTCATAGATTACATTTGTTCCTCTTGCAACTTTACTATTTTGTTTTATTTGAGTTTTACTTTATGCCAGAATAATTAATGAAATGATAAAATTTTATTATCACTCTCCAACTCTCCCTTCCCTGAAGATATTGTTGGAAAAACTATTAAAGTTTCATAGTTTCGGTCCTAATCCTTTATTTAAGCAATCCACTGTGATTTACAAAAAAATTCAGTTAGTCAGCTAAAGAACTTTATACTACAGAGTAGAAGAAGCTAGCTGACAGTACAAATTCAAACATGGTGTGAAAAAAATTCAACCTGGCTAAGATACATCAAATACTAGAAAGAATCTTCAGGTTTTTTACCTTTGCAGAGCTTAAACTCAAATAGCATTTTCCTTCCTAGTAACGATAAGAACAAAACTCAATACGTGATTTATAATGATTAAGTTTTCTGGGCACAGAAAAACAAAAGCAACAAAGCAATTACCTCAAACCTGTTTAATTTAATCTTTCTTTCCTCTCCCTTCCAGAGCTTAACTGCTTTGTTCTTTATTATTCTATCTTCCTACCAGATTTCATATCCATTTGTACTAGAATATACTGCCATGTATGGAGAATCATGTGCTCAGTCTTTAAAGTATTCCCTCTTATTAAGACAATAAAGATCCTTAAAAATAAAAAATAAATTCACATATTGTCTCATCTGCTGCAGACTTACACCAATTAAACTGCTTAGGCTTTTGAAACCAGGTGTAGTCACTTTGAAATTCTCTGGTTTAGGATTATGAGATAATCACAAGGAAATAAAATGTAATTCCAGTTTATTTAGATTTCAGTATTTTTCTTTCACAAATAATTTACTTTGTAAGTCACTACAATTTAGCAGGTAAGTCTGGAGAAGGAGTACTGGTATGCTGAAATTCTATATTCATAGCTATTTTCAGCCTCTTCTAAGACCTCACAAGTAATTCTGGAAGTATTTCAGTATATGGAAGCTGGAAATTTTAATTGAAGGTATACTTATCTTTCCTATTAACTGTAAATGTTTAATGATTTCTCTACCTATATTCCAGTGTAGGAAGGAACACTATGATGGCCTTGCTTTAGTCTATGCTAGGGGTTTTAGGGTGCTATTTTTGCTGCTGACAAACATCTTGACATTGATTCTACAGCAAAATGGATTTTTCATGTCTTGTATCTCTGCTGACCACACTGAGTACTATTTCTGCTTCTGACCCAGAGAGTGAAAGGCAGGGTTACCTCCATCTCCACCAAAAACATCTCTACATCATAATCACAACTTATTCAAAGCTATCCACCTACTACTATAGTTAGACTAAAACAACAACCATTGCATTCAACATGTTTTTCTGAAAAATTTGCTGCATCTTTCTTAGTGAGAAACACTATGTCCCTCAAGGCATGCTGCTTTTTTCCAACATTACTTACTGGTCTAATAAAAATATTTTTTTACATAAATATATGAAGGAAATGGAATTCTCCAGGCTGCTTAAATATGAAATAAACAACATTTCACAGAACAAGCTAAACCTTCTGCTGCACTTCCCTGTTCCTGTATGCTATATTCAGTATGTGTAGTCTCTAGAAAACAAACATTAATGCTTTGCTTCAGCATCCTATCATAAACTCATGTTTGAAGCCTCATATCCAGTATTAGAAATGGTGTACTGACTCCTGGCACATAAAACCATTCCAAATTGATTGTACACATGTCAAATCTCACAGATTGATTTCTATCAAATGAAAATCAAAGTTCATCAATTTTTTTCTTTTACCCATTCACACAGAGAGCTAAGCCTTTTTATCCTACTGTATGACTGCTGGATTCCAAGTGGCAATGTCTTTCCAGCAGTGAGTAAACACAGAATGACTTGAAAATCTACAAAAACGTTTTTGCCAGTGGTGACATAAAATATGTAGCAGCTTAGGGTGGATAACGGATAATCTTCAAAACTGGTAAGAAAAGTTCATTATAAATATTGTAGGAGATTGCAACCACATTGCTTTCTAGGGTCCACTCTTGAAACACGGATTTATTTTTACCTTTCCATTTACCTACCTGAAGCAAAGTTCCAGCAACAACAGTCCAGGTACTTTGTTGTAAAATTAATCTTACACAAAGAATTGAAAAAGCTCTTGCTTTATGATACTCCATCTTTCTAAATAAGCTGAAATTAGACCAGGGAAGACGATAAGGAAATGTTGGTTATGTTTCATAACTTAAGGAATGGCAGTGAAGAAAGTAATTTCCATTTTATTTTCTATAATATTTTACTATCTTTCCACAAAAAAAGTAGACCATTGTCTCCTAAAAAGATAAAAAGATGATTGCATTTCACATATAGTAAATGGTAACGTACAACAAAACATTTAAAATACTTACACTTGTTTGGTTAGTATATATTTTTTTTTTATTTTTTTTTTTTCCTTTTACACTGTAAATCAAGTTCAAGTTTTTGGCTAGCCTTTTATGGTGGAGGGTACTCAAGTACCATGAATAAAAAGAGTTCCCTTTCCTTGTCTGCTACCAGTGTGTACCTCTACAGTCTTAGGAGAGAAACAAGGCAAACCTTGATAAAAAAATTCTGACATACAAAGAAGCAAAAACGTATTGAGGCAGGGTTTCTCAACTCTTGCTCTAATGTTAAGAAAACCTTTCTCATTTGGTGGAGGCACCACCTCTAGGTCACTGAAAGCAAAGCAAGCTGAAATTGCACAGGAATATTAAAAATATAAAAAAATATAAATCTGACAAACATCAAAGTCCTGTTAGTTGGATTTTTAATTTTTTTTTCTGAAATCTCTTATAGAATTCATGCATTTTAATAAGCCTAACAATCTGTACATGTTGTGAACTGTAATTATTTTGCTTTCAGATTGATTTACTACTGTTGACAAGAAAGGAGTGTAAAAGTGCTACCTTTTAATATTTTCAGACACTTGATGGAGTGATTAGAAGGATTATAAATAGTGAAATATTATGCACTTTTAGAAATGTTGAGGAATTCTGGAGGAAAACCACTATGACAAAATGTCATGAAAGCTTTGTTCGGCTTAATTCATGCCTTAATACTCTTAGCACCTGATGAGGACTAATGGAATTTAGTTTCTTCATTCTTTCAAAAATAATAGTTTCAAGCAGCAGTGATTCTTCTATAAAACAGTATTTTATAATACAGTGAGACCCTTAAACTCTTCTTTAGGCTTCCACATGTAGGAATATGATGAATCCAACATCACTTGCATCCAGTACCCAGAAATCAAGAAACTTTTTGATTTATATTCCTATTTTCTTCTTTAAGTGACAACACTGCAAAACATAGGATGATTAAAACTTTCTGAGGACAATCTCCTGAAAATAACATCCTCTTCCATATGGACACTAGACACTACATCAAAGCTAGTTTTTCAGATCCTAAATTTAGGAACAGAGGATTGACACTGGGAGACTTGATCATCTAACTCAAGCCTCTTGCAATCTCAATCCATTTGACAAAAGCATTATAGTCCAAAGTGTGTGGTTAACATAAATGCTATGTATCCCCATACGACAAATTACACTAAATATTTTTTCAAACTCCACAATCCACTATGACCCAATGTCCCTGAATCACAACTACTTTCTTCCAGTATCAATCCCAGTAGGGATTTTTGTTTTGTTTGCTTGTTTGTATCTAAAAAAATATTATTCCTGACAACAGACTATGGCCCAAACAATAAAAGGAATTATAAGAGACAGCTGTAGCTAACAAAAGTAAGCCAAATAAGTTTGTGGAGGAACCCCACTGAATTGCAGAATGGCACTTAGCAGTAGGCAAGGTACAGAAACCAGGTACTTAACAAGACTTCATCCTCACTCAAATTTTACTCTAGTCTACGACACATCTCTGAGGCCTCTGTGGCTAACCTTTTCAGGAAGGATCAAAAAAAAAACCCAAAACCTCCCTCAAAACCAATGTTATGATGTGTGAGTCTGACCTCACTGATTCGCAACTGTCTCAAAAGAGCAATTTTAAAATTAATAGCCCTGGCTAGGGCAGAGGAGCTGGCTGGCCAGAGCTGAGCAGGGGTGACCCCTCAGGATGTGATAAGAGCTATTGGGTGGAGGCTATTCCTCTTTGAGCACCAGCCTTCAATGCTGGGACATCCCTCCAGGCATGACTGAGCCACCCCAATTGCACTCGCAAAGCACCTGGCTAATGGGGCTGGAGCAGAGCAAGGATGGCATCAGGAAGAAGCCCCTTTCCTGAGGGCCAACCTTCAATGCTGGGACGCCCCTGGAGGCACGATGTACCTGGTTAAATGGCTGGAAGAGAGGAGGAATGGCTTCTGGAAGAAGATAAGAACTGATGAGTGGGTGGAGGGCTACACACTTCTGCTCCCCTCCAGGCAGCCTGCCTACTAATGACCCTGGCTGACTGACAGCTGCCCCTTTGGAACAAAAGGACTCAGGGGTATTTATTGCTGTCCATGCTCTGACCCTGTTGTCGTCTTTTGATCCACCACCATCTCTGCACCGGACCCTGTCCAGGATCAGAGCCATCCTGAAGAACCTCGCTGGACAGCTGGACCCCTGGTGGTGACTCTCTCTCTCTCTCTCTCTCATTCTTCCCACTTTCTTACCCTTTATTTCTCCTCTCTTCTCTCTCGTTCTTTCTTACCATTTTCTTACTCATTCTTTTCTCTCTCTTTCTTATATCTTCTTTTCCTCTCTACCTCTTTTGTCTGGTTCTACATTGTTTGCCTGTGTCAATTGTCAAATAAAATCTGCTTGCACTCAACCATTTCTATGGTTGGACTTTGTTTCGTGTATCCAAAACAAAAATAAATTTTAATGTTACCTCGGACCATAACATATGATTTAACACATAAACAAGTAATCTGTCTTTCAGGCAGTATGGTATCTAGAACTATGTATTGGCCTTCCCAGATTAGAGGCTATAAGACTGAAAGAGCTCTCCTCACCTACTGAGCATAAATTCCAGCAACTGCAAGCAGCCCCAGCCTGTAATCTTGCCTGTAAATGTATCAAGCTTCATTATGTAAGTAATCAAACTCCTTGTCTTCATTGCTTCTATTACTAGTACTTTTTTTAAACATTACAATCTGTAATTTGCAAAAACAATCAGAAAAGCAGTGACAATAGCAAAAATTAATTAATAACATGAATTTCTCTAATATTAAAAGGCATGGAAAATAAGCTATGAAACAACTGAATTGTGAATATTCATAGTTTGGAATGACTAACTTAAGCAGTGAATATGGCTAATAACCTCAAATGTTTTTTTTAAAGACAGTGCTTCCAACAGATTATTACTGTTGTCTTGTCACAATTTTTGATCTTTACAGGTGGTACTGTGACAATATCTGCAGAAACATAATTTTATTTTAAGGTGCTTCATTCTTACAAATAAAGACTGAATCAATGTAAGTCAGCTAGCATTAGTGTCTGGATAAGGTTTAAGTGAACACATGAACAATAAATCTATATTTTAGTACAACCATGAGGCAAAACCAAATTATACAAGACAATATGACAATTTTCTAAATTACTTACCTCTGAGTTTAAGCTGAAGCTTTAAGTGTTATTTGACTTCCAGTGTCAGTCTTAGTTCTCCCTGTCTGTACTCCTCCTCAATCAGAGCAGTTCAGTGTTTGGCACACTTTGTTCTTTTGTCCTCAAACACAAAGAACTTCCTAAGGAATGGCACAGAGTCACAGGTGACACCAGCCATGCCTCCTGCATGCCTTTGCAATGCTAGACCTCAGAGGAGAGCCAGGGATAAGACATTCTATTCACATTAAAACAGCAAACAAGAATAGAAGCCTTTTTTATTTAAATTTTTTTTTTTCATTTTACAGAATTAAACTGTTCAGTTTTTCCACAGATAAAGCTAAGTGAAGGGCATACATTTTAAAGATTTCAGGATATACACACAGAGGCCCACTCCTAAGCCCTAACTGCATTACTCCATCTCCACTGGCACAACATATGCCACAAAATACGTCCCCAAAAAGACCTAAAATGAGGTTCTGATAATGTAACTGACCCTCTTCAACACTAGGGTGATCTTCTGGTAAAACAAGGCTAGGATGAACCCTGAAAACAGACCATGATAGATCTACTCAGGCAGCACAGAGAGTCTTTAGGTGTGAGATCACTACCTCCTCTCCAACAGCATTGAGCAATCTGTTTATCTTTCTTTACAGAATACCTTACTCTTTAATGACTCAGAAGACATTAAAGAATCATATGCATTTCTTTATTTTCATAATCATGGCAATAATTTACAGCAGATTTCTCATAAGTATTAGTCATGTACTGAGCTGGCAGACATACTGCAATATTAGGAGGAAAGATACAAAAGAAACTGAACTTTAAGAAGCTGTGATGCCATTGCAACATTTTTGTTAAGAAAGATCTATAATCTTTGGGAGCCTTCTTGCCCCACATTTGCCTCCCCTGTCTGTCTGCCCCCCAAATATAAACTTAATTTACAATGTTGTATTTGTTGAGTTGTCAAACACATAGTCTCACTACATAAAAGATGTCTCATTATCTTCTACAAGACTTAATATGGACAGTGTTTTACTTACAAATCTATGAGGCATCAGACTGGTTCATATGCCAAACACATTTTAGCAAGCTGAGTTGTATTACATAAATGATCTTTAAAGACAACCACTTTTTAGAAGAGACTATCTTCAGGACTGATGCAAGGGAAGACATCTCTAAGCTACCTTCCAGCAGATTTCACAGATGGCTCACAAGGCTGTCAGAAGGCACAGGAGGAAGACAGTTGCTTATTTCTTTATAGCAATGCAAGTGCTAAGCACAATCTGGCTTTTAGGCTGTAAGTTGTTATTTATCAATAACTCCTGCTAACTAGTATTTCCTACATCAAAGTGAATTACTAAAACTTCAAATGAAAAGGCTGCAAGGAAACAACTCTATTTCATGTTAATGAGATGTCAAGTGTTGCTTTCCAAAAACACATAAAATGTGCTTTTCAAGTACAACTTTAAAGCACTGCAATCTATAGGAGTCTCTTCTGTTGGTACAAGTGAACATATAAAAGCACCATTGAATAGTCACGGGATAGAGTGGTTAGACCATTTCCGGAACAAAAAAAAAAAAAAAAATTCCTAAGACATCTATGACTTAATGTGGTACAACAAATTCCAACAGTACCATCACTAGTTTGTGCCCTACATCTAGGCTGTGAAGAAGATCACAGCTAAGGATAAATGTTTATTTTTCAAAGCCTATCACAATCGTCATTATAGACACTTTTCTCAATTTCTGAGTACGACTTTTAATCAAAATATCTTCTTTATGGCAAAACAACAGAAGGAAACAGAGCCTACCAGATCATTCTGGTGCTCTTTTATAAACTTCACATGGACCAATCTTCTTTAAAGCCTTCCAACAGCATTGAGAAAACTACCAATCCATAAAAAATACAAATAGAAAAATCAGGATACATTTACATTTTCTTCCCTAGAGTTTCTAGAGACTCAACTAACCTGGCTGCAAGCATCTGGCACCAAGCAAGTGGCATATGTAAGTTGTTTACAGACTTCATGTATTGCAGAAATAGAAAGCCTAAGGCTCTTGTCAGACTCTTCAATTTGCTCTAAAATACTACTCCTCTAAGAAATCAGTCATGAGACCTCTCGTCTTTTTGGTCAGAAATATTCTTTGAACAATTACAGCATCTCTGGTGGGGCACGCAGAAGGGAATCACACAGGTTAAGTGTATGTGCCAGACTGAAGTCCAGGAACAATGCTCAAGAGAGATTCAAAAGCATTAGCCTATAGTCTGGTCTTGACACATTGTATTACCTTCTTTTTTTCCAAGCTCAGCCATCTTTTTTTTTTTTAAATCTTGTTTTCTTTGGTGTGTCTTATGTTAAGGGTGAATACTGTATTATAGATGCTCCATTACAAGAAGCCTTTATAACAACAAAAAACATACCTTCTGATTTTTCAGTCTCCTAGGCAATTGCTTAATTATACCCACCAATCATAACTTACAGATGCGTCAATAAATTACCTGAGGCTGTAATGCTGTGGCATTTAATACAGCAGAAAGATTTATCTCCAAAGTTCTATATACGGCTGAATTCAGTATGGGACCCATAAATGTCTGTATTTTTTCCAGACTCTTGCTATATACTAAACTCACACATAGGGAAAAGTTTCCTTATTTGTTACATAAAACCAGGTGTTGTACTGAACTTCACAGGAGATTTCCATTGTTTGATCTAGAGGTCTTAAACCTGAACTAAAGAGAATTAATCCTACTCTTTTCCTAAATGGTTCTATTCCACACAGACCCATCTCCTACCCTTTTAATATGTGATACATTATTATTGACTCTATGGTTACCATGTTTATAGACAAACATGTTCAACAAGAAGCCTCTTTTTCCTTCTCAGATCTTTCCTCTCAAGCAACAACAAGTTGTGGTTTTTAAAATTTTGATTCACCTATAGTATTTTCCAATTTAATATATATATTTGTGTGTGTAATATATTTTTAATTGGACACATTCTGTTGAGGTAACAGTAAGGTAAGTCACTGATAATCTTTCACCACCTCTCATCATCTTGATGCATACCAATATGATATATACATATGTATATAATACATTCATCCAGATGAATACTTGAAATTGCATAAAATTGCTGTACAACCAGAAAACAAGGATTCTTCAGTTTCATAAGGCATCCAAATATCTCCTTAACAGAAGCCTACATTATGTTGTTTTATTAAGTGTAAGATAAAATTATCAAAGAATCATTGAAGCACAGGATGGTTTGGGTTGGGAGGGACCTTTTAAGCTCATCTAGTCCTAGTGCCCTGCCATAAGCATGGACATCTTTCACCAAATGAGGTTACTCAAAACCTCATCCAACCCCACCTTCTGTGTTTCCAGACACAGGAACTTATTGAACATTCATGTTTAAAAGAGGAAGAGATCAGTAAATTAAGCATGGATTAAATGTGTTGGGCACATAGGACAACTAAAGCATTTATATTACTCTCTAGCTTCCAGTTACATGTTTTCTCAAGCTTCAATTTTTCAGTAGAAATTCAGTCTACATCTCCATCAATAGATTATTAAGATGAAAGTAAATACTGATAGATAATATTTTTCTCTATCTGTTTCAGCTTCATATGAGCACTTGAAAATCTGAGCATTTCAGAAACCATCTTCAGATTTGTTATTTCAATGACATGGGCTTGTCAGTTTTCCTCCTTACTCCTCATATCACTTGAAGAAGAGATATCCTGTGCTAATTCTGTATGTTGTACAAAGGTAAATGAGGTCCAGAACAAAAAGTCTTTTTAGAGTGCAGACAAACTGGACCAGCCAAATGAAAGTTCTTCTCATAGCACTACCAAGGACCTACATTAAAATAATCTTTGAAAACAAGAGGAGGATGAACACAGAAGTACAAGTACAATGCTAGCCCCAACAGACTCTTGCCATGTAGATGGTCTACTCCTTTCATCACAACCTTCGGGAACTTTAAAGCAAGTTTTTGAGATTATACAGAAAATATAAAAATGTGACATGGCTTGACAGAGTAGAGAAATCTGCCTTAAAAACACAGCATCTGATTCTTGCCTGGACATTTGGGATCCTCACCTCAGTCTCACTATTACAGGCTGAAAAGAAGGACTAAAAGAGCATTATCATTTTACCAGCTTTGAAATGCATCATTTCTGTTATTGTGCAGGCTCCTCATCCCTTCTTGATTAATGTCTTCCCTCTTCTTCTTTCTGCCACTTTTTGGTTGGTTGGTTTTGTTTGTTGGTTTTCTTGTGTTTGTTTTTTTTTTTGTTGTTTTTTTTTCTTGTTAGTTTGTTTAAAATAAAGAGAACTTACTTGACTTTTTTTCTTCAGAACTGTACTTCTGATTGTCCACAGGAGTCTGTCAGGTGTCAGAGTACTTGAGAAAATGATGTACCACTCCTGAGATTCACCTTTAATAATCAGTGAGAGTTAGAAGGAACAGAAACAGTGCATTCTCTTTGCTGTTCTCTCTTTTCTGTTATCTCTGTCTTCCAGGTGTGGGTACCTATGGGTACCTAACCAGAAACAAGTGTACCATATCTCAACCAGCTTCTTCAAATGTGTGCCTACTATTTTTAATACCTCTTGGAAGAAACAGAGTTCCCCTTACTAAAGGATTCACAGTTAGATCAAGGTATGTTTTAAATTTTTTTCCTCTTGGTAGAAAGACATATGTTGAAAACTATAGCTCTAAAAACACTGTAAAAGAAATGGGAGGAGGAAAGAGTGATGAAGAATGTAAATCTGACTGAATCATCAGGTGAGATTTGAGGAGATCATAATGCCTTTCATTTTGCCAAACCAACTAATAAAAATCCCTCTCATAAACATAGAAGTATATTCCTAAGCCTCTCATTTCTTCCACAGAACTATTACAACTAAAGGCAATTAAGCCTGACTGAGGATTCCAGATTCAAACCCACTAAACTGCTTCTCGTTGTTCTCTTTTTTTAATAAAAAAACTCTCAGTGATTTTGGACGGCAGGCAGGCCAACGTGTCCGTAAGCTATCTCTATCTTGACAAGCTTTATTCTGTCTTTGCTTGGGGTCAAGCATGACAAATTTCCAGCTAGATAACACTTGTCACATCTTAAGCCCATCCAGACAGTAATCATGCCTGCTGCTCGGCAGAAGCAACATCTGCCGCTGTGACAAACAAGAGCTCTTGATTCACACAACCACTTGCTGAGCTCCCAGCTCATTAGGATCTCCTAACTGCTGCCTCTTACACATGAAAAACACACCTATCATTGAACAAGCAAAGTACCTCACTCCCTGCTATTCCCTTGAACAGAGCAGCTCCTGCTGAGCCCAAGCATTCTGGGAGCAAGAGCCTCCTTCAGTCAGAGAAGCAAGATCTCATCAGACTGTCTATAAGCATTACTTGAGGAGTGAGATGCTCTTCAGCTGTGAAGCCAAATCCAGCTGGCTTTGGAAGCAACCCACTAAAACCCTAAGCACAGAGGCACCTGATGCAGGTGCCTCTGGAGCCTGCACCAGGATGAGCTGGGGGCTCTCTCTGCAAAGCTCTACAGCACAACTCAGCTCCCCATCCCTTTGGCACTTCACCTGGTAAGATATTTTCAAGCTACAGAATTGGTTTAAGATTTATCATACACTAATGCTTCCTCAAATCCCTCATGCTTTTCTTATTGCTCATAGTTATGCACTTGGCAGGATCATAACAGAACATTTAACTCCCTGTCCCAGCTTACTAACTCAAAGGTATCTGTCCCCATATTGCCTTCAGGTTAGAATCTTTTCCAGTATGGAGAAGGACCCAGACAAACTTGGCAGTTAAAAAGAACAAAGAATTTCATATTTAACCTGCTTAATATGAAATTGCTTTTGTCTTTAACAAAATAGTGTGTTAGCAAGAGGAGAAATTTCACTCAGGGAAAACATCAAAATCAGCAGCTTTCATATGATTAACATCTAGAAGACTGTAGCCGTCTAATTTTCTTCTTAAACAATATTATCATGCAACATTAGCATAAATTACAATGCAAGAAAATAGTCTTTCTTTGAAGGAAACAAAATTCAAGATCTTTCTCCACTTTGACAAAATTCTTTGAAAAAATACCAGATCAAGATTTAACAATTTTATCTGTCTCTAAGAAAATTAACAAGCTCAGTATTTTCAGGAATTAGAGCTCATTAACCTAACAAATATAAGTACTACTGAGATCTTGGGATAAAATCTTCAGTTGAGATTACTAGATGTCAGAGGACAAATCACAGAATCTGGTTAGAGTTGGAAGGGACCTTAAAAATCATCCTGTAGCAGCCCCCTGCATGGGTAGAGACACCTCCCATTAAATCAGGTTGCTGAAGGCCCCATCCAAACTGGCCTTGAGCACTTTCCAGGGCAGCCACAACTTCCCTGGAAAACCTCTGTTCCAGTGTCTCACCAATGTGTGTCTAATTATATTAATAATAATAGTAAGGGAAAGGTATGAAAGATAACCTTTGCAGAGAGAAGTATTACATCTTGTTTTCTGGAACTAGTGTTTTATTTAAGACATCAATTAAATTTTCTTTTTCTGTAGGCAATATATTCCTTCTGCTACCCTTCAGTCTTACACAGAAAAAAAGGGTTACCCCACAGCTTAAGGAGTTTCATTCCAGAGAGCTGAAATTCCTTTGTGATCTGCAGCAAATCCCATTTTATCTCTTCCCAGTAAGACAATACAATACTTGTGAGCTACAGCTTAGCATAAGTACACCAAAGATGGGAATGCCAAAATATCACTACGTGACCAGAAAACATTTATGTTTATTTGAATTAAAAAATTTTCTCATCTAGTAGAAATCAAAATAGTCCTTTGCAGATTTATGTGCACAAACAAGCCTAGATCTCTGTAAATTTGACATCGGCTCAATACTGGGAAGGACTCTGTCCATTTATGGAATAATGGTGGATGAACTTGCAGCAATTTTCTTTATATGGACAAATCTAAGCAACAAAAAAATGAGAACTCCATAATTCAAAATTTGAAACCGTGTAAAACTGGTGCTATGACTTCAATTTTGAGCCATTTGTTTAACGTTTTTCCTTTTTTTTAAGGTTTTAAATATAAATGCTAGAAAACATTTTATATAAATAGTAGTATCATAGCTCAAGTTACAGCCTGTTTTCATATTCTGCTTCTGTTACTACCCTGCTTTATTATCTTTTTAGTACACAATTATAGCTTCAGCTTTTAAACAACA
Source organism: Heliangelus exortis (assembly GCF_036169615.1). Classification (NCBI taxonomy): domain Eukaryota; kingdom Metazoa; phylum Chordata; class Aves; order Apodiformes; family Trochilidae; genus Heliangelus; species Heliangelus exortis. The sequence goes on along the minus strand of NC_092423.1, from coordinate 110,220,822 downwards.
AAAACAGTATTTCATACAACACTTCTTGACTGCTAAACTCCACCGAGCTGAACAAACTGTACATGCATCAGAAATTAATGAGCATTTTGGACCACAATCCAAGCTCCCAGAGGCAAGATAAAATAACTGAGTACTGAAATTAGTTTCCTGTGTGGCATACCACAGAGTACTCAGTATAGATGTAAACACAGAAATTTCACTTTTTTCAGGTACTGTATGCTTAGTATAAATGCACAATCTTTACCTTGTTTAACACTTTTCATCTCAGCCAGAAGAGCTTATTTAATGGAAGGAAAAAATGTAATACACACACAAAACCCTGCACTCTTATGCATACAAAAATTACAGACCCTCAGTTGACATATTACATTTGAGTTTCAGATTACAGACTCTTGAGAAACTGGATGCTTTGAACAAACTTCTTATTGTAGTCTTACAATAGAAGTCAGAAATAAAATCCTTGAAAATAATACATTATTCTAAACACAATTACTGCCCTCCAGAAATGACTCATTATTTATGGGAATGGGAGCCAGATAATAAGCACAAAATATATGCTAAACTTCATGATTTGCAGTCACTTATTGCCTCCAACAAAGATTCAGAATGTTTATTTTTTCTTCTTACAAACAATGAGAATAACAGGTATTATTACGATTTTGCTTGATAAATCTGGAAATATATATATATATATTGAGAGTTCTCTTTCTTTGCAGCACATTTTGCTTAAGTAATTGGAAAAGGGGCAGAAACACTAATGGGAATGGGTTGTTATTAATAACAATGCCATATTATTGCTGACTTTAGAAGGCATAATCTGTCAGCTGGATCTTATTACAAACTCCTGGCTCTTCAATGCAATTAGCAGAGAAAAGCACTAGTTTGACAAACAGAGGGAAGCTGACACCAGCAGAGGCACCAGGAGCAGTTGCCATGTGCTTGTGCAATATAGTGCAAGGCTTCCAAGGTTCTTTTAGGGCGTCTGAGGGGGTTTCTGGTCTCACCAGCACTCTTAAGCTGTGTATTTGTGGGGACAGCCAGCCAGGTCTCACAAGGAAAGCCTGAATTCATCCTCAAGCTGGCTGACAGAAAATCCATGAGATGAAGGGTAGGAGGGTTAGACAGGACATAAGGGTGGACAAAAGGTGGTAGGTTTACATTGGGCAAAAGGAAGAAATTGTTTTCAGAGAGGGTGGTGGGACACTGGAAGAAGAAGCCAAAAGAAGCTGGGGATGCCCTGTGACTGGAAGTGTTCAGTGCCAGGTTTGATGGGGCTTTAACAACCTGATCTAGCAGGATGTGTCCCTGCCCATGGCAGGGAGGATGCACCAGATAATATTTAAAAGTCACTTCCAACCCAAACCATTCTGTGGTTCAATGATTCTTTGACAAAGAAACAAATCAAGAGAAAAAATAATTGCCATCAATAATCCAATAATCTAGTATTAAAATGCCATTCAAAATTTATTAACAGTACAAGATAGAAATTTGCTCCAAATGCTTAGCCAATACTATATTTTAATTTTACAGTAAATTTTTATATCCTTTTAATAGGATCAATAGGTAAATTCATTATGTTGAAACTCTCATTCGGTATCTAGTTATTACTTTAGTGTAACTACTTAGCACTAGCAGAAGGCATTAAATGCTATTGATATTGTAATTGGAAACTGCAGAATTACTCTAGCAAAAATTAAGAACAGGGTTTAGATTTGTAAAGCCACCATGGAATTCTGTACCACACTGCAATAACAGAACAGTTCCTCAAAGATAGAAAGTATTGCAAACACTATAGTCTCAGAGGACATACAAGAAATTTTTGAGACTTCTCAGTCCATAAAAAGTCTCTCATTTTCCAGTTCTCTGGTACTTTAATTTTCTGATAATCTGAAAGACTTTGTAAAATCTGAACTAAAGGATAACTCTCCCCTTGTGAAATCTTCCAGTGAAGTCAGTAAGACATACAAAATTCAACAATGTTTTAACTGACCTCTGTCACGTCCACATACAGGAGGTCTGAAATCTAATGACCCCAGTTTGAATGCCTTAGTTCTTTGGCAATTAAAACCCCACTGTGATTATTCTAGCCACTTAAGACATACTATTGATGGTATAGAGAGATCCACTCTGCATCTCTGGAATTTATTATCCGTCTTTTAAAAATTATTCCTAAAAACTGGGAAATATTCAGCTAAATTGGAGCATCTGTGTTCTTATATAGATAATAAATGAGTACTATGGCTTTTTCCAGTCTTATAGTATGGGAGATCACAGTGTCTCAATAAGCCTCTATTACTTTGAGGACACTGGAGATTAAAGTTAGAAATCGACCCTTGGTGTAATGTTAATAATACTGACTCAGTAATTTCCAGAATCCAGAAATGAATTCTGAGAGAAGCTTGTTCCGTGTGCTTGTTTTACAAATAGCCATATTGCTGTCATGTCCATGAATCCCAATTAGGTAGCTAATTAATTGTAATTAATTCGTTCATTGTAATTACAGGTAATTATAAAAGCAACATAATTCCCTGAAGTTTCTCTCTTGTTAGTTGCTACGTAACATTGTTCTATAAGATTCTTTTCATTTAGCAGCCTGATGATCACACCATCATAGCAGAATTACCAAAACTGGGAGAGGAGAGCTACATACTTTGTATATAAGGAACCACATAACATTCTCTAAACTAATTTTTCTTCTCTTGAAATGTAGAATATGTATTTATAGATATGTGCAGATGGAAGCATAGTGGAACCAGAAGCAGAAATTCTGAATAATTACTATACACATCTTGCCTCTAATATGGGGGAAAAAAATAAAATAAAATAAAATAAAATAAAATAAAATAAAAAAATAAAAAAAAAAAAAAAATAAAAAAAAAAAAAAGAAGAAGAAAAAAGGAAACTTCAGAAAAGTTAAAATAGACAAGAGCTAAATGCAAAAGACATTTACATCTACACACCGAAAGATAAAAGTGTTTAAGTATAAAATGACTCATTGAATCTGCACTTCTTAAACTGAATGTATTTTCAAGATTTTCTCTCTTTAAAAAAAAAATGGCAGGAGTTTTAGTCCTCATTAAAGTGAAAAATGGGTTTTGCTGTCCAGGACAATGATCACAACAGAATGTAAGAAGCTAAATCATAGCTTTGTTAATAGAAAACAAAACAGGCATGCCCTACAATCTTCTCCTCTAAGGCAAAAAAATGACCCAAAAGGGGCTTTTTATTTTACATGTACTCAGCTTAAGCACTGCCACCACGAACTCTGCAGATGGTAGTTACAATGACTCTGACATCTACCTCCATATAAACCAGCAATTCCCCACAGAATCATAGAACCATTTAGACTGGAAAAGATCATAAAGATCATTGAGTCCAACAGTTAACCAAACACTGCTAAATCCACCACTAAACCATGTTCCTAAGCATCACCATCCTTTGGAGAAGAAGGAACACTGACACTCAGAACCCACCAAGCATCTTATCTGGAAGTTAGGTGAAAGAGACAGCATGCATGCAAAATAATTTAGTATTTCAGGAAAGAAAACATTATATTTTTTTTACAAAATCATAATATAATGTTTCAACCAGAATGTTTTAAATAAGCAAGATTTTTAAAAGGCCTCTCACTTGTGGCTCAAGGCTGCACCACCTTGAACAGAAAGATTTTCAAGTAAAAAGTGTGTGTCTTTTCCTATACCACGTCTGGCTGCCTCCAGAACCCTGGGCATGGAGAAGAACACCCCTGCAGTTCAGCTCTCCTCTGGCACAAAGCCTGCTCTCTATCGCCACTGCAGAGGCACTGAAATAATAATGACTTATTTTATCACCTTGATCACTTCAGGATTCATTGTGCAAAACGTGTGATCACACACAGGTTGTAAAGGTCACAGGGCTGGAAGGGAGCCACTTTAAGATTGTGTTCTGTTCCTTATTATCTTAGGCACTACATGAAAGCTGGAGCTTTTGTTCCTTCTCTAATTTGTTCCTTCTCTAATACTGTTTCAGAACCTTTGTCTTCCACTTAATTTTCAGCCCAATTTCTTTTTTTTTTTTTTTTTCCTCATAAGTTTGCATTCTTTTCTGCTCTTGTGCCAAACTAGTTTGTCCAAAATTCTGCTTCTCTGGAGTTTTAAATATAGATCCCACCCAAGCACAGAATAGCAAACCCAGTAGGCAGCTCCTGACCCATCAATGCTCAGAGACCTGAGCAGGCGCTTCCACCAGCCTCAGAGCTACACTTTACACAAACAGAATCCAAAAAGTTCAGTGCCTGTGCTACAGAGTGAAGCAGACACAGCACGGTCCCTGGGCACCACCAGAAGCTGCTGGGTGGGAGCTGGTGGAGCTGCCTGACCCTGAGCAACTCTCCATGGGTGCCTCCAACTCAAGCCCCTCAGAATACCCTTGACTTAGGCAGAAACAGCCTCTTGGGTCTCCTGTAATGAAACTTTTTTTTTTTTATTCCTGAAGTTTTTTCTCTTACCTGGCTTCCACCCACCTTTATCTGGTTTGCTAAATATCTGTGAAGAGGAGAATTGGTAAAATGGGACCTGTATGGTAAGACATTAAGCCACGCTACAGCACAAACTCTGATTGCAGAGAAAGCAGCAGATAACTCACAGGCTTTGCTCTTTCTGTAATTCCCTTCCTAATTACCATCACTGCTGAAACACGTTTGATTTACTTCTCCCATTCAAGCATTTAGTCCTCTATGATAAACAGCTTCTAAAGTTAAAAACACCATTAAAATCTCAGTTTTCTCAAGGTAGTATTTTTTTAAATCATGTCCTTCCTGGTTTCCAAGGACCTCTAAGTTATTTCAGAAACCTTTGCATATCTTCATTCTTGTTTTCAGGTAATCAGAAATCAGGACCTGACTTTGAAATTAAGATGCAAATACCAGAATCTGAAACTGAGTACCAAGGCTTTTTTAAATTCAGCTCCATTGTTCATTTTTAAGCTTCATAAGGCTCCATTGAGCCAGTTTCACAATGACTATTTTACTGTAATTTGGCCTCCTGCTCAATGAAGTGAGTAAAACCCACTGTACTCATTTAATGAATTAGTAGAGTTTTAAGGATATCTCTTGAATATTGTTTTGGTATTTCTGTACATGCATTCACTATATCTGTGTTGTATCACTGCTTTTGTTACATTTTGGAGATTCCCCTTCTAGAAATAAGAACTTGAGCATCTATCTCTTTGTCAAGAAGTGTACACACAGTATCAAATGGACTCTATTTCTGTTCACAAAGACATTGCCACCAGTCATTCTTTCCTATCACTAATATATTATTATAACTGTTTAAGGGGAAAGTGAAATGCTGAATCAGAAGCCTGCAAGTTTTCATTAACAGAAAGCTTCAAGAATTGTACCACAGTTACCTTGTGCCATAGTCTTAAATGTGGGCACTGACAGAAGTGGCTTCAATCCAACCAGCCCTTATGCTGACTATTCATTTTGCCTAAATGCAGCATGCAACTCATTTCCTTTCATCACTGAAATACTGAAAGCTTCTTAACCATCATTTTCTGTATTTTTAAAGTAAACCATTTCTAAACATTGAATTGTTGGTATCAGTATGCTTGCTTTTACGTTTGCATGAGTCTGTATTTAAAATCTTTATTTCACATATCTAATATGTCCACCACACAATATTGATAGTTTTAAATCTAATGCTGCATGATGGCCTTTTGACACTAGTACTGCAGGTCAGTTAATATAAATTATTCTAAAATATATAGTTCACACCATAGTTCAGAGTTCAGTTGGATGTAAGGACACTATTTATGCAAGCATACTGATGAAATAATTTTTCTCATAGTTATGAAGTCAGAAGAAACAGGTGAAGGACAAAAGGACGGTTGGACTTTGATCTAAGTCCAGAAAAAACTATGAAACCTCTCAGACCTCTTAAGTCTCCTCACAATCCAGGAATCTGCTTCAGCTCTTTACAGCTGGTACCACCACCTGTGTAGGTAAACCACACAGCTAAGTCTGAGCTGCATTTATTTTTACTGCTCTTTTTAAAGCTGTTCAGTCTTGAAAACATTACAGTAAGTAGCTAGTAACAAGAGAAGACCGTGTTCTTCAGGTTAGCCGACTTGTTAAAGCTAGATTTGTTTCTCACCCATGTGAATTCCCTCTTCTCCAGGCAATTCTGCAGGCTGCAGCTCAACACATCCCAAATCTACCATTCTGCTGCACTGGAGGGAGACAAAATAATGTCCCCCTTCCATAGTTGGTTGTTTCCACATCCCCCAGAGCACTACACATAATTGCCACTGCACCACTTTCACGACTACTAAAAGGGCATAAAGCAACTTTTCCACAAAAGTTAGAGGAAGTCTAAACAAGAAGCTTGGGGATATTGAAACCTCATTATCGTCATTGTCTCAACTCAAAAGTCACATTTTAAAATTGCCTGACACCTACTGAAAAGAGGAGACTTTGGAAGTTATTTGGCAGTGATGTAAGGGACACTGATTTTGAACATAAAACCTCTCATAAAAGCAAAGGTTTTGGTTAGCACAGAGATATTTCATAGGAATGCAAAATCTTATTTTTAGTATTACTTTGGACCTATATTCATATTCTTACTAATGGACATTTTAATAACCTTAAAGGATTACGGTCACGGTTCTTTAGCTAAAAATTCTGCAGAGATTGTTTTGATTCAGGAACAAGCAACTCACAGAAAGGATACTAAACCTTGAATCATAATTTAGATGACTTTAGTAGCATAATTACTACAGAAAATGGACAGCTGTGGACACATCAATAATAACACCTAGCGTTGGCTTTGTGAACATATTTTCTTTGATTCTACGACTTTTCTATTAGAACTGCATTATGTGTGCTGTCAAAATTACCAATAGTAAATACAGTTCCTTAATGGTATGAGATTTCTGCTCACAGCTTCCACTGACGAAAGATCAAGCTGAATGTATTAGACCTAATTTCCTCTTGCCCCTCACTTCATAGAGTTATTTGTATTAGTGTAAATTAGGATTAATATACAACAAAATTAGAATGGATTATTTTGTTACCATTGCACTAATGTCAGTAATTGAACAAATGTAAATAACCACACAAATTGCAGAGACAAAAGAGAATATTATTCAGAGAACAAGTGAAAATATTGCAGTTTCTATAATTCTAGATGTTCCAACAAGATATGCTGAAAAAAGGCACAAACACGCAGCATATAATATACATAACAAACAATCTGTAGCATATACAGAAAAGCACAAAAAATACAGAAAGGGCTATCTTTGATTTATATGCCAGCTACCTTCAGTCTGTAAGCTTGCTCAAAACTGAATCAGAAATACCAATGTTTGTGTTTAAGAATCTTTGTGTTTGAGATTCCCATATGGAATTTTCTGCCATGTCTTATTTCTGAGCTCACTTACGCTACATAGCAATCATGTCATCCACAATGGTATTACAAACTCAATGGAAAAATATACCCTTTTGTTGCAAAACTCACCCAACAAGAGGCAGCATACAGTGCTGTTCTATTTATTTCTCAGTTCCACTTCAGATATTATGATTGTATCCACAGCCTGGGAGAGAAGGCCTGGAGGACAGACTATTTCCTTCCACTGGGGAACAATGCCCATTATTCCTCACCTTCAATTGCTATCCTTTATCTAGTTATTAATCTGTAAGAAGCTTTTCTTATGAATTCCGATTCAGTTTACTTAAAAGCATTTGTTAGGGAAATTTGTCAAAAAATTTTTGGTACTGAGGTATAACAACTTTTCATTACAGTCAGTGCTTCAAAGTGATTCTTCAACTTTTGCCTCTTAAATTTATGTTCAGCACTAAAGCAATAGCATTCTTTTGTGAGCTCTTTCAATATTAATTCAGTCATTTATAGCACACAACAGTCCCATCTCTATCTCAGATGACATGAGGACACTCCCTTGGGTCATACAGGGGCAAACAAACTAATTGGTTTAATTGTATTGTCTAACTTAATTTCTTTCCATTAATGTTTCTCAGTTTTGTTAACCGTCTTGATTGACTCGTTTGTACTTTTATATTCCTATTTTTCCCTTTCACTTTATGTCTGGAATTTCACCCACAGGTGTTCCATGGCAAGTGCTGATACAGCCATTTGTAATCAACACATCTAGCTCCACCTTTTCCCTGATAAAACACAGAGCTTACACCACATGTACCCTGGGCATACAGGGTACCCTCATTTCAGTACATAAATTTCTTTTTACATGGCTTTCCTGGTTTGGGCCAGGATAAAGGTGATTTTCTGTATTGTACTTTCGCTTTCAGCTAGGTCTCTTGTAAGTAGTTGCACTTGCTGAAATTAACAGCAAGTCTCTCAGTCATTGTCAGCTTCTAGGACTGATAACACTCGATGTTTATAGTTACTGCTAGAGACTGGTGTGCAGAGCCAAGGACACTGCTCAGCTCTGAGGAACATTTTACCCTCCAGAAGGAATAAAGAGGTCCCACCTGCAGCCTCCTTTGGGGAGGAACGGACAAGATAGATGCCAGAATTGACCAAACAGAGTATTCCATCCCATACACGTCATACTCAGTATAAATCTGAGGGATCACGAGGGACAAACCAGCTTCTGGCTTCCTGCCCTTCCTGACTTTCCTGCTTCTCTTTCTTCACCTGTTCCCTCTTTTGCTTCGGCATCCTGGGAGGATTCCGTCCATTCGTTCTGCCTGTGCTCCTGATCCATGCCAGCCTGAATCTGTGTGTTCCTGCCTCCAGCTCCTGACTGCTGCTGCTGACCCCAGAAGTCCAGCCTGGACTTTCCCAGGGCTGCCCTGCAGCCTCAGTGGTGACGTGAGAGTTATTGGGGGAAAAGGGGGGAAGGAACATGGTATCAACTTTCCTGTATATTTGTATATTTGTATTTATTTAGTAATTTTTCCTATTTATCACTACTCTTTCATTAAAGTTGTGTAGTTTAGTTTCCAACCCATAAGTCTCTCTCCCTTATTCTCTCTCCTTTCTTTATCAGGGAGGAGAGAGAGATTAATAGAGAGCATCTGTTACTCAGTTTAATTGCCGGGTCAGTGTTAAACCGTGACAATGGCTTACTTACATGGGACTTGTCAATGCCATTCATTGTCCTTTTTACTCAAATTTAATTTCTTTCTATCTTATACCATCTAGTACTACTGGTACACAGGACATCACCCACTTAAGTTTTCTTATGGCACTGGATAGACATATACATAATAGGAACAGTCCTAGCTCTTCAGTCCACCTCTTCCTGTCAGCTGGAATCAGTTTTACAGAAGGACTCTCAACAGTCTCACCACGGAAAGCACACATAGCTCTGACCTTTCCTGACAGTTCAAGTGAGCCTGGAAACAGTGACATTATACACAAGTTCCTGTCTCCAACTCAAGCTGCAGAAAAAACAAGTTTCTGCAACCACTAACTCAGTTTTCCACTTGAACAGAAAGCCTCCAATATATCTGCTGGCTGTCATCACAGAAGCTTCCAGAAGGGTCAACTGAACATCTCCCTCTGCAAGTTCATTGCCTTCACATCTCCCATCACTCAGAGACACAAACTTCCTCACATCAGAGACTTATTTATCTACTTCAAATGAAACAGAAGAGAAGCTTAGAACTGTTTAGTTTTCCAAGATTCAAAACAGATACAGGTTGTCCACCCAGATGGCGTATTCCCACAAAGTGGGATTCCTTCACCACTTGTTTCAAGAAAGGAGTTTCGGCTTTGTTATCCCCCACCTCCTCTTTTTTTCTTTTAAACCATCCCTATTAAAATACTTTCATGCTTCCCTACAATTTTGAAAGCATAAAATGTATGTATCCCACCACCTGTCTACAGCCACCTGAGTCCGTATCTTCTGAGGTCACTGCAATGCTGGGTTCTAAAAATGTCTCATGCAGTCCCAGTCATATGTTGCAATTGAATTATATGTTTGTTCTAACCACAAAGACATCAGAAAACATTGTCAATATATTCTCTATGTAGCACGTTTCATCACTAATTCTCCTAAATATTTTATTGGCATAAAAATGACAGTTATTCTCCAGAGCCTCCCTATATTACCTGGACAAATCACATTCTTTCAGAGTCTTAGTTCTAGTATATTATCACAGAAATAGGAATAAAATAAACACTGAAATAGTGCAACACAGGTTGCCAAACAGCATCTTGGGTGGCTGCATAAGTGGAAATCAAGAAAAATCAAGAATGATTCAATTTCAAGAATTAAATTTTCTACAAACAGATTAAGTTTACCCAGTGTAAATAACTGACTTAAAATGTGATACTCTATTTTATGGAATACAGAGAAAGGTAGAAAGATGTAGATTAGAGCACAGATTCTGGAGGTCTGGTGTGTACTCTTCACTAAAGCAGGGACAAAAATGATGCTGGACACAGCTTCAGCATTAAAACAATTTGCTAAGAGCCTTCTTCAGTCAGGTTTTTAGTATCTCTAAGGATGGAGCTTCCACATCTCATTTATTCAAGCAAAACCACTTCTAATTGTTTACCAAAAATACACACATAGCCTTTAGAAAGTATGTCCATGTTGAGTTTATCAGTACGGAAAAAGATACGTGGCTGTGTAAATTATCTTAAAAAAAAAAAAAAAAAAAAAAAAGAGAGAGAGAGAGAGAGAAAATTTGCTTTCCTGAGACAACCTAAAGGAACAGGAGAACGGAGAATATTCATTACAGTCACACACATCAGTCTTCATTGAAATCATCAACTACTGCAAAGTGAAATTCTGTGTTGTGCTTTAATTGTAGACTTTCACAAAATCACAGAATTACCTTGGTTGGAAAACACCTTCAAGATCAAGATTAAATGTATCAATACAGGTTATATTATAAGCTGTCTGTTAATAAATTCTGGAATTTCAAAATTGCCTCTTTTCGTTGAATTTATAAAAAAATAACAGAAGTCCATCTGCATTCTTATTTGCTTATTAAGGAATACTCTGTTACTCATTCCAGTGGTGTCTTTGATGTAGGTAACTGAAGCTCACTTACAAGCAGGTTCACTCTTATTTTCACACACATATTTTAATTTTTTAATGTACGCAATAAATATAGAATTTACTGGAATCTTTCAGTCAGTACCAAAAGAAGAGGCACTATTATTCAGAGGTCTGAGCTTCACACAAAAAGGCAGCTACATTAAAATGTACCTTGCAAATTCAGCTACTTTTGCACTTTTGAGTCATAGAATTTGACAAATGATCATTTCTGGGTTGTCAAGGCAGAGGAATCAATCATTTGTAGCGACAAGTAATGTTTTTGGATTCAATTTTCACTTGTCTGTAAAGAATGAAATATCATAAAAGAAGTAGTGGAGGCATAAAGAGCACACTGCTACTAACATGTTCAAGTAAATTCTGCCCAAGCCACATGAAAACAAGAACACATTACAATCTGACAGCTCGCTCTTGACTTAGCTGGAATGAGTTGTGAGATTTGCTCACTGGCTAACACTATAATAGTCATTTTGAAATCACCACTCTCCTCCTTGTTCTCTTGGGCCTGAGTTCCAGACAGTAATCTTGACTCATCAGCACATGCACATTCATCTAACTCGTGCATTTTTTAAGGGACAGCCAGAAAAACAAGATAATTACCATGAAAAAAATTCAAGGAAGAATTCTAGGCATGACTGTCAGGGTTCTACCCCAACTGGTAGCTAAACACCATGCAGCTGCTGGCTCACTCCTCCCCATCAATGGGAGGATAATCAGAAAAATAAGTAAAGTTCAGAGGCTGAAACAAAGGCAATTTATTAGGACAGCAAAGGAAGAGAAAATAAAAATAAAAATAATATTAGAATATAGGAAAGGAGTAGGGCAATTGCTCACCACTGCTGATCAATGGGCAGCCCATCCTGGAGCAGTGATCACCCCAGTTTGTCTACTGAGCATGGTGTCATATGGTTTAGAATATCCCTTTGGATAGGTCAGATGTCCTGGCTATGCTCCTTCCCAGCTCCTTGTGCACCACCTCACTGGTGGAGCATGGGAAGCTGAAAGTATAAGTGCTGTTTAGCAATAAGTAAAATGCCATTATGCTATCAACCTCATTTTCCTACTGAATCAAAAAGACAGCACTGTACTGGCTCCTAGGAAAAAATTAACTCTATGCCAGATGAAATGAGGACAATGAAATAAATGCAGGTCATGAAACTTAAAACAATTGCTCAAAATTAAATGAAATTAAAATTTTACGTTTAAAATCTTTTGACAAAATTGCAATACTCTATACACTGACTTTTTATCAATTCTACCTTTCTCTCACACTGAAAAGAACAGAACAGAGCTCATTTCCTGCTGGACTAAAAGAAAAAGAAACTTCTACAAGCAAATAAAAATAAATACATGATATTCATGATATAATATATATCATATGATCATGACAAAGCTATTCCAAGAAGAAACTAATGAAGAGTAGAAAAAATGCTGAAGTTATAATTATGATGATCTCAGGAAAGGAAATCTGAAAAATCGAAAATACTTATTCAGTACTCAAATAGACTTTGGACTTTTTGTATTGAAATGAATTTGTAAATATACAATTAATGAATAAAACACAGAGGTGACAGATTCTGCAGATTAACTGCTTCTAAAAACAAACAAAAAACAAAAAAACCCTGAACTTGTAGATGCATCTAATTGCAGAATGTCAGGAAAGTAACTGTTCAAAGGAGAAAATAAAATCCAAAATTTTTTAGTCTGGACATAGTGTTCACATACCACTATGAAAAAATTAGTCCATAAATATGGGTATATATGTGCATATAAAAGCTTCCCATATGAAAAACGTGAAGTATTAATTTAAGGGCCTCATAGTAGATATTAAAAATATCAGTTGACAATTTCAACTATGTTTGCATCTATGAATCAGCAAACCCCAAAGCTCAAACAAATCTCCCAGGAAGCCTCAATCTCTTCCTTTTTAAATTCATTTCTTCCTTGAGGAAAAATGAAAAGCTTAAATACAAAATAACAGCTGTTCTCATCCCATTTGCAGCATTGGTGGGATCAAGAGAAAACAAAGGGCTTGTGAGATAGATTGCTACAGAGAGGCATTCAGCAGAGGTTGGCTAACTCAGAGTATTTTAATGCTTTGGATTAACAGAGGAAATTCTACATTTTATTTGAGACTGAACTGAGAATGATTTCCAGGTTTCACTTATACAGTGCTATCTATAGTATTAAAATTATGGTACTTCCCTTTACTACTGTATTTATTATGAGCCTGAAAGATGGAAAGTGCTGAGGTGAATTTAACCATTCTAACACCTCTATTTCCACTGTAGTCTACTTTCTCTATCTTGGTATAGTCTTTCGCTTCCACTCATTTCATTAAGTTATGTGCATGTTCATCTGAGCATAAATGTCAATTACAGTTTTAAGGATATGTGATTTAGCTCACATCTATCTAGTTTATCTGTGTAAAATATGGGTAATTCACAAGCAATTCCCATGAGTAATTTTGAAGACTCCCACTTGCATTCACAGCATAAATCATCTTTGAACTAAAAGCGGAGATTTCTGTTTCCCCAAAAGACTACAGATAGTCCAGCTACGTTCCCTGAGAAGCAAAATTCCTTCATTATATTTAAATTCCCCTTCAAATACACCAGAGAGAACAGTAAAAGGTAGTGAAAAAAAGAACATCTGCATCACAGAATTTCTATGGCCATTGCAGATGGCAATTTATTTTCTTAACCAAGTTCTTTAGGCTAGCACTATCACATGTTTTCACCAGCTTGGAAGGTAAAGGAAGTTGTGGCCAATGCATGCAACCCATATTAAGTGATAAAACTGAAGTAAATTTTAGAAGCTGAACAGTAACCCAAAAGATAGTAAAAATTTTCTTGTAAATATTTTTTGCTTCCAATATTCTACGTCTCTAAAATCTCATCTTAATGCAGTTTATCTTATCCCATTCTATTACTGTAGCTGCTCAAGGCCAACATAAGAAAATTCAAAAGCAATTACAAAGCTGACAAACAAAACCATCCATACAGTGTGTGCAGAAGTAGTACAACATACTGCCTGAAACACAAACACTCTTCCTATGTTGAACCCGACAAATCCCTCAGGCCAGAAAGCCTTCAGGACCAAATCTGAACAAAACAAAGAAAATCAAACTGTACTTAATATTGGAATTCTTGGAGGTAAGATTTTAAGCCAGCCCAGTAAAATATGGGACATGAATGCCCTGTCAGACAAGTGCCTCAAGATGAAATTATTCAGATTTGCTCTTGAAACAAAGAAGGTTAAAGGTAAAACAAAACAAAACAAAACAAAATAAAAACCCCACACAAACCACAACAACTAAAGCATCTCTTGAAGAAGAACCACTGAAAAGAGAGGAGGGGCTTAATGAGCTGTATCAAATACTAGAATCTGTATTTGTATTTGTGTTTGATTTGAATGGTTTCCAGTTCTCATGCAGATGGACATGAGGCTGTGAGGCAACTGAAGTTGAGCTGCACCAAATATTTCAGAGTTGAAGTGGTATTTCTATTTCTCCTGGTGCAAGTTTTCCCCTAAAACTCAACCCTTCGTGATAGAAATGAATGACTAGATTTAAAAACCCATTGGATAAAAGGTGGTGTCTTATTGTTATCCTAGTCCATTAACTAAGAATTTTCAGAAATGTTTTTACACAAAACACCTCAAAATTCATAAAAATTATGAACAGGTAGGAAGGGAGCATGTGTAGACACCAGTCATTAGTGACAACATTTTTCTTCCTTTGCTTTTTGAAGATTTCAGAGAACCATGAAAATGGTACACATCAGGCTACCCATTATACAAGGGTGAAACATGCTTACAGGATATGAAGTGCTTATACCTATATCTTCGCTGTACAGTAAAATGGAAAGAGAGAGATTGTTCCAAAGGACAAGTCAAAACAGGAACCCAATTCAGAAATTTGAGTTTGAAAAACGAAGTTTAAAATTTCATCCCTCGGTGTTCCTATGACAACTCTTTTATCACCCCATCTTCCTGCTACTAGTACAATAACTGGCAGCACTTTTAATCTCCTCTGGGTCATGAGTAACAGGCATAAATTCAGCAATTTTGTTCTTCTGGTGTTGCCAAGATCCAGGGAGCAGAGATCCAGCTATGAGCTGACAGCTGTTCCATGTTCTCCTGTATCAGGGCTAAAGATCTGCCTTATTAACTATGCTGAAAATCACACAGCCCAGTCAGTTTAAAACAAACAAACAAAAAAAGTAATGATTTTTTTGAAACAAAAGACTTGTAAATAAAACAGAATATAAAGTTCTTAAAATGTGATTCAATGAGAAGACGAAGAAAAATCATGTTGCAATTGTTTATGGAAAGACTGTTAGTACTTCCACAGTGCCCAAGAACATCAGAGCAGTTTAGTGATAGATAAACACCAGTTCAACATTTACATTCACTATAGCAACTTGCTGCCTCCCTCTTGGACATACACTGCTTCTGTACTTACATGGTTTGTTCTACAGTTCCAGAGACACATCTTGAGGTGACATCTCTGAAATTGCTGCCATACATTATGAGTCATGCCCCAAAACTTGGTGATCTGGCAATTTTGTTAGCTATATAATAACTGACCTTCACCAGCTCCCTGCTTATCTGCACAGTGTCCGAACACCAGATATCAATATCTAGTATCAAAGATCTGCCAGTATAGTATATTATGATGATGAGGGAATTCATACTCTGATCATTACTATGGTTACTAAATGCTGCAGTGGAAAGATTTTAATAGAATTTACATTTGTGTTCACACTGTTGAATTATCTGTAGTGGTTCATGGACTCTTGAGGGATAATTACTAGAAGTCTATTCTTTAGAAGACTTTGGGGTGTTTTATTTTTGTTTGACCCTATGCTCCCTTGAATTGTAAAAAGCAAACCTGCAACATGGAATTCAAACAAGCTTTCAAGCTATACGAAACCTGAGCATTCAACTATCCTCTATTCCTTTCCTGGTATCTTAAGAATTATTCCTATGCAAGAATTAAGTATTTACATAGCTTGTGTGCCATGGCATACCCATGTGTACATGTGTTCAGAGACACATCTTGAGAAAGTTTCTACGAAATCACTGCCACATATTGTGACTCACACCACCAAGGTTGGTGACCTCAAATTACCTACTGCTTCTTTAGCATCAGTCTAAACTAAAACTGTTCTTGAGAATCCTCTGTTGTCTCTGTTAAAATCAACCTTTAGCCACAAAGGGGAGGGGAATAGTTTTGTTAAAATGTTTTGTTTAAATAGTTAAACCAAAAAGATTCGTTTTAATTTGAATACGGTTTGATTTACCTATTTTAGTTTATACAACAGATAAAAATTTAAGTTTGAAAACAGAAGTAAATGTTTTTAATCTATTCTGTTATTTTTTCAATCACTTTGTAAAAAAAAAATTGTGTCTGATATTCCATTTGACTGAGATTAGAAAAACTTTCAAAACCTTTGAAGTCTTTATACATGAAAACCCTTTCAACTTCGGGACCATCTAACAAGAATTCTGCCAAAAAATTAATAATATCGCATCTTGCAGTACCAAGTGATTAACATATTAGTTTGAAAGAAGAGAGACTCTCCCAACAAAAGGCATTCACAACCTTTTTCACTGAGGTTTGCCAGAGATAACAGGTCATTGCAGAAAAAGTTCTGAGCAATCCTTCCTTTAACATAAACAGACTCTAGAATAATATTTCAGGTTTGCAATAACATCATGAAGTCATGGATAAAGACATATTCTTATTGCAATAAGCAGACTGAAATATGCATTACTTCCTATCTTGTCAGTATTTGCAGAAAAGGAGAATTCAAATTTTACCTGGTGGAGAAAAGAATTCTGTCTAAAAGCAAGGTTGTCAAAGTAACTAATAAAATGGAAGGGACTATAAACTCAAAGTCTGTAGCAGGTGAACCCAATGACAGAGGATGTTCAAACACTTTTAGATTAACTGCAGTGCTGCTCCCTTGTCTTTCATTTCTGGTCTTTTTTTTTTTTTTTCTTTTGTTGGGATGATACGATTTCCATTTTGAAACTGAGTCCTCCATGTTTCACCAAAGACTATCAAATAATGGCTTTTCTTCAGACCCCTTCATCTTTATTCCCTGCAGGAATGGGCTGTGTTTAACAGCAGAGACATAAGGTGTTTTCAGAAAGTATCAATATATGAGGTTTTGTGGGTTTTTTTTTTTTTCATAGGACTTTTTTGGACAAGAAATGGTCTCAGGGTCAGATCTGAGCTTTAGTTTATTCAGGAACAGCAAACTAGACAGTAGATGCTTCTCAGAGAAACAAGATATCACAAGGCATCCACCAGGGCCAGCAGGCTGTTCAGATCACACAGCGCCTCAGCAGGAGCCAGGGAACTGCTGGGTGAAGAAATAAGGCAACAACAGGTTGGGATTTAAAGCAGGATTGCAGATGTGGGTGAACAGGAACAGATGAAATGGGTAAATAGTGGATGACATATTACTGTAAATGTACTAAGAGCACTGGGGAAGAAGGTAGACTGGTGAAGAGAGAAGTCGGAGCCCCTTTACATTTAATCTTGATACAGATGTTGTCAATACCCTCTTTACACTCAAAGCCACATCTGTCCTTAGGTGATTACTGTACTCCTACCAGCTTAATAAAAAACACATCAGTAAGGAGAAACCTCAGTGCAATAATACTGAACTGAAAAACATCTATCCAGTTTATTAGATGGATACTCATGCTCCTTTGAACATTCCATGGCAAACGATGGGCATATACTCTTCCTCCACTAAGACTTTCTACTGCTCACTCCACTTCAAATCCCAGAAAAGACTGAGTATCTATTAAAAAATTAATATTCTAGAAGGATACAAAATGTGTTGTTCACAGTCCTCCTACAGTCATTCAAGTGTGCTTTGGTGATGACTGCCATATGTTACGTGGCTTGTTGCACAAAAGCACTCCAAATATTTTCCACAGTTTATTTCAATAATTATTAAACATGACTATCCTTGGATAATTACAGAACATACCCACAGTTTGCACCATACTGCCCTAGTCATTTACCTTATTTCAGACTAGCTGGAGCAAAACTGTTCCCTATCTGCAGAAACAGCAGCAAAATTTTACGATCAGCTCTATCACTGTATCTACATAGAACTTTGTTGTGACTCTTGAAACATGCATTGTGCTTGTAACACAAGCTTGGGCTCCATCATTAAATGCTTCCTATGATCTTGGACACCACTTTCAGAAATTCTGGCTGTTCTATCACTTAACTTCATGTCACAGCTATTTAAGTTTTTGTTTTATCTATTCTGCATACACTGCCTTCTAAAGTTTGTCTTCTTTGGGAAGAAGTATTGAGAAATGAGTAGCCAGACTGCATGATATGCACCCCCAGTCCACCACCCTTGGCTGTGCACATGCCACCATCACCATCTTAACAAAAGCAGCTCCATAACTCAGGTGATGCTTGAGGTGATGTCAGAGAGTCCTTTGAGAAGGGACTTGGAACAAGACTGATTTTTAGAGCAGCAAAGAAAATAGCTTCAGATATTAAAATATCTTTCATTACCTGTCATTTTATTTTCATCAGATGAGGGATTACAGTTCCACTGGCTATATATTGATCACTTATTTCCCCCAGGGTTCAGAGTTACAGAAAACCACTCACTAATCTAAACAGTCAAGCTAAAATTCTGCTGAAGTACTTCTGGTAACATAGCCACGATGAAGGCTGACATTTTGCATCTGAAAAATCATACAATGATTGTTCAGAATGTCTTTGCCATCTCTTTTAAATGCAAGACTATTTTTCTTCCCTTGTAACTTTTCTCCCCCCTCCAGACGAGCTAATAAGATCCCTACACCAGAATCCGGAACAAAGAGAAATCATAGAATTGTTCATGTTGGAAAAGACCTGTAAGACCATCCAGTCAAACATTTAACCTCACTCTACTAACCTAGCTCTACCAGTGGCTGATAAACAATGTCCCTAAGCACTGTATTTATACAATTGTTAAACAAATTGGTGACTCCACCCTGGCCACCACTACCACTTCCCTGGCCAGCCCATTCCAGTGCTTGATAATCCTTCCTTGATCACCCTTTATGAAAGAGGATTTTTTTGGTTTTTATGAAAGAGGATTTGGCTTTTGGGGTTTTTGGGGGGGGTTTTTTTGGTTGGTTTTTGGTTTTTTTTTGTTTGGTTATTCTGGGGGGGTGGGGTTGGCATTTCCCCTTGGTCTTATTTCTAGTTACTAGTGAGAAGAGACTGACACCCACCTCACTACAAGCTCCTTTCAGGTAGTTGTAGAGAGCAGTAACATCTCCCTCAGTCTTTTTCAGACTATCCCAGTTCCCCGAGCTACTCATTATAATAAGACTTGTGCTCCAGAACCTTCACCAGCTTCTTCTCTGGACATGTTCCAGCACCTCCATGTCCTTACTGTAGTGAGGGGCCCAAAGCTGAGAACAGTACCCGAGGTGCAGCCTCACTAGTGGGAATGATCACTCTCCTGCTCCTTCTGGCCACACTGTTTCTGAAACAGACCAGGATGCTGTTGGCTGCCTTGGCCACCGGGGCACACTGTTGGTTCATATCAAGCCAGCTGTCAATCAGGATCCTCGGGTCCCTTTCTGCTGGACAGCCTTCCAGCCACTTCAAGCCTGCAGCATTGCATGGGATTGTTGTGATCCAAGTGCACAACCTGACACTTGTTTTTCTTAAAGCTCACACAACTGGCCTCAGTCCAACAATCTAGTCTGTCCAGGCCCTTCTACAGAGCACTTATACTCTCAAACAGATCAACACACCCACTCAGCTTGATGTCATCTGCAAACTTACTGAAGCTGCACTCTATTCCCTTGTCAAGATCATTGATAAAGATATTGAACAGGAGTGGGCCCAGTACTGAGCCCTGGGTAACACCACATGTTACCAGTCACCAACTGGATTGAACTCTATTCCCCACCACTCTTCAGGCCTGGCCATCCAGCCAGTGTTTGACCCAGCAGAGTGTATGCCTGTCCAAGCCTTGGGCAGCCAGTTTTTTCATTAGTATGTTGTGGGGAAGAGTTTCAAAGGCTTTACTCAAGTCCAGGTACACTACATGCACTGCCTTTCCCTCATCCACTAAGTGGGTCACTTTGTCATAGACAGAGATCTGGTTTGTCAAGTAAGACCTTCCTTTTATGAACCCATTCTGACTGAGTTTGGTTGCCTGCTTGACTTGCATGTGCCATCTGAAGACACTCAAGATGATCTGTTCCATGACCTTCCCTGGCACAAGGGTCAGACTGACAGGCCTGTAATTGCCAGGATCCTCCTTCCAGCCCTTCCTGAAGATGAGCATCACATTTGCCAACAGCCGGTCCACTGGGACCTCCCGAGTTAGCCAAGACAAACAATAGATTATGGAGAGTGGCTTGGTGAGCCCATCCACCAACTAAAATCCTGTCACTTTAGCACTTTCCCAGCACTGTTTGTGACTGAAGAAGACCTGCTGTACTGATTCAGAACCAACCTCTCCTGTCAGCCTAGCGAAGCAGCTGTTTTTCACCTCCATGGAGAGTTTCTTTTGTCTCTCTTACAGTTCCAGAAAGCACCTCACTATGGCCATCAGAGCCTAGACTTAGCCTGTTAGATACAGGCTTGAAGGCTCTCTTAGCTTAGTGCTCAGAGCACGACCCTCACATGCCTTTGAGGACACAGCAGGAGGCTGGCAGCGGCAGCCGGAGCACAGGAGCCAGGGTCTGGGCAGGTTCCCAGCCCATCTGGCCTTGCTCTTGAGATCCTGCAGGCAAGTTGAAGCTCACTGGCAGGCCATGCTGCTCTGCTCTCCAGGGAACAATCAAATCATTTATTCACGATCTGGAACTAGAGAGAAAACACTCCTCCTGCACCTTCTCTCTCCAAAAAACACTCCAGATTGCCAGATTGTCCTGGATTGGACCAAAACTAAAGCAAGAGACAGGACAGAAGAGAAGGCTCTGAAGAGACATAAAAATAGCCTGGTTCCGGAAAGAAAGCAGGCTCTAATTATATTAAGAGGTATGTGTCTAATATTTTCAGTTAAACTATAAAATCAAGCAACACAGTTGTCCCAAAGAATATCAAGGATGCAACATACATGATCTGTTTAGGGTTATTTTGGAGGGATGACTCAGCCCCTCAAAGTAGCACAAAGGAGGAGAGTGGCTAAATGATTATGTAAGTTTAAAGATAAGTTTCTGCCTGATACAGTCATCTTAGTGAAAGTGCCTCAGGTCCACCATCAATTAAAATCAATGTAATGGTGAAAATAATGCTAACAACCACTTGATAGCATCCAAAATCTGCACTTCATTTCACTCATTTTAGTGACAGCAGAAAGGAGTCAAAGCTTCCTTAAGAGCAGTTCTCAATGGCTCTACACCTGCCTACAGTACATTTTAAGTAATGACTCTATTATGAAAGATGTGGTGGAGACACATATTTTTCTTTTTCCACTTAAAAAGTAAGTCATTTCTGAATACAGAGTCATTGTGGACAAGATTAATCTCCACATTCCCAACAGCATTTCCGTAGCCAGAAAAAACCAATAACATAATTATTTTAATTGCAGTGTCTTTAAGACTTAATCTCTAATAATGTGATAGCCAGCTGTTTCTGTAATCTATCTCACTTAAAGAAATTGAATTGGTTGCAAACAGCTGTTCCTAAACAGTAGCAGCAAAATGTGATTGCACATTTTAAGGTCACAACATGCAAGCTATAGAACTGTGATTTGTGGATAACAATCTTAATCTCCCTTTCATAACACAATACCGAGACATCTGAAGGGAGAAGTCTGGGTTAGAGATCACTTATAAAAATTGAATACACACAAGTCCGTGAGTCCTGATGGGATGCACCCAGGAGTGCTGCGAGAGCTGGCTGATGTTATTGCCCTACCACTCTCCATCATTTTCAAAAGATCATGGCAAACAGGAGAGGTGCCTGAGGACTGGAGGAAAGCCAGTGTCACTTCAATCCTCCTTAGCAAGGCTTTTGACACAGTATCCCACAACACCCTTGTGAGCAAGCTCAGGAAATGTGGGATAGAAGAATGGGCAGTGGAACGGATTAAGAACTGGCTACACAACAAAGCCCAAAGAGTGGTGATCAATGGTGCAGAGTCCAGATGGAGACCTGTGACTGGTGGAGTACCCCAGGGATCAGTGCTGGGTCCACTCCTGTTCATCATCTTTATTGATGACCTTGATGATGGGACAGAGTCTTCTCAGCAAGACTGCTGATGACACAAACCTGGGAGGAGTGGCTGACACCCCAGAAGGCTGTGCTGACATTCAGAGGAACCCAGACAGGCTGGAGAGTTAGGCAGGGAAAAATTTAATGAATTACAATAAGGGCAAGTGTAGAGTCTTACATCTGGGTAGGAACAACCCCAAGAACCAGTATAGGTTGGAGACTGAGCTATTGGAGAGTAGATAAGGGGAAAGGAACCTGGAGCTGTTGGTGGATGGAAGGATGACCGTGAGCCAGCAATGTGCCCTTGTGGCCAAGAATCCTGGGGTGCATTAGGAGGGGGGTGGTTAGTAGGTAGAGAGAGGTTCTCCTCCTCCCCTACTCTGCCCTAGTGAGGCAACATCTGGAATACTGTCTCCAGTTCTGGGCCTCTCTGTTCACGAAGGACAGGGAACTGCTTGAAAGAGTCCAGCACAGAGCCTTTAAGATAATTAAGGGAGTGGAAAATCTCCCTTATGAGGAAAGGCTGAGGAACCTGGGGCTCTTCAGCTGGGAGAAGAGGAGAATGAGGAGCAACCTCATTAATGTTTATAAATTTGCAAAGGGAGAGAGCCAGGAGGATGGTGCCAGGCTTTCTCAGCTATGCCCAATGATGCAACAAGAGGCAACAGATAGAAGTTTGTGCATAGGAGGTTCCATATAAATACAAGGAGATATTTTTTTTCACCGTGAGGGTGACAGAGCACTGGAACAGGCTGCCAGGGGAGGTTGTGGAGACATTCAAAACCCACCTGGACGTGTTCCTAAGTGACCTCCTGTAGGTGACCCTGCTCGGGCAGGGGGTTTGGACTCAATGATATTTCAAAGCCCCTTTCAACTCCTAACTTTCTGTGATTCTGTGAGATAAGATACATCCTGTAGCTAAGCAATCAAGACCAATTTACTTTCTAATTGTAAAATATTCATTATCAGATAAGCAATACAGTTACAAGATCCAATTCCTGGATACTGAACTAAAAAAAACTTAAAATATGAGGCTGTACATGTTGAACTGTAAAAGTAACTATCACCTTCTCAAGAGTGCAACACAGCCCTCATTCTAAGTCTTGAAAGCAAAATTTGATGTCTTTCTGTAATGAGTGCTCTTTGCTGACCTGCCATTACTTATTTCATGCAGGAATTATTGGCTAAAAATGCCATCCACTGTCAGACTGAAGTAAAACAAATCACCGGTGCTGGTCCTTGCAGTATTTCAAATGATTGAAAAGAGCATCACAAACTATGTCATGCAGATATGCTGGTATTAAAAATATATATGGGGAAATTCCTGATGTTAATTCTTTATTCTTCAAAAAGAGCCTATAAGACTTAGCACCTACAGACATTTTTCCTTTAAGTACAAATTATGTCATGTAAAATAATCCTTCAAAAACTGAAGAGATGTTTTTGTCATGTCTGACTTTTCTATTCCAGACTAGCAAAAAGCTGTAGCTTGCCCCAAAATTTTCAAAGCCAACAGGAAGGAAGGGTGATTCAGAGGTATATATTTTGTCACAGATTCTGGATCACATTCTTATGATATAGTTAACTTATCCTAAACATGGCAGGTCTTGGGACTTCCAGTCCCAGGCAAACCTCTCACTGAAGGAAACATAACGATGGCTCACCATTATCCTTTGACAGAAATATCAGTTAAAAAAAAAAGACTGAATGTTTCAGAATACTGTAATTTCGTGTAACGAATGACAGTCAAGTAGTCTTATCAAAAATGTAGTTAATAGCTACATCTTGGTAAGGTCAATGCTATTTAAAAAAAAAAATCAGGATAAATTCATAAAAATTCAATTTTTCTTACATAGATTTCTATCACTATTATCCATACACTGATAAACGCTGGCAAGACATTTTATTGACAAGAACAATTTCTATGCAAAAGCAAATGAACCTTCCTTTAATCAAATGGATAAAAATATATTTCCTCTTTATCCATAATTTATCTTGTTGCCAGGAACTACAAAACTGAGAAAATAATTATTTTATATAACTATATATATTTTTATAATTTTATATAATTTATATAAAATTAATTATGATTTATATAATTTGTATATATTTATATAATTTTTACAATTATTTTATATAATAATAATTATATTATGTTATAATATAATAATTATTATATTATAAAATTACAGTATAATAATTATAATATATTATGTAAGAATATATTATTAATATTTAATATTTAATTTAATTTATTTAAATTAGATAATTTAAGAAACTGCACAAATATTTAGCAGTTTCACCCTTAGAAACTGAATAAAAACAAACTCCCATTAATAGTTGGACCAAGATTTCTCTATATAGAATACCTATTCTATTTTAAAAAATTACTCTGTTCTAGAAACATATATTTAAGGAATGAATGACTTTTTTCCACCTAATATTATCTAGAACAGCTTTTAAAAGTGTAATCAGTTTCATTCAGCAGCAGTTCTTTATTACAAGGGATCTGAACACTGCCCTAAGAAAAATGAATGTGAATAATCCCTATGAAGGTGAATAGGAGTCCTTGGACAGAAAAATATTCCTGAAGCTGTACTTTAAAACACAGTTCAGAAAAACACAGATAACAAAAGGTAATGAAGAGAATGTTTAACATCATAACTTCCCATTGTGTGAATAATCATGGCTCAGTTCATCACAGTTTAGTATTTTCAGCCAAGAATTCACAGTGTTTTATACTTGGAATCAAGCAGGAGCATGGAATGATCAGTAGCATAACACACTGTTATTATAAAATAAAAAAATTATTTACCTGAAATGAAAACAGAGCTGTAAAATGGCACAGTTTACACATGGAAAGAATTTCAAGAACTCCTGCACACTTTAAAGCATTTACAGAATAGGTTTTTTACTGATGCAGTAAGACCTGTACACTTCTGTCTCCACCAAAAGGACAGTTTCAGCACACTCTACTCCCTTCTTATGGAGACAAAGCATGTCAGCTGATCTATGAGTGCTGAATAATGAAAGGATAAATTCTACTTTGACATACTGATATAAACTGAAATATTAAATAGTTATGGAACTGGCAGCACAAGTGTGTAACAGAAGGCCTGCAAAAGCTGAAAATGAAGCCAACAGAAAACTGATCTCAGATACTGAAAATTACCTTGCATTTTGACACTCAAAATGAGAACCTTCAAGGTATGTTTTCATAGTCCTGTAATCTGAGAGGCTTGCCAGTACTTAGAGATAAAGCAGAGAGCAGCATGCTTTTCACTAGTTCTGTGTCACCTTTATCTAAAGCCAGAGACAGAGGCAAAATCCCAGAAATAGGATTAATATTCTGGAGCAAAATGGGTTTTAGGCTGAGAATTTTTACACTAATTGATGGCTCAGATCACAAACTTAACTACTATAAATCAGATTTACTGCATTACTTGGGAAAGACATCTATGGTATCATCTTTTCTACAGTGTTAATTTAGTGCTTATCAATAATGTCCTTTTGACATAGCATGATGAATGCAACAGAGAAAAAGAAGGAAAAGAACATCTGAAAATTGTGAAAGGCAAGTTGCAGTGCATTTTAAAATGGAGAAGAATTTCATAGAATGGCTGGGGTTGGAAGGGGCCTTAAAGATCATCTAGTCCCAATTTGGACAGCACCTATAAAAACCTCAGGCACATATGGAGGATGATACAAAAGTGAGGTAGATGAAGCAAGAACTTTGTATATATTCAAGATCCCAATATATATCCATAAATGAACACTACGAGAAGCATTATAAAAGCATGATAAATACATGTTGTGTGTCTGCTAGGTAGCAAGAGTCAATGCAACAACAGTTTGCTATAAATACAGAGTTTATTTGTCTTGTATTTAGCAGATTGAGCTAATTCTGTGTTTACTGAGATATGGCAATTATGCTTTATCTCTGCCTTTCAAAAAGCATCTCCTGTGACATACCTTCTCATCTTGATAGACAACTGAATCACAATTTAATGCCTATGTGTTCTAAGAATGGAAGGTGTGAGAAATAGAAGAACTGGTTCAAGGGCCAAATTTGGCTTACAGCTGGTTCAAATGCATCTTACCTATCATAAAAGTTTAGAAGAAATAAAGTGAACAGGTACGTGAGCTATTGATCACAGCATATTTTCTGTCAAAGTGCTCAAGCTCACATGCGGCAGCTGGTCCTACTCTGCTCTGCTTTGCACTACATCCCAGTCCCTACCAAGTGCTGCCCTTCCAGAACAGAAAAAAAAAAAAAAAAGAAAAAAAAAAAAAGGCATCACTGGAAGACTGAAAGCACTGGATTAGGGAGATGTGCACAAGGGGAGAGTATGAAAGTCAGCAAAATGAAGTTGTGACCTACATCATAGGGCTGAGTATCTCCCAAGAGGTCAACAGTCAGCGATGCCTACTTGTGGGATGTATGAGATAGCTCTCAAGTATCTGTGTATCAATGTATTTGAGGCACCACAAAAAATATGTTATTCCTTATATATTTGTTATGTAAGGAGAGCTAAATGGACCTTAGCTATATCACAAAAATACTGAGACCAATGAGACAAAAAAATTCTATTGCAGAAATACTAGATTTAAACTAAGAACAAAGATACGACAAAACTAAGAACTTCTTAAACAAAGCCTGACTGCCTAACAAATATGTGATGCAGAAAATACAAACTGAAAAAGGAATAAACTAGCCTGAAATATATATTCAAAAGGAGCCAAAATGACAAAGAAAAATGTGAAATTGTCTGCTTCCCAAGTTAAAAAGCTTGGGTTGATATGACTGTGAAAAAAAGAGAAAGAAGATAAACAGCAAGCAGACATATTGAACCAAAACCACTACCTTCTATGTACTAGCTGTGCTTCTTTAAGAATCTTCCAACATGTACTCTTAACATAGATCACTGTAGTATCCTCTACTGGCCATACTTATGTGCAATGATTCAGCTAAGGTGAGTGCCCCCTGAACAGTTCTCTGAATGACAAAACAAAAAGGAAGATCCATTCACAGGATTCTGACATAAAGTAATTTCAAGCCATACCTTGGTGAAAAAAAATCAAAAAAACCCAACTAAACAAAAACAACACACAAACCACAAGAACAAGAACAACAAAAACAAAACCCTAGAAAAGTAATGTGGGATCAGCTCTAGATTCTCATCAAAGGTGCCAACTCAGAATCTCAGGTTGGTAAGGTAAGAATCTCAGAAAAAATCACATAAGTATAAAATCACAGAATTCTTTGTGCTGGAAGAAACCTTAAAGATCATTCTTTAATGTTTCCATAGGCAGACAACAAACAGGGCAAGGCAGAACAATAATTGTACAAAGCAAGGTACTATAAAGAAATGTAAACAGGGTAACAAAAAACTTTTAGAAGCTTTATTCAAAGTCTGTATATTTCTTAAAATCTGCATTTTTAAAGTGCAACCTAGTTGTCTTTTATTACACAGAATGGGGAACAAAAGTGCAGATGATGTCAAAGCCTAGTTAAGCTTCATTATGCACATTTCAGATTACAAGTATCCATTTCTATATCAAACTGGCAGTTTCTGCTACCTGCAGCGTGTGACCCGCACAAAAGAAATCAGGATATTCAATTATTTACATCAAGTGCAAAGATAATGGGGTTTTAGTAGAATTTTGTTCCATGAATTTCATTAGAAACTGGGGTCATATTGATCTGTAATTAGATAATGTTTTACCACATCTTAAGGAGATTCTGCAGCCTCATTCAGGCCCTGCCAATAAAGTGAAGGATCTTAATTCTCTACAGGCAGATACGTTAAAGAAAACACACAGGATTAAGGATAAAAGATACCAAAAAAACAACAAACAAAACCAAAACAAAACAACCTCCAACCTCCAAGCTATTGGAAGAAAGAAAAGAAACCTGGAAAGTTTGATAAAATCCCTCTTCCTCCCATCACTAAGCCCCTTAGTGGTCTGACAGGGAAATCAGTCTGCCTATTTTCTGTTTAACATTAGGGAACAGTCCTGGCTAAGCCTATTTTCACGTCTCAGCTACACTGGTCATCAGGAATACAGAAGCTCTATCCCTTCCTCAGCCCTTGCCTCCTGCCTAGAATAACCCTGGTTCCAGTGGGCACCCTCTAGTACGGTTCCTTCTTTTTAAGAAGAAATTATGCTTGAGTGGATTACAAGCAGATGATGGCAAGAGAGGGCAGATGGCAGATAAGGGGAGCACCTGCCACTACCAGCAAAAATGGTAGGGCAAGGTCACATTAGGAACTCTGGTTATAGCCAGAAGTTGTTTGGACTCTTCTGGCTTTTTTGTTAAGTCTCTGAAATGAATACTGGACAGTATTCAGTATACAGCGGTAAGCAACACTTATTTTAGCCTACATTTTAGTAGAAGAGAAAACAGAAATCAAGTACACACAAAGGAGTTATTTGCTAAGTAGACTGTGGTGGAAAAATCCTTGTCCCAACAGAAGACTGCACATGATCACCAAGAAATTCCAACAAAGTTGCAAAGGATCAAGTATTTTAACCCTGAAATGCCTGGCTGTGATCTATTAGCAGCACATCATAGATGTGTATGTATGCTACACATACTTAAATGGGTAGCATAATTGTCCCCAGATAAATGTCCAGAAAAAGATACCTGTCTCAGATTCCTGTATGACAATCTGATTTGCCTGAGGAGAAGTTGTGCAAAGGCCACTAAAAACATTCATGTTCAATGACTTGCAATGCTTCTCGTATGACTTGAAGTTGATCACTAGAGTAATTGGGTTACAAAACTTAAGGGCAGCTAGATTTAGCAACAAAATGCCTACAGAAACATCAAGATAGCCAAAGCACAGACTGAATTATCTTGTGCTCCTTACATGTTTGCTTTTGCTATGTAATCTCTATGTCATGTGTTTATCTCACTTTGAGTGCATCATGATAATGGCAAACAACTGAGCTTGTCCCACATTTTCCCCTGAGGTGCCCAATGGGCTGAAGAGTTGATGTGCCTTGCAGTTAAAAACAACAGACTACAAAAACAAAGCAACTACTGAAATATTAAAGAGCCAAAGCAAGCATGACCATAACCAGAGACAATGAGACACAAGGGTGCTTTTATCTCTTCTTTCTCAGAGAAGGTAATGGACCAGTTTTGGCCAATATTGTTCTGATGCCTATCCTACATGATGGGATTGTATACACACACTAATTACTTTTTCTCACTTCTGTAGATTGCCTTTCTGCTAGCATAAATCTAACATAACTTTAACACTGGTCACTTCGAAACTCAAACATCCTTAAAAATTAAAAGGAAAGTAAAATAAGAAAGTTTGCACAGGTTCATGCTCCAAAGAAAAAAAGAATGCACTACGATATGAAAAGAAAAACAGTATTAACTCAGTCAAGCATTTTAAGCACAGTATGGTATCAATTAGGGAGCCATGGCTATAGCTACTGAATAACAGAACCAGGGCTGATAAAATAAATTGTATCAGTAAATAACAGGCACACCAGCACCAAAAGAGTATTATTATATTGGAAGGAATGTAAAGAAAAATTGAAGATACAATCTTGCTATTTCCCAAGATTTCATAAATGACATCCACATTAGATAAAATGAGGACATAATAGCAGATATATCTAAATCCTCATAACCTTCTAAAAACCCCTTAAGCCTTAGGAGGATCAACAGCCTTTGCAAATCAATAGTTTGCAAAGGTTTCTTTTTGGTATTTCTACCTTTGGAATTTTATGTCCTAAAAGTCTATTAGAAATTTTGCTACATTTTCCATTTCAATACCTACGACTAGTTGGACTCAGAGAGAGAAGAAAGTTGTTCTAAATGGAATCTTGGCACTAACATTCTTGCAAGAGAAAATGATCATATTAGTAATTAAACTCAGTGAGCAATAAATTTAGGAATGGGATCAGGTAAAGACATGTATCATTGTCCTGGTTTGGGTCAGGATAGAGCTAATTTTCTGTCTTGTAATTTTGCTTTCAACTAAGTCTCTTGTAAGTAGCTGCACTTGCTGAAATTAACAGCAAGTTTCTCAGTCAGTGTCTGATTCTAGGACTGATAACACTTGACGTTTATCAGTTACAGCTCTAATTTATCTCTAGTTACAGCTAGAGAATGGTCTGCAGAACCAAGGACACTGCTCAGTTCTGAGGAACATCTTATGCTCTGGAAGTAAAGGGGTCACAGCTGAGACCGTCCTTGAGGGAGGAGTAGAAAAGACAAATGACCAAAATTGACCAAACAGTATTCCATCCCATACGTGTCCTATTTGGTATAAATTTGAGGGATCACACAGGTCAAGCCCCTTCACCTCTGCCTTCACTCTTTGCTTTTCCCTCCAGACCTGCTCCTGTTTTAGCATCTCTGGAGGATTCCATCAGTTCATCTGCCTGTGGTCCCAATCCATGCCAGCCTGAATCTGAGTGATTCTTCTCCCAACTGCTGCTGACTCCAGGAGTCCAGCCTGGGACTTTTCTAGGGCTGCCCTGCAGCCTCAGTGGTGATGTGAGTGTTGCTGGGGGAAAGGGGAGGAGGAACGTGGTATCGTTTTTCTGTATATTTGTATATATTTAATAATTTTTCTTTTTTAATCATTACTGTTTCATTAAAGCTGTGCAGTTTAGTTTCCAGCTTGTAAGTCTCTCTTCCTTATTCTCTCTCCTTTCTTTATCAGACAGGGAGGGAAGATTAACAAAGAGCATCTGGCATTCAGTTGATTGCCGACCCAGCCTTAAACTCTGACAACCACATAGATCCATGGTCTACATAAATACCTAGAACTGTGGGTTTTTTCATTCCTTCAGCTTATAAGTGTGCAAATCACATTTTAGTACCTAATATATTAAGTCCTGCAACCATGAGTCAACTTTTCTTGCCTTTGTGGGTGGGGTTTTTTTCCCCAAAATTCTATAGTTGAGAAAGCGTCTATTGATCAGGATGATGATCTTTACTACCAGTGTTACTCTTCATCCCTTTCAACTATGGACAAAATGTAGAGGGCTTTTTCTGTTTGTTTTAATATGGCAGTATTTCTTGATTCAGCTATATGGAAGCACATACATTCAGCTGTTTGTCATGTGCATATTGAATTTTCACTCAGGAGCATTGTGTATTTTGCATATAGACTGAAGTGATGCAATTCTTAAAGCAAGAATACAGACTGGTAAATCAGTATAGCATATATATTCCCATGTCACCCTTATTTAGCACTTCTCCATTGTCCCCTATGAATCTAATCCCAGCTCCTTCAGTAGTCCTACTGCAATGAATTATCTTCATATTTATACTCACTCCTGCTTTGTTTGAGTTCAAACAAAGAGGACAGTCTAAGAAAGAGTTGTGAAGTTTCATTAGTTTACTCAATGATTTTGAGATTAAGTCCGTGAGTTTGAATTCTTTTACCCAGTGCATGCATTTTGGTGCTTGATTGTGCCTAAGAGTGAATTATTACATATTACTTCCAGAAATTTTGACTTAGAAATAGTATTTCTGGGAAAGTAGCACTCATTTTTTCTCCTTAAATATGCAGAAAAAAAAGATAAATGCAGCAAGGACAATGAAACAGCAGGTAGCTGAATAATTATGTATCTTTATTCAAGATACCACCTGTAAATCACCTTAAAATACAGTGGCATTATAAATCAATCTTTACTTGGTTTACTTAGTTTTTTAATATATATAATTGATCTCCATCCCCCTTTAATTTGTTTTATATACTTACAAGGCTCAGGCAAAATCAAAAAGTCCTTGGGTATTATGCTCAGCAAGACCCCGCTACATACCATGGATAGCAATTGAAGCTATCTACAAGATTACTGGTGACTGTCAAAAAATGAAAGTGATAAATTCTGTAAACACTGCAGGTTGATTTACCAAACTTCATAAAATAAATGGGCTCACTGTGCAACCCAAATATCACAGAAAAAATAATTGGAAAAGCAACATGGGGTGAAGCTATCATCACTGAGTATGAAAGCTATGTAATAATGGCCCACCTCATGTGTAAACCAGAAATCTAAATAATTACATGGTAAATACATCCATCACTAAAGTCCATATGGATCCTACAGACTTAAACAGCTACAGAAACAGAGTTCAGTAGTAATGAGAAAAAGTTCCAGGTAAGGCAGATATGCCTGTTTTGATTGCAAATTCATCTGGTTCTCAATAATTAAAAGATAAATATAAAATAACTAAAATAATCATACTCAACATGAAATAAATTTGTTTGCAACCAGCCACCTCTTGCAAAGATGGAGCTTTTTGTAAGAGTATGTCTCTAGGGAACTGGAATGACAGCCCTTTTCTTGGAGTCCCAAGAGAGCTGCACAGTGGGACCTAGACTTCAGTAAAAACAGAAACAAAAGGAAACCACAGACCTGAATGATAATCAAAAGGCACAGAGTAAAGTTGCTACACCCTATTCAGATTACAAAAGTTCATGTATGTACTCAGAGCACCAAAGTGCAAAGGGAGCTCTTGACAAGAGCACGTTATCACTGCATAAAAACCTCATTTATCTTAGCTCCACTGACTTGCCTGACAGCAGTAGGAGATGAAAATGCTCCAGAAGTTTATCTTAATTTTAGTCTAGTTTTTTTTTTTGCAGTGGGACTGCTTCTAGCTCTAAATGATGTCAGATTATGTCTACTCTGCCCGTCAAAAATTGTCTCTTTCCTTTTTGAAGCCATACACCTACAGTGTAACCTTGCCAAGAGCTCAAATGAATTTCAAAGATCCCCAGTTCTTTGGGGTCCCATTTAATTGATGTGTGTTCTATAAAAAAAACTGGTATACAGATGGATTACAAATGCTATGTGCACATAAACAGCAGTGCAGAAACACTCTATAAAGTACTATATAACTCTGGTACCTGTGTTACACCTGGTAGCTTTCTCCCTGCTTTGTGCCCATCAGTTTTCAAAGGGAATCCCTAACACATGAGAACACCACAAGGCATGCCTGGCATATGTCCCAACACATAGCTAGAAAATGACAAATAGGGATGCATTCCAGGGTATGAGAGATGTGTACCACAACAGTTTAGACATGGGAACAACGAAATGCTGGTGGGTTTATGAGCATGTCTAATTTTACAATGAATTTTCCAGAACTAAGTGTTTACTTGGACTGGGAAGCACACAACAAATAAGTTATTCAACTTCTACTCTTCCAGTGTGAAGGACCAGGGATTATTCCTACCCTGTACTTTCATCTTTGATCCCTTCAAATAACTAAGCTGCTGATTAGCATATCTCTTAGTGCTTTGGGGATTTCCAATGATATAGAGGTGACACAAGGCTTGGTTGTTGATTTTTTTGTTTTGTATTTTTTTCCACGTGGTATTATATCCTGATGGCAGCAAGCATACTGGGTAGGTAAGATATTAAATGACTGAATGTTCTGCTGTATTATGACAGATTCAGTGGTAGCCTTGAAAATATTCTCTGCATTTTTCTCACTCATATCCAAATGTTCACTGCTGTGAATTAGCTCAGTATAAAGATGTGTATTTCTGAAAGGCAAGATTTTTTGCAAAGTTCCCACAATGAAGAAACAACACAGACATCCTGTGTCAGTGAGGCTCATTACCTGGAATTGAAGTCTCATACTGCTGACGTACCTCAGCCTTTTTCACCTACCATAAGCAAAGAAAGAAAACCCAGAACAATCAAGAAACCAAGTACTGTTTACATAGGTTTTTAGGAAAAAAAAAAAAAAGAAAAAAAAATTTTGATATGTTATTTCCATAATAGTTTTCATTTGGAATAAAACACTAAAACACTACACTGATCTGCAGCAGACAACAAAATCAGAAATTTGACTGTTTCTTATTTCAGTTCTTTCCTATTGGTTTCCTTGCTTGTACAAGCAAGGGAGTGAGCTTTTTGTTGTGTTTTAAACCACAAGAAGTTGACCTAATATCTGTCATGTCCTATGATCAATAAACAGAAACATAGAACAAAAATTTAGAAATGGTGTTTTACAGACAATATGTTGGGTTCTTTTCTTAAGGAGTACCTACAAAAATAAAGGGGCAGTGGAGCTGACAAAGACATCGAGAGCATTTCAAGCAAAGAAGATGAGCTGAAAGCACACACAGACTAAGATTTCTGAAGGAAACAAATCACCACAACTACTTTAATTGGCAGGATATTTAGACTATTTTATTCTAATTCCTTTCTTCTGAAAAGCAGCTTGTTACTGAAGACTATGAGTAGTTACATTTTAAGCATTCCATGTAATATGGGTCCTAAGCAACTCCCAACTCAAAATGCACTGGCCTCCAAAAGTAGACTGTAGATTCAAGAGCCCAAACTACACTGCAACCCCAATGCAGAACTGCATGTTTCACCTCAGAAGAGAGGAAAATTTCAGGAGGACATACTTGACTGTCAGTAGATCACCAAAATAAAGATATCTAGAGGAATGGCAGCTGATGAACAATAGCTATGTGTCCTGGTTTCACTGGGACAGAACCATAGACCAGTCACGGAGGGCCAGTAGTAGCCCCATACCAAATGGCAGCTTAAGTCAGGGCAGCTGCCCCATGCTGACTGATAGGGGTGTCCCACACCACTTACATCATGCTCATCATAAAGGGGGAGATGGACTGAAGGCAGGGAATTCTGCTTTCCAGGTCTCTTCCTTCTACACATGCTGCTCCCTCTGCAACTACACAGACTAGAATTACTATAAGTTTATATAGTTTAAGTTGGTGTTGGTATTAGCCTTGCTATTTCATGAAATATTTATATTTCAACCAATAGGGCTTCTCTCATCTACCTGATTCCCTTTTTCAGCTGGGGAAGGAGTAGCTGGAGTTTAGCCTTGGATATGGACTAAATGAAGACAGTATGGTATTTTCTTGTAGGGAATTTTCTTGTCGTTTTTCAGGTCTTAATGCACCCAAATTGTGCAAAGAGACTATTACAAAGCAAGTTGGTACACAGAGTGCCACAAAGGTGAAATACATGCATTGGAATGAGAAGCAATAAAGCCCTATGATTACCCTATGATCTATTAATTCTGACCCCAGCAGGACTAATTAGTGTCTCCAAATTTTCAATTCCCATTTCTATGCCTTCTTTGCATACCTGTGCTTCATCTTACTGGCAGCTTGCACAGTGATGTTTGCACATGTTCCACATCATATTAGGCAAACTTGCTTGCAGATACTGCATTCTATCCTGTTCAAAAGATACTGCATTTAGATTGTCTGAAGGAGATTGGATTCATGGTAATCACAAGTCTAAGGGGAGAATCCTCCAAGAGCAACTGAAAGCACTTTCAGAGCACTATCCTTCATGACTGCTGAGGCAGTACCAGTATGACGAATCACCTGTTCTGGTGACATAGGGTCATGATTCTTTGAATTATGCATGATTGCTAGTTTAATAAAACACTGTAACTAATACAGTTCTAAGAACAGAAAGATTACCATCCTCTGTAGGAAGGTACTGGTTTCAGGAAATGCTGAGAAAAGCATTCTTGACTGGCATCCTCACAAAGCACAGAAAAAAGAAATAACCCAGTAGTTTACACATCTGTTGAAAGGGGAAGAGGATCACCGTGTTCAAAACACAAAGGAACAATCAAGAAGAAGTAAATATTTTGCAGCATTATTAATACCACATTATAGGATAATTCTTCTCTCATCTTATCCCATCCAGTTTTCTTTAGCATTCAATAGTCCACATTTTCTGTAAATTCTATTGGCTTTAGGTTGGTAATCTCAATTCAAGAGAGAAGAGGAAGAATTAAGGGAGGTCACCAAGTGTCCTCCACAATTTGGAAGTTCTTTAAGATGAGTCAAGTTCTGAAGAACATGACAAAATAAACATGGTTGAAGTAGTTGGGTTTTTTCACCCTACAGAAATGATGTCTTCTAAAACTTAAAAGGTAGTAGGTAGGGAAGATGGAGGTACATTATATAAAAGGATGCACAATGACACAAGCCAGAATCAAATGGTAGAAAACTAATCAGTGGAAACACCAACTTGATATAAGGACAAAATATCCCCACTGTGAAATCCACTGAACCTTGCAAAGCAGTTGCCAGAAGAGTGGTGCCATATCCCTCACTGAAAATATCCAAGACTCACGTTTACAGGGCTCTTGATAAACTAATCCCAGACCCTAGTTTCAACAGAAAGATGGATGAGATAAGCTTCCAACATAGACTTCTTCCAACATACAGGCATCTTCCAACATAGACTTCTTTTGTTATTCTGTGCAACTAAACACTGAATTTCATGATGCATGATTCTCCCTTGAAAATCTGACTCCAAAAAAGCTGTCATAGTCCCAAGCCCATTTTCTGCCTACATTCCACAGCAGGCTGTTTGCCACTCTTTTGAATAGGAGCCATAAATGTTAGACCATATGAAACAGAAATGAATATCTGCTATACACATACATACTTACAGACACTCCAAATCTGCTGCTAAACATAACACATTTTTTCTAAGGGACTTCCCATTGTGTCCAAGTTTTCTGAACAACTCATCATGCCTCTTTTACTTGGCATCAGCATCTTCCACTGTATTGCTTTGATCATTTGTAGCAGCTGTCCCCTGCATGCTCTGTTTCATTTGTGGTGCTGGGGACAGACCTGCAAGGAGAAGCCCCACCAAGCACCAGACCAGCAATGGAAGTTTCTGTACCTCCTCTTGGACCCTGAATAGCGAATGTCTCCTGGAATGCACACAAAAAGAGAGTGGAGGATGAGCAACAGAGGAGAAATGAAGGGGTAGATGTAGCCTAAGGGCCATGATGGAGTTCAGAGCCAGCCCTCCCCATCTGCCAGTGCTCATCAAGGGCAGCACGAGGACTCCAGGCAAAGCTGAGGAACCCCAGCTAGATCTCCACTCAGCTCCCACCCTGTTACTTAGCAGACATCAGAAAATTCATGGCTATTCCCAGCATTAACAGCCATGAAATCACATCTCAAACGTGGTAGGATCATTTTACATTAATTCTTTTAAGACTGAAGCCAGTAATAAAGGCTTCTGTGGGATCTGTATAAGTCTCAAAGGAGAGTCAAATTTGTCCATATGGAAACAAGCAAGAAGAGTAAAGAAGCAACTGTTCTTAGAAATGCCATATGATATTATAAAGCAGCTGCAAAACCAACCTTTAGTGAGGCATTCACTATTTAAAAATCACCCTCATTAATCTCTGTACAATTTTTATTTTTTGAAAGTGTAAATACAGTGACATATTCCAATGATTCTAATTAAAGGTTTCATCAGCTAAATTAAAAAAAAAAAAAAAAGTTACAACAAAAGCCCTTAGAACCAACTAGAACATGAAGAATGACACCTGGATTGGGTAAGCTGAACCATGTTTATGTGACTTTAATGTTTTGCAACTGGATGTCAAGCTTGCAGTACTGATGACTCTCATGAACACAATACTGGATGTGGCAATGCTATAATTTTCTGTAACATGACAGTTTTCTAGATTAAATAACCCAAGCCAATCTTTCTTGCTTGATCTAGAAATACCCATGGCATTATAGAAGTAAAAAGGGAAAAGCAAGTCCTTATTTTTCTTTTTCCCCACACATACACATATGTTTTCTGATGCAAGCAGTATTCCAGTTACAATAGCTCAGACTAAACAGCTGTTCTTATTGTACTTCAGTACAGCGTGGTAAAGATTTGCAGAAACTGCACCTTTTTCCAAGATAAACAGAAATTCTCTTACATGTTACTTACACTTGCAACTCAGAATTTTCTATTTTTTTTTTTTTAAAAAATAGTGAGGCTTGCAATGCAGGTCTGGTTGAAAACAAATCATGAATGAAATTTAAAGTTGAGCAAATGAATTAGCTAATAAAAGCCACACGGGGAAATACAAAGGAAAATTAAAACTATTTTAATAGATTAACTTGAATATAAAATGTATTATCTAGAAATGAAACAATTTACATTTTTAAATGTAAAGACAAATTCATTAAATATTATCAAGCTTTACTAGGAGAAACAATAACACTTTCAAAACAACCAAGAGTTATCAGATGTGTCTGGTAGAAACAATGTGGACTTTGTAGCCTCTCAAAGCTGGATGGATATTCTATTGCATGCACTTCTTATTAGTGATTTTCTCTAGTAGGTGATCATCTAGATTTATACACATAAAAATTTTATAATTTTTTAGTAATGTTGCTGCAATACCTTGGTAAATGTATAGCAGCAGCTATTATATATGTTTATAAATTCAATGCAACAAACACTGCAACCTATTTTTGTGAATATATATATTTTTAAGATGATGTCTCAGGGGCTGGTAAATAAGAACAAAACTCCATCAGTCATTTTAGCCCTTGTTTTCGGGACAACAGTCCTTTCATATTGTTCTTTGATATGTCTTACCCTTCTATTTATGCTTTATCCTATTACATGTCAATAAAACGTAAGGTGAAAGAAATCATAACACTGAATAGGTGTTATGCCACCCCTGCGTTGTGGGACGTTCTTACTTATTAAATTGCACATGACAGAACCAACATTTAGCTCTGAGAAATCCGATTGACAGATAAAATTCCCTGCTGCAAAGCTACCTTCTATATTTTC
The DNA here is from genome assembly GCF_036169615.1 of Heliangelus exortis. Lineage (NCBI taxonomy): Eukaryota > Metazoa > Chordata > Aves > Apodiformes > Trochilidae > Heliangelus > Heliangelus exortis. Next base: position 110,181,980 of record NC_092423.1, on the reverse strand, counting down.
TTTTTATGCACCATAGTTCTAATTACCACTTACTCCTACAGATATTAACTGAGTACTTCAAAGATCTATATTGTCTGTACACAGACTAATAAATCACTTATTAGCAATTATGTTTGAGTAATCATTTCCTTAATTATAATAAGTCATCTCTAAAAGTTTCATTATATTTTCAAGCTTTTTTGTCTTTTTGCTCTTTGATAATGCTTCTCTCTGAGAAATGTGCATGAGTATTGGTTTTCACTCAGTTCCAGAACTTAATTGAGTACTTTTTCCCATAAAAAAAGATATTTTTTTCCCCTGAAAACATATTTCTACAGTCCACAGTGATAAAAGGCTGTATGTAAAGACTTCCTATATGATTTATGAAAAAAAGGAGAGCATTCCTAATTGATGATGCTAATTGCCAGAAGACTGTGCAGACACACAGAGACGTAACAGCACCTGAATTCAGAATACTAATTACATGTGTTATTTCACTCACATACATATAATACAGGCAGTATATTTCCATACAGAACCTATTATTAGCATGTTTACTAAATCAATGTGCCATTTGTATACCTCATTAATTTGCAAATTATGTAGGGTGCTTATGTGTGGAAAATATATATTGCCTATCGAACATTTAACTCAGTGACGTTTTGCCAACCTTTAGCATTATTTTAACATAAAGTTGATAGTACAGTAATCATTTAAAATGTCAAGGTTTCCTGCAGTTCTATTTTCAAATGTAGTTGTTTTTCATAATTACTGATCAAAATTCTCACATAGCTTTGCACTTTGTTTTCACATCAACTAATCTGCATAAGAAATTGTAAGATCTCTGCTTGTTTTAAACTAATTAGTTATTACTGTTACATTTTTTTTTTTCTACTCTTGAAAAAAAAATCTTCTGAAAGGACTGCTGGGTTGGAAGGAGTTCAAATTCCTTCTGAAATGCTGTGGAAAGCAACAGGATTTAACCCTGTGCAAAGTAAGAACTTGTTTATGTGCGTTGCAAACAAAAATCTGGCTAATTTTGTGGTTAAAGACAAGCATCTAAACATTCAGTTCAACCAATGCCCAAAAGAATATGTAACATTTCAGTGCACTATGGCACTGCTAATGAAGACTGATTTTACTACAGAATATTTTAGCACATGTGTAAGAGACCAATGATTAATAACTAAAAGTATGAATACTGTGAAGATGCCGTTCCATCCCGTTAGCTGGCTCATTACTCATGAACCCAACTCATCCTCAGTCAATATACTGCAGCAACTATAACCTACTGGGACACTACATAGATCATTTCTTCCACAATTTTTTTATTTTACTAGAGAATATTTTAGTACATGTGTAAGAGACCAATGATTAATAACTAAAAGTATGAATACTGTGAAGATGCCGTTCCATCCCATTAGCTGACTCATTACTCATGAACTCAACTCATCCTCAGTCAATATACTGCAGCAACTATATATATATATATATATATATATATATATATATATATATATATATATATAATAAACTATTCCAGCATTTTTATCCTCATGGGATGGCTGTCACTGACTGAGGATGTGCTGGTACTACCTAAGCAACAGCATACTTGCTGTATGGTAACTTTTGTGATGCAGAGATGTAGCTTTGATAGAAACTCTAAAGTTAGAATCCAAGGTCTGTGACACTACACAGATCATTTCTTCCACGACAGTTTTAAACTCCTGCAATATCTGAATTCCTGATGTAATGCTGAAGTTATTTCCACTTACAGACCATGCCATTTCTGTAAAAAATAATACCTATGATTCAATGCAATATATTTTATTGCCATTGTTTCACTTCAGAATTATATGCAAAACCCTTAGCAATTTTTTTCTCTTAAAGAAAATAATACTGTCACATATTTTGGGGGACTGCAAAAGCAGTTTTAATGAAAAATTCAAATAATATTTCAAATTACATTTTCAGTAAAAGCATTTGTACCTGAAAATATTTAGCCAAATCTAATCAAAGCATAACTGGCTGTGATATAAAGTCAGTTCAGAGGCCATACACATGACAAGCACTGAAGCTACTGAATCAGTACTAATGTACTAAAATGGAGGCATTATATTAATATAATTACATTCATACATAGATACAAATATTATCTGTTAAAATTACAAATTAATTTTCATTAACGTATTGTTCATTTATGTTTTATTTATTTATATATTTCTTGTTTATAATAAATTACTTATTTTTTTAATTATATAAATGTGATAGATAACTAGAAATTAAGTCTTCATTACCTGAGAGGTAATCACTCCACATGGTGTGCTGTTTCTTCAAATCCTAACATCTTGAAGAAAACAGGAACATATAAATTTAGAAACACTGTCAACACCTTAAAATTACTGGTTATCACAGCACAATGCTAATACATTTCAGTGGAGCAAAAATGGAAATCCTAAAGAGAGTGATGAATAATTGCTGTAACACTGCCAAAAGACCAGAAGGAACCACTTACAAGAGGCTTACTGATGTAGGAGGGATTTTGCAAATATTTATTTAATATTTCTGTGGAAGAGAACATATACTGATGTCTCTGTTACAGCTCTGAGAATGCCTAGTGGAAATGAATTGAGCAGACTTAAATCTGAAACAGAAGGTAACAAAACAAGTGTAGAGCTACAGATTTAACTCTAGAAGCCCCATCATGATCTCTTAGGACACCCACCACGTTCACCAATGAGAACGTTGCAAGTGTTCTGAATGGAGAATGATCTACAAATAAACACAAGAAAGAAACTAAAAAGGAACTTGAAAAATGTTTCTTAAAATGCAAAGAGCACAGTAATTTGAAAATTAATACTACTTGCTACGTGGTGTATGGTTTATTTTTACAGACTGGAATACAAGTTGAATATGTTTAAATGCTTTGTTATAACAGTCTGGTTTTTAGTACATTTTTTGCTACATATTTAAAATTATTTTTATATATGCATCTATATATACAGAAGTGCATGTGCAAAATACGACGTGTTTCTTAAGCAAATATAGGGTAGAAGAAAAATGCCTGACACACAGACAACACTGCAGAAATACCTCTATGGCTTCTGCTGCAAATTCTTTCTTTCTGAAACAGGCATGCAAAGGCGTTAAGTGTCTAACATGTAAAACTAGGTATTATGTCAGTTCCCAGTACTCTGACTATAAATATATTATGCTTCAATCCAGAAATAGAGGAAATAACAAAATCTTGTCACATTTTCATGTGCAGTATAGCTACAGCAACGTGCATGACCACTATAACCACAAGATGTGAATCTGTCACATTCTGTAAAGTATTCAACCTTAAATAGCTTGTAAAACAGGGATATAACATTAGTCTAACTTGATGCCAGTCAAGAAAGCGAGGAATAAGGACATCAAAACACTTGTACAAAATTACACTTAAAACTACTTAATGCACTAGGAAATAGATAAACACGAGGAAAAGAAACTATGAATGTGAGGATCTCTACCAAAGTGACTGAGCAGAAGTCTTAGAATACAATCCTCTCTGCTCACTGAAGTACACAAAACCAGTAGATAAGTATAAATAATTCTGCCTAGGCTCATAATGCATGGCTTCTCCTATGGAAATCTGGGAGATTGTATGATTTTTTTTTTTTTGGCTCTTGGTTGGTCAGTTGGTTGGTTGAGTTTGGGGCAAATTGCTCTTGGTTCCTTAATGGAAAGAACCAGTGTTCTTTCCATTTTCATTTCCTTGAGCTCTTCTACCGCAAAACAATTCACACACTCCAAAATGGTCTCACAAGTTCCATGTGGTCCTATCACTTAAAAGTGTAATTTAAACCACCACCCCAGGGGACCAACAAACTCAGGTGAGCATCTTTAGAAGATACTATTTCACACTGCAATCACACAACTACCTAACCAGTCCTTGAGTGTACTAAGTAATAGAAAACTTTATAGGAAAAAAGTAACTGTGGAAGAGAGATTATTCATCTCTCTATTATTTAACATTGATTAGTGTGGATTTTATTAATATACTAATAATATTAAGTGTCATGCAATTATGTTTTCTCTGATTTTGAGCACATCATTTTCACAATCCTATTTTATGTTAAGTTCTCATTAATGAAAGTTATCACCCAGTAATTCAGTAGAACCTTTTTCACATTTAAAGCTAAGTACAACTGATATCCAACTAAGCATGAAAGGACTTCCAGAGAGTTCTCTCTTTGGAAATACATTAAAGAAACATCCTCAATGAAAAACAAATTATAAATTAGTTGGAACCTTTTCTTAAAAGAAAAGTGTCATGTATGCACACTTGGTAAGAAGGTCCTAATTTTGAACATTCACAAAGCTTCCTGTTATGAATAGTTCATCCTCCTGAACAGGGATGGTCACCTATCCAAAACCAGGTCCAACCTCAGAAGCAGTTTCAATTCGCCAACAAAAATACTGATGAGCTAGAAAATCAATAAAATAGAGGATATTGGTGGCACATGTAATAGTGGAAGCAGGGGAGGCAGAGTGACCTTGCTTACATCTCACAGGGCTGTCTAAAAGCAGTATGTTGCCAAATTGGGTGCTCTGGTCTTTGCCTTGAACTGCTCTAAAGATGTGAGCATTCTCTGCCTAGTAGTTAACAAATTTCTGGATAGGCATCAGCACATCATCTCTGCTTTCCTTTTTCCACCTATGTATGAAGAATAGAGCATTCAAAGTGATTACAATGCTGGGGAATGGTCAGAGGTTTTCTTACTCGGTGGGTCAGATCCATCTGATCTATAAATCTCTACATGCTTCACAGACAGGTAAATAAGATTATGCTGCCCTGTTTTCTCTTCCTTATTTCCAGCTGCTGACCTTCACTAAAACTCTGTAAACTAGAGTGAAGACATCCCTCAGGAGTCAGTTGCTCTAATTCTCCCAGAATATACTTGCAGAGAAGGGGCAGGTGGCCCACACAGCAGTCTGGATGGAGGTGTGCTCAACCGTACAAACATTTGAGAACCCTCGTGCTCACAAAATTGAATGGGAGTTGGCAGATATGAGGGAGTGCATTATATATCTTATTCTCATAGACTGTGAGCATTTAAAACTGATTAATTATCCATTGCAAATACATAAAAGGACTTGGAAGACATGGACTTCACCAGAGAAAAAATATCCTGTGTAAAGGAGACTGAATTTGCTCAGATAGCCTAGTCTGATTATGCCAAGTCAATCATATGTTCAAAGAGCTTGGAAATACTGGGTGTGAACTGTTTTCTGTTATGCATTATCAGGATGTAATCCATATGTTATTTCACACAGAATTGTCACATTTGGATTCTTTACAGAGAGGGTGATCAAGAATTGGAATGGGTTGCCCAGGGAGGTGGTGGATTCTCTGTCCTTGGATTCTCTGTCCTTTTTAAGAAGAGACTGGATGTGGCACCCAGTGCCATGGTCTGGTAACCATGGTGGTAGTGGATCAAGGGTTGGACTTTATGACCTCAGAGGTCCTTTCCAACCCAGCTGATTCTATGATTCTATTCTATGATTCTACAAAAAGACCTCTACGATCACTGCATTCAACTGTCAACATCCCCTCCTAAATAAAATGAAGTATATGTCTCAATATCTATATCACTAGGCCCAGCAGACCATGTCCTGAGGTGCCTCATCTACACAGCTTTTAAATACTTCAGGTGATGGCAATTCCACCACCTCCCTCGGAAGTCCATTCCAATGCCTAACTAGTCTTTCAGTAAAGAAATTCTTTCTCAAATCTAGTCTAAACCCTTCCCGGTGCAACCTCAGGCCATTTCCTCTAGTCCTATCATTATTCACTTGAGAGAAGTGGCCAGCACTCACCTCCCTTTAATATTCTTTTAGGTAGTTACAGAGAGCAATAAGGTCTCCTCTCAGCATCATCTTCTCCAAATTAAACATTCTCAGTTCCCTCAGCCTGCCCTCACAGGGCTTGTTCTCCAGACCCTTCACCAGCTTGGTTGCCCTTCTCTGAACTCAATCCAGCAGCAAAATGTCTTTCTTGTAGTGAAAGCCCAGAACTATCAAATGTTTCTAAAAACACTCTACCCTACACATTTGAGGTAGAACACTGAAGAGGAAGCATGTCAAGTCCTTCAGCATTTTTAAAATAACAATATCCTTCCAGCAATCAACATGAGCATGAAAAACAAGAGCTTCTGCTGCCCTTGAGGTACTGTGTGTAAAACATGGGCTGGAGAATTTCAGAGTTAATGGAGTTCAAGAAGTCAGAGCTTTTGTTATTCAAAATATTTCAGGAAATGTAATATCTTCCTGTAGAAGCACCTCAAATGTCACTGGCATAAGGAGTGAGCTATTTTCAATATGGTTAGGCAGACCAGACTCCAATTTTTTCTCAGTACTCATAGTAGTAGTATTACAATTAAGTTATTCAGCACAACTAAACTGGATCCTTCATATAAATATATATATTGCTGTTCATAGCAATGAACACTTTAGCACTGCTGTCTTGAAAAAATGTATGTGTTCAAATCTGAGGGATGAGCACCTTCCCAAACTATCACTACATAAGGAAACACGGACTGGAACATGATCTTTTCTGAATTTTAATTATTCTATATGATATCTGCAGAGATTCTATTCATAAATTGAAAGACTAGAACACTGCCCAGTGTATTTTGATTGACATGATGTTACCCAGCTTTTGTTTACTCCAAAGTGTGTATCCTCTGTTCTTACCAGTTTCCATTCTTCCTTTCATTCTGACTCAAATGTCCCATCACCCTTAGTGCCATTCTTTTTGGGCTGCATTAAAACCAGACTTGTTCCAAACACTTTTAAACTTGTGTTAAGCACCAGTACACTACTTTTCAAACAGAAAAAAAGGTTTTCCGTCTCTCTGGTTTGTGTCTCTCACCATTTTTCATTTAAGTTTTACCCATGTTGCTATTATGCCCTTTATAATATAGTTTTTATTGATTTTTTACAGATACTTCTTGTCAAATAACAGTTGTAATGACATTTACTTTACCCAAATACAAAATCTCTGAACTGTTGTGATACATGAAATTGTAATGTGCTTTAAAGAAAAAGTGTTTCGTATAAAATAATCTCTGCAAACAAGACTAACACATAGGTTTCTAGTCTGTTCAAATTCCAAATTTACCATCAGATATCAAACCACAATCTGCTACGTTGTATTAGTTTAGCAGTGTACTCACAGGAAAACATACAAGAATATGCTCATCACCAAACATTATGTATATACTATATATATAGGCATACTACATATTTCAACAAGATCACTGCACTCTGCAGCTTTCTTTATAAAAGCAACAGATACGTGGAGACTTCTTTAGAGCTTCTTAAGGATGAGTTGAATTTAGGTGTTCTGAACTGCCCAACTACAGAAGCCTACACTTACTGTATGCAAAATCTGAGAAGAGGGTCTTGATCTAGGCATCTAAATACCTCCATAATCACACTCAGTAATGCTAAAGGGCTTTTAAACAAATTTATATCTTTAATACTTTATACAAAAGTACTTGAGCTAGGAATAGTGCAATTTCTGAAGCAGGAACAAATTTGGCTAAGTGCAGTTAACACATTATGTTGCTCTGAAGGAGCAAAGGCCTCTTTCCTGACTTATCTTCAATTGTGAATTAGATTTATATGAATCTCCAGTTGTAAAATGCCAAGTACTGTGTTAATGAAGTCCTAAAGCAGAACACAGCCCAGATGGTACCAAACACAAAATGCCTACAAACATGCTTTTTGGTGTTTCTATGTGATACAAATACTGTGTATATCACGTATGTTTCTTGACAAGCCAACAAAAAGAGCACTGATTACACTGTTCATTGATTTATCCTTTCAGCAAAGCAATTAATGTTTGCAGCCAAATTCTCAGCAGGTCTCTGTTAAGGGTAGTGGGATGCAGACCCCAGGATGGGTACAACATACATATTACATAGATTGCTATCATCAATAAACCAACTGGACTTCATCACCTTGGTCTTCTCAGATATAACCCTGTTAGAAACAACTATTGCAATATAAGGTGTTACCTTTTGCCTCTGCATTTCTTCTTAGGGTCTCAAATATAGGAAGATAGTTAAAGGCAGGGATCTGTTACAATTCCTTCTACATTTTTGAACTAGACAGACTAATTTTACTCTCACTTAGTCTTTGCTACACTGTGCCACCACCACTAACATGTTTTGTTAGATTCATTAAGCAGACACCTACAACACCTGCAAATTTTTAAGTTCTTACTACATGGGCATGAGGTACTGATGTCTCCCAGACCTTTTATTTGTTTCCATTAGACCTCTAGAAATAACACTGTTATTCCCAAAATGACACTCCAATGCATATACTGAAACAACACAAGGAATCCCCTTCCTGAGTCAGCTCTGCCCCAAGGGGCTCTCAGGCACCTTTCCCCTCTGCTAATGAGATCAGGTTGTAAATTTGTTCTTGTATATATTTGTATTTTTGTTACTTTAGCCCTTCTGTTATTGCCTTTCTCCTGTGCTACTAAATTTGCTTCCAGCTGTTTTCAATTTTCAACTTCAAGTCTCCACTCTTTATTCCCCTTTTCTCTTCCCTTTGGTGAGCGGGGTTGGGGGTGATATAGAGTAATTCTGTCCTTCAGTTTGTGGTCTGCCCAAACTGCTAAGCTGTGACATTAGTGTTCACCATGACAATATAAAGTATTCACCACCCTCTTCTTACAGTAAATTGGCAAAATATCTATTTGTCAATACTGGAAGGAAGCGCACAAAACTTTGGTAATGAAAGACTGAATGGACTTAGATTGTACAAAAAAATATCCTCAAAAAAACCTCACTTTCAAATTCAGAAAACTTCACATTAAAACACTAGCATATTAAATGGACTTGGTAAAATTTGTAACCTAATTTTATTCCAAAAAAATCATAAGCCGCTGATGCAGTTGAAGTGAACTGCAAGAATATTGGCGCTTATAGAGAAGACTGGGAAAAATTACTTACATTTAAATGAAAAAGAAAAAACACTAACAAAAAACAAACAAAAAAAACCCCTAAAACACCTTCCAAAAAACCCCAAAACAAGAAAACAGAAAAGTATCTTTACAGCATACATATATTTTTCATTACACAAACTAGACTGATGAGTAACGTAACATTTGGCCTAAACCACTGACTGCAAATGCTGTGGACAATTTCCTAGACTTTACATCTTACCCAAAGTAAAACCTTGTTTGATGATTAAACTTGCTTTATTTTTTATTGGACAAGCTGTGCTGCTTAGCAGTTGAGGTATCTGTTGCACCAGCAAAATCAGAACCTACCTAATATAGTAGAGGTAAGATTTTTCTTTTGAAAAGGGCATGATCACCAAGCATTTACCTCTTTATTGACCATTTCTTCCTCAGAGTTTTCCACATCATTAGGCTGTCAAAGAAGCAAATTTATGTTCTTTACAGATTAAATTGTAGCTACGATCACTGAGCAAGATTCTTGCTCTCAACATAATAAAAATACATCAAAAGAAAACACAGATTGATCATTACTCATCAGTCCTGCTGAATAATAAACATGTTATCTTATTCTCAACAGATATGACAAGAAAAATACTATTCCACCAGGATTATTTTTAAATCAGCTTTAAGACCTTTTAAGACAGTCTGTAAGCCATTTTTATGTATGATTTGCTTCATTGTATTTTATTTTGTAAGGAGAGGAATTATTTCACTACAAATATAAAATATACAGCAGAGTTTTTCACAGACTGGACGAAAGCCAGAAAATAAGTTCACACAGGTTTTACTTTCTGATAAAAAACAAAAATAATCTTTCATTAGCAGAAACTGAGAATTGTAAAGCATTAAAAAAGCTTTAAAGCCTCATTATGAAAGTGTCAGACAATAATCACTAATCATACAATTCCACTTTAGCATATATCTAAATGAATCTCATTAAATTCAAATTCATTCATTATTAAATCAGAGTATGGCCTGCAAATGATCTCACAAAACACCATGGAGTTACAGCTTTCACATGAGACTTTAAAACCTTATTTACTTGTTGCATCGTTGCATAGGCAACAGTGAAACAAAACCCACATTCACCCTACACTATTTGTATTTTATTATATCTGTTCTTTTAGAGAATATATGAATATTACAACAAGAACTTTTTTATATACCATTAAATCTCACAACATAATACAGTTATAAACTGAAAGCATTACAAAATCTCTTCACATAACATAATCTTATCAATGGTCTCATGGGTGCTTCATCACTCTTGAATCACAGTGTCATCACCTTTCAACTACATGCTGAATAATGGAAACACTGCTCTATAATTTTCTCCTCAGTGCATACTACTTGCATTCTGGAACAGTCAAAACAACTCCCTAAGGACTTTTCATACTGTCTGCATTACAGCAAGCCTAACATTTTTTTGGTAGTTAGAAGTGCTATATTCCTTAAATATGCAGAAAATATTAGGTTTTGTTTAAACTCTATTTTGCAATGCATATTTCAAATGACATTATGATCCTTTGAAGTGCAGGGCACTTTCAAAACAGCTGCATGCCAAACCAGAAAAGCTAAGCTTGAAAGTAATGCTCATCTTATCTTTTCACAATTCTGCTGTTGTTGAGGGTAGACTGGGATAGGAAGCAGTGATGATATACAAGCTGCAACCAGACAGTTTCTCTATATTTAGAAGCTTATTTTCAATACAAAACAAACAACCTCTCTCTCCCCACATATCCCCACCCCCTACACCCCCCCCAAAAAAAAACAAAACCAAAAACCACATCAAACAAATGAAGATAATGGAAGACCAGATGTGGCCTGGCCTTGGCCTCATCTCAGGGACAAAAAAAGGCAAAGCAATATGGACATACACAGGTCAGCCTATAGGGCAGCTCCTCAGCATTTAATTTCATACAGTAGAGGTCCCATTTCCTTTCCTATCCTAGAAAGTTCTGCAGAATGAAGGTCATGGCTCCACCTCATCCCTTTCAAGCTTTCTCACAAAATGAAAAATTGCAAGTGAAATCTCATCCAGTGGTGAAGCAACAAGGGCACTTTCTCATAAGAAGGAAGATAACCCCTTCACTGAGCATCTGTGCCAGAGCAGAACAACTGAGACATAGGAGGAGAGGTGGTAACAACATTTTGTATTACAGGGATGCTCAAAGCACTCCAGTTATGAGTTAGTCATCAGTCTGGAAGAAATTGCCCTTTCCCTGCTAATTCACACACACAAAAAGCTTAATATTCAATTTATTCCATTAATTCATGGGCATGAGGATGTTTATGCAGTCACACAATGCCAAAATCAAATGTTTGCTACTTCACTGGAAATGTATTCAGGATTAACTAAACACGGGCAACAGGCAAAACAAAGCCATTTAGATGGGAACTGAGTCAGGTCTTCCTTTCTGAAATTAAGATTAGGTTTCTATTACATCTTGTGGAAGCAGGCTAACACCTGTTCATGGCATTCTGTTGTTGTAGAATCTCACTTCAATAAAGAAATTAATGGCTTTATGAAACATGGTGCCTTAACCCACAGTTGAGCATCAGAGCAATGATAACATATGCCACAACGATTAAGCAGTTTTAGCAGCAAAACAGAGTCATCCTTGGCTGGGTTGGACTGGTCACATTTATGATCAATTTATGATCAATTTCTGATCAAATTATCCAATACAATACATTACCTTGATTACCTGAGATACAGTCATTACACTGGTGTCAGTCTCATGGTAAAATATTTCAGATATTGCTTCTGATGGCTTTTACTTGCTCACTTGCTGTGGTTCATTACTTAGCTATGAGAAACCAATGACTTCATTGAATATCTAAAAACTGGGTTCCTGACAGTTATTTAATGAAAGAGATAAGAGAAAATAATTCTCTGATACCAAAGCTAAAGGCTACATAAGCAGTGGCAAAACCAAAGAGCTACATGTTCAAAAATCTAGGAAGGCAAAGAACTGTAACTATTTATAGTTTCTGAACATTTAATTAACTAAATACTACAAACACGTCATGAAGTATACTTATTTTTTCATGAGTTAAGCATTTGCTGGAAGCAAAAAGTAAAAACATGATTCCAGAAAGAAAATTTTGTGGACTAAATACAAAATCAACTGTAAAATCTAAAAAATATTCCCAGAGAAGCTTCCTCTGACCAGACATAGCCCCCACACAGAACTCTATGCAAGAGGTTTGCAAGATGACAGAAAAGCAATCCTCTTTTCTCATTTTCTCCCGGGGAAAATCACCACTCAACTGAGAAACATTTCTAGCCAAAGCAAAAAACAGGACATGCTTTAAAACAGTAGGAAATTAATCTCAAGAGCTAGTTTAAAACAAACAAAAAATAGCTGAAGCTTTGTCTGTTGCGAAGTGACTCAAAAATCTAACTACAAATTGGAGCTGACAATAAAATCAATTCATGACTATGAAGAACTCCATTGGTGGATAGATGTATTTGATTTTTATTTCCTGAATTGCCCCATTACTTTCTAGGGGATTTCTGAATGAGCTTGCTAGTCTCCATGTACTGACCTAAAATGAGTCAAGTTCCAGAGTTAGTCATTGTCCTGGTTTGGGGCCAGGATAAAGGTGATTTTCTGTCTTGTACTTCTGCTTTCAGCTAGGTCTCCTGTCAGTAGCTGCACTTGCTGAAATTAACAGCAAGTTTCTCAGACAGTGTCTGCTTCTAGGACTGGTAACACTTGATGTTTATAGTTACTGCTAGAGACTGGTGTGCAGAGCCAAGGACACTGCTCAGCTCTGAGGAAAATTTTACCCTCCAAGAGGGATAAAGAGGTCCCACCTGCAGCCCTCCTTTGGGGAGGAACGGACAAGATAGATGCCAGAATTGACCAAACAGAGTATTCCATCCCATACACCTCATACTCAGTATAAATTTGAGGGATCACGAGGGCCAAGCCAGATTTCCTGCTTCCACCTTCCGGCTGCCTGCCCTTTCTGCCTTTCCTGCTTCCCTTCCTTCACCTGGCATCCTAGAAGGATTCCGTCCGTTCCTCTGCCTGTGCTCCTGATCCATGCCAGCCCATATCTGTGTGTTCCTGCCTCCAGCTCCTGACTGCTGCTGCTGACCCCAGAAGTCCAGCCTGGACTTCCCCAGGGCTGCCCTGCAGCCTCCGTGGTGACGTGAGAGCTATTGGGGGAAAAGGGGGGAAGGAACATGGTATCAATTTTCCTGTATATTTGTATATATTTAGTAATTTTTTCCTATTTATCATTACTGTTTCATTAAAGTTGTGTAGTTTAGTTTCCAACCCATAAGTTTCTCTCCCTTATTCTCTCTCCTTTTTTTAACAGGGAGGAGAGAGAGATTAATAGAGAGCATCTGTTACTCGGTTTAATTGCCGGGCCAGTGTTAAACCATGACAGTCATTTACAGTAACTCAAGGCTCTTCTAAGTGGATTTTAAACCATTGTTCCTTAAAAAGCCCAATTCTGGAATAACTTTAGCTATTGCAGTGTTTCCACTTCAGAATGTTACGGGAAAAATTGCTATTATTGTGCAGTCTCGTTAATTAAAAAAAAAAAAATCCGTTCTCAACTTTATTATCAGAATTTAAGTATGGCAATATAATTAAAACAGAAAGCATACACTGAAACAAATACAGATACAAAACCATCTATACTAAAGCAAAAAGGAGCATCCATATTTTTGATCTGTCTCACTTTACAATACATCCACGTGTAGTAAATAATTCAGGAGCTTTCAGAAAAACAAAGACTAATTACTACTTGTGTGATGCAGCTAAGGGCACCTGTCAATATTTTAGAGTTTAGAGATTAACTGTTAAAGCCCACAAAACTCAGTTCTCCTCTCATAACTGTGGACATAGGTTTAGAGGTCAGGTCCCAGTTATCCCTCTTTCTTACTGAACTCTGCCAACCCATTCTTGCTCTCCCTGCTCGCTCTCCTCAGCTCACCCAGCCCAGTTCAGCCTCTATCAGTTTCTTTTAGTGTTTCTTTCTCCAGATACTCACCAATCCTGTCCAGACTTTTTCATTTGCTTCTAGCTGCAACCTGCTTTAATATCCGTGCCAGCCTCCAGCAGCTAAACCTGGGCATAGCTCACATTTTCACTTTTTTTTTTTTTCCCCTGTATAAATGGGAGACAGGGAAGCTGAAGGAGGAAGAGAATATCTGAAGCTAATCTAGCATGACAAATAGAACAGTTTAGCTGCAATATTGAGAAGAACACAGCAAAGCAACTCCTGAATGCTGGGAAAGGCCTCCTGAATCAAGTTCATTCATCCACAAAAAATAAAAAAAAATTATACCCTGTTCTTTTAGTAATAAATTACTACTCAGAGCAGTTTCAGCTTTCATGTTTGTCTTGGTCAGACAATCTGATATAGACTTAGCTCATCTTGTTCAGACAATGAAAGATCTCAGTATACTTTTTGAGTTATATTTCAGGTATGTAGTACATTTTAATGTACTCCATGCTCCAGTTCACAAGTTTTTTTCTTTCCAAATATTTATAGCCTTAGATTGCATTAGAGGCTCTGATCTCTCTTTTATTTTATTTTTCAGCTTACTCCACTTCTTTAAACAGGACATTGGTTCCAACAGTTCACAACTTTACATATCAGATAATCTACAGCACATTCTCTTGTCATTTGGTTTTAAATCCATATAGAGTTCATTACTCATTTTCATTCTCTAATCCTAGGTAGGATCCTAAGTAGTACTATCCTAAGTAATCCTAAGTAGTACTTCCCGGTAGCAGATACTATCAGGTATTTTCTAGAAGTACCTGAAAAAGCAAAAAAGTGTTTTGCTCTCACACTGAAAAACTGTCCATAGCCAGTAAAAATGAGGACAGATCAGCAACACTGTGCACCTGTTCAATAGAAGATTAAAGCAGCAGTTCAGAATGTTTAGCTCACTTCAGAGATAGTAAGTGACACTTAATTTCTAGATGGTAAAAATACCAAAATAAGGAGTTTTCGGCATACATCAGGTCAAACTATTTTCTGTAACATGCAAGTATTTATCTGGATTACAGCCTTCCCTATAAAAAGTGTCAAAAAAAGCAAACCAATGCTGCTTCCAGCTAGTTACAAAGAAGTGAGTATTATGCACTAGACCAAGATAAATGAAACATGTGTATCCAAACCAGGTCTGTAAGATGCATTCATATTTTGTATACATATCTCACACACACACACACACAAAAAAAAACCCAAAAAACCCAAAACTTAGAAAAGCTTACTCAAGTGTACTTCAGAATCAAAAAATCAAGTGTTGGTGTTTCACTGAGGGACATTCAGATAAGTATTTGTGGGGGATATTGATTGCAAACATTCAACTTATGTTTGCAATCTCATTTCATTGTTTCCATTCAGTGTGGTTCCATGACTTCTTTTACCAGCCACAAGTGATGTTGCAACTCGCCATGTCAAAAGCATGTAAGAATTCCAATTAATTTGACAGAACCCTACAACATGCCCAGTGAATGCTACAACAGCTGGTGCTATACAGGTTCATCACCATGTTAATCAACTGTCTCATTACATTCAAGTCCAAAGTGTAGCAAAAAATAATGCTTAGTGGTTTAAACTGTGGTTTGAAAGAAGTGGTTGAATTTGCAGTCTTAGGAACTTTAGCTTTTCATTTAAAACAAAAAGACAAAGCCTAAAGGAATACTGCAGAAGTACATCTACAGAGGAAAAGAAAATCACACATTTCCTTATTTCTGGCATATGATAACAAAAGGAATGTAGCCAAAATTTTTGCTTCATCCTAGTTTCTACTATATAGATGGTATAAATTGGAAGGGGCATTGCACTTTATAGGAGATGTCTGTGAAGAAAAAACATCATTTTTATCTGCTTTTCCTAGCAGCCAAAAAATATAATTTGACTTCCTAGGTGTCAGAGGCTGTGTTAATATACATTTCATGGTTGGAGAAACATGAAAATGTCTACCATCAACAGAAGAAAATGTGAGGGGAAAAATGTTGTTGCCATCAGTACAACTCAGTTTCACCCAAAAGATACAAGGTTTCTAAAAACTGTAACCTTAACAAAACCAAGTAAAATAAATTAATAAGGTTATATTATCAATATGCTTGAAAAAATTTTCAACAAATAAATAATATATTTTCATATTTTGAAATGAGCATGAAGGATTATTTTTATTTCTTTTCAAAGTACTTCAATGCAAAAAGTGGAAGGTTTGGGATTTTTTTGTTGTTGTGGTTTTTTTTTAATATTTTTCTCCCTCTCTGGTGCTGTATTCAGATGAGTGCTGATTATTTACAAGTAGAGGAACAAAAATCAAAGTAGTGAATGCTTAAGTAGAGCATGCTCTACCCTTTTGTCATAGAACTATTATTAGAAAAAAAAAAAAAAAAGGAAGGTAAAGGCTCATTCTCAATGCACAACTTAAAAGCTGAAAAAAAACTTACAACAAAACACCACTGTGGGAATTACAGGTATGCTATATAATTGTTAGGATAGACTCATTTGGAAATTGAGATATGATAGTCATTTTCTTGATTAACACACATGATTTATGTGCAGAGAATCCATCTCATGTGGAATGTGATCTTGGAAATCCCCCAAATGCCAGAAACACTCAGCTTTGCTCCACAGGCTTCTTACCTGCAGACAAACTGGGGTTCAACCTACACCACAACCTGTGCTGATCTGGGCTGGTCAAATGTGGGCATGAACAGAAAGAATGATGAACTTCAGCAAGCCTACCTGTAAACTGGACTAATTAATTAATTGTCCCAAAAGGAAAATCCTGAGATCTGGGAATACACAGATTAAGCCATCTGGAACAGAAAAAGATGAAGATTATGGAATTATAAAGGGTTTGCAGCTTTTTGTATCTTTTCTTTTTCTTTTTTTTTTTTTTTTTTCTCCTTAGGATATACTTTCTGCTGGTGTTAATCACTCAGAAGAGTGGTGATTTATAAAGAGATTTGTTTATTAATACTGGCAGCATTTCTTGATAGCCATCTCACTGACAGCTGTTTTACATCCTTTGGTGTTACTCTTAGCATTTCTTCTTTGCAATGTTATCATTGAGTGTTCAAGGTAAAATTCTGTACGCAGGCAGGTGTGGAGATCAGTTGCAGCGACCAACCATGGAGAAACTGTTCATGGAAGAATGAGGCTTATATAAAACACAAACTCAGAAGGTGGTTTCTCTTCCGGCAGAAGGAGGGCAGCCCATGACAAGGCATGAACAGGAGAACTATCAGTAGCAAGAGTTAGGTAAAATTTCCTGAAGAATGAAAATTAAATACATTTTGTTTAAAAATGGGCTTCAGTGGGCAAGATATAGATAAGTTTAAAAGGAGGAAAAAAGGAAATATGAAAGTCATAGTAGTGTGTAAAGATTCACTTTTTTGTTGAAAAAGAAATCTCTTCATATGCCAAAACATGTGGAGGAAAAATAATTTCAACATTTCATTTGATTTCTGAAGTCATCTGAATTTCTAGAAGCTGCAAATATCTTCTTGTGTTCTTCTTTGTCATTGTAAAGATAATACAGTTTCCAGTTTTTAAACACAATTTTTTTAAAAGGTCCTCTGTCTTCTACAGTAGATGAACTGACAGACGCCTGGCAAAAAGGACAAGCAACCACCCTCCTTGCATGGGCTTTGGGCACACTTTCTCTGGCTGAACAGCGCATTCAAAACTCCAACCTCTCCCTGTACTGTGTGAGCAGAGCAAGAGCTCAGGGCTGTGAGAAAAGGAGGAAGAGAACAGAAAAGAAGCCTAAAGGCAACACCCTAAGGAGATCAGGAAAGGTAAAGCAGTGAAAATTGTCTGGGTCAAAGTCCAACTCTGCATTTGCTTGGTACCGGCAACTGGCAAAACGATGGTACTGCAAAAGCAACCCCCTGAACTACCACAGTTTGGTGTCCTGCTTCAACAACTCTCTGTTGAGTTTATCAGTGACAATCAGGTGGTGCCCGATCTTATACTACATCCAGGCAAGGTTATAACTCCATACAATTTTGGATTTTGAGAGGATTTGCCAGGATCGAGCTATGAGGTGCTATCTTACTCAATTTATGCATTCACTTCCTAGGAAATACCAGGAAGAGATTCTATTTTGACATATGGTGACTACCTGAAATTAACTGTCAGTGCCACCAGTACAACATGATGCACTCTGAAAGGCAGCACCAAATGACACTTTTTTTAGCAAACGCATAAACTAATACCCCAAAAGCAAAGCAGATGAAAACCATGACCAACCTTACACCAAGGTTGCATCAGTTTAAAACTTGTCCTCAGAACAATCTTAATGCCTGCACAGTCTTATGTAGACATAAAGCAGCTTAAGGGTCATTTAGCATATGCCTCAACAGTTACTGCCAAACAGTGGAGGACTTTGCATCTGATTAGTGAATGCAATGACAAAACACATTTCAGCAGGTGTGAATCACATACAAAGTCAGCTTCCATTTTTTACCCTTAACTCTAAACCCAAGAATTCCAAAAATTAAAAAAAAAAAAACTGTGAAACCAGGGATTCCAAAAGTAAGCTCCTGATTTTGATGAAGCCAAACTATAGACTAAAAATGCAGTTCAAGAGCCTGGTTAAAAAACCAAAAGAATACATAAAACAAAAATGACAACTGTAATTTATGTGTGTTAAACATAATGAGTATTGCAAAGGTGTTTATCAGGATACTTTGCCCCTTTGTCAACCAGCAGAATGTGAATACCTATGTGCAACATGGAAATAGATTTATTATCCAAAACTATCTTTCAAAGAGATAACAGCTCACTCTTTTTACGGTGCTTTGAAGAAACAAAAAAGACTGTGAAAATCTTCAAAGCAACTGACAAAGATTCACGATACATTGAAAAAGGGCTCTACAAAGTTCTGACTGAGACACTGAATTATCACAGACAAACAAGAAACAGGTTATGCTGCATAGTTTTATCAACATACGGAGTTTCCAGACAGCTTCAGTGGTAAACTCCTTCACCTCCAAGACTTTCCAGCTCTTTTATGCTGTCTCAGAACTGAAGATATTCTAACTGTTCATCTGAGCTGATTCAACTTTGATTACTGAGAAACGTGTAAGAGTGCCAGGAACCCAGTGACATGATATCAAAATCTGTCACTTGCTTTGGTTTTGTTCTTGGACACAAGATAAATATTTTGTGATAGATCATAAATTGTGGAGATGAATGTTTTGAAGAAGCCAGAGTCACACTTCCATTGCAATTTCTCTGCTAATAAATTATTTAGAAGAACAGAATGTCATCTAGTACACAAAAAGACATTAGACAATTTATCATCTCCATTTCAGTAGGGTTGGCAGGAGGTTTTAGAAGGACCACTTACAGTACAACCAGGAAATCCAGATAATATGATAAGAGCACAAGAAAGGAACTATTAATTATGAGTTATGGATAACAGCTCACTGTACAAAGGCCACGAGATTGCTACTGCTTAATACTCCAGCCCAACTCCTTAAGTCATGGCACGTGCAAATGTACACAGGAGCCAGTCCTTACATAGAGCCACCTGGGGGAAGAAGGAAGGCAGGCAGAGAGGAGCAAAATGGGGACCAGCTGTGTGCCCTGATGCTTTCCACACTGCGCTTGAGCTGGCTGCATGGGGAGGGCAGCAGAGCAGAGGCTGCAGGCAAAAACAGCCCTGGCGCCCACCAGCTCCCAGCAGATGGTCTCCCTCTCTTTCACACAGTGTGGCCTGGAGGGAAGAAGGACACCAGGAGCAGATGCTGTTCTCCTGCTATGACTGCTCCTGGCCCCTACAAAGCCAGAGTAACACAGACACTGCCACCTCCGCCGCACACCAGCTCCTGCCTTTCCGGTGTCAGCTTCCCATCCCACCTCCCTTATGGCAGTCAATACTTGCTCTGGCCATTTGTGACCATGTATGTCATCGATGTCAGATCAGTAAAAAAAATACTGTTGCAATGAAGAGAACTGAATAAATAATGCTGAAAGCCTTCTTGAGGAGATATTGCAAAAGAATGTAAATTAGAAACAAAAAATCACTATTATACAGCTTACAAAACTATGAAGCTTACAGAAGCTTAATCAACCTGTGGAAGGTTAATCCTAGCTGGTACCGACCAAAGCTTCTTTATCACTCCACATTTCAGCTGGACACAGGAGAGAAAAGGTAAAAAAAAACTCATGGCCTCAGATAAGGACTGGGAGACATCATTCACCAATTACCTTCATGGGCAAAGCAGAGCTGACTTGGCAAAATTAATTTATTATCAGTTACAGTTCTCCACAAATTGCTTGCCATGGGATGCAGTCCTTCAGGAACAGACTGCTCCAGCATGGGTCCTTCACAGAGTTACAAGTTCAGCCATCAAATCTACTCCAGCATGGCCTCCTCTCTCCACAGGGCCTGCCAGGAGCCTGCTCCAGCATGGGCTGTCCCTGGGGCCAGAGCCTCCTTTGGGCACATCCAGCTGCTCTGGTGTGGGATCCTCCACAGGCTGCAGGGGGACATCCTCTCTCACCATGGTCTTCACTACAGACTTCAGGGGAAGCTCTGCTCTGACACCTGAAGCACCAACCCTTCATCTTTCTTCACTGAACTTGGTGTCTCTGGAGTTGTTCCTCTCACATATTTTCACTCAGGTTGAAATTACCATTGTGCATTTTTTTTTTCCCCTTCTTAGGTGTCTTATCCCAGAGGCACAACCACCACCACTGATGGGCTTGGCCTTAGCCAGCAGCAGGCTGGGACTGGCTCTGATGGACATGGGAGAAGTTTCTAGGAGCCCCTCAGAGAAACCATCCCAGCAGCCCCCCCACTATCTAAACCTTGTCACACAAACTCAATACACAAGCTTATCAGTCAGGAGCTCTATCAAGAATGTCTTATCAGTCTCTACATTGAAAATGACAGCAGGGATTAAACACATCATGACTTCTTGAAAGGTTGGACCAGGTATTTTTTGAGGCATCTCCCAGACTGTGCTGTTCCATGATTCTATGATAACTTTGGTCTTGGATATAAATCAGATTTCTTTCAAGTGACATTCTCAATGGTCCACAGTCCAGACCAGCACATATGACATTATAGACACAAAATACTGTGTGCAGGTGAGTGCTAAATACTACTATTTAGACGTGACACCTTATTGCCACTTAATAAAGACATTATTTTCTATGTTAATGCTCCAGAACTCATAAGAGTTCCTTCAGTGGAGGACAAAAAACCAACAGAAGTGTTTCCATTAACCATAATGTCTTTTAGCACAGATGGTTTTAAATGACCAAGGTCACCCTTACTCAGTTTCACATTTGTATTTTACTTGTTTCATGCCCTAGGCTGAAGCTCACTGAATAGATCTGTATTTTCCAAATAAAAATTACCCACACCAAACAATAAATGTTCATTATAGGCAAAGATGCTTGTTTTGCTTGCTTGTTTTATAATATATGCTTGCTTTGTAATATTATGCTTTGTTTTATTTTCAAAGAAAACAATTTCATAATAATTTCAAGGAAAAGTATAAAACTGTTACTACAGTTAATGCATTTATAATTCAATTTAGTCCTAGCCATTGGCATTATTAATGTTATACCCTCTTATTCATAAAGCTACAATTGGAAATTATATCACAGCACATTATACATTCCCTGTAGCAATGCTCTTGGCTTCAGGCCTAATGAACTTAATTTCTTTTTTTTTTTTTCATTGAGCCACAAATTTATTAGACACAGCTCAGTATTTTCATTTGTGATTTTGGTCAGAAAAGACCTTTAAGATCAAGTCCAACCTATCACTGCCAAGTCCACTACTAACCCATATTCTTGAGCACCAAATCTACATGTCTTTTAAATACAACCAAGGATGGCGACTCAGCCACTTCCCTGGGCAGCCTGTTCCAGTGCCTGACAACCCATTTGTAGAAGAAAATTTTCCTAATCTAACATCCAATCTAAACCATTCCTGGTGCAACTTGGGGCCATTTCCTCTCATTCTATTGCTTGTTACTTGGGAGAATGGACATACACCCACCTGGCTACAACATCCTTTCAGGTAGATATAAAGAGTACAAGATTTTCTCTGAGCCTTCTTTTCTCCTGTCTAAATAACCCCAGTCCCATCTTATTCTCCGTAAGACTTGTGCTCTAAACCCTTCATCAGCTTCACCGCCTTTCTTTGAACATCCTCCAGCACCTCAATGCCCTTCTTGTAGTGGGGGTCCTAAAAGCAAACACCTGGGCACACTGCTGTTCCCTCTTCACCTGCCTATCAAACAAAAACCCCAGGTCCTTTTGCTCTGAGCAGCTTTCCAGCCACTCTTCCCTACATCTGTGGCATTCCATGGGCTTGTTGTGACCCAAGTGCAGGAGCTGGCACTCGGCGTTATTGAACCTCACACAGCTGGCTTTGTCCCAACAACCCAGCATGTCCACATCCCTTTGTAGAGCCTGCCTACCATGAGACAGATGAACACTTCCACCCATCCTGGTGTTGTCTGCAGACTTAACTGAGGGTGCACTCCATCTCCTTGTCCAGATCATTGACAAAAATAGAAACAGAACTGGATCTGACACTGAGCCCTATGGAACACCACTTGTGACAGGCCACCAGGTGCATGTAACTCCATTCACCACAACTCTTTGGGCCTCTCCATCCAGCCAGTTTTTGACCCAGTAAAGTGTACATCCATCCAAGCCATGAACAGCCAGCAAAAATGTCTGACTTGTTTCCCAAAACTAAAGTATTGATTTCTCAGCCACTGGTAAATGAATGTTACTTTTGCATAAAAACAACAGTTCTCACTTGGTTGATGCCACAAGATAAAGTTTTGTTGGTTTTGGTTTTATTTATTTTATTCTAATTGAGTATGAAGTACACTGATTAGCTAGAAGAGGACTGTAAGAAAAATAAATCTCATACATATGTTTCAGATTTCTCTCCACTCTTTACCAAGACCTGTGAGATATATTTGGGTATTTCCCTTCTTTGCAGGGTTTATGAAAAGCCTCTGAAGCACACACCACACTGTCACACTTGGTTTTTCAGTTCCAAATATTCCTGTTTTACCAGTATTCTAAAATTCGATTCAGCATAAGGCTCCCAGAGCACAATTTTACAATTTATCATTGTGAAATCTTTTTATGGGATATTCACCCAGATAGACAAGAGCATTTTACACCTTTCATTTTAATAGAAACCAACAGAAAGCATGAAGCCAATTTGCAAATTGTGCCAACTGTGCTAGCAGTGAGACATTTTACCCTCAGTTCTAAAGATTTAACACAGTGTAAAATTAGAACTCTTAATGCTAAACTTAAATTTAATTTAATGAACTGAGTAACTCTAGGACCAATCTCTCCCTGAAAATTCAGCAACAATAAATAAACTTGATAATTTGTCTAGAGTTCCTTGTAGTGGGTTAGATACCACAAAAAACAAAACAAACAAAAAAACCAAAACAAACAAAAAAACAAAAAAATTACAAAAAAAACCCAAAAACAAACAAACAAAACAAACAAACAAACAAACAAAAAACAGTAAAGCTCAGAAGTGGAAATATTTGTATTTTCAATCAGTAAGGAAAAAAAATCACTACATAATCCTCTGCGGTACTGCCAGAGGAATGAAAGAGTTAAAAGTGACTTTTCTCATTGAGGGTGAGAGATGTTTATTATGCTTTCAAAGTCTGGAAAAAGTAGCATTGGACAGAGACATATGTCAGTTAGAGGAAAGTAAAAACTGAAAATAATAATAAATGTCTAAAGACAAATAGAGTTTCTTAAGTTTATCACTGTACATTTGAATCAGGTTTTAGGGATCGCTTGTGCCTTTGGATATTTTTGGGGGCAGCACTTGGTTCAAAGCTTCTAAGCTCTAAATAGCTTTCATCTTTGTGTTTGGATAACGATGAACTACAGAGACCAGAACTACAGGGCAGAAGCTTTCTAGCCTTTCATCCATCAAGTTTCTTTGCAAAATGCCTCCTGCCACTGATTACTGTATCTCTTAGTCCATTCATTGCACACTGAAGTACATTTCACAGTCCCCCAGCTATAATTTGAAAAGCAGTCAGATAAATTAATGGAAGTCTATGTCTCATATCCCCAGCACTCCCCAGTTGTATCATAATTACCAATTTGGCTACATTAAGCTTTAACTAGGACTCACAATACATTTTCTATAAATACACAATTGTCCTACCCTATGAAATACAACATAGAGTGCAAAACATCCAGAGAGTAAGAGAAAACCAAATGACATGTTGCTACACTTTTAATTATTTTTTTATTTTCACAGGAAGGGCATGGAATTGCTAGGGTGGGTCCAGAGGAGGGCCACAAAGATGATCAGAGGTCTGGAGCCCCTCTCCTATGAAGACAGGCTGAGAGAGTTGGGATTATTCAGCCTGGAGAAGAGAAGGCTCTGGGGACACCTGCTAGGGGCCTTCTCGTACCTGAAGGGGCTACAGGAAAGCTGGGGAGGGACTTCTTACAAGGCAGTGTACTGATAGGAAAAGGGGTAATGGTTTTAAACTGGAAGAGAGTAGATTTAGGCTAGACATTAGGAAAATATTATTTAGTGTGAGGGTGACGAGACATCGGTACAGGATGCCCAAGGCCCCATCCCTGGAAGTGTTCAAGGCCAGGATGGATGGGACTTTGAGCAAGCTGATCTAGTGGGAGGTGTCCTTGCCCAGGGCAGGGGAGTTGGAGCTACAAGATCTTTAGGATCCCTTCCAACCCAAACCATTCTATGATTTTTTTAAGTTTAATTGTCTAAGAAAATGAAGTTTGTCCTATCATGTGGCATGTATATACCCACACAAGGGTGAACGTCTGAGAAATACCTGCATGTCTGAACATCCCCAAAGGCCTTTATGAGTTCGCAGTTTCATTCCTGTAGTCAGTGTCAGAAAAACAGGTCATGGAATGAGGGGTGCTGACAATAAAGGTTTTGCACAAACGCATAGCTGGACAAATCAGTCTTCTTTGTTAATCCTATTGGCAATTACCATCCACCAGAGATATGAGCTTTTATTCTTGATAGATAACCTACCACCTCAAAATAAAATGAAGACAAATGAAAGCACTGCTTGGAGAATTACTAAGTGCTGTGGAGGAACTGAGGTCCTACAGTGGTGAGACCACAGAGCTACTTACATAAATGTAATACATACAAGACCACAGTGGATTATCCCTTTTAAAGACAAAACAATTACACAATCCCCAATGCTATGCCAAAATACTGTCTTGAAACAATAACTACTTATTAAGCAAGGCATGGCCCTAACAGTGAGACAGTCTGAGTATCAGCTACAGTTGTTGCCTTAGGATAAAAAGAGAACTGTGGAAGAGGAAGGCAATGGCACTAGAAATCTTTGCTAATGAGCATATTTTGTGTGCAAGGATAGAAAAATGTAAGTTGTAAATGGTTTGATGTCTCACATCAGCAACTTATACACCTGCTTGCTCATTCAGCCTTCAGAATGAGGCACTGACAACATGCTGAGGGACAGATGGGATCTCTCTCTTTTTTTTAATAAGGCAACTCTCATACTACGCTACTTACACTGCAGTTGTCATCTGTTCTACATGCACACATCTAATATATTAATAGCCTTGCCAGAATATGAATACTTGATAGGTATTTTGATCTGGAAGTCTATGTGTTGACCCATGTCAAAGCCAGAAATACGTGCTATTACAAGTCTGCCTAGAGCAAGACTGAAGAAAGTATTAATAGTTGGTTTGACATTTTTAGATGGCTTCATTTTAGGTTATCTTCCCAATTTCATTCAAATTACTCTTATATTTCAGTCTTAATTCTTCCCAGTAGTAGGAAGAATGCAGCATTACATCAAATTCATATCCAGATTTGCACAAGGAATTATAGAAGTTTTGAAACTAAATTCTAACATAGGAAATCTTTTTAAGTTGGAACAGTTTCATCGTATGAAGAAGCACATTACTATCCCATGTGTTCAACTGCTATTTTAAATAAAAAACAGAATTTAATTTACTTTAGGGATTTTATCTAAGTTGGAGTCCATGATTTCCTTTTACAGTGCCAGAAAAAGAATTGGTATATTTAGCAATTGTGGTTCTATTCAAAGACAAAATGCTCTCAAAGAGATTCCTTTAAGTGCGTATTATAGCACATGAATCCCAAAATCTCCAAATCTTCCTCCTTACAGAGTATCAGTTAAGACAGGGAATGGAAAATGAGCAAACATGGCTTCATTTAAAATTTAATTTATGTCAAGAAAATATTTATATAAATACATTTTAAGTGCTCCTATAAAAAAATTCAATTCTCCAGGTTTGTGTAACATTCTTACAAAAGGCAGAAACATATCAGAGAATGCAATGATTTCAAGTATAAAGATATTTACTATTACATCATGCAAAATACTCTGAGAAAGCAAAAATGCATGTAAATCACTATCTAACATACTATATGACTCCACTGTCTCTAATTACTGGAAATAAACCTTCATGTAACCATTCATTAATGAAGGCTCAAAGTACTTACTCATATGTCCATGAAGTATGAATTTAAGCTAGATGGGATAAATGAGCCAAAAGAAATTCTTGCAACTTGCTCAAGCCTCTGGAGTGATAGCAGGGCAAATCCAACTCAAAAGCTCCAGTTCATTGTTGCACACCCTATATGGCACTAAATGTTGCTCTACTCTGTACAATTGACTTCACCAAACTGAAATATGTAGATTTAAATTAAAATGTCAGTTCTGAAGTTTTCTTAAACTTAAGTAACAAAAACTATGACACAGAAAAGTTTAGGATAAAGTTCCACTAAATTACAGATGAGACAATTTGAAAGAAAAAAAATATATAACAGGTCAGTTTAACTACCAGTTGCTTACACAACTTCTGACCATCCCATGAAACACCCCATTGACCCACCTCCCCCACCCAGGTTCTCTTTAATTAAGAATAGTTCACCCACTCTTTTCTTCCAGCACTATGCCCATTTGCTGTGTTCTTTTTGGACTACAAATTCTAAGGAAGAGAGTATGAAGTATATAAAAAAAGCAAAAACTTGTTTTCAAAGGTTTGTTTTCAAAGGGAGGAGAGTGCAAGTTACAGCAAAATTTTTGAGAGTGATGAGGACTCAGTAGCTGTTGCAGCACACATCAGGATCCACATATTCTTTTTGAGTCTCCCCACACTTCACATCTTAACAGACTGGATTCAAGAGTAAAATTCCCCTTTGCTAATTCACCATGCTGTTTTTTAAATTTGCTGTGCATTCAAACTGGTGTGTGTAATTTCACTTGCCCAAGCTGTTTCTTCTTAAGTTCTCCTCCTGTATTTTGAAACTCAACTCTTTATACTAGAACTTTGAATCTTCTGTTGCTGAAAAAATGGAAATAATTTTAAGTCCAAAGAATCTAACACCAACCACTGCCACAATCACCATCAAATGCTGAAGATTCATCCATAAACAAAAGAGGGATGTTTTATCAAGCTGAAAGAAAATTTTCAGGTAATCTATCCCTGTCTGCCTAAAGGCAGATGACTAAAACTGTTTACATCAAGCATCTGCAAATTCACAGAATAAATGTATATTGAATAGTTTTAAATTAAATAGTCAATTGTAGTTATTGAAGCAAGAAATACTATTTTCATGCTCTGTGACAGGATATTTTAATACACAACAGTATATGTTAAGTAGATTCTACCATAGGATTAGTGGGACAAAAATGAAGAAAAAGGCAAATTTTCTGTTACTCAAAAATTAAACATTAAAATCTCACTGTATTATATAAAACTACTCATATAAAACTATTCAAAGTGAACCACTGAAAAAACTCACTTAGGCTTGAATTAAGCTCCAGATGGAAACCATCTGCAAGCATCCTAGTAGAAGCTGAGACGACAACTGAACTTCATAATAGCAAATTTTTCAAATAGAACATTTTTACTTTAATATGGGACAGAAAACTATCTATTAGGGAAATTTCAAGGAAAGAACAGGCAATTTAGACAGTCGTGGACCCATGGTAAGAACAAAAATCTCAGTGAGCTGCTAAACACAGTGTGCAATGCTTTACTAGGAAAAACTCTTGAAAATAAAGAGAGCTTCAGCTTGATGAGAGACAAGGTATCAGTAGAGGCATACAAAGAGAAAATTTAAGGGGCCAGGAAGATGGTCCTCATTTGTGGTTCTGAATAGATTTGAGAAGCCCAAGGAAGATTACCTGAAAAAGGGTCAAATACCTGTAGAAGCACAGGCCACATGTCAGTATAAAAAAGCCACAAGAACATCCAGCCACATAATGTGGCCACTGCCATGATCAAAGATGATTTATTATAGATTTCCAAATTCCAGGGCTATCAAGGATGACAAGCACTTAATATATCATATTTCACACAGATACATAGACATGTATCTATCACAAACACATGTATACATACATATATGCTAGAAACATACACTGTCAAGTGACAAATATGTCAAGTATACAACAGATATACTGGGGGAGGAGTTGGAATCATAAATGTGAAACTCTAACTAAGGACTATCCTCAAAAATTTTAAAATGAGCTGCTCTCAAATTACCAATTTTGTCACCCCTTCAGGGAAAAGTTGGATGAAATGCAAAATTAAAACTTCAGACAATTTAATTAAAAATATACTCTCTGTATATAGTCAGTAATCAGAAATAGAAAAAAACATAGCTGAAGTTTTACAGGTGGGTTGACTACACTCTTTTTACCATCTTTGCTCACTGATATACAGGTGACCAACAAAGAAACCTTCTCACAATTTCTTATTGGAATTACATGCTATTATAGGATTATTATGATGAAGATCTCGTGGGTTTCCAGAAAGTTAGCCTCAGAACTATCTCACGAATAACCATGAATAATTGCACACTCTCCTATAATCTATCAGCCAAGAAGTTGTCCAGAAAGAACACAGTGCATGGCCTTCCTAGTGCTGACTGACTGCAAACCCAGGAGGTTAAGCTTGAGGGGCTACAATATTCAAGAAGGGAGTCAGGAATAGAAATTGTGTCAGAGTTATGAGAGGAGAGCCCAAGGCTTGTGCAGAATAATGCTTTCCCCAAAGGTGTTTTTTCCACAAGCAAACATCTGCTGTGTGTTCACTGACTGGCCTGTTACAAAAACTAAGTTCAACCCTTGTAAATAAAGAGGGTGCCACCACAGAAATCTCAGATATGTATCTTCTATCTTCTTTCAGGAGGAGCACTCCAGCAAGGCCCCAGATACCAGGTAGCTACTCAGACAGAAGGAACCATCACATAAATCTTTTCACACTTCAGAAGCTGTCTTGCGCATTTCAGTAAATCAAAAGCTTTCCAGACTGATGAAAACTAAGTTTGCAGCAGAAGAACATCCTCTCTGTGGTCAAGGAAGACAGAGCTGATACAGCCACAGATCATGCCTGTCATGAACATACAAAACACCTGCACCCTTGTTCCAAGCAAGCGCATACAGGCTGATAGGGAAATCAGCAGTAAGACTGCCAGCAGCCTTATCTCAAGAAACACTTCTTTACATAAAGAACAGCACACGGTGTCTCCTTCCCATCAGTTACAGGACTGAGGAGTCTTCTGTGTATAAGCAGCAGTACATTCACTTAGATACCTGCTGTGTGCAACACAGGAAACTTTCCATCTTAAAAAACAAAAAAATATCTTTTATCACCCATAACAACAACTTTTGTTTTGGTTAAATATGCAGGCTTCATTCCTGGACCCCAGGCTTTGGCACAAAAGCTAACTCTGGCTCTTAGATTTCATCTTGAATGTGTTAGACAACACTGCAAGAACAATGCAGTATAAACAAGCAGATGAAAAACCAAAATCATCATTGCACAACTAGTGCCGTATACACCAGATGAAATATTAGAATAATTATTTATTTAAAATATGAATTTTAACAATGTAGGAAGTACAACCATGAGAAACTACATCAAAAAGAAAATAAATTAAAAAGACACGTTTAGAGGAAGACCGCTTTTTGGTAAAACTCCCATTCACCCAGTACATACAAACAAGACATCACTGGAACCAGTGTTTCATGGAATTACTGTGAATATTCAAATACTAGATCCACAACTTAAATCCACCCTGAGGTGTAGGTGGAAAAACAGGGGGGCAAATGAGAAGACAACTAACTGTCCCTTCTCAGTTGGCATTTATCAGTATATCCTGGCTAAACCTCTCTGTGTGTTTGGGAACAAGAATCTGGCTATCTCAGTTCTCCAAGCCAGACTATGACAGCAAATTGCACTGATCTGTGATTGATAGATTTTTACTTCCCTTTATTTTAGTCTTAAACACCACCCTAGAGAGTTAACTTGCAGACTGTAGAGGGACCCTCATCCTAGACTGAAGGCTGAACACATAGATAGGAGTTATTGGTATTTACAGTTATTCCCAATCCAGTGCATCTCACATGTGAGCTCAGTGTGCTGGATTTGTTTGTATAGTCAAAAACCAATGCCCCTAATCTCAATCTCAAATGTGCCCCAGTACTGTGAAAACAATTAACTTGTATAAGAGACCATAATTTTGACATCTAGCATAACTCTGTGGTACTTAAAAGTGTTTTCTGGTTGTTTCTCATAATCCTAAACACAAGAGTGTATTTCAGATGGATGGTGTTACAAAATCTTTCAAATAAAATATGGTATTTACGTAATTATACCTTCTTTTTAAGCTAACAAAAAGCTTTTACAAACAAACAGATGGGTGTTTTAGGCAAAACCACAGGTTTTGAACACACAGCAGCTTATACACTCATAAATATGTTACTACTAGAGATGTATATTTTTAAAAATAAAGGGCTAGCTTTCCCTGCAGAAGCATCTCCAGCTATTTGTATACCATAAACGTACAGAAAGGGACATTTAGCTGTAATTGCAAAACTTCAAGGTACTGTGTGGTTTTTGTGAGCTTTTGTGCAGAGGTTTTTCCAGTGCTTTAAATGCCTGCAGTGAATGATTCTATATGTAGGAAAATCTAAAATACTTCTTGCCATCTGGAAAAGACAATTCTGCTGCCATAAAATGAGGTATCTCAGTTAATCTTGTGTATTACTTTGTAACTGGAGTAATATTGATATTTGATCCATGAAAGTAGCCTCCTTCTCATCTACTTTCTCTGAAGCACAGTTAGTATTATATAGCTCACAATCTTACTTTACCCTTTTATAGTTGTCTTTAGAGGTGTTTCCAACTATTCATTCCACCCCTACTTGCTGGAAAGGAAGGTGCCGAGACAATTTTTCTAAGGAAATTAAAATTGTGAAATGAGATCCATAACTCAACTAAGTCCCAGCAGACTTCTGAATGCTGGAGTCTATTATAAGAAAAGGCATGTGTATGAAGCTCAATTTCTCACAGCATTTATCTTGAGTCAGAAATACATGTATACACATGTATGGCAGGGCAAAAAGAAAGATAAATCCTGATGATGCCACTTTTGCAACTCTCCTAAAATGATATAACCTCAGGCCTCATGAATTTCTTGCTTCTTGTGCACTAAGAGGCTAATTTCAGGTAGCCTGAGGAACTAGAGCATCCCAAATACAACCCCAATTGGACCCACAGAAGTGAGTGGTGTGTCTGAATATGCAACTGAATTCCTGCACATAAGGTCCTGCTTTAAATATAGGAAACTTATGGGACTTCTGGAGAATGATTGAGACATATGCAGTCTTTCCCCAGATATTTCTCATATGGACAGGTAGCATGCTGCTGGCAGAACTCTTTCAGATGAGAAGGGCCATATTTCATGGACATAATTCTGAATATTACTGAACAATTGCAGTCTTGTGAAGCACTACTTTCCCCTCAAGAACAGGGACAGCATTCCTCTCATCAAAAATCTTGCCTCTGTTCTTCTTGCAGTTCTCTCTCTGCTTGGTCTAGAAATGCAGGTATCCACCTTTTCCTCTTTCCAAGAGTCACCCATACCCTCTCTCTATCACAACATAAAGAATACAAGAAGCAAACCCACTGTGTTTTTCTGCCTTCTTTCATCCAGCCAATTCATGTTTATGATCCCAGCTACTGGTGATCTCAGGCTGATGGTCCCATGGCCACCAAAGATCTGTATAGAAGGCATCCTGCTTTATGCACAGTGGTCAGTACTGTGACACAGTAGTTAACAGGGAAAGTGCTGTATCATTTTATGCTTCTAAGAGTAAATGCTGGGAAAAAGATTCAGAGTGAAAAACAGCAGAGTTTCCTATTAGTATCCTTAAACACCTACTATCATTCTTCCTAATGAACAGCTGCATGCGACATCTTAGCTGCATCTTAAAACATTTAAAGAGCCAGTAGCACTATCTGCTCAATGTTCTTTACTACTGTCCTTCATCACACATTATAAACCATTAAAAGCTTCTGCTCTAATTGGTAAATATTTCACCAAGCATAAGGAAAGCTTTACTTAAATTAATTCAGTTAAGAAAACAGTGGAGAGAATATGCTTATAAATTCCTTCATGGTTTCAGTGCTGAGTGTCCAAAACCCACCTGGATGCACTCCTGTGTGACCTACACTAGGTGATCCTACTCTGGCAAAGGGGTTGGGCTTGATGATCTTTCAAGATCCCTTCCAACCCCTAACATTCTGTGATTCTGTGATCCAGAGAATATCTCCTGGCTCCACCATAGTGAGCATATGGGGGAGAACTTCCCATTAAAGGTACCATCTCTCCTTGCATGAAGAGATACAACGCTGACCCTAAGGTCAGCAGTTGCACAACATCTTTTCCCAAGAAAGCACATACAGATATGTTTACCTGCATATCCAGGTTTCTTACTGCTTTGCTGTGAGAATAAGTTATTGTAGCTTATCCCTTTCAGTACTAGAGGGCATGCACCAAGTCTGGGAATATTTCTCAAATAACAGATCGGTTACACTGCTACCCAGTAGAAAACATATTTGATTTCTCTCTGAAACACTTTTTTTAGGAAAAGCAGGCATCATGTTTCTTCGTAATATTTAAGACTATAAACAGAAAATGTGTTCTGAAATTGAACACAGACTAACAACACCAAAAGGCATTCCTGTTTGAATCTACTACAGCAAATACTACTGTAAGAAATATTTGTTAGTAAATAATACAATGTGATGAAGCAGGTGCCAAGTTTTGTGACTCATGACAAAGTGTTAGACTGACTGGTGAAAAACTCGTCCTCTAAAACACAGCATCATGCAATCCTCAGATGTCAGGAGATGAGCAGGTAGCTGTCACCACCTGCAATTCCTTAAATCCCTTCTCCCAGGTGCAAGAGCTTCACAGGAGCTTGTCCAGATCCTTCTGATTGAATTAACTACCTACACAAAAACAAGCTGCCTGGAATCTACTGGTTTCACAAGGCTGAAATAAAGACCCAATAAAAAATGCCGAGGGAGCCTATCTCCACTGTTCTAATACTGCCATACTCTACTTTCTTACAAGCATCTAAGCTGTGAAGCTTGGAGGCTGAGGGAGCAGAGATGCAGCTCCATTGCCTGAAGACCCTCTCAGAACTGGATGCCCTCCCCCTGTGCTGGCCATTCAGCCACACTGAATACGACTCCTCTTTTCACTCCATTTTAACAGAGAATTTATTCAAGGATCGGATCCTTTGATATTTAAACCATTTCCTGAGTTTTATCAGCATCCCCAAACTTGCTTCACCCATCTAACAGGAATCTGAGGGATGTCTCTTTCAGAATAACAGTCTTCTTCTTTAACCACATATACCAACCAATCTACATGTAAGTGTCTTTCCTGCTTTACAGAATTTCCCATCTTATTTTTTGATAAAAATTGATAGTTGTACAGCAATTATTTTAAGATTATGACCTCGGGCACATTATCAACTTTTAGAGATACTATTCAATACAGGAACAATACAACAACAGTGCAACTGATTGGACAAAGTAGGCTCCCCAAACATGACATAACAAGGTCTACAGTGTAATAATGTAATATCCTAAGTCTAATTTTTCTATATATTCAAACTATATCCTCAATCTCTTATTTCATTACAGAAGACAATAAAGTTTATCAGGCCAGAGTACCATTCTTAGGCAAAAATGAGATAGTTCAGGGCTGAAAACTGAAGAAATACGTATCTAAGTCATCTTGTTCAATACTGAAAAATATAGGTCCATATACAATGTATGAACTTAACAGAAAGGGTTCAGGTGAATTAAGTAGATATTAGATGGTGTTCTTGTAATTCACCAAATGGGTACCATCCCCCAAATACCTTCCCATTTCCCAAAATGCTTTTCCACAAAAAAAAAGCATTGATTGCTGCAACTAATATGTAACAGCAAAGAATTAACTATAAAAACAAAAATCAAGTTTGATTTCAAAGACAAAGAGTCATGGACTCAGTCCTGTAAACACATAGCATATGAAGCAAAATATTTTCTTGTTGTACATACAGAAACAGAAGCAGAGCAGAAAAAAACACGTCATAATTGAGAAAATTATCAGTTGAATGCAAAATGTACTGCATAATTAAAGTAAATAATCCTTGAGATTAACCTTGAGATTTCCATTTCAGGAAAAAGTATTGTAATAGGATTATGAAAATCTTAAAAAAGAGGCAATCAGAGGTGCATGAGAGGGCATGTTGTGTAGCAGCACAAAGATAAGTGGTAATACCAAATTACTGTTAGCAACTGGATTTCTCTGTTAATGAAAGCATGCAATAAATAGCTGTATAGTCCATATACCAAAATAAGGAAGGCATGGTCTTTTTTCAATCTAACAAGAAGACTCTGCATATCTACATAGGTGTATAAATGACATTGAGAAAAAAAATTATCACAGATTAGTAAATTCAGCTCAGTAACTAGGAGGCTATTTAATGTAGTGAAAAGGAAAGCTGATGTATAAAACCTGATTAATAAACTGAAAATTAGGCAATTTTAATCAAGACAAGCCAAGAAAATAGCACAGACAACCTCCCAACTGCATAAGACAGTCACTTGTGAAAAGAAGCATATAATAAACCATTACTACAGATACATAAGAATTAGATAGCTGAAAGACTAATGACATGGTGCAGAAAGAAATTCAGTTATCCAGGAATCCAGTTATGTCAGCATGTTAAAGAAAAATTAGAAGTGATAACCATCAGATTCTGTCATGGATTCTACATTCTTTGCTTGGAAATATCCAGCACAGTTACAGGAGGCTTCCTCCAGTAAAAATCCTTCACAAATGTCACTGTATTTGACTGAGAAGTTTCTCCAGCTGAAAAAAAGCAGTAGTGTAGCTATTTTTGCACTTACATTAATAGCTCTGCCTAGTTTGCTGACAGGGAGCCCTGCCACTAACTGCACCCCTGGCAGTGGCCAATCATGCCCCATTCATAACACACTGACTGCTCTGGCTCCTCAGACTCTAATCCCAGTTTCCTTTTTACATCCATTCTTCTGCGTTATTAAAGCCGAACACTGATTTTGAAAATGCTGCTTTTTCTTACGGATTCAGTCTCTGCTCATAAAGTTGTTTCATAAAAATAGCAAAACGCATAACCCACAGGATGAGAACAAAGGCACTCCAAATGTTCAAATCCACAGGGGAATGGGTCTTATGCTGATTTTTACTCAAAACCTATCTTCAGTGAGAAGCTGCATGCATCAATGTGTGTTTTGTTACATGATGACAACTCCCTGCATGGACCAAACCTTTGTGTTGTCACGTAAATGTTTGCCATTTAATAACCAATTAAAAGAGTTGTGTAAAGAACCATTTGTGAATTCTGCTGCATTCAAAAACATCCAGCTGTGATACCAACCAGTAATGGATGCAGGCAGACAGCTGTGTGTGATGAAACCTAGAGCTGCAAGATAACTGTAGTCTGATGATTTCCCCCTCCTTTTTCACTTGAAAAAAAAAAAACAACCAAAAAACCAAAACTGATTAGCATAGATCACTGTTTAAAGGCTGTTTAAAATATGTATCAAATGATAAGACAGAGTTCAGGGAGTTCTTTTACAAGCATAATTCTAATTGCATTGCTTCTTTAGGGGTCAAAAGGAAGCCAAAGAAAATCAACGTCCATTTGTGTTGCAGAAGCTGAAACATACAGTTCATTATTCACAACTGTTAAAATAGTCAATCAAAGCATTTTGCCACGTGGTGAACTAGAAAAAACTATCATACATAATTTTAAATTAATATATATTTAGAAATAGCAGAGCATTTCATTAAAAGAATTTTAGAAACAATGCTGTAATGAAGAATCAGTGGTTTCTTTAAGAGCAAATACTAACAACTTCATTAGACATGAATATCAAACTTTGAAAAGATTTTCAAGAACTTAGCATTACACCTGTTGAAATCAGTGACATTTTTACACGAAGTTCAATAAAAGCTCAAAATAGTATTTCCACCAAGAAAGAATCAGCGTGGAGGTTTACTAACACTTGTCAAACTGTCATCTGTACAGGACAATTTCAAATTCCCTTTAGTTTTTGACAGAAAGGAGAAGAAAAATGAATGTCAAAACCAGCACTCCCATTCTTCTTTATGGACAGAATATCCATCCTGTATTCTTTTCAGTAAATTCAATACAACAGGTGGAGGGGGAAAAGGTAGGTGTTTTCTTTTATTTAAACAGCCTTTGCTTACAATTAAATGCAAGTCTATTTAAATTTGACCAAAAGCAATATAAGAATCACTCAAAAGTCTCATTTTTACCATCTTCAACAACAAACCCAGTACTATGTCCACTTTTGAAAAAATGCATTGAGACTGAATAATAATATAATAAACTCAAAATTAAGAATAATCCAATAAATAAACTGTTCCTCCTCTGAGAGGTTTATCCCAGAAGCCCCACGCAACAAACATATCAGAAGTGCCTGATATCACCAGCTTTAAAAGCACACCTTTAAAAGCACACAAAAATCTCACCCAACCAGGGAAGAAACACCAAATCTAATAGTAAGTAACAAATACTTTATCGGAAAAAAATAAAATGAAATCCAACACTGCTGAAATGAGATGTAGGTGATAACTATCTGCAGAATAATCAATTGGGCCAACAATCAGCTGCACTCACAGTATCTCTGAAGCCAGGAGTTCTTTCACACATGGTATCAGTGCCATCATTAAAGCAGTAAAACATCAGTGTCTGCCTCCTCCACATCTCACACAGGAATTTCAGTGGCTGCTGAAAAGCCTGTGAGCATCAGTGTGGGACTTTCACTCTGTTTCAGGGCTTGTTGCATTCCAAGAACATCCACTTTCAACCTCAGAGTTAAGACTGTTCAGCTTCTGCCATGGGGGAACCCCCTGCTTTCCACAGTAAATGCACAGCATAGCCTCCCACAAACCATCCACCCCCTATTGTTAAAGTCATCCTGAATACCTGTGTGGCTCAGCAAAACTTGTCCATCAGTACAATTTATCCATGTTTTGGCCTCACTTAAAAAAAACCCAACTCTATCTTGTAGAACAATTACATGTATGTAACTCAATTTTTGTTACTATCACATTAGCTTCACAGTGAAGAAGTTCTACAGTTTTTTCCAGCACTACCCAAAGGAAATTGGAGAACAAGTCATGAAATTAATCTCATCCCAAACACTCTTCTTGATTAGCTTCCCTCTGCTCATTACTTAAATAAATTGAAGAGATCGAGTCCTCAGGAAACAACACAGGCTTTGGCTCCTGCACCACCAGACTCATCACACCACTTAGTATTCCACCTCTTTTGGCCAACTGTGACTAATTACTGAAGATAAGGCTCAGAGTCCCAAATGACAGTGACAGCCACATCTGAAGAGTTCGGTGGAAAAAATCTTTTTTTCCATATCATGGAGCTTCCCTTCTTCACAAGGAGTAAACACATCACTTACTAACTCAATTTCACTGGTTGTGTCTCCACTGCATTCCCTGGTGTTGATTAGAGCTGCATGTTCAAGGCATGATCTGTTGGAGTTTTGTGGTTTAGTTTGGTTTGGTTTGTTTTTTTTAATGTATGCTTTTTCTCCTTCCTTCAATTTTCAACAGGAATGCAGAAAATTTAGGCTGGCCACAATGACACTAAGGCTTTCTGGCTCTTCCAGATAGGGTAGGTAAAACTCAGGGCCAATACAGAAGTCTGGCTGTGTAATCATGCTGAGCCAATGTCACAGCATGCTGCCAGAGGTCTGTGTTGATGCAGCAGTCTCAAATTTGGATTCAACCTATCCACATTCAGTCCTTTCTCTGGAAACCTGAACTGAAAGCACAACCATGAGAAGGGCCAAGAAAGACTACACCTTAAATCCATCTGACATTTCTTATTATTCAGTACAACTCCTCACCTTTTTAACAATGCATGCAAGCAGACCTGCTGATGACCACCGTAAATACTGACAGTACCACAATTTTCCTGGTAGTTCAGGCACAAGGACAAGTGCTGAATTACAAGCATTAGGAAATTGTAATTACCTGAGCACTTCAGAGGAAAGAACTAAGAGCAGACTACAGATCTTGTTTGTTTGTTTATTTGTCTTAATACCGCATTTCAGATAAACCCCATTCAGAAATTACACACTCAGCATGGTTGGGCTGATGAGGAAAACCATGCTTAACTGTTGATATGTTTAATTTTGCTTACAGGTCTTTCTGTCAGTTCAGGAAAGTTATGCCTGACAAGCCAAACAGCATGCCTGAGCAAACATGAAAAAAATCAGGAAAGAAACAATGTCTGTGCTTGCCACGAATTTTCTGAACAAAGTCAACATCTTCTCAATAAAAAGAGATTTTAATACTATTGAAATAAACATGCATGTTATAAAGTACTTTGGAAATCTCCAGTTCAAAAGACACAAGTGAACTGAGATACAGAACATAAAAAGAGGACACTAGAATAGCCTTACAGTGAACTGTATGACTCCTGAATTTTTAAAATCAAGAACTACACACACAGTTTAAAAACTGAAGTATAAATATGCAGAAAGGCTTTCTGACAAGTATCAAGTAAAAGATAAAGAAAATATGTGAAGATAAAGGGTTTTTTGATTAATATCTTGGAGGTAATTTTTAGTCATATTTCTTAAGACCTCTGTTTTACCTTTCCTTTTCTTTCCATGTTTCTAACTGAAAAAGAAATGTTTCCTTCTTTCTACCAGACTCTGAAAAATCAGTCTTCAGTAATAGAACAGAATCAAAACCTGGCTGTGAGAGAACGTCTAGAGCAGCATGTTCTTTAATTCAGTGATGGGGACCTTCATTAGGTTATCTCATAGCTATGGGACAAGATACTGCAAAAGCCAAATGATACATCATTAAATTATGTTTTCTTCCTCTCCAGGCAAAGACCAAGTACAGCATTAGATTAGTGTGAAAGACTAAAAAGAAAAGGAAGGGCCATGTGAAGTGCATCAGAAGTGACAAAGCTGATAAAATTTTAAACCCCTTTTGTTTATATAATCAGGTATGGGCAGTTACTTATGTTAAATGTGAAAACCTTGAATGTAATATATTGCCCAAATGATTTCCAGATCAGTGCATGCTTCAGTGTTTTATCTCCCTTGCACATGCCTAGTGAAAGCCTGCCACTCTGCAACAGAGGAAGGAATTACTGCAATAAAACCATAGGCAGACTTTGCTAAAAATTACACTTTTTTGAGATGACACAGAAGAATTTAAATGATTTAGGTAATAGATTAGTTTGCTTCTCACTGTCTAGAAACAGTTATTCTAATTGTGTTTCACAGTATCTTCAGAGAGTCAGAAATAAGAACCACAGCAACATTCTCTGTAAACTGCACTGAACAGATGACACTTCCCTCAGCCAGCTTGCTACAGTGAGCTCTATCCACCAGGAGCAGGAAAGGCTTACTGTAGCTTTCTGCTTTAAACTTGCGTGCTCACTGTTCGGACATCCCTACATCTTTTAATCTTAATATGTCAGCGTTACATCTATGTAAACGTGTATTTCAGTGCATAAAAAGATCTCTTCCTGCTACCAAATCAAAATGCATTAATCTGAGTAACTCTGAAATTGCCACACACACCCACAAAGCCCTATCACTAGAGATCTCACTGATTAAAAAATGAAATATCCAAATCTCAACAAACATTTCACGTTACATTTCTGCAGGACCAAATGTTTCCAACGTCTCAACTTACACTTTCATCATTAATGGCAAGTTATTTTCCCAAGTTATTTTCTACACACATACCATCATCAGGACCCTTCCTGAAACTACCACATTCACTGTAACTGAGCTCTCAGTGAAAGTCAGAGCTTAGCTATAAATCTGTTTTAAATGCTTTCATTCTGTGCTACTTTTGTGTTAGAACAGAACGTTCATCAAGGTCACTGTAAAATACTGTCATTTTCAGGCTCACAGAGATGACACCAAGGAAATCAATGTGAGCAAACTTAATTAAACACTGTCTGAAGTTCTGTCTCTCTCAAACCTGCCCAGAATTCCCATCTCTATCCCCTGTGTTTCAGAGACAGGTGTTTTCTAGATACAAGAAGGCAGGGTGCTTCGTTTATACCTTATCAGTGCTTAAAGGTGAAAAGGAGAATACAATTCTTTGCAGTGTGACATGTCTGTTATGAGCTTTCTGAGTTTTTAGCAGAAGATTACAGCCCCACGGGTCTGCTTCCTTGGAGTTCCCCTGAGAGCAGAATTAGTCCCCTGCCTGAAACCCGTGCTCCATATACTGCAATAAATTACAGTCAACTTCTTGTTTCATGGTAATGTCAAGTACATCAATAAATATCCACAAGCTAAAAGCTAGCAAACTAACCATACCCTCACAAGCAAGAGCATCTAAAAGAAAATCATCAGGGCACAAGAAAGTTAAGGGCATAAAAATCAAAACTCTTGTTCCTCATCTTAATGCCCAAGCGGGTCTGAAAGGTTAACACGCACGCTGCCTCTCTTACAGGAACCGCTGATGGAAAGCAATTTAGAGACACCTACAATTTAGCTACAGCTCAGCACAAAATAGAAGGCATTTTATATTAACGCCTATAGGGAGGCATCATCTGTTACAGCTGCAGAAGTGGGAAGCACTGGGAGGTTGAGCTTCCTTCCAGGCTTCCACCCGGCAGCACCGCACCGGCAGGATGCCCGCGGCGGACTCCGACAGAGTTGAGCCGGGCTCCCCTACAATCCCAACCACGACCCTCTCGCACCTCAATGCCCGAGAACTGTCCCTGGCACTGCCGACCATCCTGTCCCTACAAATTAGGAGCGAGCGAAAACAGGTGAAAACAAAAACCAAAAAACAAAGAACAAACAAACATAAAAAACAAAAACCAAACCACCAACCAAAGCAAAAAAAGTCACTCGAGACGAAGGTAACGCAGCGAAAAGCCATCAGAGAATGAGCACTTACTTGCCTATACACCACCGCCGGGCGACCTCCTCTCAGCCGGTAAAAATCTTGTGCCGCTTGTCCTCCTCGGACCGCTCCGCGCTAGTTCCAAAATATTTCCACAGGGCGCCGGCACATGCCCGGGCTCAGCCGGAGAGCGGAGGGAGCCCGGCCGCCGCGCCCCGCCGCCCGGTGCCCATTGTGCCAGCCACAACCCCGCTACTTTCGCCCCTTCTCGCCGGCACTACCTCGGAGGCGAGCCGCTGGCTAACACGGCATCGCACCCCAGCCGCCGCCGCGGCCGGCTCAAACTCCGCCGCCTCGCCGAGGGGCAGCGAGGGGCTCCCCGCGCCCTTCCCGGAGACGGAGCGGGGGCGCGGGGCGGGGGAGTGCGGGGAGGCAGCGCCGCCCCCTCCGCGGCGGCGAGCGGCCAGGCGAGGCGAGGCGGGAGGAGGCGAGGCGAGGCGAGGCGGCTGCACCGCCGCCACCGCGGCCGCAGCCAGCCGCGGCGATGCCGGCCCCGCCCGGGACCCCCGCCCGCCCCTCTTCCCCCCGCCGCCACCGGGGCTCTCCGTAACGCCGCCCCGCTGCCGGCGCCAGGAGATCCGGTGACGCGCAGCCCCCCCTCCCACCCCCGGGCCGGTTCCCGTGGTGGATCGGGATGAGCGGGCGGTGAGGCGGGGCGCCGTGACTGCCGCGCTGCATGGGGGGCCGACGGCTACGGGCGGGCCGTGGGAGGCTCAGCTGGGTTCGGTGGGGGAGTGCGGACTTCCTGCTGCGCCTGTCCCGGCCCGGCCCGCCGAGGCAGCCGGCGACCCAGCGGGCGAGGGCAGCATTCCCCCGGCCTCGGCGCCGCTGGAGCCCCCGAGGCCGCGGGTAGTCCTCTCGACTGGAATCCACGGAGCCCTTCCCGGTAGCGGCTTTCCCCCGTGCCCAGGCGGGAAAGTTGTCCACCCTCCCCTCCCATCTCCACGA
Organism: Heliangelus exortis; assembly: GCF_036169615.1. NCBI lineage: Eukaryota > Metazoa > Chordata > Aves > Apodiformes > Trochilidae > Heliangelus > Heliangelus exortis. Next base: position 110,139,657 of record NC_092423.1, on the reverse strand, counting down.
GTCTCAACTTCCCTGGCTGCCGTTTCTCCTGGCTGCGGGCGTGGGTCTGGAGTGGACACTCGCCGGAAATAAAGACATCGGGCCCAGTGTTTGGGATAAATTTGGAATCGATTTTATTCCTTTGCCGCTTCGCGCGCGACCTTCCGCCCCCAGCCCGTCTCCCAGCCTCGAAGCCGGAATACGGCTCTTGCCCCGCACCGGAGCACAGCGAGCCCCGCTCGCCCGGGCAGCCTCGGACAAGGAGAGGGGCCCAAGAGTCACGAAGTGTGCGGGGCTGCGCCTCTCACCCCCCACCCCCCCCACACACACACACACACACCCCGTAAAGCCCTGCGTGGTCCCCTCCCTCCTCCTCCATACGCCTCGAACGGCGGCACACGGCGCCCCGCTGGACATCACCCCCAGGCATCGCCCTCCCCGTCGAGCAGCTCTGGAATGATGCTGTGTAACGTGGCGGATCAGTGAGATACGCACGCACATATATATATATATATATATATATATATATATAGCATATGCGTATATATGCGTGTGTGTATGTATATATATATACATATATGTACATATACATATATGTACATTCACCCCATCGGCACAGGTTGGTGTAGGGAAGCCGCCGCGGGGAAGCCGTTTTTGGTTCTGGACCGGTAGCCACGGACCCGCCTCCACGAAGGCTGCGAGGAAGGAGGATAATTAACGCAGGAGGGAAAAGGAAAAAGGGGGAGCGAGAGGAGGCGGAGGGGACCGCCCCTCATCAGCCCGCTCCTCCGCGCAGCCGGTGGGGAGTAGCAAGTCCCACGGGCTCACCCGCAGCGGAGTCCGGAAGCCGGGGTTGGCATCAGCAGACGCGGAGCGGAGCGGAGCCGCCGCCGCTGCGGGGAGCTGCGGGCACGGGCAGGGAGATTCCGCGGCTGTGGCGGCAGGGAGACGGAGCCCCAGCTCCAACTGGGGTTGCGGCAGAGCCGGCCCGTCGTCGGGGTGCTCGTGGTAGACTGGGGACAGGGGGAGCAGTCATGGCCTCATCCGCATCCTCTGGGGTCAGTTTTAGCTCTGGGAAATGCTTTTCTGTTGTTAAACTGAGGATAGAAGGGAGGGTGGTCGAAATTAAGAGTGGTAAAAAGGGGACTGAGCTTGGCTTTCCTGCAGCTCCTCAGCCAGAACTTTTCCACTCAAGCCTTATTTAGGCTTCTAAAGGTAATTTTCATATGCATCTCACAGTTAGGGTGATCTCCTTTCACCAAGCAGGTCCAAACAAAAATGTTTCTGTTCCTTATGAATTCCTTTTATAAATATTAACTTCAGTAGTGTTCAGTGAGCCACAAAGGGGAAAAAGGATTTTAAAAGACAGCTTCGTGCAAACTAAATGCAAATATAATAGAGTTGCCCTGAAGAGCATAGTTAAGCATTGAGTTGATAGATGCATGAGAATATGCAGGTTAGGTTTCATGCCTAACTGAACAGATTTGTACTTCAGTTCTCATCTAGAATTACAGATTCTTATTTTTCCCTGTTTCGTAATAATGATTGATTTTAGCAGAGTTCTTGATAGCTAACCAAGTAATCTGCCCGATTGTGGTTTTATTGAACGATTGAATGGTTTAAAATGGCAATTCCCTTGACAAGACTGAAAAAATAAATTATTACAACAATACATATATTAGCACTAGGCTGATTAAAATACATGTCTGAGAATTGAAGTAGATGAAAAACTATGCAAAGTCAAACAGAGAAGTTAAACAGAACTGTAGCCCTCCTTGCTTATACCCTGCTGAGAAAGTCCATGCTCAGTATGTGAGATCACAGGTTTTAAACAAAGTGGAAACAATATTTTTATGATCTTTTAACTACCCTGGCTAGAGCAAATCCCACACTCAAGTTCCAACAGGCACAGCCTCCCATGTTCAGTGGAGAAGCCACCTCCACACTTCACTCTCCAAACCAGGTATAGTTTAATTGGTGTGCATCATGTTTCCCCTACCTCTGGGAAAATCCATCATCTTTCATGGAGACCTCTCTCAGTATGACAATGAAGTGTAGAATAGTTTAAGCAAGAAAGTTTCATTTTCCCAGGAGTAAATTGTTACAATTTTCACTGTAGGATCTTTCAAACTATTCCTACCTTTATTAGAATGCATACCTATTAGTTACAAGTTTCATTGGCAGTAAGAATAGGCTGGCAATGAACTCTACCAATCCAGGTGAAAACAGTGTACAATATTTTAATCATTATAAATATAATATAATCGTTATAAAACTGATGCCACATGGTTGTATGAAATAAATGTGACTGCCGGTTTTACACACAATGATAAGGTTAATTTTGTGTGGTATCTTTGCTACAGGCAGCACAGGATTCTTAGGTATACAGAAATCTTATTTCAGGTAAGCTTAGGATGTAGTCAAGTACATGACTAGATATTTAAAGTCAGAGTGGGTAAGCCAAAATGGTTTTTTGTGTGGGCAATGCTAATGAAAAGATGTCATATAATAAGCTGGCGTTAGGCTGAGTTCTTTATTAAGTTCTGCAACTTCAGTAGACTGGCATGATGCAAATCATCAGCAAGGAGGGAGTGACAAAGGGAACAACAATGAAAATGGGAGAAATAGAGGCTAAGAATGGAGATAAAATGTCACTGTTTAAAAAAGATGGGAATGAAAGGAAGAATGTCACACAACAAGAAAGCAAGTGACAACCTTCTTGAAACTGCACTATCTATCTGACTATCTGTAAGAGGTCATTTGTCTTCCCTTAGCAAAATTATTACAACACCCAATCTCTCTCTCTCCTTTTTTTTTTTTTTTTTCTTTTCCTCTAGTTAAAGTATAGTTCAGAGTGACTGTGGGCAGTGAATCTGACATTTGACAGACAAATGCTTGTGGTTGCTTCTGTGACACATAAAGCTCACTGTGAAAGTGCTGGGAAATGAAGAGTTGAGAACTAAGGCTTGGGGAACTAAACTATCTGTAGTAGTGGACAATGAAGATGAATATATAAGAAAAAAAGTAAAAGTGCTTTTGAGACCAGAGGGGAGAGCATTTTTATCTGATCTGACCCACTGCAACAGTGGGTTTTCCATTCATGTACCAGGTCCTAGCATCTTCCAGAACACATTGCTCTCCACTGTTACCTTGATGGAACCTTGCTCAATTTTAAGCCATCAGCAATTTGAAGTACACTTCAGTCTGCAAATGAAGACAAGGCATTCACCTCTTTTGGATACAAAAAATCTAAACCACCCTTTTTTTCTCAATTACTAAGTACCTTTAAAAAATCTCTAAATGCGTTTCTAGTTCTTACCAAGTACCAGGTCTTATTTATTTGCTTTAAAATACGCAATAAAGTTTCCTCGCCCATGGCAAAACACTGGAACTAGGTGATCTTTAAGGCTATTTCCAACCTAAACCATTATGTAATTCTGTGATTATCTGTCTTTAATTATATCTTTTTAAGCAGAATATCGAAGGAATTTGAGTGAAAGTATAGCACTGGGTTTTTTTTTCATTGACTCTATGAGAATAGAATGAATCTATTTTCAACACCCAATTTTGGAAAAGATAGCAATCAGAATAGCAAATATGCTCCTTGAGGACAGGTATCACATGATTTTTAAGTAGGTCACAAGGTGGTCTGTAAGCACCAAACTCCTGTCACTCCCTGTGTTGAGCTACAAATGCATAGCACATTCCACATTTCTGATGGTTTCATATTATTTTTTATTTATATTTCATTATTGGTTTTAATTTCCATAACAAAATACATGCAAATACAGAAAGTCTATGTCCATATTCCCTCTCTTTTCTTCACAACTAGCCTAAACCAGACTTCAAGAAAATACTTGATTTCCCAGAATCTGGCACACTTATATAAAATAACATGTGATTTGTCACCAGGGCTTGTAATCAGAAAATCTGACTGGGGAAATGATGGAGACTGAAAAAGCCTTTTACAGTCTGTGGGTGGCCAAAAAAGCTGCAGCTATATTCCATAATATTCCTTGCTGCCGTGATTTGTTTCTCAAGAGCTCTTGTCAATCCATTTAAAACTCACACTCATATAGACTCAAGAGAGACATGGGGTTTATTCAGGCTGGAACCAAATATGCTTATGCATTAAAATCCCTCTTTTCACATACTGGCAATTCTATAAATTCTATGTGATTTTTACTTTGAAATTCTGAGCTTTTCACACCATCTGAAAGCTTGGAGAATTTAAGCTCATATGTATTGAAACCAAACAGCAGAGAACCTCAAAGAAGCCAGACTGTGAAGTTCATAGTCCTAAATCCATTCCTTAATCCCAAATTTTACACGCAGCCTATACATCATGTTCAGGACTGTTATTATTTATGCCAGTCTGTAACAGGCTTGCATCTCATTAATGGGTATTTTTAACCTCTAAGAGAATTTGGATAAAGTTATAGCAAAGGATTGTAACTAGTTTCAGATAAATTATCTGTGTTATCTGCCTTAGTAATTAATTTATTAAAATCAATTATTACAAATCAGAAAGGGCAAGTAAAAAATCATCGCCTCTAAAAAGTAGGATCTAAGAAAACTATCAGTTACTTTTTCCTCAAAAAAAGACCCTCCCTTCCTTATCTTTGCATTATGTTGATTATCCTATTTCTTAAAAAAATTGCCCTCTGTGCATTTTTAATTCAATTTTTCACATCGCAAAGTTCCAAACTGTTTTTCCCTTTGTAAGCCAAGTAACTGATGAAAGGCAAGCATCTGTTACAGTTCAAAGTAACATAATTTTTGGATTGTGAGAGCAAAGTCCATCCACCAAGGGTCAGGTGCAAGCATAAAGTTTTATTTGACAAATATAAGCAAAATTATATAACCCCATGAGAATATGTCAAATATGTTGCAAGGAAAAAGAGAAAATAAAAAGGTACAAGGAAAAAAGAGAGAGAAAGAGACAGGAAAGAAAGAAAAAAGTAAGAAAGCAAGAAAGAGAGAGAAAAGAATAAGGGAGTTTGAGAAAGTCACCACCACAGGTCCAGAGGTGTCCATCAAGGGTTTCTTTTTCAAGATGGCATTCTAATTCTGGACAGGGCCCGATGCAGGATGGTGTGTAGGGGAAAAACAGTGACAGAATGGGAGCCTCACTGTTGTTTATATGCCACCAAATTCCCTCTCTTCCAGGAAAATTATTCAATGTTCATTCGTTGGCCCAAGGGGAGGGACAACTCATTTTTCCAGCTTTCCTCCCCAGAAGGAGCTGTCATTAGCATAAGTTAGTTAGCTTCCCACTACCAGCAGGAGGCTGAAAGGTGTCCCATACAAATCGGATAGAACAGGACAAGGGGCAAGAGAAAAAAATCACCAGTCCTCTATCCAAGCATTGATCCAGCCAACCAGTGGGGGAGGGTTGATGTTGATGAGACTCCCCAAGCCCACCAGTGCAGCCCCTCAGGCTATAGCTCTGTTTCCCTGAGTAAGGGTGTTTGAGGCATAGCAGATTTGAACTGGAGCAGATCTCCACCCATTTTACTCTCCAGTCCTTATCTCTATCAGGCCCTGGGCCATATGCAGACCCTACCTGTTTCTTTCCTGTCCAGCAGTCCTTCTCAAAATTCTAATGAGGATTTGGATAAAAGGAGGTTGCAAAGGTGATTTGGTGCCCACGCCCTTTGGAGCAGCCTAAGAGGGTCCAATGGAGGAGATTCCTCCAGCCGGGCCCAAACCAGGACACAGTCCCTTTCCAAGTCTCTACAAGAAAACTAAAAATATAAAAGTATGTTAAGGATATTAATTTATTTCTGTTTGCTTCACAATTTTTGCAGTGGCAGTTAAAAATGAGACGGTGGAATTCAAATATGGGATGTAATCAATAAATAATTTAATTGATCAGAGTGTTTTGAAACATATGTGGTTACAGCCATAGTTTACTCAATGGTTGCAATGCTCCTGACATTAAAGATCATTAACACATACTTGAGTCAGTTTTTCTGGGTGGACTAAAAGTCACAATTTGCCAATGCATTGGAGCCCCTGTGCAAGTAGATATTAAGGCTTAGGTACAAAATTATGCCTGTTATAGATAATCCCTGACAGATGGGTATTAGGACATGGTCTGCCTAACATCTTTAACCTGGCCCAAGTGTCTGCCTGTGGGTGGATGAAGACAGCAATGGCTATTTAATCAGCAAATGCTTTCAGATGGCTTAATATTTTTTTTTCTAAACTCAACTTCCAGTCAGGGAGATGGGATAAAAAGGAGCTGCTGAAGAAACAGGGAGGTGGTTCTGCCCATGGTTGAATTAGGCAAGCCTGGAGCCACCAGGGCATCCTTCTGAGCCTTTGGTAGTAAAGGACAGCTGCCTTAGCTTAGATTTCTCTCCTCAGTTCCATAATAGCAACCTGGTGCTCTGTGAATATATTCAGTGTTTGCTGTAAATGCAAAGAATGGCTTCTTGACTGTAGAGAAGAGGATGTAGGTGTCTCTGATGTGAGGAACGTGATAAGTATATGTAGGTGGAACACTGTGCTGATGCTCAATGTATATAAAACCAAAAAAACCCAAAAAACAAAAAAACAAAAACCCAAAACCTAAAACAAAACAAAATAAAACCAAACAACAACAACAACAAAAAAACTGGCCTAGTTTGACTATCCTGTAAAATTCCAGTAGTTTTCTCTCACAATGCATGTGATTTGCATGCATGACCTATGTCTAACCCTAGGGAAAATCATCTGGGCTGTAGGAGCTGCACCATTTGCTAAAGTTTCTTGAAGAAAGTGACCACAGCTCAGAATTGTGTGGCCCACTGCATTTCTATATTAATGAGTCAACTACTCCAGATTATTCGGCTACTGAATAATCAATCAGCATTTCTTTTCCATCGTGTGGACAGTTCTGTAGTTTTGGGGCTTTTTTCCTTCCTCTCCTAGTCATGAAGCTCATGAGCTCTTCTAGCTCACAGACTGAACCAGTTGCCAACACTTTGGTGACATCTGCTGAACATGAACATAGCTCTTTCTCAAATCACTCTCAGTAGTCCAGTAGTCAGAAGTCTTTGCCTTTGGTTGTTGCTAACCCCCCACCTAATATTTCACAGCCTTTTCTTTCAAGCACAGCCTCTCCCTGCCTTTTGCCCATCTTGGTTAGCTCTCTGTCAGAAAAGGGATTGTTTTCCACCGGGGTATTTTCCCCACAGTTTGCCAGGGACCAAAACAGATGAATGCAATTAAAAGCACACTTTTAAAATTGGTTTTGGCTTTTTATTTTGTTTGGGTTTTGGTTTTGTTTTAACTGACTACTTTTAATCAAAAGAAATGTGGTGTTTTCTAGCCTTCTGGTGCATACTTGTAATGCTGTCTGCTGCTTCTCTGTTTCAGTCTGATACATATGTCACACCTAGCACAGCTTCATATGGTTCCCTTACCTTGAAACAAGAACACCTTTATCTCCACTACCTCAATGTGCTGCTCCAGAACAGCTTTTCTGAGCAGGTTTCTGCTGAGGGCATTGTAGGACATACACCTTCCTGGGTGTCAGGGTGCTGCAAGTCTCCACACTGGGGACTGGGCTGCTATAGTGACAAAGTCAGGTCCAAGATTAGGCTGGGAAGAGAACCCACATATCATGGTCCAATTCAGAAAGGCAAAAGCATGGTTATGAGAGAAAGGTAAGCAGGCAAACCTACAATATCCTGCCTGTGTCCTACACCAGGGACTGATTGTGGCCTCAGAGCAGAAATGAGGTCCTGGTCCCACGGGCAGTTCCAGGGGAGGCTGGGTAGGGAGAGTAATGACTGGAAGTTCCCTCATGAACCTTGCAGTTGATATAAATTGGAAATAAACTTCACCCGTTGTTCCAGTGAATCAAGACCCACCATTTTTCTGAAGTATTCCTACTCCAGGACATTGCTACTGCAAAGGTTTTCTGTGCTGTGTATGCATGTACTGGATTATCACTCATTACAAAAACATGAAGGTACTGAGCTGAAGCTCCAGCTCTGATCCTGCATTTCCCAAGAGCTGCTGATTCCAAGGAAAAGCAAACTCTCATGCAATTCCAGCACTGTTTAGCTCACAGATATAAAAAAGCACCCACAGAATCTCATTCAGAAATCATGACATGGGTATTTTTTTATTACCATAAGAACACTCGCATGAAATGTTTCTTATTTTTAGACAAGGAAAAACATTTTGACGTGGCACATTTGAAGTTGTCCTTCCGACCTGTGACCAGCAGCAACAAAACCCAGGAATTCTTTTGGTCTATCCAGCTGCACTTGTCTTCACAGTAATAAACTGTCTTCCAAGCATTACCTCTCTATAAACACTGTATAATGCTGAAAGAATTATTTCACAGAAGTAAAATGAAGGATGGAGTAAACCAAGTGGGCTTTTTTCAATTTAGAGGTGAGATCTGCTAAAACTGACAACCTCCATTGTTTTGGTCCCAGGTCAGTGCTCTGGTCCTGCTGCCAGCAGTACTCTCTTCCTTCCTGGAGAGAAGTCAATCTGTGGCAAAGCTTTATTAACAACTAAAAACAGGGAAAAAACCAAAAGGAATGTAATATATAAATCTAACCAATCATTTTAACAATTCCCTAATAATTATTTCTGTGGGATAAAAAATGACGGCAAGAAAAGTGTTGCAGAGTCATAGCCTTAAAATCTTGATACTGCATTTATATTCCTTTTTCTCTAGAAGCAACATATATTCCATTTTCTGTCAAAGGTGACTCAAAAGTGTAGTTCAGATGATCAGCTTTCATCTGAATTTCAATTGGCTGACCTTTGCAGATTTTCCTGATTTGTATCCACTAGCTATTTTTTAACTCACAAAGACACTTTGCTTTCTTTTGTTACAAATGTTTGTGTAATAATATTTCATTCCCTTTTTTACTTATTTAATTATATTAGCAGACCTTGTGCTATCATAATGAAAGGCTGACTAAGGAAAAAAAAATACTGTTTAAATAAACCTAATTAAATTATTTATTGCTTACAGAGGATTAAATTTATTCTTAAGTGTATTCTGATTCTATTTTGCCCTTAGCAATGCCTCTCAGAAATAATCTATTATCTGCAGATGTCATGAAAATAGCCATAATTTAATTTTTGCTTGAATATTAATTGCAGCTTGTTCACGATGAAAACAAACCACTTGTCAGTATGCTCCAGTTGGACACTGTAGTTTTTATAGGTTAATTAGCCTTCAACATGGGTCTCAGCTTTAAAAAAAAACAACCAAAACAAAACAAAAAAACAAAAAAAACCCAAAACCAAACAAACAAAGCAAAGCAAAGCAAAGCAAACCAAAAAAATAGGAAAGAGAGAGCAGATATCTCAAAGATAGCTTATTTTTCACTGCAGGTGTTACTGGCAGACTAAATATAAATGTGTCACAGATGTAATGCAAAGTTATGAAATCCTTAGCAAAAGCCATCCTGGGTTTGGTTGTATGGTTATAAAATTAATGCAAATTCCTGGCTTTTTTTCCAATTAGCACTAACTAATAAGTTATGTTTTATGCCAATACTATTATGAATGCTTTAAAGAAATGTTGGTGCTACACTTCACTTATTTTTTAAAAGAGAACATTGAGTTAACATTTGGGTTTGAGTTAAAATTTGCATTCCATTGTTGATTAATAGCTCTTAAAAGAAACAAACATAGTACCTTGGAATTTGCATAAAGCTTGATACAAAGGTAGTAGAATTTTAAACATAAGTAATACATGCATTTTAGAAATTGAATCGTAATGAGATTTATCAGTCATATCAGATCAGGCATGTGGAGAAGGCTCATTTTTATTTGGTAGGAAATGTTGATAAAATATTTCAAAAATTCCCAGAGAAATAAAGGATTCAGAAAAGCTCCTTTCACACCAGTCAAACCCTTTAAAAATCCTTATAATGTTTTCTTTTTTTACTGAGTATCATCAAATTAGGAACAATTCCAACCCCCCCCAAAAAAAGGCATTTTGTCTTCTAATAAGATCAAAATTCTTGACACGATTCTGTTGATCTGACTTGGTGCTTCTGTGGCTTCCCTACCAAAATGCTCTTGATAAATTGACTAATCTGCAATGGAAGCATTCTGCCAAAAAGAAAAAAAATTCTATTTATAACAAAAAATCTATGTGCCAGTCTAAGTACCAGTCATGCAAGCTGTTTTGTCTGACTGGCATCTGAACCCAAGCTAGTATTGATGGCTGCTGATATGTATCAAGTTTCTTTGTGGCCTTGTATCAAACTGAGGTCTGGAGCAATCTCTTGCAGCAGCTCACATACAGAAGTTGATGTACAGATGCCAATAGATAAATCATTTACTTTCAACACCTGTTCTGGCTACTCCTCTGCGTAGAGAAAAGAGAATTAACCTGAAGCAATTGCCTGGACAGAAAGAGACATTCTGACAAACTGAAATAGAGAGAAAAGAAGAGTGTCTAAGCTGACACACAGCAATTCTGGTTGCAAAGCTTCTTTCTGACAAAAAGAGAGGGATTCAAGGAACTGCCACATGTGTAATGTATTCTTTGTGTTCTTCCTGTAGCATTTGGCAAAACGTTCTGTCTGACTTTTATGGTTCTTGTGTTGAAATTACCAGTTTTTCTTGTGGCTTCTTCTGGTCACAACATATCTTAATGCTCCCAGATCACAGAGAATAATCACTGAGGAGGTACTCCACAGTGTCTTGTGATTAAGCACTCAACTACAACCTGGGCATGAAGATCCTGCAGAGAGACTCTAACATCTGACATTCAGAACTGAAAAGGATCATAGAAATCCTCTTACATCCATCTAACAAACTCAGATATATTCCCTTTGACCCCTCTGTACTTAATATTCTATCCTGGGTGATAATCCAAGATCTTTCATGAAACTGAATTCCCCCCAAGCTTCGTTAATATCCCTACCTCTTACATAATGGGGCTGAAAGTCTCAAGACACTCTGAAGTCTTTAAGCCCTGAGATGTTCCCATGGTCCAGGCTTCACTAAGCTGCACACTGCTCACATAGTTACAGCTCAGACATTCTCTCCAGTCTGATTTCTTTTGATATCATAGCCAGTGAATCTCTCCTCTCTACTATTGCTAATTCAGAGCATGAAAATGTGAACATTTATTTACATACATACATGCCTGCATAAATTGTCCTACCCAGCTACATCTGAGACTCCAAGAAAAAAACAGCAGAGACTAAAACAGAGAGTTTTTTAGATAAGTGGGAATAATAACAGTAATATTTTTTTAATGGTAGATGGTGAGGGTCATGGTGAGGTCTGTGTAGGTGTGCTCATGCACAGCACGAGTCCCTGAAAATCAGCAGCTGTGGCTCTATTGTTCTGAATACAGCAAAATATTGTAGTTGTATAAGAACTCTGATTTAAAGGATGCTAAAGTTTTAGTGTTCTTGCTAGGTTACTTTAATTCACATGTAAATGATACGTAAAACAATTACTTGAAATAGTGTAGACAACATAAAGAATACTGAAGAAAATACTGTGTTTCAGTGATCATAAACCAACATCTATTTGTGTAATCTACATATGTAAATCTGTGCACAAATATCTTTTAAAAAATGAACATTGAACAAATAAAGTTAGTAAGGTTGAGAATACATGGACCTTTGATAAAAAGCATAGCCTTAAAATAAAAGTAATAAGATATTAGACATATGTACTTTTATGAGTGCAGTCTTTACCAACAATTGCAATCATGCACGTAGGTTCTGGTGGGCAGTCCCAAGCATCAGTGAGGATACACTTTATTGTGTAGTCTCAGGAATGAGACCTCTGTAATTTAAGAATTCACAAAAGAATTTTAAAAAGGAGACAAAAATATTCTTTTTTTCCAAACTTCCAATTATGAGTTTTTGAAGTGTTTTTAAGAACACATACATAATTAGAAAACAGTTTTTTAAAGCAATATTGGCTCATCATGCATGACACTGATATAGTTCTATGTAGTGGCATCTTAGATGAAAATTCATAATTTCAAGATTCAAACTGGAGTATTCATTTGGATTATCACTCAACACTCTTAATGTGCAGTTCACAAGTAAGTACAGCAAGTCCATCAAAGAAAAAATTTTGAAACCCCCTGAAAATTCAGAGTTGCTACTGTTCCTCTAAGTCAGTGCTCTGAAAGTATTTTTATCAATTGGAAATTTTACAATAAAGTCATTTAGGATTACTAGAGAGTTCTCTATAGTAAAAGAAGTAGTAAAAGAAACATCAGTCAGTGTTGGTTCAGTGTAACAGCCCTTAAGGCTGACTAAAGAAAAGAAACTGTTCCATTACTTTTTGTGGATTAAAATGTAGAAATTTCTGCATCAATATACTTTTTTTTTCCACATTCTAAAAATCAAAAGGAAAGGTAGAATAAATGGAAATTATTATATTATTATACATAATTGTCTGGATTGGTCTGGATGAAGTAGATATTAATATACTTATCTATTTAGTTTGGAGATGAAAAACCTGGTCTTATGTCATAAGGAAGAGAGTATTAACCCTCATATCTTATTTCCCTGATTACCCAGCAACAGACTTTTTCCTGATTCAAAAAGATCACATTTTCTAGTAAAATGAATGTTTCAAAAGAATTTCAATTAGTAAAAGTGTCCACTCGTTTCAAAGTGGAATGAAAATAAATCCCCAAATCTCAGAAGTTGCTGTGAAACAGAATTGTTGTCAGCTCTGTTACTACCCACAGAGGGCTTTGGATCAGACCCATTATCCCTTTAATCTCTTTATGTGTCTCCCATGAGCAGAGGACAAAAATGAAAAGGGAAAGCCCTGTGCATCCATGACCTAGATCAGACTACAGAGTTAGGAGCTAGAACAGTAAAATATCACTGCTCAAGTTGTCCTACCAACAAGCTGTGATATACTCTGTTGTTACATAATGGGAAAAAAGAAAAAAAAAAAAAAGAAAAAAAAAAAAGAAGATGGAAAAGTAGTAGGAAAACCAAATATGTGGATATCTAGACCATGTTTTTGCCAAAAAAGGTTAGACCATATGATCCTTGAGGTCCTTTGCAACCTGATATTCTATGATTCTATGACCTATTCCAGGAAAAAGAAGCATTTTATGCTTACCTCTACTTAGTGAGAAACCATAAAGAGCTGGAAGTGTCACAGCTACCTCCCAGCTCCAATATTGTTTCTTAGAAATCTACTGAAAGCAATGTAAAGCCAAGCAAAAGTCTAGCCAGATCTGCTTTGTAACTGCTTGTGAAAGGCAGGAGTACCCTATGTCTTTCAGAATGGGACAGTGTTGCTTAGATTTCAACCAGGTTGGTAGCCACTATAAAAGAATTTTTATAAATATATATTTATATGTATATATGAGTGTGTGTATATATATATATATATACAAATATATATATATATATAAATAGTTCCTCTAATTTACTGGCCAAGCTCATTGATTTCTATGTGAAAATTACTGACTGATGTCTAGCATTTTGTAACACTTTTCATTCTTTAGGCTCTGAAAAACATTTCTGTGTCTTAACTATACACACATACATAGATAGATACATAGATGAGTCACTCATGATGGTGAATGTGTTACGCTACCTGTTAATTTTTGATACAAAATGGAATCACTGCAACAAATCCTTAAACTTAGGAGATGAGGTACTCACCAGTCACACACTGGAGAACATAAAAAGGACTGATTTCCTGTTAATGATAATTGTTGAGCATTTCTTAATTTGATACTTGTCAGGCACAGGGAAAGGAATGTAAATAGCTGTAGCAAAAACATGGAAAATTTCTACTAACATTGTGATAATAACAGTCACAACTGCTTCATTATTCAATTTCAAAACCTGTAAGACAGTGATAGTGCCAGTGTTCATCCTTAGATAAAGGAATTTTATGTACAGAACACTCTAGGATTATATTTTCATGTTCTGCTTAGTACACACTAAAATTGCTCTCACCTCTTGATCTACTTGTTTCAAACAAATTAACAGAATTAAAGTTGTCTCACTGTTTTGCCTAAAAGACTAATTTAAATTCAGACCTCATCAGTGATATCTGTTGCCCAACAAATAAGAAAATAGCTAACATACTACAAGCCTGTTTAGAAAGAATTTGAAAACAATTGAAGAGTCTCTGTAGATGAGGATTTTGTTTATTGGAAAGTACAAAGAGATAATGAAACAAATAATTCAGTATCTGTAGAGGCAATAGAAGCAATAAATAAATAATATCACCATCAGGAGAGAAATGTGCTGCTTCTTTTTTTTTTTTTTTTTTTTTTTTTTAATGCGCATTTTGCCCACAGCTTTAAGCAATATATGTGCTATCAGAAAACATTCCTTTTTTAAATGAGCAGTGTTTATCTCTATCGTTACAAAAGATGGCCAAGATGTGCACACACACACACAGAAACACACACATACACATATACATGCATACACAGATGTCCATACACACAGGTGCAGCTCTACACATAATGTTCATGTACAGAGATTAAAAAAAAAAAAAATCTATGAATTACGTATTAACCCTACACATATATGGACTTCTTGGTGCTTGAAAAAAAAATCCCATGTACCAATAATCTTCGAAGATGCTTGAATTATCCTGAAGTTACACTGAGAGAAAATAAGATGAACTAAACCCCTTGGCTCTTACTTTTACTGTCCTCTGCTTTAACCTTGTAAAATGATTGTTGCATTTGCAAGGTTTTAATGTTTCTATTTTTTAAAAGAAAGAAAACCATCTTTGCAGTACTGCTGCCAGTATGCTGTAGCTAGTCCACTTCAGCTTTGTCTAGAGAGCAGAGATGATGAGCAACCTGAGATGCCTGAGGTCCCAGTCCTCTGACCCCCTCAACACAGATTTGTGATGCTGTTCCCCTTTGCCTGTTCATCATCCACTTTCTACCCATGAAGATGAGGATGCAGGGCAGAGAGAAGGACAATAAGAGGATAGTTTGCTTTTTAGTGTGGCTCTGATATTTTCTAGGGTCCTGCAGTATAAATATAGGTAACATAGACTAGGAGACTCCTGATGCCCCACTGAAGCTAACAGGAATTTCCAAGTAAATATCTATCTTGAATTGTCCTCATGTTAGTAGAGGTTATAGAAAGGAAAATGTTAATAAAGTTTAATTGAGAAAATGTAAAGTTATGCTAAACCACAAGTACTCAGATTGCCTTAGGCTCTAAGAATCATCAGACTGTTTTAAAACCAGTATTCATTATATTAATTTCTGTATTATGTCTTTTGATTATGACAATTTACAACAGGCTAAAGCTTGGAATTTTAAAAAATAGCCAAGCAGAAGCTTGGTCTCACACACAGAAGCTTGTCATGCTCACACAATACATTTCAGTTTCACCAGATTACAAATTTCAAGTTGAATTTTGTTCCATTAAAAGTTTTTCTTACTATCAGTACATTATTTTTTATACAGCCAACAGAGTGAGTAGCAGACCTATTCCTGAATAAAAATTAGTCAATTATCTAATTTTAATGGCCAGCAGTGCTCAGAAGAGTCTGTAGTACTGCTTAATGTGTTAAAATTATAAAAATAATTTCTTAATATTTTCAGAGCTTCCAGTGTCCAGCAATGTATGTGTGAATTTGGTCAGAAATAACAATTGCTTCTGTCTACAAAGGTACTTGAAACTTGAAAGTCAAAACACCTTTCAACTGGTGCTACGTTTTTTTTAGATTTAGGCCACATCTTTATAAACAGTATTTACTATATTTAATGCCTTGTTTGTCCTGATTTGACAGCTGCTGTACAGGGGTCTCAAGCTATCACACAACTGCATCATTCCATCTTTGTTAAGGAATTAAATATTCAAGTAGAAGTCAATGTTAAACACAGAAAAGGTATTTTTCTCATATTATTATTATGCGAAATCTGTAGCTGTTGTGACCATTCGTGTTCAATAATTAAAAAATATATATAATTAATGGTCATCTGTTTCTGAACAATTCCAAATGCAACAATATTGAAAAGAGAACATAAAACTGATTGATTCAAACTTCTCCAGTGACATAGAGCAGCAAGACTGAGCATGGCTTATGACTTTATTAATGCGATATATGCACTATTTCAACTTCAAATGCACTATTTTAGTTCAGGGAAAGCCTTTTGTAGTAAGTATCAGTCCTTAAGTTCTTACCCATAAGGCTTCTTACAGCAGGCTGTCTAAATTACATGTGGATGGTCTTTGTCTTTTTGCACACAAATGCTCTTTTTATTAGTACAACCAGTTAAAACTGAGGTACTCTATGACAGCTGTGGAAATTGTTAATAATTAGAATCCAGCAAATGGCTGCTGTATCTTGATTCTGATCCCTGTACAGTCATATTCAACTTGAGAGTATTTCAGATTAAAAGTAGAAGGAAGATTTGGTTTCAACACATTGAAACACATTTCTCCCTCAGAGAAAATGGGGATGGAAGTAAGAAGATTAATAGTACATTTCTTCCTTGGGGACTTGTCAATAGTCACATAACAGTCAGAACTAGATAAATGAATTAAGAATTCAACTTCAACACAGGAAGTTAAGTTTTTCTACAGATGCTGAATAACCAACATATACCCAAAGAGAAGTAGGTGACATTAGTTGTAAATGTGAACAAGGCAGGAAGAAATCATAATATACCAGCTACCAAGTGGAGTGACATAGATGGGAAAAATTAATTTTCTGTTTCATGAAAAGATGCCTTCTCATAAGATCTTCCTCCTTTGGACTTTTATGAAGACCTACCAAGACTTGAAGAGACAATCTAGTAAGTCCTTATCATAACTTTAAATGCATGAGAATTCATTTCTGAACCATGGTTGTTTACATCATTAGGGTAAGAACAAACCCCAAGACTTGCCAGATTCCTTGACAGTAAAAGCCAGTTTACTTTCATCCACAGCTGCATTTCTTATACCTAACTTTGAAAGTAAAATACCTCACACTAGACACTTACCAATTTTCTTAAGTACTTCAGGAAGAGTAACTCACTGATTTCTATGCAAGATTTGTATCTCTTCTCGCACTATAAAAGGGGTTACTATTCACTCGATCAGAGAAGACCACCAACAATTTCTTTTCACTGGGGTCATACTAAGAAGGAACACAAATAACCATACTATACTACTGTAAAATGTATCCATTAATTATACAGATTTTTTTAAACAAAGTCCTTTAATTCAGTCCTTGGAAGGATGGGCAAATATGATCAAAGCTTAGCAGAAAAGATTTTTCCTTTATTTCCAAAATCCAAAGAATGAGAAAAAGCTTAATTTTCACGTTTCTTGAGGATGTGAAAAACTTTAGATCAAGGTGAAGTACATGGTGTCCCACACTGCAGACAGTAACCTTCATTAAGAGGTGGCTGACTGTATTAAGGGGATTTCTCAGAAACGAAGTAGCATCTCAGACCTGAAAAACTTTGGAACATGATGAGGATGTTATCTAAGATGGTCTGATAAACTGACACTTCGTAAAAATAAAACACTTTGCAAAATCAGAACCTGCTCTTCTTTATTTTCCTCTTGACAGCTATGAAGAGAGAGGGTTCTGAATGTGCAGTTAGTATCAAGCCATTATATGATATAAGTTCATCAAGATGTTAGAAATAACAGACTCAGTCCCATGGCATTGTGCTGATAAACAAAATTCCAGCTTCTATCTATGGATGTTACTAATCTGTGGAAGAGAATTCTACTCAGTTTGTCATCTACAGCTATAAAGGGATTTCCATTCATATTTATTTCACTATAAGTGTTTTGTTTGTTCTTTCCAACCACAAGCAATTAAGACTACAAGAGTCATAACAGTGTTGGGCTACACCTGTCTGACTCCAGTGAAGCATCCACTTGGGTGATAATGGGTGCTCAGCATGGAGCTGGCAGCTGGCAGGGAGGAAGGCAGGCTGTGGGATGCAGGTGTTCTCATCTCACTTCTGCCCACAATCCCTGCTCTACCAGGAAACCCAAACATTCACCAAGAAGGCTGAGATGAACGTGTCTCAAGCTAGAAAGGCAAAATTATTCTGACAACAGTGTGATATAGAAGGCAGCATCTGAACACAGTTGAGATTATGGCCTGTTCATTCAATAATTCTACCAGCAGTTTTAAACTGTCAACATAATGAGTCCCTGTGTAAGATTCTGTTATCCTGGGATAGGATATTATATTTAGCCAAAGCATCTGGGTAGCACATGGAACATCAGCTTTCCAGAATGAAGGCACCATAAAGTGTGAAATACCACATGGTCTTTCATAGAAAAGATGCATTGTACAGAAATAAATAATTGTGATAACTTACCAGTGTTTTTGTGGCTACATTATAGCAGTTGTCCTTGTATCAAAGGCATTGGAACATGAATGCTTGCCAACCACTGTTACAATGGTACCATAAAAATTTATCTTCAATGGATTTTTCTTTTCTTTTCTTTTTTTTTTTTTTTTTTTTTCCAGCCTTCTCAGTTATATTTTATGTGCTAGCTCTTGGAAAATTCAATTTTATTGTGATCATCTGTGTAATATTCCATGTTACTGTCTGCTAACAATGCAAACAGCTCACATCTATCACGGTCCTCCAATCAAATTAAGAAAAGTGCTGAAGCTGTGGAAACTGGTGCTTTTTCCAAAAACATTTAGGATTGCTTGTCACACATCTAGTTTGCACTTCTGTCACATAAGAATTTTGAAACTCTTTTGGAAGCATGGATCTGATCTATTGATATGTATAGATACTCAGATAAAAGTGTTTTGATATTATGGTGTAAGTGTCCCGGAAATAATCCTAGCCAAACTGATTAGAAAATTTGACTTCTATGAGCAAATATGAAAGAGGTTGACTCATTGGTCTTAATTTTAGCATAAAGTTTTCTATCCAGGAAGGCAAAGAACAGCTCTTATGTGTACAAAGGATGGATTAAAGAGAAGAATTAAAGCACTCTTTGAAGAACTGAAATACAAATATGCTTCTATACCTAACACTTGCATCAGGAATGAGAGCCAATCCAGATGAGGATATGATGTAAGGTAATGTGCTGTTATGTAGTGAAATGAGGCAACCAGGTGGCACTAATTGCCAGGTAGTGGGCATGAATTTGTGTTAAGCTCACCTGTGCCTGATTAGGGCGGGCCCCTACTGCGCATGAGCAGGATTAGGGGGCCAATTAAACTCCCTCCTGAGGAAGCCAGCAGAGAGATGAGTTGCTTTTTACTACTTCTGAGGGCACCTCGCTAACCTGATTGGGCCACTGGAGCTTTGCCTCAGCACTGCACTAACTTGGTTGTGCCTCTAGAGCTCTTCACCGTTAGGGTGAGGCTCAAACCCACAGCCTCAGCATTGCTCGGGTTTGCTGTGCCATCATCCAGCAGCTCAAACTGAACAACCTTGCTGAATTTGCATGTTTCGACATTGTATACTTTTGAACTTCATATATTTTTTGTCTTCCTTTTAAAAAAAAAAAAAAAAAAAAAAAAGGCGGAATTGTCATTTTTGTTGTATTTGTGTTTATTATGTACTCATTACAATTGTCACGGTAGTCCTTCACAAAAAAAAAAAAAAAAAAAAAAAAAAAAAAAAAAAAAAGTTGGGGGGGAAATGTAGTGAAATGAGGCAACCAGGTGCCACTAATTGCCAGGTAGTGGGCATGAGCTTGTGTTAAACCCACCTGTGCCTGATTAGGGCAGGCCCCTACTGCGCATGAGCAGGATTAGGGGGCCAATAAAGCTCACACCTGAGGAAGCCAGGGAGGGGGTTAGTTGTTTTCGGAGCAATAGTACCAATCTGGGCTAGTCAGCCCTGAGGGCAATAGACTCAGAGCACTATTCTTGAGTTTCTGCTGGAACACCTGGTTGGACCTTGGAGCGCCGTGCCCTAAAAGAGGTTCGTCTTGCTACACTGTTAAAAATACCAAGGAAAGAAAATTAGGAATAATCATCAGTCACCTAGCAATAGTCCAGACAAGCAAAAAGCAACCAGGGGATCTCAGAATCTGCCACATACTTCATTTTATGCCTATATTTCTCATTTTGTTTATTTGCATATGACCTATTTATCTTTTTCATTTTCTGATCTTTTGTTCTCCTTGAAGTGTTCTACACAAGACCTCTTGGTCTTGGATGGGTCTTTGGCCC
Source organism: Heliangelus exortis (assembly GCF_036169615.1). Classification (NCBI taxonomy): domain Eukaryota; kingdom Metazoa; phylum Chordata; class Aves; order Apodiformes; family Trochilidae; genus Heliangelus; species Heliangelus exortis. The sequence continues at coordinate 110,119,563 of NC_092423.1, read as the reverse complement.
CTTGTAGAACTTCCCTTTTTGTTTGAAATATTATGATGGTAGTGATGAAAATGAAGGAAAATATTGAAATGTAAAAATAAAAATAAATTTATTTCTTCCTCTTTAAGGAAAGTCAGTAACTCTGGGGAAGTGGATGGGCATGTCCCAGACCAATTGGAGTCAGCTGGACTTGAATAAATCCGAGTTGGGCTCTGGAGGATAACATCCACATTTTAAAATGCATCTTTTTTCTTATATTTCATGTTACAAATTTTTATGTCATCTCATCAGATTTTGAAATGACAATGTTCTGCAAAACACCTTCCTACCTGACAAAACGAGCAAGAACAGGCAGTTGGCCAATCTATAGAGCTGGCAGCATGAGAGGCGATACTGGAATTCTGCATGGAGTTATTTCTATGGTCTTTTTTCACAGCAGTCTGAATAGAGGCTGTATGTTTTGCATTAATCTTTGTATTAAGTATTAGACTTTAAAATAAAGCTTAACATTATACTGGTACAATGGCAGAGCTTAAGAACTCTGGAGGGACTAATAAGTGAGACATGATCTTCTTTCAAGCTTCCTTTTATTGCTGCATAATAAGTTACTGAGCTAGTTCCATCATTGTCTTTTTAAGCAGTGCTTTACACCAGTGAACAGTGAGAAGAGACACATTCTGTATCATCTCCATAGTTTCCAACAGCCTGAGGTACATGCATACTACAAGGTATTTAGCTCTCCAGCTCTTCTTTGGTTACTTGTCCCAAGGTTACTCCTAATACATGGGACATAAACCAAGAGTTCCTCCTCAAGCCCAGCTGCCATGGACCACACTGTCCTGCCAGGTGATGCCAGCAGTCCTGTGTGTTCCCATGAGAGCCCTCACTTGTGCAGCACCCACCATGTGGACACTCTTTGGGCTCACAGGATAACCCCCTGGCTGTTTTGGAAGGTAGCACAGGCCTTGCATTGTTTGGGACATATCAGATTATTCAAAACGAAACAACAACAAAAATAAAAAGCACAAAAATAAAGAGAACCATGTCTTAGGATGACTCTGCAAGTTCTTGAGGCTCACAGACAAACTTTTAAAATTCAAGTTCATCTCCACACAGCCTGACTAAGGATCTGCTTCAAGGAAGGGTATAGAGTAATGCTCTCTCTTTAGGATGTGGCTTCAAAAGGTAGATCACAATATGCTATAGCTACCTCTATAAAAATATTATCAACATCTCTGCTATTCATCATTTAGCTCAGAAAACACTATGTTGTACAGCTCTGAGTCTCTTAAAGATAGTATGTTAAGTGATAATTATAATGATGATGGTGATGAGAATAATAAATAAAAATAAAAGGATCTTGGATTGTCTTCTCTCTACTTCTGGGTAGGATGCACATATCATGCTGAAGAAATCCAAGTGGACTTACGCCTTAGTGTTCAAGATGTTTTACTCTTTTTGCGGGCTGTTCTCTACCACACATTTTGCTATAAGTGAAATAATATATCTTTAGAATTCAGGACATTTAGTCACTTCCCTCAAAATGCAGGATTTTATTTAAGTATCTCACTAAGGCAGCTGATCATGCACTTCTTCCTGTTCATCCTATTGTGTATCAAAGCAAAACAATAATATTAGGAGACTTCAGTAGCATAAATTGTTCCATATTTTTTGATCCCCCACATACTCATAATATTCATGTTGTTGTTTTAGACCCCAAGTATATACTATGACATAACAGAATGTGTAATATCTGCAGTGAGTGTGGTTCTGTTTTGCTGAAGCTTACAATTACATCTTGTACTCTGCTACTCATGGAATCATAGAGTAGGTTGGAGGGTTGGAGGGGACCTCGAAAGATCATCTCATCCAACCTATCGTGGGAAGGGGAGCCTAGACTAGATTATCAAACACCCTGTCTACTTATCTCAGAATTCATTACTGTGAGGATAAATACTTAGAACAAGTATATTATAAACAATAGTTCCATGTCTCTCTAGCATTCCACGTTTAGAAACACAGGTTTCTGTTTTATTGTTGTTTTTGCTTTATTTAACTGTGAGTCTTAGTTTATGGAGATGTCTTTGCATGGTATGACCTGATTATCAGAGGGGATATCAGGGGAATAGCTGCAGCTCAGAGCTGACCTAAGTTTTTAGCCATGTAATTTATGCACCTAGAATCAGAGGTAACTTTGAAAACTGAAGTCTTCAAATTTTCAAATCTTCAAATTTTTTTTTAAAGATCAAATTTATGAGAGTCAAACTCAGTAGAGTACATCAACAAAACCTCTTAAAACATAAATTATTAAAAGCTTCTGGTGAGTCAGGGTAATTTATCCTTTTAACTGCATCATAGTCAACTTTTCAAAATATGCTGAACATCTTTCAGTTGGATTGACTATGGCAATGCCTGAGGCTTTGATAAAAATTCACAGCCACAAGAAGTGACACTGATGAATTCACTGGGTGACAGGCTAAAATGAAGAGCAGAGGTGAAATTTCAAAATGCAAAAGGTTTCCAAATTTGTCACTGTATATTAATAAATCCATAGATAAAAAATAGTTTCTCCAGGAATGATGCAAACAGATCATCTCTTATCTCCAAGGGTAAATCAGAATATTCAGAGAAGCAGAGAAGAAATTAATTATAACTAACAGCTCAATTGGATTAATTAAATGGCCAAGAACAAGAAATTTCCACAAAATCCCTACCAGATTCTCTTTGTCTGTGGGACCCGATTTTTGACTATATTAGAGGAATAAGTCCATGAAAGTAAATAGTTAGAAATGACCTTCTCTCCTAAACTTCCTTTTTTTTTACACATGTAATCCTTTGAGGAATTAAGTATTTGAGGACTAGGAGATGAAGTGCCATGAGCTATCATAAAAATATTTCGCAAATGGAAAAAAATAATATGGATGTATGATTTTACTTTCATAAGGAAAAGAGAGAGATGTCATACTCTGTAAAACAGGAAAGCAGCCATTTGCAGACTACAGTGAGATCCCAAGGAGTAAAGCAAAGTGTCTTTCTAGAGCTTCCTAGCTTTCTGGTTATGCTAGAATAAAGACAGAGAAGTCTTTTGCTTTATTAAAATTTGATAGTTATAGAAGTATACATTCCAACCGTCTGCTTAAATTATGAACAGGATGACATTAACAAAATTATAATGCTCTGAACAAAGCTGCTGTGATGGTAATTACATCTAGTACGTTATCTCATAACAAGCACTGCATTTGTGTAAGAGAAATTTATTTCAATTTGAGGACAATATGGGTGCATACAAAACAACAAATAAAGAGCTCCACTTTTGCTACTCTGTCAAAAAATGTTTAGTGGAAAAGTCCCCTCAGAGAAGATTAATTTTAAACTTTTAATCTTTCAATTATTCTCAGATTTTCAGGCAACCATTAAAATTCATTAGCATGCATGTTCTACATGAAATCACAAATTTACCAGTTGTAAATGTTCATGAGTGAGTACTCATGAGTAGCACTGGAGGTCTAAATTCCATAGTTTTGGAACAGATAATACAGAAATAAGTATCAAACAATGGTAATTTAAACAGATGTTTACATTAATATCTTTTTCTGGTCATCCTATCAGTCTGCCCCTTAATTTCCTTCAATTCTACTAAGAAAGAATAGTTAGAAAAGTGCATAAACTTAAGCACTGTCCTAAAGTAAGGTGTTCTTTTGAACCAGGGCTCAAAGCTTAAATTTCCTTGTTCTAATCCAGCAGTGCCTAACCCTGAGCCATGGATGATGTAACCACTGTTTTCACTTTGAAATAAGATCTTCATGCCTTCAAGGGCAGCCACAGCAGCTGCCCAACTTTTCAGGCATTACTACTATTATTTCTCATTATCCATTTAGGACAGACAGGAAATATGCTTTCCCAGTATACCAGAAGAGTTGGTTTCAGGAGTTAAATCCATTTTTAAAGATCTTCTAGACATTGCCAAGCACAGCAGTTCAAAAATCCTCCCTGCTCTTCTTCTCTTCTCTTCTCTTCTCTTCTCTTCTCTTCTCTTCTCTTCTCTTCTCTTCTCTTCTCTTCTCTTCTCTTCTCTTCTCTTCTCTTCTCTTCTCTTCTCTTCTCTTCTCTTCTCTTCTCTTCTCTTCTCTTCTCTTCTCTTCTCTCTTCTCTCTTCTCTTCTCTTCTCTTCTCTTCTCTTCTCTTCTCTTCTCTTCTCTTCTCTTCTCTTCTCTTCTCTTCTCTTCTCTTCTCTTCTCTTCTCTTCTCTTCTCTTCTCTTCTCTTCTCTTCTCTTCTCTTCTCTTCTCTTCTCTTCTCTTCTCTTCTCTTCTCTTCTCTTCTCTTCTCTTCTCTTCTCTTCTCTTCTCTTCTCTTCTCTTCTCTTCTCTTCTCTTCTCTTCTCTTCTTCTCCTCTCCTCTCCTCTCCTCTCCTCTCCTCTCCTCTTCTCTCCTCACCTTCTTTTTTCTCCCCTCCTTTCTCAAACTTCAAATGTTTTTACCATCATGAATTCATATTTAAACTGTGCAGACAAGAGTAATAACTTAAAAGTCTTAGCTCTGGAACTGCTTTGGAGCCATGCCAGCTGAACAACAGAAGTTACATAGTAGGTATGCTTAACTGTAGCAAATATTTTGTCTTATCATGGCTTTTCTATGTAGAAATCTTTTTAAGCTGTACCTCTGTTCATCAAATTGATACTAACAAAATAATAATAATAAAAAAAGAAACACAAACTTAGCATATTTAAATATATTTAAATATAATAAATTTAAAATTTATATTTTAATATATTTATATATATATTTAATATATATTTATATATATTAATAATATATTTATATTTATATCTAAATATAATATATTTAAAATTAATAAATTAAAACAGATGTTTCCCCAATGATGCTTGGCTTCAGAATATATCAGGTTGTTGAAAGTAGCCTGGGGACTATCATCAAAACCCTGAAATAGTGGGGGTTTTTTTGATAAAATTTTACATAATACAGCATTTCCTTTGAAACAACTTTGTTCTCCTCTTACCTCAGTGCTGCCTCAGTTTTTCTTTAATCTGAATAGTATCAGCTTAGCTTACAAAACTACAGCTTTGTTTTAGTCAATACTACAGCTTGGCATGTAAGATCTATCAAAACACCATGAAGAAGGTAACAAAGAGGAAGAGAACTTCTCCAATGAACTTTCAGTCACAACAAAATTTTTGAGATTTCTTTAAACAATGACAGTACTAAAAAATGCTGCAAACTGACATTTGATTTGATCAAAGTTAGATATTCATTGAAAAGCTTGTAATAAAAATCAATTTAAAATTTCCCTGTGTGGTCAAAATTTGGTTACATATCATTACTTACACAAAAAGCTTTCTTAACTACTTTAAACAGAATTTAGGTATGATTTTATAGACTGAATTTTCTTTCTCTCATGCAGAATAAGCAATACCCACAGCTTACTTATTGTATTGACTTCATGTGATATGTTTCTACATTATTATGCGATACCTATTCTCTAACACTAGTATTGACTTTACCACATTTCTTTAAAACTAACCTACCCCTCTATGTTTTGAATAAAAGGGTCAGTAGTTCAAAAAGATTCAAAGAGGGCACAAGGCTGAGCTCAGGTCTTAATGTAAGTGCACAGAACAGACACCACTTATGGAGAAACAGTTCAATTCTGAATTCTTGGAGGAAAAAATAATCAATTTTTAACATTGCTTGCAACTCGAAAAAACTGGCATCTCAAGTTTGTTCAAAGTGGATACCTTTTAGACTTTATTTAAATTACTGTCTGTAAATTATTATTGCAAAAGGTGAGTTGTCATTGTGAAGCAAATGAAAAATGACAGTTCATATTTCACAGGAGTAGGATACTGTTCTAAAAAATAGGAACACCTATTTTTTCATGAGCGGAGATAAAAGAACAATATTAATCATAAGATGAGCTTCCCTAGGTATCATCAGAATTCTTCAATATGCTTTTATGTGATAACTTTTATATAAAAAACTTTTGACAGTATTAAACCTCCCAGGTAGTTGGTATTGATCCCATTCTTTTATAACTGCTGTGACTTGCACTGGGTACGGGGACACTTTTATGTCAATGGCTTCTTAGCTCCTACGCTGGAGCAAATCAGCCTTCTTGGGTAAATTATTCCTCAAAATTTTATCTGCTTTGGTTCCCAAGGTGCCTTTTAGCAAGATAGTTGAGATATTCCTTCATGGATTTGTACTGTGCTGTGAAGATTTGCCATTACCATCAAATGCTCGCGTGATTTTTGTCATATCCAACTTCATCCACTTAACATATAGGTACATGATCTATCATAACCGTGTAGATAAATTAAAAAATAGTGAGGCATCTCCAAATGAGAATTCATGTTATGCACTTTGAATACCTATACAGAGAGCCAAGGAATCACACTGAAGAGGTTCATTTATCTCCACTGAAGGAGTTCCCATCACTACCATAAATTAAGCAGCTAATTTTTAGGTGGCTAATGTTGGGTGAGATGAATACAACCCCTGGTGATGAAGAAGCATAATAGGTCAATGTCCACGTCCTGTGTATTATGCAGCAGCTGTAACTCCTGCTGAGATTACTGTGTCTAATCAACAACTAAGAGTTATGATCAATCAGTCCCATTTTAATGTATCTCAATAGGAAATTTAGTATTAGCCATATCATCATGCACAGCCTTTCTTTTTCTTAAGGATTTTTTCCTTGTCCTTGCTGAATAGAAACAGAAAGACAGCACATTCAGCCTTTCTCCAGATTTGTCTTTACAACATTCTGGCTTTAGCTTATCCATTTTCAATGCTAGAGTAGGGAGTTATTCCAAATGTAATCTAACAAATCAGAATAGCCTGAGTTTCTTGATGAAAAACCATCTATTTTCCTTAAGTTGTACACTTTGTAAGTTAATTATCTTCACAGTAGCTGGTAAGAAGCTACGTTTTGAATTTGTGATGAAAAAATGTTGATAAAGCAGAAATGTTCCTGTTACTGCTGAGCTGTACTTACACAGGGTCAGATCTTTCTCTGCTCCTCACCCCACCCCACCAGTGAACAGACTGAGGGTTCACAGGAGGCTGGGAGGTGACACAGCAGGGACAGCTGACCCCAACAGACCAAAGGGATGTTGCACACCATATGACATCATGTTCAGTGATGGAAGCTGAGGGAAGAAGGAGGGAGGATGGGGGATGTTTGAAGTGATGGTGTTTGTCTTCCCAAGAAGCCATTAAGTGTGATGGAGCCCTGCTATCCTGGAGATGGCTGAACACCTCTCTGCTGATTTTGCTTTTCTATCATGCACAGCTTTTCCTTTACCTATTAAACTGACTTTATCTCAACCTATGAGATTTCTCACTATTACTCTTCCAATCTTCTCCCTCATCCCACTGTGAAGGGAGTGAGCAAGCAACTGTGTTGCGATCTAGGGTTAAACCATAGCAGGAACACATCAGAATAGTCTGAGCTTCTTGATGAAAAGCCATTTATTTTCCTTAGTTACAAACTTTGTAGGTCTTTGATATAGTATTTGTCCCAGACTGCAGGCTAGAAAGGTACAGTATAGGTACTTGATTTTGCTTTTTTTCAGGTTGTCAGTCAGATCTGCTCCAGTTTACCTCATCACAGTTGTTCATTTTGGCAACAGTAGGATAGAAACAGCCTGATTACAATAATTTTCTATATTATGACAGATTCTCCTTTTTTCTACTCTGTCAGTGATCTTCCATATTTTTTTTTCTTAATTTATTTTATTTTTTAAACTTAAACATTATGTTCAAATATCTTCAGTTTTATGGAGCAGTGCCTGTGAATCTAGACACATGTCTTTGGAATAGAGGCTACCTTGCTGTTTCATGGTTTTGACAGTAATGCCCTTAATCTGTGACCTGTGACTCAGGCTTCTGAATATTCTTCTGGCACAAATAAGACATGACAGTAGGAGCTGCCCAGATGATGGATAAGGAGTAGCACCTTAGGTGGAACTGAGAAAGATGGATTTTTCTATATGACGCAGTCCCTGGCCTCTCTGATCTTTCCTTAGAAATTTGCCTGGAATCTGAAGGAAACAGTCATGTTATCTTATCTATGCTGGGGTGACAGAAGGTAAGTGTGAAATTCCCTTCTTTTCAATGAAAATTCAGCCAGATATTTAGATTACCTGAGTGGGAGGGTTGTCTAGCCATTCAGCATCACTGCTGCTCTACTAACTTGTTTTGTAAGTATTTCGTGATTTGCAGTGCCCTGGAGAGCCTGGGTGTGCCAAAGACAGCTGTAAAAATGTAGTGGTAAGAAAACAACAATTGAATGATTCAGAATTACTTTTTTCATGTGCACCCTAAACAAATCAATGATACTTTCCCATTACCTAAAATGTTGTCAGAAACAAAGTGCTTCTTTTTTTTTTTTTTTGTAAAATTATAAATTATACCTTTTCTAATGTTGTCTTGCTAGATCATTTTCTTGGCATCATTATTTGACTTAAAAACCAGTTTTCTGTTAATAATATCTTTATTCTCCATTCAATGAAGAAATAGTTCTACTCTATGGTATATTGCTTCAATGCCATTTTTATCTTACAACTTCCTTCAGTAGGACCACAGAGTTAAAAATTATCGTTCTGATTTTAGCTCAGCTTCAAGCAGAAAAACAAAACAGAACAAAACAAGGTAAAAGAATGAAAGAATTTGGCTTTTCATGGAGGAAATTGAGATAAAAATTTAGAGAAATGGAATGTATCATTATAAAATAATAAAAGAGAGTAATAAAATAAGTTAGGACAATATCTAATTTTTAGTTGTTCTCATGGATATAGAACACAAAAAGAAGGGGTAAGCCTAAGATTCCTAGTCTTCCCAGAAATCTAAGATTTCTTGTGGGTATAAAACTTTTCAGAGTATCTAACCCTGAAAAGAAATCACATACTTGAAACCTTTGAATGTGGGAAAACATTAAGAAGGATATTTATCCACCGGGAATCTGAAACCTGCTTTGAGGGACAGGATGATGTTGGTGGAAGGATGACACTTTATTGATAGGCATTGGCTATAACATTCTTGTTTTTCTTCACAAGGAAGACATTCTTTCACACTGCACTTGTGAATACAAGTGACATCAGTATTAAATCCAAGTATGCTTTTCAGTTTAAGTATCAGCCATCACCCAGCTTTTAGGTGAATAGAGGGCAGGTGAGAAAGACATTACATCTTCCTAAATCAACCAGTTCCCCTATGTTCATGAATTTTCTGAGAGTAATTCAGATGGGTTTCCCAGTAGGCTGCCTTGCAGCAGCTGGATGGGGGATGAACCGAGTGCCTTTTTTTCTCCCTCCTACTGTCATCTTCCACAACACAGCATCCCCTCTTGGTTGGTGATTGCCTCTCCATCCCCACATTTCCAGTGAGGAGGAGTAAAGAAATAAATTCTATCAAAGGGAGTAATTCTAGTTGCATTGATATAATCCAGTGTAATTGTTATTCATTCCTGTATCAAAGCAGCCAGCCACCAATGGGTACTATTTTGTAGCATTCTGCCTATATTTCAAACTAATCAATAGAGTCCTGAAGGCAAAATTGAACCATTGAGTAAATTAAACAAAAAAAGGAAACTGAGTGGACACAGGAACAGCACTTGGCATTTGCATAGTTCTTTGTTGGCTCGGCCTTTCATGTTCAACACAGATGTGAGTGCTCACTGTTGAAATACAAGAAGAGATCTGCAAATGGTGGCTGGCCCAGCCTGAATTCTGCAGAGAAAAATTGTTGCATCATTTTCAGTAGTAATTACAGCTATTCAGTATTTTTACAATTATTTTAACAGGAAAATTGTGCTCAGAATATATTATACAGCTGGCCAATGTTTTTAGTTATGCTTTTTCTTTTAAAGAATGCTGAAGCACAGCTACAAAAAGGGCAGCAGAAGATGAAGTGAATAACATTTCCAGATCATACTGATTTTTAGACAAAACCAAAGGAATGCTTAAACTTTATTACAGATATCCCAATAAGGAGAAAAATACAATTAGTAACTTATTTAAAATATGATTCAAAAATTATGAATGGAAGTAAAGAAGAAAATGCTTTTAGTCCCAAGCATATTGTACTGAAATCATTGCTTCTTTCTCTCCAAGAACTAACTGTGCACTTCACTCTTGACAACCAATTCATAAACAGAAGCAAAATGTTAAGAGGTCTTGATATGTATTTATAGGAGCTAAGATTTAACTTTTCATCTAATAGAAAAAACTACAAAAAATAAGTAGCAATCTAAACTGAAAATACAATAATTCTAAACTTTTCAGAAAAGAATTCATGAACTTCAAGTTGCCAGAGACACACAATTGGTTGTTATCCCAATGTTGGAAGAAAAATTATTGATTCTATGGCTATGGTCAAGAGCAATTCAGCAATTTTATATTTTATATTAATATCAATGTTTCATGGATTCAGTGATAAACTAAGAACTTTAACAGTGAGGTATATACACAAAAGGAATATTTTCCCCTTTGTGAATGAGAAAATGGATTGCCAACAACAAATTTGAGGTGCTAAATGATAAGAACAAAACCAAGGATAATCTAAAGTCTCCATGTTGTTTCTTCTGCCTTGAGATAGAGAAAACAGTAATGGTGTTTCTGTTTAAGCAAGTATTCATCTGAATAAAATTAGAAGACTATTGCTTATTTCAAAATATGACCCAAAGTCTAAACTAACTTTAAAAATACTGCCAGAACCAGGAGAAATTAAAACAAATAATTTGGTTAGGCAAGGTGTTTATTTTGAGAATATTTACTCAAAAAAAAAAAGAAGTTGAACATTTTTTACTTACCTGCTAGTTAGACAAAATAAGTTTTAAATTCTGTTTGGACATTAGATCATATTTAAAGTCAAGAACCATATTTTTTCTGCTTGACATGAAATAATTTAGGAGAAATAGAAGCACATGACAGTAAGAATGACAGTGCACTGCTCGGATTATTATTTATTTCAAAATATGACCCAAGGTCTGAACTACGTTAACTGACTTAATTTTTTTTTTAACACGAGAAGATAATTATTTCTTTTCTCTCAAGGCAGCAAAAGCATACAGAATGGTTCTGTTCTGCATTCCTGGTTTTAGCGTAGTTGGCTCACGAGTATGCTCTGAGCTGCACAAATGCTCTTTGTGTGACCCTTACTTTATCCCCACTGTATGATTAAACAGAGGTACAAAGCAGGGGAGGTTCCAGGCAACTTGCATGGCTTCTGTAAGTCATCCTGAAAATCACTCAGTCATGAACAGTGATTTCAGTAGCTTCTAATAAAAATCAGTCACAGGGTATAACCAAGGTCTGAGCGACTTGAATTTCCCACTGTTCTGCTTCTGACTTTTAAAATGACATAGACTGTAGCAGAAATGGTACAGAGGAATTCTTTACTCTGCTGCAGAGAGCCTCGTGGTGTTCACAAGGATTGACTTGGCTGATTCAGCTCTTCAGTAGTTCTCGGGCAATGGTTCAGGTCCACAGAGTTATGGTGATGGGGTGGCTCCTGCAGCCTATACAGACCTGAGGAATTATTGCCCCTCACCCTCTCCTGCCCCGCCATAGACCAATGCAAACTGAAACTGTGGGGAGGGATGAAGCTAAAGAGTATCTGGTTTACAGCTTCTCTGCTTGTCATAGTGTTAGGAAAATCAAAAGCACTGTGTTGAATCCTATGTCCAATCCCAGCTATGCACTGTGTTTTTGAATTTTTTTTGTTTGTTTGTTTGTATGTTGTACTTCTATCAGGTATTCTATTAGCAAATTAATCACATTTAGCAATTAATCACATACAGAACCAGTTTGCTTCTTTTTTTCAGGACTTATTTGAAATAAGGAAATATCAGTAAATTGTCATCCTCTACCATAGACAGATCATAACCTTAGTTATCAATGGTATTGAAAATGGTAGAGCTTCAGAACCAATGGAGAAAGGAGTCCTAACGTAGCATCCAGGTAAGCACCAGTGGCTGTAGCACAGATGCTGAGTGAACAGGAGGATGAAAAGATATCTCCTGCATGCAAATGGTTATTGTGAAAGACTACTGAAAGGAGATAAGCAAATTAAGAAGGAATTGGCAGATTTGAGATTCTGGGTGCATGGGCATCTTCTTGTTACCTTGAGTGAAGTTTGAAGGTTTGTATATGTGGAAAATGTATTACTGAAGTATTTTTTATCACCGTTGAGTGTTTATATTCTTGGATGACAATGCAATTAATGTAAATCCCCAGAAATTCAGAGAAGCTTGAGGAGAAAAAAATGAAAAACAAACCCCAAACCTGTGTGTAGTCTTTTATGCTTGTTTAAGAGGCAAGTCAATCAAACTATTTAAAGCCTTGAGCTTAGATCAGAGATTTACATATGTGAAACAGATTGGAAAAAAGAACTCAGGAATTTGTAAGTGCCAGGATTCTATACAGTTGAAGGATAAAACCTACTAAGTGTAAAATGTAAGGAATTTTTTTCGTTTTTACATGTTTTATCTTGAAAACTTTATCCTAATAAAAATTACATTATAAAATTGGATGCATAATGGAATTATTCTCTCACATTCTGTGAAAAGAATAAGAACACAAACATGTTGTCCAACATCAGATTTGCTTGGCTATTGAAAAGAGAGAGCACAGCTTTGCACTTCCAGTTTTAAGGAACAAGAATACAGCTCTGTCTTTCTCACCATCTGCAGGACTGCCCCAGAAAAGTTAAGCCTGTTGAAGTGATATTAAGTACAGAACTGTGACTATATTATTAAAAAAAGGAAAAAGGAAAAGCCAGATAAAGGAAGGGAACTGAGCAGGAATAAAGTTGGGTAACAAAGAGATCTTATTTCCTTTGGTTATAAAACAGCCAAACAAGACAGGAGGAAGAAAACAGCAAAATCTAGCATTTATTTGGACTCAGTTTTGGTTTCCTTTGACATTAATTTCACTGTTGGTGTCCCTGGTAGACCTTTTTTTTGTAGTTTTTGTCAGTACTCTGCAGGGGATATGAAGATGCAGTTCTTGAAGGTGATGCTGCCAGCATGGTAGGCACAATTCCCCATAATGCTTGGTAATCCTCTGGGATACAGGGCTAATGAGTAGCTTTTGCTATTTATCATTGTGGTGGGTTTGAGTCTGGCTGGACTCCAGGTGCCTACCAAAGCCACTCTATCAGTCCCCTCCTCAGCAGGATAGAGGAGAGAAAATATAATAAAGGCCTCATGGGCTGAGATAAGGACAGGAAGATCACTCACCAATTATCATCACAGGCAAAACAGACTTCACTCAGGGAAATTAATTTAATGTATTAGCAATCATATCAGAGAAGGATAACGAAGAAATAAAATCAATTCTTACAACACCATTCTTTCAACACAATTCCCCCTACCCTTCCATTCTTCCAAGCCACAAATTAACGTCCAATTTTCTCTGTGCCCACTCTCCTGGTGGTGCAGGGAGGCAGGACATGGACGCTGAGGTCAGTTCATCACATACTGCTTCTCCTGCTCCTTTCTTTCTCACGGGAGAGCTTCTCACACTTTTCCCCTGCTCCATTGTGGAGAGCCTCCCACAGGGGATGGTTGACCATGAACTTCAGTGTGAGTTCCTCCCAGGGACTACAGTTCTTCACAAACTGTTCCCATCTGGGCCCCTCTCATGGAGTGCAGTCCTTCAGAAACAGACGGCTCCAGCACAGGGCCTCCAAGTCCTGTCAGCAAACCTGTCCCACCGTGGGCTTCTCTCCTTATGGGGTCACGGGTCCTGCCAGGAGCCTGCTCCAGCATGGGCTGTCTGTGGGTTCAGAGCCTCCTTTGGGGACATCCACCTGCTCTGGCATGGGTCTTCCGTGGGCTCCAGGTGGATATCTGCACCACAGTTAACATTTATGGGCTGTGGTGGGACAACCAGCCTCACTCCTCCTTAACTATCTTATCTCAGAGGTGTTACCACCATCACTGTTGGGGTCAGCCTTGGCAAGCTTGTGGGTCCATCTTGCCTGGCACTGGCTCTTTTAAACACAGGGGAAGCTTCCAGCAGCCTCTCAGAGAAACCACTCCTGCTACCAAAACCTTGCTCTGCAAAACCAATACATTCACAGACTTGAACGATCCAAACTATTTACCACCTCTCCCCAAATCTTTTTGAGTAATTGATGTCCTTTTACCCAGTGAATTTTAAACCCTAATTGATCAGACTTCATTTTTCTATACATTTAAAGTGAAAATGAATAGTTTTTTGTAACTGGTTGTTGCTGTAAAAGTCAGTGACATATGTATTTAACAGACAGAAATCCAGGAAAAAAACCAAAGGTCTGGGAAAAATTCTATTTCTAGCAATATATACAAAAAATCACTTAAAAAGAGAGAGAAAAACAGCAGCTCCTGATATTTATGTGCAAAACATGAAATTAAGATACCTGTGTTTCTATAGTTCTATTTCTCACATTGCTACTTTTCTCCAAGTAGAAATGTATTTCCTACCTTCTCTAACCCACAAGGCTCTCACCTAAACCTACTCCCTCATTCCAAGAGCTGGTGAAGGAGAAGGAAAGACCAAGACATTAACACCATCAACAATTGTAATTGGCAGAAATAGTGAATTAAACAAAAATAAAAGTCAAATTACATTGTTGACTTCCTGAAAGAAATTTAAGTCTAATCTTCTTGAGCTTACATGGATAGAATTATGCCTAGCTAGATTTATTTGGACCTTTTAATATTTTTTTCATTATTTCATAAAGTACCCCAAATTTATGAACTTTGGTGTTATGTATTTCCAAAGCACAGGACATACACTCCTAATAACAGAAGAACAAGGAGCAAACACATTATTATTTTTTTATTTTACTTCACCTCTTTTCTTACGAATAAAACTCTTAGATATAGCAACTCAAAAAATTTAAGGATTATCTAATTCAAAATATTAAAATTAATTTATTTTTTAAATGTGAGACAGAAGCTAAATCCACTAGATTTCATATAAATTGTCTCCACTTATCCTGTTTTTTTCCTCCTTACTCCCCTTCTTCCCTGGCTATGAACACCTCCGATTGCTCTAAGGGGAGTATTCAAGTGTTATTTCTCAAAGTACTTCTTTTCCCTTCCCTGATCAAGGTTTTCCCATGTCACAGCATCATTAAAACATAGAACATATTCTAAGGATGTTGTAAGACTGAAGGAGATTTTTGGTGAAACATAACTAGCATTACATTTAAAAATAAAACTGAGGTATAAATTGTTATAGTTTGTATCATGCATAAGCCTTTAGGATTAAATTCTGCTTTTGCTTTTTTTTTTTTTTTTTTTTTTTTTCCCCTAAATTCTATTGAAACTGGCAGGAGGTAGAAGCCTGGCAGTTTTATTTTTCCATTATCTTCCATGGCAGCAAGCCATCTACAAAGGAAATTAAACACATTTAGTCAGGGCAGAGCCCACAGTTACAGGATATCACCCCATGAAGACATAATACCAAATAAAAGAAGCAGATATTAAATAAGTTATCAATGCTATCACATGACAGGTGAATATCAGCATCAGCTTTAGACTCAGCTTTCCCTGCCCTGGTTACTTCCCTAACACCTTCCTGCTCCTTTTTGAGAGTGGCAATCATAGAATCACAGAATGGTTTGGGTGGAAGGAACCTTTAAAAGTCACCTAGTCCAGCTACCCCTATAGTAAGCAGGGACATTTTCAGGTAAATCAGGTTGTGGACAACCTTGTCCAGCCTGACTCTGAATGGTTCCAGGGATGGGGCATAACAATGGGAATGATGACTGCATTCTAGTTTCCAACTTTTAGCTCTAAGACTGACACTGTTCATAAAGCATAACATATTAGTGATTCTGTGGCATAAGTATGTGCTTTTCATTCCAGGATATGCTTCCTTGAACTGACATTTAAAATTAACATGGAAATTAATTTAGCTGTGGTTAAATGTAGGCAAATTGATACTTTGGCAACTGTTTTGAGAACAATAAATGTATAATTTTCTCTTAGCCAGGAGCATCTACTATATGAGAGCACCACCGAAAAAAATGTCAATGAACTCCAGCTCCTGACATTACTGAAAAACTCGTTTGTCAGTAAACTGCAGACTGATGAACTGAATTGTTTACAGTAGCTTACATAGCTTATGAATTGTGCTCCCGTAGCAATGTGCCATTAAAATTAGGTATTCATTTTATATTACTTTTATCAACCATGATAGGATGTTTTTTCTTTCTTCATGGTAGATAAAACAAAGTATCGTTGTCAAGGCATGAGTCTGACTCTACTTCCTATCATTAGACCTGGCTATAAATACAAATCTGGTCATAGAGGCTTGGCAGAGGAAAAAAGATATATCTGAGTGCTGCTTGTACAATTTTACTTTGTACTACTGGGTAGATGGCTGACTTCAAACATTACACTCCAACTGATCTTTTATTTGGGAATAAATCTTTCCTGATGGTTCAACTGAATTACTGAAGCATTATTAAAATAATATGAAAAACCTGTTAGGCTTTTCTCACAAAAGGATGTTCACTTAGGATTCACAACTCCTTATGACTTCCAGAGCCTGTTAAAAAAAAAAAAAAAAAAAAAAAAAAAAAAGACACTGTGGATGGATATATACTCTGTTCTGCGTAGATTTATGAGGTTATTATTTGTATCATACAAGTTAGATATCAATGATTCGAAAGATTAACAGACATTTTTAGAACTTGGGAATTTCAGAATATTTTATCCTATGAAGTTAAAATTGTTTGTATGTGTGCATACATACAATAGCTGAATTGAATGTAGTGGCAGAAACTGATGATAATGTGCACACATGAAGCTCTTGTTGCAGGTCTTGCTTCACAGGTACTTTAGGGACAGTTCTAAATGTACTGCTAAATGGGAATTACTTTTCCATCAATGCTTCCTGATAGATACTCCACATTCTTCATCATTCCCTATTTAAGGAAAATTTTTGCAACATTAACATTTAAATTGTGGGATGCTACTTCTGCTATAACAATGTAACTGGATAAATTATTTTTATTTGTGTACATTATATTTTTTGTGGGTTTTTTCATATGACTTCATATTTTTAATGCCCACATTACTGGAGAGTAGCCACCAATTTTTTTAGAGGAATAACTGTAAGATATTTGAGAATAGTTCACTTACTTAAAAAATGAAGTGCATAATTCTCTTAATTCTGAATAACACAGAAATTCACAGTAGAGCCCTGCAAAGCTGTGTAAATTCTGTAGCTATTCAAATTCTAAATCCATGGTGAAAGGGAATTTCATTAAGACAGTTGCATCTTATTTCCAGCTGCAGTTTGATCTTTAAATAACTGTACTAGAAAAAGAATTTAAAGGCACCAATTTATATGTTATTAATGTGAATAAAGGACAAGTGCTTTACAGTGTACTACCCCCTATAAGCCTGTCTCCAAGTTTTCTGATGATTCACAGTGTATCCAGGCAACAAAGTAAATGACAGCTTTTGAATGTATTTCCTGTTCTTTCTTCATCCAAATTTATAAACTTTTTTTTTTTTTTTTTTTTTTTCTTTTTCCTTCCTTCCAGAAGACTGGGAGGCATTTTGTTATCATTTCAAAAAAACCCAACAACTTCCATTTCATAGAATCCTTTTGGTCATAAAAGACCTTTAAGAACATCAAATCCAACCATTAACCTAACACTTCCAAGTCCACCACTAAACCATGTCCATAAGCACCACAGCCACACACCTTTCAAATACATCCAGGGATGGTGATTCCACCAGTTCCCTTGGCAGCCTGTTCCAATGTTTGACAACCTTCCTGGTGAAGAAGTTTTTTCTAATATTCAACCTAAGATTCCCCTGTTACAACTTGGTGCCACTTCATCTTGTTCTGTTGCTTGTTATTTGGGAGAAGAGGCAAACACCCACCTCAGCACAACCTCCTTTCAGGTTGTTGTAGTGATCTTCCCTGAGCCTCTCCTTTCCAAATTAAATAATCCCAGTTCCCTCAGCCCTTCCTCATAGGACTTTTTCTCCAAATCCTATACCAGCTTGGTTACTCTTCTCTGGACATACACCAGAAACTCCATGTCCTTCTTGTAGTGAGGAGCCAAGAACTGATTCACAGTATCTGATTCCTTATACTTCTGATTCAGAGGTGTTCAGGCCTCACCAGGGCTGAGTACAGGGGGACAATCACTTCCCTGGTGCTTCTGGCCATGCTAGTTCTGATACAGGCCAGGATGCTGTTGGTCTTCTCAGTCACTTGGGCACAGTGCTGGCTCATATTCAGCTGGATGTCAAGGAATACCCCCAGGTCCTTTTCCACCAAGCTTTTCATCCACTCTTCCCCAAGCCTGTAGTGTTGCCTGGGGTTATTTTGACCAAAGTGCAGCATTTGTCCTTGTTGAACCTCATACAGTTTACCTCAGCCCATTGATCCAGCCTGTCCAGGTCCCTCTGTAGAGCTTTCCTACCCTTGGTAATGTGAGGGTTGGACCAGGATGGGAAGCTTTCTGTTTACACGTTTAACCTAGGCCCAAGGCAAGCAGCAGACTTCACTAGGAAGTGAGTCCGGTCTGCATATTAGGCCTTCTGTTCCCTTGAGGAGGGAGCCTCTGAAGACAATCACTCATTTTCTTTCTGTCATGTAGGGTTACGGACCCTCATCATCGTTACTGTTCAATGCCACTTGCAGAGCCTCGTTCCCGTTCAGCCAGGGCACCTGGGAAGGCAGGGCACTCACAGAGGACACGTGCCTGCTGCTCTGGCCAAGAACTTGTTGCCATCTCTCCCTATCCCTTAAGTCACTGCGTTTGGCCAGGTGGAGAGAGGACAGGGAATCCTCAGTATCACGTGTCTTGTTTGTCTGTCTGTTGGGACTGTCCCAGGGAAGGTAGGATGTGATTCTGGAAGTCTTTTTCTCCTCTCACACTCCCTGATGCTCCTCAAACCATTCACCTCCTCACCTCCTCTGTCACTCAGCAGAGGAGTGGCTCTACCTGGGCTCACCTCCCACAGGTGTGATCCCTGCTGCTGTCCCCTCTGGTCCCTCTGGCACTGGGGTGGTAGTGTGTTCCCAGCAGAGCTCTGTCTGGGAAGCTGCGTCAGTCCTGATAGGTAAAGAGAGCCCTGGCTTTCTGCTGGATGGATTCTGTTTCTCCCTGATTGATCTGACAGAGCTTCAGGGTCCTTCTTGCACTCCATTCCAGGTAGAATACTGCACTGTGCCCTAGCTGACACACCATGCCCTGTTTGCCAACCTCAAAAAAAAAAAAAAAAAAAAAAAGGTCCCTGTAAACTTCATGACATTCAGTAAGGTCAAGACCAAAGTCCTACACCTGGTTTGGAGCAATTCCTGGGTATCAATACAGGCTGGGAAAAAAGAAAAAGATTGAGAGCAGCCCTGCAAAGAAGAACTTGGATGTGTTGGATGAAAAGCTGAAATGATCTGCCAATGTGTGCTGGCAGCCCAGAAAGCCAACTGTACCCTGGGCTGAATCAAAATAAGCCTCTGGCAAACATGTTGAGGGGTCCTCTGCACAGGAAAGACATGGACCTGCTGAAGTGAATCCAGAGAACGGCCACAAAGAAAATCAGAGGGCTGGAGCATCTATCCTATGAAGACAGCTGAGAGAGTTGGAATTGTTCAGCCTGAAGGATGGAAATCTTTGCAACTTAAAGGGTGCTTACAGGGAAGATGGGGACAGAATTTTAGCAAGACCTCCTTCAACAGGGCAAGGGATGATAATGGTTTTAAAATAAAAGGGGGTAAATGTAGACTAGATATGAGGAGAAATTTTTTTACAAAGAGGGTGGTGAAATACTGGAACAGCCAGCTTGCCCAGACATGGAAACTTTCAAGGTCAGGTTGGGTGTGGGTCTGAGCAGCCCAACATAGTCAAAGATGTCCCTCTTTACTGCAGGGGGCTTGAACTAGGTGACCTTTAAAGGTCTCTTCCAACTCAAACCATTCTATGATTCTATACTGTATTGCTGTAAATTGAGCCTGGGCACAAACTATCTGCCATTTTTCAATCTCATCATCAAGGTGCATGATGCAATTTGTTTCTTTAAAATTGTATGAGATTATTGTGAATGATATGACACCCAAACTTTTAATAGGTTCCTGCATATACTTAGAAATTAAAAGAAGTTCAAGGCTGAAATTCATGTGGAAATTCTACGAGAAAGAAACACCAGAATTAAAATAGAGGGAAATGAAATTTTTCTTCCCGTAAACAATCCATCAAATCTGTGCACTACTCTGCACCAATTTAAGGACCTTCTTCTTTACACCTTCCCACATCAGTGACTCTAAACCCCCTTTGAAAAGGGGTAGACTCAAACTAACTGAACTGCTGCATACATGCACAGGTAAATTAAAATTTTCTGCTCTTAACTGACAGAAATAAGAAACTTTGTACTGCTCAGATTGACATAAACTGTTCTATTACCCTTTTTGATACACAGTTCATAGAGTAATTACTCAAAGAAGAAGGCTCTGCTTTTTTGTATCAGCAGACTCTCAGACTGCTCATGCATCTTATAGAACATAACCTTGATAGGCAGAGTGGGAGGAGTTTTACCTTTGGTTGAAGAAAGTTAAAACATGACAGAAATGTCTTAATGAAAATGCATGCAAGTCAGATGAAGGAAGGAAAAGTGAAAGAAAGAGGGTGGAGGAGGAGGAGGAGAGAGAGAAAGATAATTCCAATATAACCACACTGTGATAGATTAATGCATGGGTTTTCTTTAATGTATTTACTCTTGTATTTCATAATTACTTCTCATGGTATTACCAGCTGTCATATAAATACTCTCATCTGCATTTTACTTTACCTGACAAGTTTATAAGGATTTCAAGGTAACTGGATAATATTAAGACAGTTTTCATCCAATGGCATAATGAACAACAAACTGAGATTACTGGGAATCTTTGTCTCACCTCATCACATTCTTCAAAATAGCCGAATAGCATTTAAACTGTTTGCCAACTGTCTACTTAAAAAGATGTTGGAGAAACTCTTTTGGAATATGCAACTCTCTCCCAGGTTGCTTGAGGCCAGAGATGGAGAAGTACAGGAAAGGTCCATGCCAAGCTCATTTAGAGCTCATTTACCCAACATGGGTAGCAAGGTTATCCACAGCAAAAAGACAGTAACAGAACATCTAATCAAGGACTTGGAGAGCTGGAGAGGTGCCTGGGAACACTGCAACAGTTCATACCCTTTCAGTGAATATCAGGAGAAGTGAAACAAATTCTGGACACAGAAAGGCCCCTGGATGTGGTGTGCTGCCATATGTTCAGGCATCCATTTCTTCAGAGAAAAAGATATGGCAAGAACTTTTACACTTCAGGGAAGAAAAGGAGTGCCAAGAAACATTATCCTTTTTTCTTGGCAGAAAGATTGCCTCTTCTGGATCTGCAGCAGATGAATGAAAGAGTTCTGGTCTTTAGTGGGGCCTGTTTCTCTACACATGCTACTGTTTGCTTTGATTATCATTCCCTGTAGAAAATGCTCTCAAAGGCCAATGACAACAATCAGGACAAACTGAAGCTGACATGCACTCTGGTTTTGTTCTCAGGAAAACTTTGTTGCTTTTCTCTCTGCACAGAGAGGCTGACTGCAGAGTTCTGTGTTCAGAGAAAAGTTAGTCCTGGATGTGTTCTGGGACAACTTTGGCCTGGACCATGCCATTATTTGGGATGAATTGTCAATGTATGGGATGTTGCCCTTACTGCATAGAAGACCCAAAGTAGCCCTATTGCTGAAGACCTGAGTCACAAATTCCCAGTTTCTCTAGAAAGAGAAGTGAATGACATGTGTTGCAATTGATGTCCATGGTGGAGGATTAGGCCTACATATTCCCATGACAGAGCATCTTTGATAATTTCTATCTGGTCCAAAACATCCCTTCCTTGGTCTGTCATTTGTCTCCTGTCCTTCAACAAGTAGAAAGCAATTGACGTGGGGTATCAGGGATTCCTATATATTGACATGATTTCCTGCTTTGTGTGGGTTCCTTGAAGTACTATAAACTGTTTCAGAAGGCTTTGTAAATTTCTGCAGGATCTTGAACAAGACCGTTGACTTTCATCAAGGAGAGTGTCAAGGCTGCCTCTTGGCTTGCTATCTTTTTCTTCTCTAAAGGGAGAATATTAGTTCTTACAAAGCTGGATTAAAACCCAGATGGCTTGACGGATGTGAAAGCCTGTAAAGTCACCAACTCGATGGCCTCCTTCACTGGGCAAGCAGGTCAAGAAATCTGACATGGATGGGGACAAGATAGCTCCTTCCCTCATGCTCAGCATCTAGTGGGGCACAGACCCATTGCTTTACCTGGGCATCTGCAGCTCTGCAGACAATCCCTCCCCAGCTGCTATCTGGGACAAAATGGATACGAGGTGATGAAAGTGATTGTGAATGTGGGCAGATCTGTTGTGGGTCTTGCCCTTCAGGGGACATTCTTCTAGCCCTACCCATTTTCTGGTACTGTTATAACAGCCTCTGCCTTTCCCCCACGACCTGGATATTTTTTCCAGGTCGGGGCAGCAATGGTTCCCTTCCTAGCAGCTGTACCCATGTACCATGGAGCTAGACCAAGTTAGCAAGGCAGGATTTCCCTCCCTAGAGACCATGCTGCTTCTTTCTTTACAAACTATGTTTATCCATGTGCTCAGAAATCTCATCCTTTAATATAGATTCTTTCATTTTACCAGAGATGAAAGACAGACTCAGTGGTCTGCAGTTCCAGGATCTTCTCTGGAGCCCTGTTTGTGGATGGGACTTGTAGTGGCAATCTTCCCGGTCCCTGGCTCAGTGGCTTCTTGTAATGATAGATTTGGCCAGCACCTCTGCAATTTCACATCTGAGTTCCTTCACAGCTCTTGGGTGAATGCCTGCTGATCCTGTTGACTTCTTGAAATCTAACTTAATATATGCAATGTAACAATTTCTGTATCCTTACCTCAGATTGATCTGCTTAAAAAAATGATCTGCTTAAAAAAACAAAAACCCAAACGTGTACTGGATGTTGGAAACTACCCAACAACTTTAAAGTTAAACCAGAATTATCCAAAAATTATGATTCATATTCTCTGCTATGGCCTTATCTTCAAATGTCACTTAAACAATTTGGTCCTCAGGTGGTCAAGGTATTTCATGAGCCATCTTCCAGCTTCTGAGGTATCTGAAAAACTTATTATCAATCTGAGTATCTCTTATGAATTCATTTACATTTCCTGGAATTTCCAGGTATGTACAGGTGAATGCCATGATTTACTGTTCTCCTCATTTGGACTATCTTTCTGTTTTTTTTTTAAAGTCAAGTGTTTCTGTACAGTACCCTCCTTCAGTTTTTTGTTTAGCTATGCTGGGTTTCTACTTGGTCATTATGATTTCTTTTTTTCTGAGCAGTTTACCTGGGCTTCTAATACAGTATTTTCAAATAGCCTCAAGACTGCTTGCAGGCTTCTTGCTTTTTGGAGAATTCATTTTGGGGCTATTTTTACTAATTGCCTCATTTTTATGTAATTCCCTTTCCTGAAATTGAATCTCTGTATGCTGGTTTTATCTGACTTGCTCTCTTCAACTGCAATATTAAGCCTAATTTTATTCTGATTGCTGCTGCAGAGTGCTCTTCAACTAATATCATTTGAATTAGGTCCTGTGCATTACTCAAGTCCGAGGCTGAAATGGCAGCTATTCATGAGAGTGCTAAGATTGGTTGTTCTAGGAAGAATTAACTTATTACAGAACAACATTGTTACCTCTACCTTGTCCTGGGGCAGCAGTGATACAATCAGTATATGTACAGTGAAACTATCAGGCTACTGCAACCTGTCTTAAATTTGCAGCATTGCTTAAGAACTGCTATCATCCTCCAGATCAAGGAGCTCAGAGTATCACCCCAGTACTCTTTGTTTATTATTAGAGTATGGGATTTTTCACCCAGAATTCCACACTGCTTCTCTTCTCTATCAATATTTCTATGTGGTTAAATATTATATTTTCCTTCACATACAATGTCCATCACATACAATGTACATTCCCATACACCTGTACATCTCATTCTGTCATCCTTCAACGCTGGTAGCTTGGAAACACTGTATCCCATCAATTATCCTTTCACCAGGTTTCTGAGATGCCGATCATATCAGGGTTGCTGCTTATTGCCAAAAATTCTGTTTTCCCCATCTTATTTTTTAGACTTCTAGCATAGTTGTAGAAGCCAGCATATGTTAATTTTGCACTTGGCTTAGCTTTGCCTTGCTAGTCAGCTGCCATTCTCAGCAAACTGACTTACCTTTCCTTTCTGTCTATTTTCCTTCTGGCCTTTTCAGAGGTATAATGAGTATCATCCAGGTTACCCTGCCAAGTAAAATCAGCCTGAACGAGGTGTTTCTCCATGCTTGTCAACATTTCCCTTGTTCCTAGTTTAAATAATCCTTTATGGACTTAATTTTCAGAGCCAGCAGTCTGTCTCCACCTTGATTAAAATAAAGCCTGTCATTCCTTTATGAGTTCCTTTTGTCTCAGAAGGTTTACCAGTTCCTAATGTACTGAAACACCAGCCCTGGCTACACCAGTCTCACCTACGGACTGGTACTCTGGATCCTTGCCTGCTTCTGATGCCTCACACCCTGGAACTGGCAGCACTGGGAGAGTGATACCATGAAAATCCTAACTTTGGTTTTGTATTAAGCAGCCCAAACAGATACCCAGAGCATCGCTCATGTAGTGCTCCAAGTCACTGGTATCAGCTCAGGTCATTACAACTGGATCCTCCCATGCACTCTCTCATTTCTCACTGTCAGATAGCAGGGTAAAAGAGCTATGGCACTGTCTCATCTCAGACATTATAAATTTCATTTTCAGTCTGGCACCCTCCCTCCACCACAGTTCTCTCGGGAGCACAAAGCTGTCACAGTGGATGAGCACCCACTTTGAAGCATCCCAGCAAGTAGGTGTCATCTGTGTACCCCTCCTTATTTAGCTTTCAGTTTCCAGCAGCTCTCAAAAGAACAGACCCACCTCCTCAAACCAAGAGCAATATGCACACATAGAGCCAGTCCCATGGGCATGAAATCTTCTTTTATCTATCATATTAAGCTAACTAGCAACAAATGATATCTATCCAAGAATGTGGGAGGTGGAGAAGGGTGTATTAGGAATAATTTCATAAATATGAAATGAGCATGGCCAATCCATGCTAGTGATATGGCAGCCAGTAATTTCAATTACTATTGTATACCAGACTAGATGAACCTGTGGATAAACTGGTGAGTTAGTTATAGAAAACTGATATGTAAGAAAAAATTCAAGCAAGAGACAAAACACTTAAACATAAGCTCAACCGAAATACTTGTCCAAGATATTAAATACAGGTATTTATACTAAAAAAATTACTTGTTTCTTAGCAGACTGGGTTTATGCAAATACAAAAATACAAAATATTTGTCCTCAAAAGTACAAGCTGTTCTTCTAAATTCACATTGTGGTCAAAGGACCCATTAAGTAGAAAGCTAGGGGAAGTGAAATGTGTTTAATTCATGCATCAAGGGGGAACTATCTTGGCTTTTTTTTAAATATGTGATGTATTAACAGAATGAACTTGCAAAACTGATTATGGCATTTCATTTATAGTACTTAGGTACCCTAACTAATATACTATACTTATTACATTACACAAGGATGGTGGTTTAATTGCTATAACTTTCATCATTGATATGGGGATACGAGTAGAATTAGATAGGAGAGTTATAAAGCACAGCAGAAGTTATTTCAAGAAAATCCTAAATTGAATTAGATTAAAAGTTAAAATCCAAAAGTCCGGGCCATTTTTAATTCATAGGAACTTTCAAATCTGATTAGATGAAAATGTTTAATTTTATCCTACTAATAAACTTTATTTAGCTCTTAACCACTTTAGCCATAACTTAAATAATAAAAGCAAGTCAAATAAGGATAAAGGGGTTTGTAAATGTCAACTTCATTCAGATCAATTTGAAATGTATTTCCACCCCTTTGGATGTACAGCTTTATTTAAGCCATCTTTTACCAAAATAAGGATTCCAGCAGGAATTTAAAACTTTTCATGCATGTCTAGACAGGAGACTGGCTGTTTGACTTAGTACTTAAATAAAATATAGGAGTCAAGTAGTTCAGTAATCTCAGATCAGTTCCTGGCATGCCGGATTTAATTATTTATCTCATGTACACAGGACACATTTTTCATATGTTGACTGCTAAAATGAAAACAATTAAAGCCAAATTCTCCTATGAACTCAATACTCACTTCTGTGAACTATTCTCTTTTGAATACTGTTTGGAAAATAGAACTTTTTCTTACTCAAGGCTTAGTAGTGAATACATTGTAATCCTTTGTTGATTCAATTACTGCCCATGGTCCCTTCATAATCTTTTGATAAAAGGTATTTTAACACCAAAAGCAATTCTCATTTTCTTACACAGGAGATACACCTATGGCCAAAGGGTGATTGCAATTATGCAAACCTACAATGGTGAAAATAAAGCCGTCCCCACAAGTCTAAACTATAGCAATACAAAGGTGACTCAATCCACTAAAAAGGGATTTTCTTGTTATGCATACAGGGAAGAAATGACAGGAGCAAGTTCAGAGCAACCTTTTTTAGAGAAATAAGACTGGGGAAAGAAACAATGAGTTAACAACAAGAAGTATGGCCAGGAGAAAGACAGAGTAAGAAGCCTGGTCTACCACCAAATACTGGAGGGCTCTGGTTTCATGGATGTCCATGAAAAAGAGAACTCTGAATGGCTTTTTGTCTTGGTGTTTTCACCATCCTTTTATACCTCTCTTTGCCTCTCTTATGGCTGTGTCTTAATCTGGTGATGTAAACATTTTGATAGCTGTATTATGCAGTAAACTTCAACTACTATGGACATCTCTTGATGTGATCTCTTTACACTGATGTAGTTTCTTGCTGAGGGTTTTTCAGTGTTGGTCACAAAATAAAGTTGGATTAATCATGTTATTTTAATGTGTTAGGATTCATACTGACTCCCCACAGAATAATAAGATCAAAGGTTCACAGCAGGTTTGTCTTTTCTGAAGGTAAAGTGTTTTCAGGTGATAAAGTCAATGCTAAAGCAGACTCTCAGTGGGATTTTCCTGGTGTTAGAGCCAGCAGACAAGAAAGAATCTATACAAAAATGCACGTTTCTTCTGGAAGTAGAATCATGCTAGTTCACTGTCTTCTTAAATTGCCTTCAGAGAATTTGTCCAGTTCCAAACAGTGCTCTACAATTGCCCATCATAACTGTGGGATGTGGGAGAGCTTGATATTGCAGTATTCTCACTAGGTAGGTAAAGCCTCAACGAGCATAAATAATGCCCAAGACTCCCTACAGTGACTATTTATTTGATAATATAGTGTGATTTACAGCTCAAATGCTTTTAAAAAATCTGAAGCTTTTGAGATACGTTTCTCACATTTATCAAGTTCAAAAAAAGTTTTGTCAGATTGATCTATGCTGGCGTAAGAACTCAGCACAAACCTTAAAGAAAGCTGATTTGTAAGAAAATATCACTTGTAAAAATGGTAGTGTTCAAGTTGTGTGCTGATATGCTGTTCAAAATAAGATAGGTAGGAGTGGTAGGAATGTTTCTGTGGGTTCAGTTACAGCCTCACATGTTAAAGATGAATTTTATATTCACATTGTCATAATCAAAAGTATTTTGAGAAAGAAATAACTATATGTTTCTTGGCAGAAGATTTCAGCTACTGCAGGAATTTCATTTCATACTGGGGCTTGGTTTATTTTTTTTTCACTTAAGACTTTTTGCACAAGTTTTTGTTTAGAAACAGCATGCAATTATATGTGGATTAACAGGCTACAAATTCAGTATGGGAGGAGGGGATTCAAGGACCTGTATTTTGTGCCTGAAGCATTCTGAACAAATAGGTATGTGAAACTTGTACCTGAAATTGTATAAGTGATATTCATCACAGAATCATGAGAAAGGAGTAAACTTTTATACATATGAATACTCTCCTGAGAAGCTAGAAAAGTCTGATTAAGAATACCATTGTGCCTTGTACCACAAATATGCACTTGCAAGATGGTCAGTCCACCCATCCATAGGTCTGAAAGCCAAAATGAAAACAAAACTTTCTGTGTCAGAAATCTGTGAACACAGTTAAGCCTCTCAGATTTGCAGAACTCAGCTTCGTGATATTACTCATTTATTTATCATGTGTTATTACCTGTGCATAAAAGTACTTTTTATCATGCCTCTGTAAGAGTTGTTGTTTTCTATTATATAAGGATAAAATCAATAGAAGAATCACAACTGTTAAGGGGTGTATATCTCTATCAATGGTTTGAGGTTTTTGAATTTCAAAACCTGGAATTATGTTTATTGTGTCACAAGAGGGACTCGTGTATCATAGGTTAGAATGCCTCTATATGTGTTGAGAACCACAGCTTCCAGCAAGCCCTACACACCTTATGGAGCTAAGGACTCAGTCCCTGTGTCCTGCAATGCAGTTTTATTTAGCTGGGCAGCTGTCATTCCACAGTAGAAAAAATAAAAAATACATTTGAATACTGTGCAGAACCGGTTCAGATTGTTTCAACTTGAACCATCTGCAAACACTTAACACTTCTCACTTCTGCACTTCATGAGTACCACTTTTGTAACCTGTATCATCATCCTAATTTATTTCAAACAAATTGATTAATAATGAAGAAAACATTTATTCTCTTTGCATTTGACCGTATCAGATCTGCAAATAAGCCATCCCCATCACATTTAAGTATTAAATATTCCAGGCCCACAAGATAAGTTTGAGAATACCATGGACAGTTTGGGAAAAAAGAGGGCTAAAGAGAAAAATATTTACAAAGTTCAAAGAATTCTGGTAATTTTAGAATGAATAAGAATAAAAAAGTATTAAGCAAACCTACATATCCTTCTGTCTCCCTGGAATGCCTGGACCTAAATTACCATGGACATTTAAGAGACATGCTTTACAGCTCAGTAGTTGCAGGGTCAAAGTTCTTAAAAAAATCCATTCCCATCTCATAGAGTAATCCTAGAAAAGTCAAGTCTTAATATATGTTTTGAAATTTTAAAATTAGAAAACCACTGAAAATCTTCTCTTCTTCACCTCCATCAATGTCAAATGATTTTCTGCCTTCCTATGTTTTTGTCAGCATATGCTACCACAGAATAATTGAATTAGAAGGAGATGGTGCCCTCAGATTGTCTGCCAATGAATCTGAGGAAATTATTTTCCAATTTACTTCTCAGATACTTTTTACAGTCAGCTTCTGATTTCAATGCCCTTCTGCAGTAGTTCCTAGAGAATTTGATCATTCTGAGAGTTTCACCAAAAGTTTGATTAAGCTTCAGTAGCCAGTAAAAATCCTTGCTTCTTTCTCTTCTCACTACAAGCTAGGATCCCTTGTTTATTGACATATGCCATATTTTGTGTATGGTAGGGTCCTCACAAAGTCCTTTACAGCCAATTCACAAGATTTCAGCAGAATCTAATTACATCCTGAACCCAACTTCAACAGTGTAAGACACACTCAAACAAATCTATTTCTGAACTACCATGGGCCTTACCTGCTTTCTACACCAGGGATATTTCAGAAATACAGGTCTTTCCACTAAAGTCACAGATATTGCCATCAGAAAGTGTTGGGAGAGTTCTAGCAGCTTAAGTTATGTATGGTAAGCAATTTACCACAAGGGCAAACAACTGGGAAACTAAAAACAGGTATATGAACTCCGTGACTTCTTCACTATGGCAGATAACAGATCTCTGCCAGCATCACAGACATTATGGAGATGTGGAACAAGATTCTCTGACCAGCTCACATAGAAACTGATGCACTGCAGGTCTTGGGATGTGATGAAGTTGACAGTCTTGCTGAGAATTTTGTTTTACAACCAATGAAGGGGGATCAAACTATAGAGTCGGGGTTAAAGCAGATGTGTTGGCAGGAAAAAACAGATTTTGTTTAATGTCTGCAGGACATTTTGTATGCTTGAAAAAGGCATCTGCAAGGTCTTCATATCCACTTTGTTGGCAAAGAGTAGAATTCAGTCAAAAACCCAGGTCCGTCCTCCGAATTAAGCTTAAATTTCACTGATAAGCTTGCAGTGGCAGAGCCTGTATTCCTGAGGATGTTTTGGTTTTTTTTTTCTTCAACTTTATGACTCATCCCTTTCCTTGATCCATTCCATTTCTGAAAAGGTTTGCAGCTGCAGGGCAGTGACTAAAACTGTCCTCAGCTTACCCTCTTTCTGAACTACTGCCTTCCTTCTCCTATCACTACTAGTATTTCATTTCATAGTCAAATTCAGAACAGTATTATATGCATAGTTATATTCAGAAAACCAAAACATTAGCATCAAGGTATCAGAGATAATTTAAGATAAAAAAAGAGAGTTATACAACTTTGCATCAGCCAGTAAATTCACAAAACACATGGCAAATGATTTAACAGTTCCTCTGTTCAGAGCTTTGATCTCTCTAGTTGCACTTAAGATCACACACTGTCAGGCAATAGGGATCTAATCCAAATGTTGTGTGTTTCTCTTTGAAGTACTTCACAGTCGTATCTTTAAACTGTTACCCAGCCAGTACCACTGAGAGGTTTAATGAATTATCTACAGAGAAATACCATGTTTACTACTTTCTGCCTACAGTGTATTAGCATGTTTTATATGATATGCTTGCCAGATGTTTGTTTACAAATACAATTTTTTTTTCACTATTCCAACCTGTATTACTCCCTTCTGTTTACAACATGAAGAGGACAAAAAACATGCTGCTATTGGATGGAAACATGCACTTCCCTGAAGTACCTTTCTATTCTTAAGAAAGGTTTGTGTTTAATAAGATATTAAGTATCTACTGTTAATCCCACAACAGCATAAAAGCAAAATATTGGAGGCTTAATATACCTTCATACAAAGGTCCTATTTTTATGTGCAGGTAGTCTCCCCTAAGGACCTACTACTGCATCCATTAGTAATGTCAAATTTGCAATAACCACACTTACTGCCTGCAATATTCAGCTTTGAGAGTATGCCTGTGTTGAAGAGTTAACTTACAGGAAGGTGCACAGAAGAACTGCTAACCTGAACTCAGAGACCTTCAAATCTGTGTTAGCTAATCCAATAAGAAGCATGAGTTATAGTCAGTTTTAATGGTATCTTAACCTTTACAGTGGGGATCCCATTTTATTAATTTATAATTTGATAATCCTTTGGGCTATGTTTATATGGCTATCTGCATATTTGCTTTTGCTGCACTGGATGCCAAAAGTTGCCATATACATTACTTGCTTTTAAGGTCAAGCAAACCAGTGAGAAATTACTGGATTTCTAATTTATTCACAGAATTGACTTTAATGATGCAGTCATACAAGTTTGAATATGGCAGGTGGTAATGATCTCAGCCTACTTAGGATACCTCCCTTCATACATAAAGGAGCCCTTTCACAGTTAAGAGTCAGAGTTGCAAAACAAATTTGACATCTCATCTTTTTTTTTTTTTTTTTTTTTAAAAAAAAAGTTAGTTATGTTGCCATTGGGAATCTGGAAAAATATTCAGCCTACTCTTATGGATTGCTTTGGGATGAAGAGTCTCCGAAGTGCCTCGACAGCTCAAGAAGAAAATAAGCACAAAATTTAAAAAGAGTTCTATAGTTAATAACACGATGCTAATGATCTCATGAATGCTCTTAAAGTATTTTAAAGTATTCTTATAGAAATTAAAAAACTCTTCAAAAACTATAACCTACCTCAAGTTTTGTGACTTGTGACTGATAAAAAAATAAAAGTTTAAAAAGACGATCACTTTATTCAGCCATTTTACCTCTCAAGAAGCAGACATGATTAATAACACTACTTGCAGCTGGTTTTAAGTACATATAGTGTGTTTAAAGTGCTCATTCAGATGAATTTGGCAACCTGTTATTTATGTCTATTTATGACAGCTAGAATTTTGGCACAGGTTTAGATTCTGTATGCAGTACCCTGCAAATATCAAATACCTAATCTGCTGGTCTTCACCTTGAACAACTTTAATCAGATAATCCACAATTTTCTGGATAGATGTAATTCAAAGAAGTTATGCTGTAACATGGATGTATGATCAACCATATCTGCTTTCACTATAAGAAACCATAAAATTAGGGGAAAAAAAAATTCCATGAGAATCCTATCTTTTTCTAAACATTATTTTTTTTTTTTTACATCTGACAGAATTCTCCCCATTTTTACCTTTAGACATTCTCACTGCATCCAAACAGTATGGGCACTAAGAAACTGGAAAACCTCACTAGTAATGTTGGTAAAAATGTATAAGGTCTGTTCTTACTTGCTTCTTAATTCAAACTGACAGTTTATTATTATTTTCTTTTTTGTTTTTCCATATTTGACAGAATACTTCCAGTTACTCCTGCTAAATTTCAGATGGAAACCAGTAAACCAGTTCATAAGTGACATAAGATTTTAACTTGTGTAAAGACTTGTGTTTATAAAAGCTCTATATAATTTTGCTAAGCTTTTGCTGAAAAAGCTTTGAAGAATGTAATGTGATCATATTTAGATGGCAAAGTAGCACTGCTCTCTGCTGGTTGTTATAAAACTAAATTGCTACTTGGCAGTTGCATAAAAGTTCCTCAATGTATTTTCTTGATTCATCTTTAAATTATGCTTTTATTTAGATTGAGAGATTTAAAAATGTTTGTTCAGCTATAATGTTAAAACATATCTACTTGCCACTTGATAAATGAGCAGTTTTCAGATAAGGCCTTCTCAGAAAATCATCACATTTGCAGAATTTTATATCTGAAGATCCCTTAGCCCTTGACTTTTCTGACCTAAGTTATACCTGCATTCTTATTTTTTATAACTTGCCTGATTCTTCTGCTTCTTTTTTTAAATTGGTCTTCACTTTTGCAGGAATTTAATTCTTTGCTCCTAATGCAGCCTCCTTTTAATTAGGGAAACTGAGAGGGCATGAGCCCAGCTAGACACCGTGTTGACACACAGTTCTAGTCAGAAGCATCTCTGCACAAAGACATTTCCTGAGACCTCCTCTTTTCCTTAGAAAAGGAAAAGTCAGAGACTTTTCTCCCTCTGCTGCAAATAGTATAGACTGGTGACATATTTGTACATTGATTTGCTTGTCTCATTGATTTTTTTCTTTCTGGAAATATATCACATCTTATTTTATTCCAATACGTGCAATACTATGAACCATCAGAGTTGGTGAAACTTGGACAATTTCCCAATCTAAATTAAGAGGACTTTGAAACTTGACAAGGACTGCATTGTGTAAAAAGAGCAGGAGCAACTCTTCCCTAGCAGGTGACAATGAGAGAAGCCTGGACCCCGCTGTTACCAGCTTTAAACACAGGCAGAGAGTAGATTTCCTTTTCACTGTGAGATGAACTGAGGTTGTATTGACTGACAAGGTCCAAGCTTTGCAAAGAAAATCTAGATTCACCTTGAGGAGGAGAATGCAGTTCTGTTATATCAACACAGCCCTATTTGCTGCAGAGCTAAAATTAAAATTATTTATCCACCTTAAGGAAAGCAAAATATGATTTAAATCTCAAAAAAAAAAAAAAAAAAGAAAAAGGATGAAAAAAATTAACAGCCCTCTCCTTCTATTGCAATTTTATTTCAATATCTCTAAATCAAACTGAGAATAATTAATCTCTATGCACTAAATTATGTATGGAGGCTGAGACTTTCAAAGGCACAAAGGACATTCAGATTTTTAATTCCACTTATGCCTTTATAAATAATTATCACCGACATTGAAAGTAAAGCTGTGATATGTTGTGAACACAATCCCAACCCTTTTAGGCGAGTAAAATATTGTCACCTTCCATGCAGGAGCAGAATTCCCAGAGAAAGCATTGCAAAGAAGCAAGCAAAGAACCCAACAACCCCTCTATCCCAGAGTCCCCAGGAAAGGTATTCAGTCACTTTGAAACAGGGATGTTGTGACTCATGATGCTACTCCTTATACCAAACCTGATAGTTCACTGCTCCTGCCACGTTACCATTCAGTTTTGTTAATTTCACTTTACCTTCTGCTCTTGGTTAGATTTTGGTAGCAAGTACTTTAGTACAAAAACTAATTCTAGTATATGTGTGCACAATATCTAGAATGATATATCCCATTCTTAGGATCAGGTTTCCATGTGGTATTTGACTATTTAAACCATTTAAAGCATTTAACTAGTGTCTGACAAACCAGGAAATTATTTAGACATGTATCCAATGTAAGAGCTCTTTCCTTTCTCTTAATTTTTAATTACTTTGTAAGCTCGAGAATAACTCAATTAAAAGAGCATTTTCTTATATCAGAAGGAAGAAAAAACTCTGGCATGCCAAATCCCTGTTCAACTGCTTATGAAATCAGATCCTTCAATGAATTTAGAACAATGGAATTCTGAATTCTTTATACATTTTAGATAAAATGTAGGAAAAGGCTGTTACTGCAAACCAAACGTAAACAGGTCTAATTTTCATTATCAGTTCCCACATTTCCTTCTTCTTCATTTTATCCCCCACCTGCTTTTCTTTTTTCTTTTCCCTCCAGATCAATTCAAGTGTTACCATGCCTCAGAGGAAAAAGTATTGCACAAAAATGTGCTTCACCTTAGGAGATCAAAGCTGTTTTAAACCTGTTTGGGTTTTTTTGTTTTTTCAAGCCTCTTTTAATCTTAGTGGCATCAAGCTCATTAGAAATAACAACAAAAACAAGGAGCTATTTAAGCTAGAATCAGTAAATTAAAAAGAAGCTTTGATATGTAGTAGAAATTAGTGATAGAGAAAATATTCATGTTACAAAATGGGACCAGAAGAACTGATTATTCAAGAGTGATGGGAATCCAATTTTTAATGTTTCACTTCATCAGTACAAAACAGTTCCAGGGCAGATTTTGTGTTAGAGGGGAAACAGTGGGGAAACTTGTACTGTAATGAACAACCCAACTAAGCAAGAGTATAACCCTAATAAAGAAATTGCAATGAAGTATTTATGGAGATGTAAAAACACTAACCACAGATTTGTATAATTGTTATGTATCATACAAAAGAATAACACATTGTAAATAGTATGCCATTAGCTAGTGATAAATAGTATACCATAAGTGTCATGTTGGTCTCAAAAAGAATGTATGAAGCATATAAACAAAAGCATAATCACTTTCCTTCCCTTTCCAGTTCAATTTGGTTGACTGAAAAGCTTCAGCCTTAAGAAGTTTATATAGTACATTCAATCTTCCCTTCATGAGAAGAATGGGTTAACTTCCTTTTTCATTTCCATTAAAGCTGTTGTCATGAGAACAAATCAATTCTGTACCATTTTCAGTTGGCCTCATTCTCTCTCAAAAGATTGAGACATGTGAATCTTAAAGCTCTAAGTATCTCTGTAAGACAACAGGTTGCTGGGCACTTCAGCCTTTTAAATAATCCCTGGTTTTGCTGTTTGTCCCTTCCTATCTTTGTCACTGTCTGTGGGAGCCAGATGACTGACACTCAGCTCTCCCAGTACTAGGGAAAAGACAGTGAGGGCTGTCAGCTCACCCCTACACAGTGAAGATTGTAGGTGGGATGAACACCATTGCCTGAGATTCAGCCCAGCCTGAGCCAGGCACTGTTATAATTCCAAAGAGAAAACAGAAGAATCTGGCAGGGATATT
The DNA here is from genome assembly GCF_036169615.1 of Heliangelus exortis. Classification (NCBI taxonomy): domain Eukaryota; kingdom Metazoa; phylum Chordata; class Aves; order Apodiformes; family Trochilidae; genus Heliangelus; species Heliangelus exortis. The sequence continues at coordinate 110,083,867 of NC_092423.1, read as the reverse complement.
GGCTGGCCTGGACAAATGGGTGGATACATTACTCAGTGCCCGTATTCCGTATTTTTGCTTGTTTTGTTTTGTTTTTTGTTTATTGTTTTGTTTTGGATTTTTTTGTTTTTGTTTCGGTTTTTTGTTGGTTTTTTGTTGGTTTTTTTTGTTTTGGTTTGGTTTTGTTTTGAAGAGTTCTTATAAAATTATTGAGTGAAAAAATTCATAAATTTGTAAAAGCTGCTTATGGAGACTGTAGTACTAGACCTTTGGCACCTATTTCATGAGGTGTAGAAGATGTCTGTGCTTTTGCACAGAACAGAGAATGGTCTACTCTACTTTGTCCAGTTTCATTTCCAATTTGTTTTGGAGGCCTTTAAAGGTGTTGCTTGTAGACTACAAAGTACTAAACATTTAGGACCTTTATTACTTCTTCCCTTCAATGAAAATTTAATAAAGGTGTTATAACTAACTGACAACATTGTGACAAAAGCCAGTTCTTGCTTGCATAATGGAAGCATGCTATGTATCTTAATAGTATTTTCAGATTAGTTCTGACCATTCTGATTATATGATATGATCCTTATATGGTGTAAATCAGTGAAATTTGTTTATTTTAATTAAACCCTTCAATTTCAATGATTTACTATAATAGAATAATAGTTAAAGCCAATGGAATAGCCTGGGCAGTTCAAGGCTGTGTTTTTCTTTTTTTGAAGCTTAGAATTGCTGAACTTGCATTTAATGTATTCTATGCCTATGTACCCTGAGGCAACCACTGATGTAAAGCCACTGCAAAGTAGCAGTTCAGGCACTGAATCCCAAGACTGAAAACAAAACAACAAGAAAAAACAATCCAAAAAGCCCCCCCCCAAACCCAAACAAACCCCACACAACTAAATAAAAATAATTTAACAGTAATTTTCCTCAGAAAATGGCTTCCTAAAGTTAGAGTATGACTTTAATTTAAGGTTTTTACTGAATTTTTGTCCCCCACAGAGGACTGGTAATTAGAAAAGCATCCACAAATTGTCATGAACAGGGAATTGTCCATCAACAAACCAAAAAGAGAAGTTTCTGAAATTTTCTCTATCTGTCCATACATTTATCCTGACTTGATTTAAAGACAGGAAAATCCTTATCAAAGACAAACACCAAAATGCCACCTCTTTTTACATATTTTGGAGGTGGCATTATATTCAAACATAGTACAACTTTGATTTGATTTGGTTCAAGCTTTGGGAGCTTCCATCATAGTTAGAAATTCTTTAGCCTTGAAATGAATGTGAGATTTATTTTTGCAAATGAATGTCCTTTTGTTGCTATGGAAACCAGATGTTTGATAATTAAACTTGTGCTGTAAATAGTTGTGTGCTGTCATGTGAAAGACTACAATTTAAATGTTGCTATCTAGTCAAATATTCAGGTCTTTTGTCTATTGAAAAAACAATGAAATAACTTCGGTGAAACAGCTACTTCTGAAATTAACTTTTAAAATAAGTCATTTCACTAGAGCATTTTAAATTATGTTAAGAAAACATTGTTGGATTTTATGACTTTTCTGTGTGTCAGAACCTGCCCTTGCCTTCCTTCTTTCCATTCTATTTGTCTATAATTTTCACAGAAAAATGAACATAAAGCAAACAAGGAAACAAAAAGTCTTCTGTAGCTAAGTGTGATGAGTGATCTTTTACATATTTCAGGGCATATGACTTTTAAGAGACCCAGTAGTCATGAGTTAAAAGCAGCAGGGGAAGTGAGGAGACTGTCAAAGGGGTAAGGTTGGAAAGGCAATGTGGAAAAGTGGAGAGAAAGACCCCTGCTCTGAATGAATAAATGTGGTAGGAGGAGGACAACCGGCTCATTCCTTCTCAGGGTTGTGTGGGAAACAGAAGAACTGGTTTATATCTTTTGATATAAAATACTGGCCATACTTTTTTAATGTGATTTATGAGTTGTTCATCCCGTGTGTTAGGATATTAAAATAACCTTTGATAATAACATTTTTACACTGAAAGCAAGATCAAATGCAGCGTCACTTTTCACTAATCATTGAAATTCTAATCCATGCTTTTTTCTCTGACATAGTTCACAAAAATAGTTGTTCCCTGTAGTAATAGCCTTGATTGATTTGTACACTCACAACATTCATGATCCCTCCACCTCTATAGTAAAAATTATTTTGGACTTGGGTTTCATGCTTTAAGTCACTTCTGAGGATATAGAACACAGAAATGTCTTTGTGCAATAAAAGTAGCCCATTTCAGGTTTTTATTGCTAGTTTAATTTGGTGTGCCTGAGACCAATTCTGCTGTTACCACACATGAAATGAAACTTGTACAACAAGAAAATTTGCTATTTGCTGAGATGTGTAGTTTCAAGTAAACTGTAATTATGAAAATAGCTTTACTCTATTTACACAATCACCTACCTTTTCCTTTAAGCAGCAGACAGGACTTTGTTTAAGGAAAGCATCTTTGTAAATATGTAAATACAGTTTATGCCTTTTTATCTGTAACTTGCTCTAGCCTTTCTTCTGTCTCACACTCACTGCCTTATTTGCCTTCTTTCTTCCATCAGACATATTTACCATTTTTTTGATTTTAAATTTTTTAAAAGCATAAATCATAAAGACTGTGCAAGAACTCAGAACAACTGAAAAAAGTATGTTTAACATAAAATGTGAAATTTTAGAATATATACTACGGACGCTATCACTACGCATTAATATTGGTTCTTGTTTTCATACACCTTCTTCCCCTGGAAAAAATATCTTTTTTAGATAATTCAATTAATTTTTTTCAACAGGCAATAACGTCAAACATCATGTGTAACGTTTGGCTGGGAGTAGAAAGCATGGACCATAACTCCAACTCTAGCTTCATTATGAATTTCCCAATAACTACTTCTTGAGGAGGTATTTGCCTGAAAAGCACCAGTTTTGCATAGAAAATGATACCTTTTAATATATTCACGTTAGATTTCATATCTGACACCATGCAGGTTGTAAACAAATATGAATCAAAGCCTGTATAATCAGACCAAAAGAACTGTTTGAATTTCTACATGGGAATCCCACATACATTAATCTCAAAACTCTGAAGCCTACAGTTCCTTTATTCTTAGCCACAGGTCTGTTAGTAGCAGTCCAGTTTTGCTACATGAGGTCATTTTTTTCCTCAACAGGAATACGTATTTTCTAACCCCAAAGCAAATTTGTTCTCTCTAGCCTTGTCTCTAGGTTTAGCAAATGGCTATTTCATTCAGAATACTCCTTTTTCCAAGGCAACATTTTCTTGGACAATATTTGGTTTTGTTTTGTTTAGGCACTGGACTGCCACAGTGCACAAGACACCAGTGGCCCAAGTACAATGCCATTTATATCTCAAAACCTCTGAAAGCTTTCCCTATCACCAGATGCCTGTGAAATAAATACAAGCCATTTCCTAAAGCTATCCTCAGTTCACAGCAAAACCTGACAGCAGATACAAAGGGGAAAGTGAGAAATGTGCTTTTCCAGCAGATACAATAACTGACAGAACTTGACTAGTGACCTCACTAAACTTTAGAAGTCATGAAAAAGTAATCTCTGAACATAAAGCAAAATTGAACTCTTCACAAAGAAGGCAAATAGAAGAGGTGGTAATATGAGCAAATGGCAGATCAGGAGGGAAAGCAGATCAGTGAATCCCATCTACTCAATAAAGAAAGGAAAACACTCACTGCTGTTAATGGTACAGCCAGTAAAGAATGACAGTTATAGTGGCCTGTTTCTTCCCACTCAACAAATCCTTCTGTAAGCAAGTCATTTTTTCCACTTCCCAATACCACCACGGAGTCCATGTGGAAAAAAAAGGCTCACCAGCTCCCACTGAAATAGTAGAAGAATACAATTAAATAGAATTTAACCAAATGAAAAAACCAAATACTCTTAATCTAATAATACATCAGTAACTTAATTTAGAGATGATACTATATATATAATATCATATAGATAATATCTATCCATAATATTGGTTGCAGCTTGTTTGTGCAAGTCTAGCTGTGTATAACTGGTGCATGGCTGGAACACCAGTTGAGAAACCCACAAGTCTCTCACAGGATGCAGCACCTTCTAGTTTTGGAAGATTTCTGATTTCTGATTACCATTGTTTTGCTTCTGACTCTCCGGCAGATTTGTCTTGCTGGATGGCTCTGATCTCAACACTTGGCTGGAAGGGTCAGAGAAAGAACACAAAACTTTCGTGTGTGTATTCCATCCCTGTTAAATCTCTGCCCCAAAACTCTTCTAATTCTTACATTTTCTACCTGCAGATTCAGTCATGTTATCCCATAAGGTCAGCTGTTCCTACCTTATTTGACTGGGTCTGATGGATGAATGACTCCAGTGAATGACGAGGTGCAAGACACACCTCTTATACTTGTAGCCTGCGTGTGTGACTAAGTCAATTGTTTATTACATTTGGCATGGGCATGTTTTGAGGTAACATCTTCCAAGAACAGCCTTGAAGCATCTTCAAATATAGATCCATGATGTGAAAGTCCAGAAGTTCAAGAACTGGAAACGGCTGCTGGTAAGATTTCTCACAAGATTTTTGCAGCACATTCCAGACTGCAACACATTTCCAAGGACCAATGGAAGGTGCTGCTATTCAGCCAGTACTGTTGGTCCCAAAGCAAAGAGAAAAAGCCCTGTCTTTCTAATAACAAACAAATACCTTGTGTTTAATGCAGCTCAATGATAACAAAATTTGCATTGAAAGTATGAAGCGATGTAATGGGTAGGAGCTGTCAGGGAGCAGAAGGCCCAGCAGCTCTACAGGGGAAGGGTGATAAGCCAAGGCTGGCAGTGGCTTTTCTGATGTGGTTGCAGTCCCACTGTTTCACTGTATTAATGGATTTTGCTTTAGAAATCCACAGGGGGGGGAAAAAATAACCTGAAAGCTGAATAAAAGAGGAAATAGAGAAAACAGCTAAACAGTTTCTTTTCAGATTCACACTGGTCAAATTCTGCTTTTCACAACTTCATGGCAAAAAATCAGTCAACTATGTCACAAACATTAGTCAGAAACCAAATTTCAGTGGTACTGTTACCAAGTGAGAAATTTGCACAAACAAAACAGCAGTTCATTATAAGATCAGCTCCTGTGATTTGTAGGTTGTATTCTGAACTCAGCTGAATGTTGCCATGTGCCCTCAGATATGCCTTAAAAGAAACTCAAATTTAAAGCAGTATTGCAAAACACTAATAAGCAGCCCTCTGTTTGGCCACTGTATTCTATTATAAAATACACTTTAAAATAAGTGTATTATACATATAAACTTTATATATGTAAATGTACATATATTTATATATAAATAATACCAAAGCTTCAGAAAGTATAGGATTGCACTTATTTCAAATAATCTGAGAGTAAGCATAACATCTCTAGATTATTTTTCAGTCTAGCTGTAACAATTTGAAAAAGTATGCAAGACTTTTTTATGACATGGTTTAATCCCAGCTAGAAACTAAGCCCCATGTAGCCACACACAGCCCTCCCTGGGGGGACGGAAGGAGGGGAAGAGAGTCAGAAGAGTAAAAGCAATAAACTCATGGGAGATAAAGACAAGTTAGCAGGTAAAACAAAAGCTGCATGCACAAGCAAAGCAAAATGAGGAATTCATTCATTGCTCCCCATCAGCTATGTCCAGTAGAGCAGGGCTCCATCAAGAATAATGGTTTACAAACACCATAACTTGAATGTGACTCCCCACTTCCTCCTTCTTTCTCCAGATTCATAAGCTGGGCATGAAACCATATGTTGGGGAATATCCCTTGCATCAGTTGTGGTCTGTTGCCCTGGAGATGCTCCTTCCTATCTCCTTGTGCACCTGCATATTAGCAAAGCTTGGGAAGTTGAGAAGTCTTTGATTTTTTAGTAAAAGCTAAAAGCATGAGTAGAATATCAAAATTCTTTCCTTATCAAATCCCATATTAAATCCAGAAGAGTGCTATTCTGGGTCTCAAGAAGAAAATTAGCTCTATCCCAGCCAAAACCAGGACACTTTAAATGTGATGACAGGTGACTCCAAGTATTGTGCAATGCATGTCTCTGACACCCCTATTGCTGGTTATGCTCCTTCATATTCAGTACTTTATTGCTCCTTATGGTTGTATTTTTGTTACCCTTTTGAAAATGAAAATCAATATACCATGTATACCAGAGTGCCACAAGAAAATATAAAAAATACTATTCATACTAGTTATGTAAAATTATTTTATAAATAAATTTAATACTTAATGAAAGATTCAGAGAGACTTTTTAATGCCAGCAAACTGAAATGGGCACCCCTATCATTCACTATCTGGCACCACCTGGACTCAAAATCTAGCAACACTATCCACTATCTGGATCACTATCTGGCACCCCCCTCGGCTCACAATCTGGCACCATCATGGCTCACTATCTGGCAAGCCTCATGATACATAATCTGACACCCCCCGGGCTCACTGTCTGGTACCCCTATGGCTCAATATCTGGCACTTCCTTGGCTCACAATCTGGTCCCCCAGTTGCTCACTATATGGCACCCCCATGGCTCACAATAAGGCACCCCCATGGCTCACAGTATAGCACCCCCCCATGGCTCACCATCTGGCACCCTTCATGGATCTCATTTCAAGGTTGGGACTAGTGCTCTGGAAACAGTCCTGGAAAAATGGATATTTGATATGTTGGGTAAATCAGAGAAAAAACTGTTGTAGATAATCTAAAATAACAGAGTTTTAATTTTGTGGTAGTTTCAGGAGGGGAATTAAAATTGCTTTGTAAAAAAAACCCTAAAAACCAAAAACCAACCAACCAAAAAAATTATTGAACTTGTAGCACTTTAACTAAATCGTGCCAAAAACATTTTGAAGTTCATGAATTACAGAAAAACCTTTGCTTTTTTTTTTCTTTAGACAAATGAATTAGCTAAAAATTATTATGAACTTTTACTTACTTTATCAATCCCTAAACTTTTCAGATTTATTTTTGTTGAAAGAAGTAACATGACTTCAACTGAATTTGACAAGAAAGAATCTGAAAGAAAAACGGAAGCTAAATTAAAATGCTTGTAACTGCCAGAGCACCTTCACAGCACATGCAATGAATGTACATCAGTTAGGTGACTGAATTATGAATAGTAAATATGAATTAGATGCATATATACCTATACAATAGGATGAACTGAATAAAGCTTATGTGAACATACATGCATGAACAACAATATGAAAGAAATTTAATGAATTTCTTAGATAAGAATTAGCCACGTGCATCGCAATTTCTTGAAGACAGGAAAGATAGTAGATATAGCTACAGTAATTGTCAAAGGAAAGTGAGGATTAATGTTCTGATCAAACCAAATGCCCTTGTCTTTATATATAATATAAATTTAAAAGAAATATAATGAATTTCCTAAATAAGAATTAGCCATGTGCATTGTATACTTATAATACATGCATTACCCCAGTTCCCCAGGGTCAGCTATTTCCACAAAGGTTAAAGGAAATGGCATTTAATACTATGAATTCTTGCTAAAAAAACACTAAACACCACTAGCTGCCTTGTCAAAAGTTTCTTAGTTTGCTGCAGAAATTATTATTCCAGTTCAGTTACCTGAAAACCACTCTCACAAGGCCTGCCAGTTCAGCCCCACAGCAACAGGAAAGCAGGGAGCAGATGGGAGGACCAGCAAATGCAGACAGTGGATTCATCACTGCCTTTTCCTTGTTTCAACCACTTCCATCACAACAGGAGCAAATGGGCTCTGTAGATTGCTTACTGTGCAAAGAATCAGTGGCTGTAATCACGAGAGCTTTCACTGGTTTAACTTAGCAGTGGAAGGCCAAGTCCTCAACTTGTTTTGCAATCGAATTTTATGCATAATTTTTTTTTTTTTTTTTTTTTTAAAGCAGACTTCTGGGAAAAAAACTGAACAGCCAGAGACTAAATGACTTCAGTAATAAGAATATAGCCTGGGGAAGACACATAAATCCTTGCTGTACATAAAATTGCTTTGGTAGTTCTGCATCTGGAAAGACACAGGCTTTGATCAGTGTGGTTTGTCAGAGTGTCATAAAATAAATAAGCTAATCCTGTACCTTAATTATCAGGACATGCTGCCTTTCTCCAAGCAATCTTATTGTAAACTTTTTGTGCATATAGAAAAACAATGGTGAACTTGCAAATAAGACATTTAATGGAATGAAGTTTCCTTTTGCCCTTTAGGAGAACATAGGGGTGACTGAGTCATCCCCATAGGCCTACACAGGCCACCTTCTGCTTCAGTAAGAATCTTAATGCCATAAATGTTTAATCCATATGTTTTCCCCATGATTCATCCCTGAGCAGCTCCATATGTCAGCACTGGTCAGACAAAGCTTTTGAACTGCACATGAGCAGAGCTGGTGACTGGGGGGCAAATGTGCGTCAGGCACACAAATTGTTATTTTCTGCTTATAGACCCATTTGGCTGAACTACAGAATAGCTGGGGAAAGGACTGCTGAAGAGATCATCAGTGACATTAAACTGGGTGAATTAATGTTTATCTGGAACTATACTAAATATTCCATTGTTGTCCCTGTGCTTCTGTCTTTCCAGGACTCCTTGGCTATGCCCAACCTGCAGTAATTGGAATCCAATGTTGAATCCAGCCCTGCTCACCCACCTTAATGTTTGGCTGAGAATACATCAGACTGAGAGGGATCATTAACATTCTTGCTTTGAGGGGGTGGTTAACAAACTAGGATTTTAAGGCTTACTGCAACATCCAGCTCCATGGAAATTAATCATGGGCTGTGTATTCGGGATTGGTAATCTTGAGTTGAGACAAGGGTCCATTACCTGGACCTTATCAGCACAGTATCTGGTATGGTACAATATTACACGTGTTCAGTTCTGTGACTCTCTTACAAAGAGCAAAGCAGGAGGTCATTATTCTTACTTTATAAGAAAAGCAATTCAGAGAGAGGATGAAGCAGTTCACAGTTCCTTTTGGCTTAATTAGTCAGATGCATGTATTTTCATAGAAACATGAAAAATTTCTGTACTGTGCTCTCTACAAAACCAAGTTTTAAAGGCTGAGTCGTGCAAAGTATTTCTTGAAGACAGGAAAGATAGTAGATACAGCTACAGTAATTGTCAAAGGAAACTGAGGATTAATGTTGTGATCATACCAAATGCCTTTGTCTTTATATATAAATATCATATGTCTTTATATATATAGACATGCAAGTACAGGTATTGGCCTGACAAAAAAAATGCACTGACTTGAGAGCTACAGCATCCTGTTATTGGCATGTGGGATGGTTAGATAAGTCTACAGACAGCTGACTAAAGAAAACCCAGATCTTGATGTGGGTCTTGCTGTAGCAATGGCAGGATTTTTTTTTTTTTTTTCTTCCCTGAATATATAAGCACATAGGGCCTGGAGATTCAGCTGTCTCTCACAAATATTCAGTAATATTCTTATATAAAAGAAATCTGACTCAGTGTTTCACACAGGTCAAAATTCTCTGAACAAGAAATCTCAAATGTTAGATTCATGGGTTATGGAAAAAAACAAAATAAAAAAAAACCCTACTGTTTTTTTTTCTATCTATGGACTCATAGAATGCCTGTTTACAACAGGTAGTTTTCAGTCCTTATGCTGAATTATGCTTTTAATAGTTTTCAGATTACAGTGAACACCAATTAACTACTGCTCAAAAATTTGGATGAAGGTTTACAGCACAGTTTGTATGACCTAAAGTTTGTATGACCTTCTGCAGGTCAGAATGTTTTACTCAGACTTTTACTGTAATAGAATAAATTATTCTAATTCAAATAGATTACATTCAAATAGATAAATGAGTGACTTTAAGGTTAAAAGGAACTGTTCAATCATCAAGAACATCCATTATTTTATTTAAATTTTATATTGAATGCTCCTTTGATCTGCATACTAATACATTTAAAACAGAAAAAAAAATTCTAGCATGCTACTTAAGTTACAATAAAAATATTTTTATGGTTGAATAGATTGACAAATATTTTGCTGATTGACTAATTTTATACCTGGCTGACTGTTTAAGAGATAACAATAACTTTTGTCCAATGATTTGATAATTCTTTTTAAGTCAATGTTCAATCAAGTCTTAAAGTAAGCAGGAAAGAGAAGCATTTCATGTATAAGGTCTTTCCCAGCACAAAGTTACACTGCAAACTTCTACAAAAGTCTTTGAGATCCACCTTTCATGACTTAAAACATGGCTCATCTTTTATAAGCAACTTGATAAAAAATGAACATAAGTACTGCAACGTAAGGTTTTAAAGGAAAAACATTGCTGTTAATAAATTTTAATCTTATTTTTTTTAAAATCATCTTTTTTAATCAACATTGCAAAGAGTATTGGCAGATAATTCATAGCACCACCTACTGTGGAAAAGTATTGGTTTTATAAGGAGTAGTTTCAATAAACATTAATTCCATGGCCTCTTGCTTCTACAGAACATGATATTTTCATGCTTCAGTTTCAAAGTGAGAAATGTATAAAGGGAAAAAAAGAGAAAAAGAAAAGGAAATTATGGTAACCACAAGCAGAAACCCAGATAATAATTTAACTGAGGCTCTCAGCATCTCTATATATGTTCATCTTCATGTGACCTATCTAATTCTCCTAATTTCACTATTACTTATTGAATTATATATGGGAAAAGATGTAGAAAATATATACTCCTGGGATACGTGAGGACAGACTGTTCTAAATCAAAACAGACTGTTCTAAATAAAAAAAAAAAATATATATATATAAATAAAATATAAAATACTAGTTAAGACATATTGCCTTCAGTAAATATCTCTCAGAAGAAGCCAAAAGGTCAAAGCACAGAAGTGCAATTTTGACATAAGGGGTAGTATCATTTATTTGAAAACTGTGTTTTATTTATGTGTTCTACTGCAAAAGATCTATGCCAGCCCCATTCTACCTATAAAATTACGATTGTTTTACTTTGAGAAACATTGTATTTATATAAAGAACTTACTAATAATGCCCACCAAATATACTAAAAGTTCCTTTTTGAGGTGTTCTTAAGTTCTTTCTTGAAATTTTATTCCAAAAGCAATGTGATCCCTAAATTACATTAGATTGTCACGCCACAGGAAATATTACCCAACAGCTGGTTTTATAGAAGGCAATAGAATTGTTTTATGCCTAAGTCTAAAGTAATTTGTGCATACTTTGCATTTTATCATCGTGACAAGGTAGACATGTTGGATTCTATATTTAAAGATGAACCTAGAGGAGAACAGATTGCTGTTTAAAGGCAAAAGAATTACCACGGACTTGCATTAAGTATTTCAAGAAACCCAGTGTCATTAAAACACAAAGCAGAAGGATAAACCTGATGTTCTAAAATAAATTTCAAAATGTCTGCCTTGTATTTGGCAAGCTTTCACTTATTAACTGCTGTCACTGCCAAGTGCTGTCATAACCTATTCAAGGCAATAAAAATAATTTAACAAATGGTGTCATGTAATATACATGGATGAAAAGTTAGAAAATAAGACTTTGTCCACTGTGATTAACAATACACTATTAGTAATCAATTCTATTTCAGTGGGCTTTCAATGCTTTCTTCATTTAGGCAGGCTTTTGACTGTTCCAGCTTGCAACTGCCTAAAAACCCAACCACCCAGGAGTCCCCAATGAAATCTCAACATTTCAAAAAATGTATTTAGTATTTTAAATAAATTATTTTGACATTTCAAAAAATCCAAAGTTAAGAGAAATAAAAAACTCACTTATTTTACTGCGTGAAGACTTTACATGGAAGAAAACATCTCTTTAAGTACTACTCAGAAAGACAACTTGGTAGCTGCCTGCCTGCCTGTAAAATGCTTTCATCAAGTTCATCACCATGAGAACATCAACATGAGAACTGCAGTCACTCTACAGGGTAGGAGAAGAGGATACAGCTGAAAATAGCTTGGTTGTATCATTAAAAGGTAACAAGCATAAATGCTTATCAGCATATGCTGCTGCATACATGGTGTCAAAATCCAACTAATGAAAAAATAAATAAATTCAGATTTCAAAGAGTAAGTATGTTAAGACACAGTTAAGACAGAAATAAGCCTGGATTCTGCTGTCATTTAGGGTGTCAGAGCCTGGTAACACTTTGCTGAGACACTGACACTCCTGCCAGCAGGTTCTGTACTCGGATTCATCTTCATCTCTTAGAATTCAGAGACTGACTGGGGTGCGAGCTGTTATCTCCAGCTGCACAGGTTATTTGTGTAGTCTCCTGCTTCAGTGAGCTGAGCTATAATAATTACTCAGCTTTACTGTATTGCCCATGCTGGTCCTTTGCATGCTCAGGGATCCCAAGCCTTCAGACATCAGTTTCATCTCTTTACAAGGAAGAAAAACAGTCTGGATGCACAGACTGCACAGTATTTTTAAATACAATATTGCTATTTACTTGAAAGATAAAAACTGAGGAAATGGATCATTAGGGAAACAAAATTTCTTCCTTTGCTCGTGTTTAGAGTTTGGTTTCATGCATTTTGGGAGGTAAACTTTCTCTAAGCTTGTGAAATGTCTTCCTTTATCATGAGCAAAAGGAAGTTCTGCTCAAAAATTACTGCAAAAATGCTCCTGTATTTGTAAAGTCAGTCCCAGATCATTTTATTCAGGCACTCAGAAACTCGTATAGGTCACTCAATTGCTTAAAACTTCTCTTGAAAAACTACCTTTTGTCCTGGGTTCTTGTATATGAATAAAAGTCCGTATTTATTTAATGGCATAACAATACAGTTCCTGTGATAACTCTTATACTGAGAAGGAAATGTAGCCAACTGGATTTAGGAGGGCGTATTTTTAAGGAAGGTAAAAGCTGAAATATACAGATAGGGCATCTACAATATTAAAAAAATTATACAGACAAAATCCCTGCAGTCCACAACAGATGAAGGGATTTTGGAAACATCTCTAATGGTGAGATAGACAGATCTGAGGCTAAGCAAAATCATTTGGTAAAGTGCATGGAGGCATGTTTTATAAAAGTGATGTCAAAATAAAGGATACAGAGACAACAGAGGAATGAATTAGAAGAGGTTTTAGAATGAAAACATAATACACAAACAGGTCTGTCAGGGGCAAGGGGTCCAAAGCTACTCCCTTCAAATGTACTTCAAGATCACCAGTGCTCCAGACATGGTATCTGGTCAAACTGGCTGCAGTTAGATCTCATTTGGGAAGTCTATCTTTTATTTTTTTCAACTTAATTTTCAACTAAAAAATTCAAATTACACAAGATTTAAAGTTTGAAATAGTCATTGCAGCCATAGTGGTTGTAATAAATTATAATTTCTTCACACATGAAGGAAAATGCTCAACTTATACACAAATTTTTAATTAATTTTGCTATTGTTACTTAGTAAAGAAATTAATGACGAAACGGAAACAAAATTGAAAAAAACCATTTTTTGGTATGTATACAAAAGGCTAGTGAAAAAAAAATTAAAAATGCACAGAATACCTTAAAGCCATCATCAATTACTTCATTAAAAAGTAAGTTTAAAATTAAATATGTTTTCATGTTTACCCACATTTTTTTTTTATACTGTGCCTCAGTATGTTACACTGGCTATGTTGCTATGTTTTCTGAAAATTTGAAGACTCACATGGGAACCAAAAGATTCATGTGGAAACCTGAATATTTCCATAACTTTGTGATTCAAAGCTTTGTGAATGTACTTTATATTAGACCTTAGAATAACAGAATAGTAGATTTGCAAAAGTACTTGATTTAGTTTTTATTCTCTGAAGAATCTAATCTCTAAAATATACATTTTTCTGTGCCATAGTCTTATTTATCATTTTGATTGAATGTACGTAAGGAAGCATTAAACAAACATTTATACCATACATCCCACCAAAAAAAAAAAAGCAACTGGAATAGCAGAAAATTGAGATCTGTATTAAAATTATTTAAGCAAAATCAATTTAGCTTTGAAAAATGCAAATTTACATACTGAGTGCATATCTGGCAGAATTAAGACTGTATGCTAAAAAGGGAACATGTGAAGCATATAGGCTCTTTAACACAGTCAATGCAATTGCACTGCAAAAAATCACAACGTGATCTGCAGCTATATAAAGATGGGGCTAGTGTTTGGATGGCTGTGTTATCAGGGAGATATATCAGAACAATATATGAGGTTCTGTAGTCCACATTTTTAAAAAATGAAGTTGAAAAATGAGATGAAAGAGAAGAGAGTCACAAATATTTCTCCAGCCGTGGAAAAATGCATCTCTGCAGAAGGCACCTACAGCTCAATCCACTTAGTTTATCAGAAAGGCTATTAAGAGGTTCTGTGACTGCAATGTGTAAATACCTCAGACATCAGGTACTAAAAATATCAGGTACTAAAAGGCTGTTCAGTCTAGTAGAAAATGGCATGACAAGAATGAGTGTTTAGGAGCTGATGGTCAATTCAAATGGCAAACAACACAAACATTTCTAGCAGAGAATATGGGCATCAATCATATCAAAGTGATGTGATTTTTGATAGCAGAATTCTGAATTTTTCTAATCTTTATGCCTTCAAGCCAATGCAGGATACCCTAATGGAATAAATGCCTTGTCGAAACAAATGTTTTTTGATTTGGTACAGCAGATACGTAAGTACAAACAAAACCCTTTGTTTTTAAACTGTTAAAATTTTTGGGATATCCAATCAAAGTCCGGGAGATTTTTTTTCTCTGAGTTTCTCTATAACAGATAGCAATTTTAGAATGTTGCAATGCTCTGTGACTGCAAGTCATCTTCTGCACATTCTACTAATATTAAGTATATTATGAAATTTATAGGATTTTAGAAAATGTTTTAAATACTCAGTTTAGTCTACACAGAACTAATCAGAATTGAGTTGGTGTTCCATGTGGTATACAGAACACACTCCCAACAGTTTAAAATCCACACAATCTAAAATCTAAATACCCTAAATATTGTGTAAAAAACCACCCTGATTCATATTCAATGATTTAGAAATACTCATTGCATAATGATTATTCCAAAATAATTCTATTTTGAGGCAATAGACTATTTCATTTTGGTAATAAAAAGCTATGTTTTGATAGCATAAAAATAAATCAATAACAAGATGCAACTTATATCAGCAAATGTAATATGCATGAAGTTTTAAGTCTACTACTAATGAGATGTAGAAACAAAAAACCTTTCTTCACTGAAATTTTTGAGTTCAGCATGTCCCTGTAGGATGTTTCAGTCTTAATGAAACTATTTGCATTGAAATATTTTTCTTCTTTGTCTGTTTTGTTGTTTTTGAAAAAATGCTAACAGATATCAATGTACTTGATTGATTGTTAGGATAATTGCTCAGGGAAATGCCATTGGCCCTAAAATTAATGCATTCTTACCTTCCCATAATGTGAAAATACATTTCAGAAAGGTATAAAAGTGATTGAAATCCTTAGAGAATTAACCTGATGTAATTATTACTATTGTTGAAATAAGATTATGACCACCTTAAATCTTCATTTCCAGATACTATCAGATATGTTCTATCTGCAAACAGGAAAACCTTACAAGAAAGAGCTACTGTAAAAGTTTGGGTACCTGCCAAATTAAATAGATTTAGTACATATATTTATATATTTATATAATAAATATAGCTTTCTGAGTCAAACTATAATGTAACAATCTAATTTGGTACAATCAGAAGCGCCAAATGCATCACTGAAACCCAGATGAATAAATGCTAAATAATTATAGGACATGAATAATCTCTCCTCAGAAATACAGCCCTGGTGTTGAGTTGTGATCTAAACCAGCTGAAATTCTCATTACATGCCCTAATCTGTACTCTTGCTTATAGGAAAGACAGCCAAAAGAAGTACCACTGAAAAAAACTTTTCAGATAATGTTCTGTCACAGACCTGTTCATGATCTCCACATTTAGACATTTGCCAGATTTCCAGAATCCCAAATATTTTAAGACTCATGGCATCCCATCGCTGTGCAGCACTTCTTCCCTTAGCCCTTCTGTTTCATTTTATTTTTGCAGTCCCTGACCAATTAATGGAAACAGAGCATTGCTGTTGCTCTGCCACACTCCTCACCTACAATAACAGGATGAATTTGCTTCTTTCAGAATAAATATTTCATAATTCACACACACACTTTCACACGCCCCTGTACATGCAGTTATTGAACAGGGTTTCACAGAACCTCTCCAGTGCACTTTGTAACTTTACCAGAAATATCTTATAGTTGAGTTCAGATCCCCTGGTGTGATGGAAGTGCCATTTTGCTTTCTCAGCTACTGCATCTTTCCAACTTGCTTCTGTGACTTCGGTCCTTCACTTAAGCCTTATCCTTCTACTCCCTCACTATCTTTTTCTACTTGTTTCCCAAATTTTTCCAGAGTTTTCATCCCTCTAAGTAGCCTATCATTTGCCTTAGCCATAGATACTTAATAATTGCCCAAATACAATAATCAACAAGATTTATTAGAAAAATTGTGTACATAAATGTATCCCTCAGTGTAAAAATTTTTAAAGAGAAATTTAACAATTGAGTCTAAAATTTTTAATTCTGTCTCAGAAGTTTTCCCAGCTCCATCTAACTGATTAAAACCTCTAGACCTGGAGACATTTTCATTGTAATTTCACTATCATTACGCTTCTGAGATCAAGATCATCAAATTGTTCTAATGGTTTAATTGAATTTAGGATTAACCTACCTACACGAGCATTGCCTGCAACCACAGAATATGAAAACTGAATGCAAAATAAATGTTAGTACTTCTAAATTTACATTATTTCTAACTGTTTCCCATCTATCATAATTTATCACATCATATCATAACACATCAATAAAATCTCTGGAACATCATGAGGCTACAGCTATCCCTGTATCCCTACCAAGTCTATCTAAATAGAATAAAATCTCATGTTGCCTAACAAAGTCTATCAAATTATAGTTCTGACAGATCATATCTGCTCAAAGTTGTTAAAAAGTTGATATTTTAAAATTACAGTAACATTCAACACCTGTAAGTTTGTAAAAAGCGGAAAATTCAACAAGGAAATACATATATAACCTAATATAGCTTCAGTGCTTGAACTTTAAATTCATTTAGCTAACAAATAAAGCAAAGTCACACAGGATCTTTGCTGTTTCAGGACTGTTCAACACTTTCATAAATCATCTGAAAAAAGGGAGGAGGAAGCTGAGAGAAGAAAAAAATTGCTGATATTATTCAAGGTAATAAAAACAAGGACAACTGAACTGCAGAAGAAATAAAGTGATAATGAAATAGCATTGTAGGTAAATTCAGTGATGCACATGAGGAAAAACAATCCTAATTTTACATACAAGGTGATGAGCTCTGAGATTATTTTGCCACACAGGAATGAGACTTTTGAATGGTGGTGTAATAAGTAGTTCATTGAAAATGTCATCTTAATAATCAGAAGCAGTAAAAAAGAAAAAATAAAAAACAAAACAGAAAACAGTACATCAAATATTTTGATATTGTATGATACTATACAAAGCTGTCCTGGGTATTCTGTGCAGTTCCCATTACCTCAAAAAAGAATCAGGAAAAAATTAGAGAGAATCAAGTGTACTCCAGGAAAGTAACAAGGGTTGTTCATCTTGGAGAAAAAACAAAACCAAAAACAAAAAAACCCAAAAAAACTAATAACTAATCTCTGCAACTGCAGGGACAGAGGAGAACCACTTAACCAGTTGTCATAAAGTGTCATTTAATTACCTTAAGATTTCTTGTTGCAACTTCATCACTGTTTACCCAAAAAATCAAGAACAGACAATAATCTGAGGGCCATACTAGAGAGCATGCTTTCTCAGCCTGGAACCCATTACTGCAGCAGACTTCCCTAGGAAGTGGGTCCAGTCTGCATATTGGGCCTTCTGTTCCCCTCAGGAGGGAGTCTCATAAGACAATCACTCATTTTCTTTCTGTCATGGAAGCAGTTTTGATGCAGGGTATGGACCCTCATCATCGTTATTGTTCAATGCCACTTGCAGAGCCTCATACCTGTTCTGCCAGGGCACCTGGGAAGGCAGGGTACTCACAGAGGACACGTGCCTGCTGCTCTGGCCAAGAACTTGTTGCCATCTCTCCCTATCCCTTAAGTTGTAAAGAGAGGACAGGGAACCCTCAGTATCACGTGTCTTGTTTGTCTGTCTGTTGGGACTGTCCCAGGGAAGGTAGGATGTGATCCTGGAAGTCTTTTTCTCCTCTCACACTCCCTGATGCTCCTCAAACCATTCACCTCCTCACCTCCTCTGTCACTCAGCAGAGGAGTGGCTCTACCTGGGCTCACCTCCCACAGGTGTGATCCCTACTGCTGTCCCCTCTGGTCCCTCTGGCACTGGGGTGGTAGCATGTTCCCAGCAGAGCTCTGTCTGGGAAGCTGCATCAGTCCTGATAGGTAAAGAGCTTTGAGAGCCCTGGCTTTCTGCTGGATGGATTCTGTTTCTCCCTGGTTGATCTGACAGAGCTTCAGGGTCCTTCTTGCACTCCCTTCCATGTAAAGTGCTGCACTGTGCCCTTGCTGACACACCATGACCTTTTTGCCTGCCCTGTTTGAGGAGCTCCCCATCACTGGTGCTCTCCAGGGGCTTCTCTTATACATGTGGAGAGGCTTGGCCACTATTTCTTCTGGCCCCATCCAGGTTCTTGAGCCACTCTTAAGAAATATGAGATCCTGGCTGATCTTTTGAGTCCTCCTGAACTTCCCCCAGTTTGGGAATCTCTCCTGTGCACCCTGCTGGAACACTCCACTGCAAATTGTGCCAGCAGTGGAGCTGCTCATTTCTGTAACTCAATGAAGTTTGTACCATCAGGCTGAGTACCTATCACTTATCCAACATACAGCACATGGGTATTTGATAGCTCATCTCTGTCATCAAAGTTGTTTCTTTTGTGGTCTGCTGTGCATACCTGCTTGCTCTGTTCTGTAGGCTTCAAACTTGTTGGCATAAGCAGTGTCTTCCTGTATTTATATTGGCCCTGAATTTGAGTAGAAGAATGGTTCAACAATATAGCAAATACAGTCCTAAGCCTTCTTGTACTAGACCACAAACACTGAATTCCTATGACACAAAGCACTTGGTTTGTATTAATCCTCTTCTCTCAGCTGCTTCAGACACAGAAAGTGATAAAAAGTTTAACTTTTTTTCTGTCATGCTTGATGCTGGATTAGATATTGCCTTTGCAACTCTAACTTCATGTCAGATCAGATGCCATTTGCTCGCTCATGCTTGACATTAAGCCTTCATGAACTCCATATCCAGTGATCTGGCTGATTTGACAGATGTTCAGCTGTGGATCCCTTTGGGAGCTCTGTTTCTCTGTGCACACACAGACCAGCATTAATGAAGCCACGTTCAAATGAAATTTCAGTTCATTTTGATTGTTTTGCTACTGATAAAAATCACTGTCATTGTTTTCTCCATAAATTTTGAAAATTCAGAGAAACATAGAAATAATACCTGCCAGTTCATAGAATCATAGAATATCAGGGCTTGGAGGGGACCTCTAGATATCACCTAGTCCAACCCCCCTGCCAAAACAGGATCACCTAGGGCAGGCCATACATGAACATATCCAGGCAGGTTCTGAAAGTCTCCAGAGAAGGAAACTCCACAGCAGCTCTGGGCAGCCTGTTCTGTGATTTTCCTGTTCAAGTTCCTCAGTCATCCTTGTAGCTCTCTGTTGGATTCTCTCCAGTAGGTCCCTGTCTCTCTTGAACTGGGGAACCCAGAACTGGATACAGGATTCCAGGTAT
The DNA here is from genome assembly GCF_036169615.1 of Heliangelus exortis. Classification (NCBI taxonomy): domain Eukaryota; kingdom Metazoa; phylum Chordata; class Aves; order Apodiformes; family Trochilidae; genus Heliangelus; species Heliangelus exortis. The sequence continues at coordinate 110,064,033 of NC_092423.1, read as the reverse complement.
GGTATTACCAGGGCAGAGTAGAGGGGAGAAGAACCTCCCTAGATCTGCTGGGAACACTTTTCCTGATGCACCCTAGGATACCACTGGCCCTCATGGCCACAAGGGCACATTGCTGACCCATGGAGAACTCACTGTCCAGTAGGACTCCAAGGTCTTTCTGCAAGGACCTGCTTTTCAGCAGGACATCCCTTAATCTGTACTGGTGGTTGGTGTTATTGCTATCCAGATGCAGGACTCTACAGTTGTCCTAATTGAATTTCATGAGGTTCACTTTTGCCCAGCTCTCCAGCCTGTCAAGGTCTTGTTGGATAGCAGCACAGCCTTCTGGTGTATCAGCCATCCCTTCCAGATTTGTATCAGCAGCAAACCTGCTGAAGGTACACTCCATCCATCCCCTTATCCAGGTCATTGATAGAGATCGTGAACAAAAATGGATCCAGTACTGATCCCTAGAGAACACCACTGGCCACAGGTGTCCAACTTGACTCTGTGTCTCTGATCACAACCCTCTAACCTCTGTTGTTGAGCCATTTATCAATCCACCTCACAGTCCAACAGTCTGTTCCACCTTTCTTGAGTTCTTTTATGAGAATTTTATGGGTGTCTGTGTTGAAAGCTTTACTGAAGACAAGGTATATGACATCCACTGCTCTCCCTGTTACACACCAAATAAGTCATAAATATCCAAGGTAAACTACATAGCCCATGAGCTGAAAGTTTTCTATGCATCCAAGTGAGAAAATGTTAAGAAAGCAAATATGTACATGTTATAGTCATTTGCTAGCAACTTTGCCAACAGGAACAAACTTTTACTATTTATTAAATAAATATGCCAGAGGATAATCTGATATTTTAATCAGAACTGCAAGTCCACAACACACAAAATCAGAATCTTGAAGAGTGCTGAAGATTGCAGTGTTAGTGTTTTAATGCTGCTGCATTTAACAAATTTGTGACAAACTTCGTGTCCCAGCCCAAAGAGTGCCTTTGCTGAACATCTATTTGTAGTGTTTGCATTTCTCAGTTTCTATGCCAGTGTACAAAGGTGACATTTTATGTTATGTTCAGTATCAATCAATCATATTTATTCATCCTTGTTTGTTGTGCTGTCTGATACAAGCCTGAAGGCAGCAAGAAAATAAAATCTATCTAGGCTAAGTGTAGAATTTAATATAGCAGAGGAAATATCTGAAGTCCATCAATATAGATGAGGGGAAAAAGTAAACTCTGTGTCAATGCCACTGAGGCCTAAAGAAATATTCATGTATAAATAAAAGCATACAACCAGAATTTCATTTAGAGTAGATTTTAAAGTGGGAGTCAGAAAGCTTTTCCTGGAGCTAATGTATTTGGATTTCTGGTGTAATACTTCTAAAGAAGGCATCTTTTCCCGAAGGAAGATACAGATACCAGGATAGCAACTCCTATTGCAGGCAGACCTAAATGTCTGCATCTATTCATCTAGAACCCTTCTCCTGACAAGTCTTTTTCACCCTTGTGATTATCTCTCCATGCGCCCACTCTATGTAACCATTCTGCAGCCCACAGGGACTGTGGCTAAGTGTTCCTCCAGAGTGCCAAAGGAAGGAGCTGCCAAGTTGTGGCAACTTCCCAAGGACATCTCAGTGTCACTGCTGCTCCCTCAGCATCGCTCTACCTCTGGGACTTGCACATTTGCTTCCTTGAAGCAACAACAGTTCTCCACAGTGTTGGAGAATAAATACATTAATCTCTAAGAAACTGCTGAAACCTGAATAAATATCTCCTGCTCTACTTCTTATCACCCGTACACCATCTGATCAGAATAAAAAGTTATAACGAGCCAGAATGCAAGGCTTAAATAAACCTAAACAGTTTAGACTCTAATGAATATTTTTCTAGTTGTTGTTTTTAACCCTTCATCTGTAATACAATCTTTTAATGCCTTAAAAAGAATAGTCAGGTGGCAAAATAAATAAATATATGAAAAGTATGTATTCTAGTCCAAGTATTTCTTAGCAAAATCAGATATGACTAAATTAAGATACTTGCATTAACTTGATGATAGAAAAAAATCCTATGGCTAGTGAAGCTAGCCCCATGAGGACTTCCATGTGAGAACTTGATCCACTGTGACATTTTTAAATTGTCCTAGCTCTCATATTGCAATGCAGAGAAAGATCTTGTGTTTATTAGGAATGAGGCAGCCCCACATGTTAAGCTGGTCATCTGACCTTGCTGGCAAAAAAAAAAAAAAAAAATCAATGCTGACCCATGCCCCAAGTGACAACAGATACAAGGAGCCCAGGAAGCCCACGGTGATCTTTCTGAACATACTTGACAGTATTGCTGTATACACATCCTGGAAGAGACTCAGTACTAGGGTTATATTTCTAATGTGGGTTCAAGTAAAAATATGACTACCTTAAAAAAAATAAAATTCAGCCTTAAATATAGCTTGGCAGAATAAAACCTAAAGGTTTAATTGCCTGATTATAAATGCCATCACTAGCTATAGTAATTTAATTTCCATAAACCCACATCTGTAATTGTAGAGATCTTATACATAATATTAAACAAAGTTTGTGACAAACAAACTTCAAATAACAATGTAAAGTACAGGAAAAAAATGAGGAGGGAGAAATAAAAAAAGCAGAAAGAGGAATTTATCTGGGGAATGAGGTGTGAAACACTCAAGTCAAAGAGATGGAGGAATAAAATGAAGTTCTCTATAGACAAGTTGGATGAAAAGACAACTGTATATGGATAGTTGAATAATTAACAAAAAGTGAAAATGAAAAGTCCCTCAAAGTAGCCAAGGTTCCCCAATGACAAAAACAGATTCAGACAGAGATTTTCAAAGGCTGTTAAAAGGAATGAGCTGCTGAACCTTTAGAGGCATTTGGGCTTCTTTGAAAATCCAAATCATAGTTTGTACTGAGAGACTTGAAAGAAGAGCTAATGATGAAACCTGTAGAGATTAAAACAAAAAGTAACTTTCAGAACTTTGAATGGTCCCTTGAGAACAAACGCAAGTAGCAGGTAGTTTGGAACCGCTCGTTACTGTAATCGAAAGTCTTGCCAGTATTCTCAGATAGTAAAGGGTATAAGTAGAAACCACCAACATTCCCTTTTCACATACTCACAAGGAATAATGTGATAGTGTGACTGTAGGTGATTTTTTTGAGTGTGATTTGAGATAATGGCTGAGAATTCCATTTGGTAAAAAAAAAAAAAAAAAAGGAAAAATACAGGCTACAACTAGAAAAAAAGCCTTTTCTCTTCTGAGGTTTTTCCATGGCTAAACAAGGTTAAAGAACAATATAACAGCAGCAAAGGTCTCTACTATATTATAGTAAATTGACAATAGTTTCATTAAACAGGTTGGTAGCACTGAAGCTTTTGTTGTGCTTGGAGGAAAGTGAACTAAAAAGATTTTAGACTTTCCTTCTACAAATACGAGTCATTGAGGTGGGCACAATGATATGTAAGTGCAAAGGTTATTGAATGCAATCCTAGTAACAATAAAATTAATCTCCACTACAGACCTTTTCCAACTAACTGAGACAGTCTTTCAAACATGGGGACAGTTATATTACACAAAAATATTGTTAGATTAAATACTACAAGGACTCTCTATACTAAATCTTACCATTTATTTTTCTCTCAGAGCCTGGAATTTTTTCTATCAATTACATACATTTGAAGTCCCAAGGAGTGCCACTATTTTCTACACAGTTTAATAAATTTCAAAGTCATTAGAATTTGCTATATTCTTTTCACCAGAAAACCCTAAACAAAATACAAGAAAGTCCTAGCATGAAGAATTTTACTTTAAAAAGATGCATAAACAGAAAGAACCCCAAACCAAAACAAACCCAGTTTTAAAAAGCCTTGAGATTTCCCTTCATGTTTCACATGTTTCACAGTGCTGTTTTAATCACTGTGAATGCATTCTATTCCACTGAAATTACAACTCCTTGGTCAACAACTACTAGGTATATGCCTTTAAATTTCTAGCAGAAATTTTAAGAAATAATTTCAGATATCTTGAAATGTTATTCCCTTGCTAAATGTAAACTTAGAGAGCAGCTGATTGTGACAGAATGTTAACCAAAAAAAAGGGTACACAGATTAACAGTGTCTTGCTCTTCTCTTTAAGCCCATGTTACACCATTATCTTCAGACAGTGAAATAAAAAGTTAAAGCAGAGATTTTGCACTGGATGTTTATCAATTTAGCTAACTAAAAACAAAAAAATAAAGAAACAACCCCATCTCATAAATTCGTATCTGTACTCCAGTAAATAGAAAATGTCCATACAGTCAGAAAATACTGTTCCATTCCACAATGTCAACCCCAAATCTTCGAAAAGGGCACTATCCTCTTCTAGAAAGTTTAGTATTTCTGTGGCATAATAGTTGCTTAAGGTGTCTGATAATTTCCATCTCCATACATCAGTCAGGCTAGCCCTTAGTATTTTAAAACATAATTACCATTAGTAAGAATCAATGTTTTAACTACTTCTCCAGGAGTGTATAAAAATTTGGTGCTTTGATATGCAAATTCAGAAGGAAATGAAGTCTCCCTGCTGGATATCAGAATCAGTAAAAGGGTCCAGAAAGAAAAGTCTAGAATATTTTTTTTTAATTTACTTGCATAAATTACAAGTTCCAAGCAGCAGAATCTTTCCAGGTGTTTCATATGGATACTTATAGACTCTGACTGCATCCCTCCCTAAATTCATGTAATTAATTTTTTTTTCCCTGTGTTCTTTCAATAATTCTTTCAGAATTCTCTTGGAGCCTTCTGAAAGTCCTACTGTCTCTAATTTTTTTTCTCAAAACATGTGAAGCAATTGGGTTCTTGCAGATTTCTTGAAGGGTATATTTATAGAGATGAGAAACTTAATGAATTTGTCCTCTCCATACTCTGAAATGTAATTGAAGAACTTTTTATGCAGTTTATGCAGTGTCCTGCCTGAAAAAAATTTTCATGAAATGAACACTAGTGTAGGACCAACCTTTTTATAGATATGTAATGTCTATAATAATATCTATAATAAAAATATTTATAGATAGACCAGGTGTCTATCTATACATAGCACTGATTACCTCTCCTTTAAAAGTTAAAAATAAAGAGAAACACAAAAATGTGACTAAAATGCTATTTTATTAAGGAGGATTACATCATAACCTGCAGGCTTCAGTATCTAGCATCCTAATGTTATTTACCAATATCCTAAATCCCCAAGAATTTCTAGTATCACTTTTCTTTCATGATGCAAGAATGTATAAAAATCCTGCATCCTACAGTTCCTGACATAGACTCCTGCATTTTTCCTATATTTACAACTTCAAAGAGTAACTGGCAACTACTGATACTACTATTGAAGCAAAACTGAAACTGATTTTTGTTAAATGATTCATGACATAGGTGCTGTTGACACTACATAGTGAACTAAACCAATTTTAATCTTCTTTAGATTATGATTCTGCATTTATCATGGCTTTTTACAGGAAGGTATTAAGTGTATGAGGCAGGTGCCATGAAAGTTAGTAATATTTGATCACATACTGAAAAATAAGACCTTGAAATTTTCAGTGTGGCACAAAGTGGAAGACATGGAAAAGCATTCCCTAACAATACTGTCAGTTTTTACCAATTTAAACGCCACATTAGTGTATTATATGTGTGTTGCCTTGAATATACTGGCAGATTCCATAGTTATCTATAATCTATTTTCAATGCATGCAAGCATCAGGTTAATCATTTAGCCATTTGACACTATAATACACAAATTACTCACAACTGCAGTCCCAATGTTCATGTCCATGGAATTTCACTATAGTGGAGAAGTTCTGCAGTGTGAAGATATTCATAAAATAATGGCTTCTAACTTTCCAGTGGAGTCCAAGTACCTAAGTACTAAATCAGCTGCCAGTGGCCTTGCTGTAAGAGGACTGTTGTGTTTGAAGAATGCTGTGTCCTATTCTAGTACTGAGGATTTGGAACAGTTTTTTAGTTTTCTTTTAATAAATTTTTGTAGCCTCTGTAGATTAAAATCCTGTAAACATGTAAGCAATGCTATCCATTTCATTTCAGAGTCAGAATCTAGACAAATCAATGACAGAATTTCAGACACAAATACCTGAAATTACCAAGAATGCACTGACAAATTCCTAAAAGACCCTCAGTTATTTGATTGTCACTAGCAATCATTTACATTCTATAATCCTGCCATAAATTTTAGAATTCAGCCTGCGTTTGTGTTAATTGAGATAATCCATTTCACACCAGCCTTTTTTTCATACCTTTTTTTTTTCCAATATACTACCATAATTTTACATGGTTGGGTTTTTTTAAAAAATAAAAAATTAGTCACATTTCAAAAACACTTTGCTTCTGGTGTATATTTATATGTGAGAACAAAAACATTGAGAACTAAAAAAGAAAAAATTGGAATTTAAACAAATCTTTGCTCTTACTTCAGCAGACTTTAAATTAAAAAAAAAAAAAAAAGCAGTTAAAGTCTCCACAATAACTCCTCTATTGAATTTCTACTCGTTATTACATTTATTCTAAAAGTAACAATGAAATTCAAAAAGCAACATTAAGCCACCTTTTCTATGCACACTGAAGTTAGTTCTGTTGAAGGGATCTTATCTCTTTTTTGTCCCCTAAATGTTTTAAATAGACTTTATAAATTCTACTCTTTTGAAGGTTATCTCAACCAGTGTGACTACATTAAATGCACAAAAATATTATGGTAATAAAATATTACTACACATCCTCTGTGAATAAATACTGATGATAAAAAACACTAAGCCTGGATTTTTAGGCAATAGAGCAAAGTATCAAGATAATGAAATATAAATTGTACTTGAATGACTGATATGTTGTCCTGGTTTTGCTGTGGAGTGGTCAGTGGAAGAGTTTCATTGCCTTGTTTCAATTCTTTCAGCACATCAGGTCATTCACACGACACACTTTAATGCATTTTTTTTCCACTCACACTTGCATAACTGATTTGAGATTTAACCTTTCTTTTCCTACTTACCTAAATGTTTTCAGAAACAACATTTTCATATATGGAAAAACATGAGAATGAAAACAGGAAGAAAGTTCTATCACTGCATTCTTCTTTTATTCAGCATTCCCAAAAAAACCCACTGCTTTCTTCACAAAAGTAAGGTAATTAGATAGTGAAACATTCTTTCACGTTGCATAAGAAAACCTAGAAATATATGGACTGTGTTCCTTTTTACAAGTTACAGGTATTGAAAAACAATAGAGCCTCTGGTCCAGTATGCTTAAGAAAATGGAACTCGGAATACACAATAATAAATATGAAAAGAGATTATTACTACTTTTTGCTTTCTTACACATCCCAGTGGGACATCAAATGGTGTACAGTAGTATTTCTCCTATACTAATGTAAGGCAAGCAAAGTTGTCTTTGATTCTTATGCCTCAAGTCCACTTCATTTTCTTCATTCTGCTCTGCTGATGCTCATTCTAGAATCTGCTAACAGGCATCTTAGAGGGCTTACTCTAAAAGAAAGGTTCCCTTGCGTTGTAAATTGTTTTCTAGGTAACCTACCCCCCCTCTTCTGGGATAATTATAAGACAGTGATATACACAGAGCTTAAAAAAAAATTCACTTGTGATTTCTATCTGAAGGACTGAAGTGCAGCCCCTGTTTGAGTGACTTAAAATAGATCCATGACATTTTAGAGAATACAGTGTGGCCTTTTTCACAGCATGGATGGGAGACTCTCACAGGGATGCTGGGAATCTGCTGATTCACAGAAGCAGTTGCATTGCTAATAAATCTCCTGTTACTGGAGGCCTAGCTAAAATCCTATCCTGTAAGAAGCTGTATTTACTGAGATACTTGGGACAGCAATTACAAAAAAAAATGAGTCTCAGGAAAGATAATGTGAGAAAAAATTAAATGCTAAAGCCTTTTCACAGGCAAAATTCACTGTACAGTCTGCATAGATTCAAGTATGGATATAGTGGAATATGTGAAAGGAAGAAGTAGCAAAAGTACTGGGTTATTATTGTACCTAAAGTAATCAAAACAGTGGGAAAGGAAGCCTAGATGAAACAGCAGATTCCAAAACCATTGAAGTTTTCCAAAACCATGAAAATTCTGAAAGACAGATTCCTCTTAATGCTGCAGAAGAGGTGGTTCTTTAAACAAGTTTTGATTTACCTAAAATTCATGTGTCGTCTCTGTAGTTATGATATGCAGTGTAAGAGACATGGGTTTGAACCCAAGATGGAAAGATTTGAGAGTTACAGATTTCAATCAAGGAGAAAATAACCCCAAATACTTCACACTTAACTGGTGCAGCAATAACAAGAGTAGGAAAAATGTAGAATAGCAGAAGGAAAGATGGAACCATACCAGCAAGAAGAGTGAAGAGAAAGTAGTAGAAGAGATAACTGGTATAAAAGAAAAAAAAACAAAAAAACCAAAAAAACCCAAACAAACAGAAATACAGCTTTCCAAAAGACTGTAGAGCTAATATCTCAAAACTCAAATATCTCAAAAGTCAGAGAAACTGCCTATTTGCTCCTGTTCAGTAGTTCCCAGCCAACAAGCAAACAAAATGTCAGTCAGGAACTGTGTCACATGCAAAATGTTTCTCATCTACTTCATAGAAATTATTTCCTAGGTCAAATAAAGACTGCTTCAAATTGAAGGGAGAAGGACAGCAAGTTAAATTCATGATAATGGCAGCATTATTGGAAATGAAAGAATAGGAGGAGCTGGTAAACAGATGGCTCATGAACGTAAAGTGGCCGTAAGCAGAAGTTTCTGAAGTGGGAAGTGGTCTTATAAAGGTCTTTTTCAATCTATTGTACTATGATAATGATGCTTTCTTCTATTAAAAATAGATTTTATTTTGTTCCCTCTTTTTGAGAGAAGGGAAATTAAACTGCAAGGCTGAATAGAATCTTTCCTTCACATGTAAAATATCTGCCTATTTTCCCTTAGATCACTGTCAATGAAAGGGTAGAGCCGTGTCCTTTCTTTTCTTCTCCGAAATCTTTTCGAAAGAAGCATAAAAAGAAAAATTCAAAGTTTGTGAAATCCAAATGTCAAGAAATATGCACAATAAATAGTTATTCTTAGGTTTAATGAGATACTTCATGGCCACTGTGAATCAAAGCAACATGAAACACTTTATAGAATGAATAGACTGATGGTGTAGGAACAAAAGAATTCTAAAAACTGCTTAATTTGTATCCAAAAGACAATGCTTTATCCTCTTAAGAAAATGCTGAGTTCTATGAGGGCAATTCAAGATATATTCAGGCTCCTATTCTGTGCTAAAAAAACATTAAATCTTTAGAGCAGATGTGAGAACAAGTTTCAGCTAACTCCAAATAAATGGTTACCTGCTGAAATGTATAAGCAGAGTATAGCTTCTTGTAGAACAATGAAGCCAAGGTCAGTGGATGAGTGAAAAAAAACAGAAACAAAACACAAGGAACTGGTCAGTTTGAAAAAACATCATGGTAAAGGATGAAATAATAATCTCAGGTCACAGTGCAAACCTTGAACCTATTTCCTGAGCTGAATTCTCAAATCCACAAATTATTTTTGAACCCAGGTTTTCTCACTGAAGACATGTGTTCTACAAACTCTCAGTATTGTTTTATATACACATACATATGCACATATTCACATATATACATCTGTATGCATGCATGGGTGTGTTATATATATGTAGAGGCATACATTTATGTATAACTTTTGTTATGCTGAGAGAAGATTTTGCAAAAAAAGCTGGCACCAAAATGTGTTTTAATAATTCACATATTTTTCTGATGAAGATACTACATATAAACTCTGTGAGTTGTATTTACAACTTTTGTCACACGTCTTATTTAAGCATGATGAAATAACCATCTAAAAAGCTTTTTCTCTAACTGCTGAGTGCATGAGCTTTCGGAAGATAAAAAAAATGTTTCATTTTGGGAATATTTTCTACTCACTTCTTATGATCAGTAAAGAACAATGACTATAGAAATGAGGAAAAAAATGGATTACATATAAGTATTTGTATGATATGCGATTTTTAGAGAAATATTAGAAATCAGAGGAGTAGGGATTATTTTCTTCCTCCCTACTTGCTTCAGAACTCATTTCTGAGAGCACAGATTTCAAAAAACTGCTCAACAGTTTTTTCATTTGACCTCTGCAATTTGTGGAGTGGAAAGGGCTGAGGGAGAAGAGGGGAATGTAGAGAGAGACAAAGAAAAACTAAGATTGGATTATGAATAAAGTAAATAAAAATAGCATAAATAATAAAAAAGAAATATCCAGTCATTTAAACTCAATGCAAAGGAACAAATTGTCTGGTAATTTTACTTTTGTTTTTCTTAGGCACTGTAGTTCCTGCTGAACCAGATAGGATGATGGAATCAGATTACATAGACACTCATCATACATTACAGTGTAGTCCCACATTTCCAGGAGGAATAGTGCACTTTTCCTTAATTCTTTTTTCTCCTTTCTCCTAACTTTGTAGTGTCTTGGAGTTACGTAAAGATTTTTTTATTATTATTATTATTATAAGCCCTCTTCTCCATTGGAGTATTCAGAAGCTTGCAGGAACCTGCTAGCAGCTGCTTCATGTTTTTTCAAACAAAGATCTGGAAAAATTTCAAGAATATTTACAAGTCTGACACGTAGAATCTCTTTCTATATATTCCTACTTAGAAACACACAATTTCTTTCACATTGTGCCCATTTTCCATTTTTCAGTGATCAAGAGAAAAAATGATGATGGGTTTCCCCTATTAGGAATAATTTTTTTTTTTCAGATTTTCCATGAATGTTAAGTAGCTACCAAGCAAAGCTTTTCTTCATGTTAGGTCATTCTTTGTGTTCTGCCAATGTAGAATGATTGGGGTTTATCGAGTCAGAACCATAAAATCAGTCAGGTTGGAAAAGACCTGTAAGATCATCCAGTTCACCCTTTAACCTAACTCTACTAACCTAGCAGAAGTGAAGGTCTCAGTATAAGCTCAGCCTCATTAACCTCTTTTGTACTGGGTTGATTATAGGTGTAAAGCCTGTAATTCCAAGTGACATGTTGCCCTTCTTACTAACTTCAACCCACATAGTGAATGGTCTCAAAGCCATAAGAAGATGCCCAGAGTTCCAGACAGAAAGAGAAAGCACTATTGCATAAGCCTTATCTCTCTCTCCTTAGGGAGCCACGTTAAAAAACGTTTGATTATGGCAATTTTAAGTGAGGGGACTTTTTTTATGGCAAAGTGCTAGATGGTTTTGTTATTTTTACTACCATGGAAAGGTTTGCTGATTGCCATAGGAGTAATTCCAGTGAGAACATTTTACTCACATGAACAAAAATGTGTTGGACCAGAGTTCAAGAAAGCATTCCTTTGGGCACAGCAATGTTACCAACATCAGGAACACTACCCTGAGGCAGAGCTTATTTGCTATTTAACATTCAGGAATGTGTTGTGCAACAGACAAGCACAAGGCGACTTCGCCCAGATGTTAAACGCCACACAGCTGGAAATAGCAGCATGCACTTTGCATAAGTAGTTTTGGCATACACAGACCTGACCTACTTGAATACTGTAAAACAAATAATCTAGAATCAATCACCTAAATGGTCAAAGGCACTAAAAAAGCATGTTGTGAAGGTCTGACTTAAACGTGGCTGTGATTAGCTTCTCCTTACATTCACATTGCCTTCGTTGAGTGTCTGGGAAAGAGCAAAGGAGCTGTGGAGTAGCTGTAGTAATTTTGTTTAAAATAGTGTAAACACTAAGCAAAATTTCTTAAATTACACCATTAAATTTAAGAAATGTACTCTTATACAAAATTCTCCAGAGACACAAATTCCAATAAGTTACTTAAGTATTACATAGGAAAAGCTAAAGAGCAATATCAAGCTCATAAACAAGCCTGTTTATATCCTATATAAAAAGGATAATATTTTTATATTTCAAGGGGTTATTTGCCTTTGAGACACTGCAATGTGTAATTCATCTTAAATTATGGAGTTTGGATATGGAGTTAAGGTTTACGAAGCTACATTTTTGTTTCTTTTATTTGCATCATATTTAGGTACCGCACTGCTGATTAAGACATCAAAATATTCATAAAGGTTTCTTGCAATTAAGAACATGTTAAGTCAGGTGTTAACATGAATTCTTGAAACACTTGGAATAAGGGTATCATTTTATTAGCAGCTAATCAAAATTTTAGCAGCTATTGAAGCTTTAAAATTTGGTTCCATTTCAGAGGAAGATCAGAGCATTAGGTGCTTCAAGTTATACCAGCCAGTAGGATATAAAAAGTTACTGAAAGTAAAAGAACTAAACTACTAGGTCATTGTTTTTCCAAAGATAATTAGCAAGTGCACAGATCTTTTCCATAGACATCTGTGGAGATAAGCAGAAGAATGCATTCAGACATGTCTTTGAATGGGAAGTACTCCTGAACTTTCAATAAATACTTGTGAATGAAGTAATGGATTAGTTTATTTGATCTAATTTTGGAATCAGGAAAAATAAACCAAACCAAACCAAACTAAAATAAAATATAATAAAATAAAACAAGCAAGTACAAGGCAACGATGGCAATCAGTGGAATAACATCAAGTACTTCTTTGAGAGAATACTTCCTTGAGAAGTTGTTTGCTCCCTTGTTTCTATAATACTGTCACTGCTACAAGTCAGTTCAATTCCCCTATAAATTACAACAAAAAAATTCACATTTGCTTTGACGATAGACAAGGTAAAAATATAGGAATCCAAACCACAAATTCTCCCTGCCCTGTTGCTAATACTGCAGAGATGCTCTTTATGCTCTCAAAATTCCAGCTATGCTTTCTACTGTCTTCGGACAGATGCTGTTTTTTAAGTGTAATGTATAATTTTACAGCAGCTCTGACCTTGCATTAGGAATCTGGGATTAGGGATTAGGCATGGGATCTCAATATAAAAAAGTTAAAAAAAGACAAATTTAATTCTGCAGTTCCAGTGAATCAAAGTAATATTTAGTGTTAAGAAAAAAATCAAAGAAAAACTAGTCAGTGGTAATACAAGATAGGAAGTGTGTGCTGTGTTAAAGAAGGGAAAAGTGAGGCAATTATATTTTCAAAGCAATAATCATTTCTGATTTTTTTATTCTCCTCCCAACTTGTTTCTTTTAAAAGTACAATGTTTTGTGTTACACCAGCAATCTGAGATATTGCTACGGCTACTATTCCCAGACTATAAGAAAAGGTGAAATTAGCTGTCTTAAACTGTGTTTAATTTTTATGACTTTAAACTTTTAGTAAGCTTAACTAAATAAGACAGCAGAGAAAGAAAAATATGTCCGCTTTGAACTTAAACTTCAGCAGGTGTCTAAATGTAAATCTAAAACACCTTTGTAAGTGTCCAAATAATGCTATCAGCAAAGATACAAATTCTAATAGAAGAATGGTCCAGCCAGTAAACTCTCCTACCTCTAGAGATCACAAATAGCAAATACGTAGCCAAGAGAGTAAAATACAAATAAGCAACACTGCCTCTCTTCATCCACTGATGTGTCTGTCAGCACACAAACCATGTAACAACTTGGCCTTAAATAGGTTCTTTGGTGAATTTTTCTTTCCACTTATTTTTTCAATCCTTCTGAAACCACCTCAAATATTAGCATCAACTAAAACTTGAGAAACAGTCCAGTCATTGCTAAAATGACTCCCCCCCACACACACAAAATTGTTAGCGAAAACCAAATAAAATTCAGGAACACCAGTTAGTGATCAGTCAAAACAAACCCAAACCAGAATTCAGTAGACTGAACTGCTCTTTGCCTCAACTCACATCTACACTCAGCACATTAGCAAAATTTAGAAAAAAACCAAACCAAAACAATAAACAAACGGTTATAACAGTACTTAAAAGGGCAGCAAGATTGCATGTCCATTTCAGAAAAGTTTCAAACTTTTACTATGTCTCTGCAAAGAAAGATATTCTAACCCAGGAATGCTTCACAGCAAAACAGAATAAGGCTCCCTTCACTGTGAAAAACTCAGCCAGCAAAGTTTTGTTTTGCTTTCATACTGATACATTCTCCTTGGTAAACTCAAATTATTACATTCTGATTATCAATTAGTAGCCTTCTCTTGGCAAAATTAAATTGGTCATTGAACAATGAGTAAAACTGAAGAAACAAGAAAGTAAGCTTGTTCTACAAGACCAGCGTTTGGTATCACTCCTTTGGCATAAAATGTTGATTTTTAAAAAGTAATATTTTACTTTAAATTCTGCTTTATGAGAAAAGATAATGTATACAGAAAAAGAATCAGTGAAAATCTATACTTAAAAAAAAAATATGTATTTTTTACCTAGGAATGTCAGATATAGTAATAAAAGCCATTTTTAAAGATTTGAAGCATACTTCAAAGTACTGATAAAAGTGAGTTTATTGTAGCACAGTATTTTTATACGTAGCATATTGCAGTGTAGAAATATTTGCAGAAGAGGTCCTTTTGGCAAAATTGTAATCTAAAAGTTAATAGAGGAACAGACTGTCATTGTGACATGACTAAATGGTAATTAATTTGGAGACTACTGATAATCCAAAAGGCAATTACACTAGAGAGTCCATATTAGAAAGCAGTTGAGTGCCATTCATTAGCTAAGTTGATAGTATTATTTACTCAGTAATTTAGTATTGTTACATATTGAATCATACTCTACATACTATTCAAGTAATTCTCAATTCTGATTGAATAGAATCTACTAAGTATCAGTAAAACCAGAATGAGCTTCCATCTTGAAATACAGCTTTAAATCTATTACACTTTATTTATTCTTTTAACTTATGTCTGTATAATAAACTATAACTGAAAAATGAAAAAAAAAAATCTCTTCACTGTCATTACTGTTTAACTGAAGACATTTACATATCCAAGAATATTATCTTCTTTTTTACCTAGGCAGTAAAGCATTTCAGGAGTCTTTGTGTCCAGATTCCATAGATAGTATAAACTGAAGGTACTACTGTAATTTGTTTAATTTATGAACCATTCTATGCAAGTGAGGGGGTTGCAATAGTTGAAATTATCATTGGCCAGGTACAATGAAATTATCATTGTACTAGGTACACATATATGCCTACACAGACAGTATTTATAGACCTAGTTCTTCTGTCTCTCTAGACACAAAGGCAAACCTCAGCAAGGAGATGTACACTCAAACAGGGAGTACCCATTTCTCTGTTCTGCATTTTTTATGCACTTTCCACTAGTAAGCAACAAACTACCAAGTCAACCAGCTAAGGGTAGGATTTATTTCTGCTGAGTATTCTTAACTTTTTCACAACTTAACAACCTCGCAGTACTATTTTATGCTGCTATTACAATACATTGCATAAATTTTTTTGGACAGCATCCTAGCAGATTGGCAAGATTTGAGGCTGCCTCCTACCTTCCAGGAATGTTCCTCAATCTTACATAGACCCCTGTCATTGAAATAAGCACTGCTGAAGCAACTTATCTGACTCCTGAAAGCATGATGAGTCTACACGTCATTATTCCTGAAGAAGGATCCTGTAATGATAGAATCACAGAGTTGGAAGAGACTTCTAGAGATCATCTAGTCCAACTCTGCCACTAAAGCAGGATCACCTAGAGCACATGACACAGGTCTGCATCCAGATGGGCTTGGAATATCTCCAGAGAAGGGGGCTTCACAGCCTCCCTGGGCAGCCTGTTCCACTGCCTTGTCATAATTGTTCATAATTGCTCCAGAGTACTTTGAATTATTTGTATTTTTTTAAAAGTCAGTTAAAGAGCTACTACTATTTTGCATTTTTTTTACTAGTTGCTCTTTTTACTGTATTTTATCCCATATTTTACATTGTATAATGTACAACTGCAAAGGATATTTACAAATGAAGGCCCAGATGTTGGAATCTCTGAGCAAAGATACTGCACATCTTAGAAAAAGACTACACCAAAACTGTTACTGCTGCTAACGAGCAAGATAAGGAGGATTATTAGAAATGATAAAGCATGTGGGGGAATATATTTTTGGGTATATACACACATACATTTAGAGAAAATATACACGTGTATATAGAAAATATACGTATTTTCACCACTCCCTTGCTCCAACAAGAAAGAGAATCAGACAGGAGGAACAAACTCTGAGGATGTCAAGAAATGATGACTCTTTTTCCAAATGTACTGGGATAAGAAAACCTAGCAAAGAATGTGGAGGGCAAATAAATTATTAAAATACAAAGAAAACATTCAGAGGAGGCAAAGACTACACTGGAAGACTAAGGGAAATATTTGTCTCCCTATTTGCTGTGCTGAAGTTTGGAGAGATTCCACACCAAAAGCTTTTCTTTCTACGGGTGGTGCTGAACAGATTTGTGTCAGATTGAAATGTAAGTAGAAAAGGCTTTAAAGCAAACTCATAAAGTGAAGAGCAACAGATCACTAAGGCTTGAAGGAGTTCAATATAGAGTTCTTGACCAGCCCAGAAATGAAATAGCTATTTTTGGAATGTAAAATTCACACTAAAAACACCTTGGAGTAAATGGATTTCAAAGTGGTTAATGGGCCAGAGTCCATCACTAAATGTGCTTAAATACAATGCACACATTTAAAAAATCAAATTACTTGTTATTAGAAAAATAAAATAAAGGAAGGTGAAACAAAAAAAGCTTCCAGCTCTACCAAATATAAAGAATTTTTTGATAATTAAACCCTCCAGCCTGAATTTCCATAAAGAGGAAAAGTTCCACTACATGTTCACAGAGTTCTTTGAAAGACATTGGTTAAAGACTAGGAAAGAGGCAGGACAGTCTAGATGGGTCTTGTTCTGAACCAATGCTCATGGGCTTGGTTTTGGGTTAGTTTTTTACTGTTTTTACTGTTTCAAGAACTTTTACTAGCTTAAAAATTAGTCCCTGAGTATACCTTCGGATGTGGTATGCTTGCTTCTTTTATATTAAAGTGCCCAAAGTAACAGCTGCCACCTAGTTACATGATAAATTGTAATAAAGCCACCTCTGAAATGACCCAATTGACAAGGAAACAAATGAGAAGGGAAAGCACCATACAGAGCTTTGCATCCAATATAGCAAGGCACTACTCACTTTAATCTATCCTGTTATAAGCTATGTGCAATTCTTAATGTTAAGAATCTTTAATAATTTGCAGCTAAACTCCTAGTAAGATGTTGAACTTTTCACAGCATTTCAATAACATTTGGAAGATTTATTTTCAAACGTCACATAATTACAATAGAGATAATTTAATTAGAGTCTCAAAGATGTCCTTTAATTCAACCCTGCAGCACAATCTTCCTTCCAAGAGAAAAGCAGCTTATTCTGCTTGACAGTCAAACCATTGTAAAAAGTTAAAACCTACTTCAGAAGCAAAGGCTTAGAGGTAGCTGTTTGCTATCTAGAACAAATAGCTGTATTGGAAACCAAATTTATTTTCACATTTGTGGATGTGGCTTGGGGCAGCTTACCAATGCAGCTCTCTCAAGTGTTCAGGACTGACTCTGTAAGCTACAATAATTCTAATGTAATACACAAAATGAAGACTGAAGTGCTAATAACACTATATCTGGGCATTCGTCTGCAAATGGCTCTGCAGTCTCAAGTTGGAATCTAATTTTGGGTTCAAATCCAGGAAAAAAGGGAAGGAGAGGGGGAAACCCTAAGCTTTTTTGGCATTCATCTGTAAAGCCTGGATTTCACAAGAATAAAATATACATCGGGTGCAGAATGCTCAGTATATTTTCATTCATCTTGTAATCTTTTCCCAAGCATGACCTCTCTATCATCTATGTGCAGGCACATGTAAGGGCCTAGGAGATGATAAAAGGAAAAAATGTTAAACATACCTTATGTCAAATTGATAAAAACTTCATATGTATGTATGTTTATTACAGTATGTGGGCATGAAAAAAGCAGGAGAGGAGGTTCCACGTCTGTAATCCACATAGACTTTTATAAATTCATACTATTCAGAAAACTATTTCAGAAAACACACAATTTTTTATTCCTTTTTATTATTTTTGATTTTGATTTTTAATAAGGAGAATTACCTTGGAAACTTGATCAACATCTCTTTAGCTTAGATTTAAAGCTGAATAAAATAACATGGCCTTTGCTGATCTTGCAGTAGTTTTGCAGAAGGATCAGTGTCTTGCTACAGAACACATTAGAGAACAGCAAACAGAAATATGCAGGACATTAGTTTTGGTCCTGCTCTGGCAAGGGGGTTGGACTCAATCTTCAGAGGTCCCTTCCAAATCACTGACATACTGTGTGATTCTATGATTTATCTAAGTTAAACAGCATTGTAATATCCAATTATTTCATAAAATATGATCCCAGTTAAATAATACCTGGAGTTGGTTCAAACCTCAGTGCAATTAAAAACTAACGTAACTAGCAAAAGAAGGAAAATACAGAGATGCAGCATATACATTTTAGGGTTTAGATAAAGGTATTCTTGGGAATAGGACTCGAGAGATTTAGAAAAATTGAATACAGAGTACTCACAGTTTGCTGATAGATAATGAATATTTAATCTCCTCAAGTACATTTTTTATCTCCTGCTAAGGAAGTGTTGTATAAATACAGGGTAACACCACTGCCATCTCCTCCTTTCAAAGGTAACATTAAGAATTTGAAATTAAAAGTTTTCAGCAAATTAATCTGAAAGCTTATGTTGATTATGGTAAAAAAAAGGCATTTCAGGGTTAAGAGAGTTACCCAACTAAAGCTGGGCCTGGAAAGGAGAACAACAAACAGAGGATAGGAAAGAGAGGAAAGGAATAGGAGAAGGGGCTACGTTCCTGAATGTTCAGGAAGTCAACCTGATATTGCAGAGATACGCATCTGAATCTGAATTTGCATCAGTAGGATGACATGCAAAGAAGAAAGTGTTTTATACAAAAAGGAAAAATAGAACAACAAACCCAAACCCTCAACAAATGTAGGTGGGAATTCTTCCCCTACCCTCAATAAGAGGAAAGAAAAAAAATTACTTTTTAGTAATGGAAAGATGTTTTTGATAGTTTGGGGTGGTTTTTTGGTGTGGTGGGGTTTTTTTGGTGGTTTTTGTCTGTTTGTTCATTTGTTTTTTATTGGTGAGGATGCTAAGCAACATTGGAATATGACTATTTTTCTTTCAGGGACAAGATGGAATTTTAGGAATACTGTAAGGGATAATGCAGCAAACTTTTGTACCCACTAAGATGACTGGTTCTATAAGTTTGAGGTGCAAATCTGGAATAATTTTAGAAAACAGGTGGAATTTCACTGGTGTGAGACTGTTGTCAGTTAGAGAGAAGGACATTAGCATTTGATCTGTAATTCCTCACGGATCTCTGGACACAAGCATCACCATATCAGAACTTTTTTAGTAGTATTTGACCTTGGATAATTCAATATCTATACTTTTTTGTACTTGTCAGGAAACTTAAATTAACCACTGAAAATAGCTTCTCTGATCATTGTTATTTCAGCAAAACTGGTCAGCAGCCTGTCAGCTCTCTCATGTAA
The DNA here is from genome assembly GCF_036169615.1 of Heliangelus exortis. Classification (NCBI taxonomy): domain Eukaryota; kingdom Metazoa; phylum Chordata; class Aves; order Apodiformes; family Trochilidae; genus Heliangelus; species Heliangelus exortis. Next base: position 110,044,467 of record NC_092423.1, on the reverse strand, counting down.
CTTTCTCCTTGTTAGACTTGTAATTCATCAAGGTAACTTCAAGGATAATTTCTAGTTATTTTTCCCCAAGGTAGCATTAAGTTGACGTTTACAACAAAAGCTCAGCATTCTCAAACCATTCTGTCTCTTGTCATGGACAGATGGCACAATAAAGTTGGAACCATTTCCTTCCTAGCAAAACTTAGAGCTGTGGAGCTTCTTAAAAGCTAAAATGTTTCTGATTCTTCCTAGGATGGGTTTTAAGCTGCCTTTTCTTCCTCTCTCTCTCTCTCTGGTCCCTCCATTATGCAGAGATCAGCAGTATCTCTGCTTTCTAATACCTGCTCTTCTGCTCATCATAGCAAAATAGGGGGCCCAACCACACAGAACACCTACAAGTTTTAATTCTAACTAAAAATCCACATTAGTCCAACTTCTCCACATTAGAAAAAGGAATCCTCCTCAGCAAGCGTAGCAAAGTGCTAGAACGTGTTCTACTCCTCAATGACCCTTTCAAGAGCAGGAATCACAACTTGACAAAGCCTAAATCCAGGATACCTAGATGACTTCTGAGATTTCTAAAAAAAAAAAACCAAACTTTTAACCTAAGAATTTCTCTGGCACTGTGGATCTCTTCAGGTAACAAATGTTCTGCCAACAGGCAAAAGAAGAATTTCTTGGCTTTATGAGTGCAAGACTAGTTAACCAACCTACCTAGGAATTAAGAACCATAAAACTTCCAGTACAATCTGTCACTCTTCCTTCTTTCTCCCAGATAAAGTTACTGAAATACCTGAAAAGGAAAGCCCCGCTTCTACAAATAGTAGCTTCATTTATCCTTTCTACAGATGAGCATAAAGGAACAAATGTATAGATACTGCATTTTCACTCACCTGAATATATTCCTAGAAAGTGGTAGAGAATAGGGTTGTGAGTGATATGATATCCAAGAAAGAAATAGTTTCTCTCCATTTAGCAACTGAGAGTAGTCAACTTCAGCTGAGAAAATGAGTCATTAAAAGAACCCCACAATAAACAACCAATAGAAACATTCAGGATTACCTTTTTTCTTGAAGGATGAATATACAATTATTAAGAGTGAAATACAAGATAAAATGAATAAAAAGGGCTGAGATGACCAAGGGACATATAATGCTGATCAACCTGCATTTTAAAATCCTCTGATTTCTGCAGTGCAAAATTCAGACAAACAAGAAGAATATGCTTATGATGTACCACCTGCTCATTATACAGGGCTTTGTTTATGCATTCAGTTTTGTTTTGTGATAAAAATTTCCTGTAGAGAGGTTGCTGAAGGTAAAAATAAAGAAAAATAAACAGACAATAAGCATTGCTACCATGCAAGAAAGAATAGTAACTTGATGGGAGGAATCTCTTTTTATTTTCTCTGTCAAGAGCAATTAAAAATCCCTATAAGCGAACAATTAAAATATGAAAATAATAATCTTTGAGTAGGATGAAAACAAAGTTACATTAAAAAAGTAGTCACTTTGATTATGAAAATCAGTACAATAAATCTCTCAAAGTCATGGTTACTAGGAGAAAAATCATCCATATTAATTAAGGATATTTTCTAACTTTGCATTTAAAAGAAAGATTACAACATATTTTATACTGACATTCTTTCAGAGGGTGTCCTTCCATTGAGAATTACTCAATTATTAATATTTATGATATGCATATTGGCTTTTTGAGGTGGCTACAGTTAGTTCTCCTACAAAACTCTGTAGAAATGTTACATATCTACATATTGCCCTGTAATTCCATCAAAGATATTAAGGCAACTTCAGGAACTGGTTCAAATATTGGTGGCTTGAGGCCACTCTTTGATTTTAATAAAGAAGCTATGCAAAGAGAAGGCTGACAAATTAACTACAAGTAGGTCAGAGCTAAAATAGGGCATTTTTTCTTGGGGCCAAATCATCCACCAGAGGAAAAAGGCTACAAGGTTTTTGCTACAAATGCCAATCAGTAGTTACACAACCAAGGAAATGAGTCAGCCAGTGGCTTTTACAGAGGAAAGCAATGGCTGCCTAGGAGTATTTAGGATCACTTAAGGGAGAAGACCAAGTGCCCACTTTTCCAAGAAGGAAAGGAATGTGTGGGTAGCACTGAAGACTGTAGATTGCATCATGTAAAGGAAGGGGAAAGGAACAAAGTGACAAATTTGAGAACTGCAGTACTGTAGCATGCCACTATTTTACCTAGTGTTATGCCATCCATCTCTGTCAAGGACTATTACATAAAATAAAGGATTGAATGCTGTATAATACAGCTACCTATATAAACTTTTGTATTTCCTGTTCACACATATCACAGTTCTTCCTCTCCATGCCAACCATCATACTATGGTATAGCTTGAACAAAGATCCTGAAAACATTAGACTCAGATGAAGGCCATCACTGCATAACTAAGCATGATTCTGAAAAAAATTTAGCAACCTTTTTTTTTTTTTTTACAGTAATTTTACTGATGCAAGTCACCACTCTTTGGGGTATCCTCCAGACTGTATTTTTTAAAAACCACCCAAGTGCCTTGAAATCTTCCTCAAAATCAGAATCTTAAAGTAACAGACACTTCATGTGCTGATATGAGGGAGAAGTCTATCCAAAAATACACCTATTGTAACAAGACAAAATAAAGGATGAGTAAACATAGAAAAAAAATTTAACAAATGGATAGGCTTATTTATAGACAAGGTAAACCTGAAAAAGAGACAATCAGTTTTCTGTTTTCTGAAGGGAACTTTTGAATTAAATCAAATGATTCAACCTAAAATTTTATATGATGCAGACATACATTACATTTACCAGTATAAACTGCATATTAATATTAACCATTAGAAAAAAGAGGAAAAAGAAAAAAACCTTACCATTTCCTGCATATGGGTACTACAACTGCAATGCTGACTTATGTACTTCCAGATATTATGTTAATCAAGAAGTGACTGGTCATAACAGGTGATCTCTCAAGAATGTTCCTTGATTTTCTTTTAACAGAATTCTTAGCGGTATTCATATCAGCAAAAGTAAAGATTACAGTCCTTACACAAAACAGCTTTGTGTTAAATGACCAAAAATCAAAAGTCCAAGCTCTGTTTAAAAATAATGATGCTAGTTTAGCCTACAGTCTTTTAATTAAAAGAAAAAAGAACACTCTTGATGTAAAAATTGGTGCTCAAACCAATCTATCAATGAGAACTCCTCAGTCTAAGATTGAAAAAAAATGAGATCAAATAAATTGAACTTTACTTTCTATTATAAGGCTATGACAAATGGCTGGATTTTGCTAGATTTACAAATGGATCAGACTGAAATATTCCTGTGGAACATGATATGCAGAGTAAGACAAGAGTAGGTGCAGTCAAACAAAATAAAAAAGTCCAGGTACACTGAAATAGGCCAAGGTGTTTTTCCAAAATTATGAAGACAAATTACTCTGTATGGAAAAATAAAGGACAATCAGAAAAGTTTACAGCAAGGACTTGTTCAACTCCAAAAGACCGTAGCCATTAATCTAGTTAGTATAAGGCTTTCCCAAGTTTTGGTAGACCTAGTTGCTTTCTCAATAAATAGCTAGTATAGAAAATGTTAAGAACTTACAAGTAATTAAAGAAAACAAGATCCCATAGACTACTGAATCAGAATTCATGTAAAAGGCGTCATTGCAGTCAGAAAGTTGAAAGTCCAGATTTTCTTCATATTACAAAAATTATCTAAGTTACAAGTTTAAACTTGAAAGCTGTGAGGACTCTTAGTTAATACTTCTTGAAACAGTCTTTGAGGGTATTTGTTCTTTGAGTCCAGAAAAAGGAACAGATAATGTTCTGAACATGCATTTGCATTTACTGTCTTCCTCCATTTCAACTGAATTGATGGTCTTCTTATGAATTAATTCCCCATATTTTTACTATCTGCCTTCACCAAAAAAAATCATTCAAGTTCTTATAATCCATTTTCTTCTTATTTCAAACTTTTGCAAAGCTCTGAGCAATTGCTAGAAATAAGCATTAGTATAGACTAATTATTCCATGCCTTGTATGTAATCCCTTTCTATTGCATATTAAAAATTATGAAAAGGCTGTCTTTCTGCTGGTAAGCAGATCATTCTTCCTCAGGCTGTGTGGTGGTGTGGACTCCTTTCTTGCTGAGCTACATTGCAACATGAACTTCAGGTAACATTTCCCTTGCTTTAGTTAGAAGGTCAGTGGGCCCAACATCGTACTTGTTTCTACAGGAGGTGCAGGGGGTTGAGATGATCCATCACTTTCTGGCCTTGCTTGCTTCAGCAGTGAGTTTAAAGTATTGGATACATCCTAGTTCTTAAGCAAGCACTGTGATTTAGGGGTGGCTGGGCACTCCCTAGCAGTATCTTGAGCTCTGCTGATTGCAAAGCACAACTGAGACCCCTCCTGCTCAGATGACAGACCTATGCTGAGAGCTGCCAAAGATGACCTAATTTGAATCACATTCAACACTGAAAAATACTGACCAAAGTCAATCATCTTGAGACCAAATAAATATTGGTCCTAAGAGCGAGGCCCTTGGGAGCTCTCTCAACTGACCTTGCATCTTCCATACCTCACAGAGGAGGTTGGTTCACCCAGTTGAGAAGAGTAAGTAAGTAACTGGCAACTTCTCTCAAATACAGGGCATGAGTCAAAATATGTTAAGGTTGTTATGATTTGATTCTATGTAGCTAGGGGTATTTTATTCATGAAGTTAGGTACCAAAATTGAAAACCTTTACAGGTTGACTTCTGCATCTGTGTGCGTACATATGTGTCCACAATTTAATTTAGAAATTTTTAAGTCTTTTACAGCTGTACTGATTGTAACATGTTGATAATTTATTAAGTTGATAGAAAATAATATAAACCAATCTTGTTAGTTGTTGTAATAGGGTCAATCGATCTTAATTTACTACCTCTTCAAATCACAGAGACATAACTGTGATTAGCATCACACTGAAACCCCTACACTTAGCCAACAGATGACAAGTAGGGGGGCTAAGTCTGAGACTAGGAGCAGATCCAGCCATACCCAGACTCCTCTCTGAGAAGGAGTTTAGAAAGCAAAGGGGTCCACTCTGCCCCTTGTGACTCAAAGGGAGGGTCTTTCTCATCCTTTTCCCTGATCCCTGTGCAAAGAGCTCGAACTCATTTCCTCTGCTTCTGTATAAATCACTTCCATCCACGTCCAACCCTTACAAGTCCCTTCAACACAGTACGTATCAGAGTGAGCCTTGCTATCAAATCCTATTCAGTTGCACTTAGAAAAATCTATATTAAAATCACTTTTCCTTGGTATCTTTGTTGGTGATTCTTTAAGAGACCTTCTGTAGAACAAGACCTTGTGCTTCCATTTTACATTACTTACAGATTTGCTCACTTCATCTACTAAACTAAATCCATTTTACAACCTTACTTCTGATGTCACTATACTTTTCTATATAGAAAGGACAGGAGGTTACAAATGCAGGCTAAGCTATATATTATGGATACCAAATATAAAGATAACAAAATACCTTTTTTCTATCAAATTGTTAGCTAGTTTAAGATAGAAACCTTCTAGGTATTATTTTTACCTTGCCATTCCATCAAATCTGATTTGTCAAATTACAGATGCAGCTATAAATCTAGCCCATTTTTTTCTACATCATTTCACAGGCTTTATGTCCTTCTACAGCTTGGGTTACTCACACAGTGTTAGCACTTTTAGAAATGGCAACAGATAAAAACATATAAAATACAGTTTCACACACATAGCACAAATTACTTTTAATTACTGAGGGTTTAATCTAGCATAAATGACTTCTGAGTCTTCCGTGCAGTCTTTAGCATTCCTGAAAATCACGACAGGAAGGACCATGATGAAGCTGAAGCTCTGCACTGTTAATCTCTAGGAAATCTCAAATGGACAGATCACGTTGCATTGTACATTAGTCGAGTGTTTGCAATACCCTCCTTTTCTCACCAGCTCTCTTCAGTTATTTTCTATTCCCTGGGCTAGTTTTGTAGTTAGGAGCTATTTACTCATCTCACATGCAGCAAAGGAGCTCTCACTTTGAATTTCTGTCAGAATTTCCCCTCACAAATTACCTGCAGTTGGCACTACATTAGAAGCAATGTCTGACATTATAAACATTAAGTCTTATTTGGTTCATTTGAAATTCCATCGATTGGATTTTCATTTCTGAAGTAATTTGATAGTTTATTAGTAGTTCAGCAGGAAACTGTAACATTTTAATTCAGTCTATGTTGTTTTGTTGTCTTGTGTTTGCTTTTGGTTTGGTTTGGGTGTTTTAGGTTTTTTTGTTTTGGATTTTTTTTGTTTATTTCTTTGTTTGGTTTTTTATTGGTTGGTTGGTTTGTTTTTTTTAAGATTCAACATAGCTATATGTTGATACTTATAGAGCAAGTTGTTAATACAGTAACTCCATTTATTGTATTTCAAATGACATCTTGTGTTGCACACCTTAAACAGAACTTGTGCAGTGTTGAGAGACCTGAAACAGCTTACATAAAACTAACACTTTAAAGTGGCTACAAACATGTAGAGACTTCAGTAAATGCTTTGCTGGAGAAGGCTAAACAGCACAGCTCCCAAACAGGTCAGGAGCTTAGGACAAAAAAACAGAGACACTCTAACAAACCAGATTATCACTATTTGTAGGAAAGCACCTATATTCTTCAGAACTTTATTATTGGGCTGCAGCTCTTAGCTATAGCTGACAGGATATGCAGCCATTCCTCCCAATGTTCATGTCTTGTTTAAACACAATCTGACTACAAAAATAACCTAAGAATAAGTTATAGTGAATTCTTACAAGTTTTGGCATTTGTGCTGCACTGATATTCACACTCATTTTAGTCTCTCCTTGATAATTTCGGGTCTAAAACCCAGGCAATTCATTCCCTAACCACAAAACTGATCTAATTCCTGCAATTCTTCACCACAGCCGGATTCCTTTGTCTTCAACACAAATGTCTTTTTTTCATTCGCTTGAGGACTACTGTTTAGGTGTGATAATTCCCTCTGGCATTTTCCAATGATCCTAAATGAGAGACCGTTGTCCATCAAGGAGTTAATGACCCACACATTCATTAACTGAGTACCCCCGAGTTCGAGTTCGTGCTGGGCTACATTACTCCTGGCCTTCAGGCTTTGTTGTGCAGTCAGTTTACATCCCCTGGACGCAGGATAAGCTTGGCCACCTCTTTGTAAAAGGAGCCTGCAGGCATCTCCCACTTGGAACAGGAGATTACACCCCCTGTGCCCTTTCCTGTGTCTAAAATGCAGCAAAAGTTCTTCTATGAACATCCTTTCTATTTGACAGGAGAAATTATGAAGAGTTTTCTTGTAAGAAAAATCTTATAATACCTCAAATGACCAAAATGGGGCAATCGTTTCTATAGATGGAGTCTATATGGTGTGCTTTGCCCTGACAGTGAGACTGGCTGCATATCTCAGGGTTCTTAGTATTTACAGCAATATCATCTCTACTAATTTCTCTTTATAGTGTTAGTTGGAAGAACTGCCATTTTAAATGATACTTTAAAGAGTCTGAATGCTTTTCTCAGTGGCATCATAAGGGGTAAGCAGCTCCTGGCTGCTTTGGCACTTTTGCTGCTTTTGGTAAGCAGCTCCTTTGGCACTTCCAAAATAGGCTACTCTTCTACAAGAACTACAAACTTCAGAGAACTTGAAAAGATTCTTAGGAGACAGTTAAATAGAAATAGTCCCAGACAATTCATATTTTCTGCTTGTATGAAAAGTAACTTATTTGTTTTATAGATGTCTGGGGAAACTCTAGAGAAAGATGTATATATACAGCTTTGGTTTTGCATCGTAGTTTGCATGCAATTTCTTGTAACAGTGAGCCATTCTATTCAGAAACTGATAATTTCCTTTCACACTTCTGTCTCCAGCCATTTCTGCAAGTTCTTTATCGATTGCATTTAAAACAAGGTTAAAAGGATCATGCAGTGGCATAAGCTTCTGCCCAGCTGTGCTGACAAGCACATCCTACTTACATCACACTGGAAACTCGGAAAGTAGGAAGGTAGTAATTTATCAGAACCACAGTTTTTCAGAGGGATAACTCCTTTACAACAACTTCTCCAACAGAACAAAAGGCACAAGTATTTTCCTGCCAGCTCATCTGCACGGTTCATAGTTGCATCCATGAACTCAAATATACAGGTTACAAGTATTCAAGATTAAGAACTCATGCTCTTGGTCTAGACTAACTTGGATGAATTATTTTTATTATTTTAATTAAAAGTAAGCATTACTTCTCCTGGAGAAAGGAAATTCCCTATTCTTAAACTTTTCAACTTCCCATTTTGCAGGCTCAATTTTATGGTCAGATTTTTCCCTATATCCCCAATATTCCCCAATATTCACAGCTGCCTGTCTCTCCTTTTTTAGGCTGCATACTTTTCCCTACCTTCCCTCTGGAATTCAAGTTTCCAGGAGAGCCACCTCCCTTCTTATTTCAAATCTCTTTATCTAAAAGACACAGAGGTTATTAGCTGATAGTTCTGTTATCTTCTGGTGAAGACAGCAGCATCATCTTATATGCCTGTGTTTCTGTGTTTTCATTTAATTATTATATTAGTCACTTCAAGCTTACTTTTACTCTGCACATAGAATATAAAATACTGTTCTAATTTCAAACAACTAGAACTGAAGAACATATTAAAATACACAGCATTTGCAAAACTGATGTTTAGAAAAGTTTACAATGAATACCATAGCTGCAGAACAGCAAGACTAAACTGAATTTAACTTATAAGGAAATTTTCATAAAATAGAAATTTTTCTTATATAAAAGTAAGATAGACAGAAAGATCAGAAGTCAACTACAAAAGCAACACTGAACCACAGGACCAAAAAGGAACTCCTGTTACACCATATAAATTCATCACTCTTACAGGAAACTGAAAATTTTTTTGGTCATTTTAAGGAATTTATGACTAGGAACAAGGTCAAGAGATACTTAAATTACTTACTCATTTCTCTAGAAAGACTTCCAACATTATAAGAAATAAATGAAATATCTAAAAGTCTTAGGAAAAATATCTCTACTGCATTTCTAGATCAAAGCCAAAGCATGCAAAGTATTAACATAAAATGTTCCAGGTAGGTAAGGATTTACATACAAACAGATTTGCAAAAGGAGATCATAATTTCTTCTTCAGTTTTTGATTTTTATACCATAACCTATTCCACACCATCAGTCATAAAACCTAACTGTTATAATTGCAATGGTTTTAAGCCAAATTAGCAATTACCAGAACTGGAATATGTTGAGGTGTTAACGTTCCAGCTACAGATAAATCTGAGATTTTTCAATAGTTGCTTCCAGAGGGAATTTCCTCTCCTTTCTTAAAATCAAACAAGAAAATATAATAAAAGCTATTAAAGCTGTAAATTATAATCATCTTCAATGGCAACATAGGTTGCATATTTCACAAAGAATCAATTATTTCCCATTCATTAAAGCATCTTTTTTTCCTACTGTGAAATTCTTAACTGTGTTTTTGGAGACCATCTTTGAAAGTACCAGATACTTACATTCAGAAGCTCCATTCACACCCTCAGCATTTCTTCTTGACAACAGCAGCTTCAGAGAGCATCCTGGCTTGAAGAAATCAGGAAAATCTTCCTCTGACCTAAGACAACCTCAGAAATCCACAGGCAACTCATGGATATGGAAGTCAGAAAAGCAGGAGCAGCTGTGACTATAAGGAGGAGAGGATGGGTCAGGTGACCCAAATGGGCCTATCACAGTGCTCCTTCCCATGGTGCTCAGTATAAAAATGGCTTCTTAAAGGGAAGAACAGCACACTCTACCATGAAAGATATCTGTTTTTCTTCTGTGCTGTTTGCTTTTGAGTCCTGGAGAAGAGCATTGTTCATTGAGACTGGCCATCTTCCTAGGTAAGACTGGTGTGATTTTTCCAAGGTTTTTGTGGACTCTCACTGGGACCCTGGGCTCAGGTACCCCCATGTGCTGCTGTGTCCAATTTGAGACTTCTTTGGTTGGGAAGCAATCAGTCTGTTTCCTTATTCCGCTTTTTGTCTTCCTTTAGGAGCATAGTGGAGAGGTAACTCTCACCTTATTGTTGTCTGTAACTGGGACAGTCTAGGCTATGCTGTCCCAAAAAATGCTTCTCTATTACCCCAACAACTCAGTTTGGGCACTGTTTTCATTTTTCTAGATTTCCCTGCAGCTTTTCTCTGTAAGTTATTAAATTGTATAAAGTTAACCACTTAAGTTCTCAAAGTGCTCTGTTTGTGCAAGGGTGGAATAGAAATGCTAATTGAAGTTTTCCTTGTTATATTGAGCACATGACACAATTTTCTTCCATTCAAGCGTTTGCCAGCTCCACCGGGGTGTTCTGTTTTCAACAGGTCTAAACTGGCTTTGTAAAAAGATTTCTTGCAAAATTTGCCTTTTATTTGTCATTAAACCATTACTACCAAAGAGAACACTGGAGTAGTAGCAGTGAGTATGAAAGCAAGAAAGGATTTGCCCAGCTGTTGTAGAAACACCTGCATTCTGCAGCAGCTTGGACTCAGAAGCAGAATGTTATTTTTAGTAGGTGCTGCTTGACTGTAGAGGTAGCTATTTTTCTTCACATGTAAATTTTGGACAAATGCAAGACTAATTTGAATTAACTGTGTTTTGACACCTTAATGTTCCTTATCTCCAATGTAGCAATATTTTAACAGGCATACCTAATAACTTCTCAAAACATTAGTTATTCCATAAATGAAAGTATGAGTTGTGTTCTAAACTGGTTAAAAGTCACTGCAGAACAGTAAAATCTTATTTCATTTTGGTTGAGAGCTCAAGACAAAATGCATATTAAGAAAAGCTATTCTCAGAGAGATGAGCTACTGGGTAGACCATGTGATTGTGAGCTTCATTCAACTGAGTAATGATTCGATCTAGAATTACATGTTGTACCTATATAAGAAACTTTTGCCTGTGAAAGAATCAAGCTGTTAGTGTGCCACCAAGGAAAACTATTTCAATTCTACAATAGAGATTTTTCCCTACAGTTGCAGAGTGAGACAAAAATGTATAATTAAAGGCTTGCACTGCCTGTAATATGTACAATTTCAAGGGAAAAATCATGGATTTATCACAGAAGACACATAACTGCAGATTATTTGAAAAAGATTATTTCATCTATCAGTCTGACATCAGGAATCCATTGCAGTTCTGCTCTTCCTAGAATCTCAAGAGCTGTAACAGAAATCACACATTTTTAGATACTGGTTTTCTAGCAGAACACAGAAAATAGAAAGATACTGTAGCTCATCTTGCATAACTGCAGAGGATGGCATGTCTGTTGTGACCAAGGATGTGTTTTGGCTTAATACCAACTTTGGTGACTGTAGCGTTCATAGGAGTTATGCAAAGATAAATCTAGTACTGGTTTTAACCTACTTCTCATAGCCTTGTCTCTGATTCTGAGCCAGTCTTTTGACCAGCAGTCAATAAGTATGGATGTAAAGTGAAGCCTACCAAATTCCATTCCCAGCCACATTCATTAATTTAAAGAAGTCTTCCAAAGTACTTGTTAATTTTACCCTTTGTTAAAGCCACGAGTTGTCATAGGGACATGATTAAATATTTGTCTAAATCAGTTTCACAGGTCATTAGCTATCAGCTGAAATTCCAATTTCCCTAACTCAAATTTAAACCATTAAATCATACCACTACCAGCTGAAAAAAAAAAAGCAGGGTTTACCTGTTATATCTTGTTATATCTATACTTGTTATACCTTGACTTCTTAGCAAGTAAAAATTAAATTCGTTGCAAATAAGGAAAATACAGGAGACTTGAGGTGTGAATGAGAACTGCCTATTTATCACTGAGGCAGCTGACTAACCTTAAATAGGTAAAATTTTGAGGTTCTTAATTTTTATTAAAGAGTTGTTATGGAAAAATATAGATTGGTATTCATAGTTTAGATCAAAGATTGATGACTTACTAAGACACAACTAAGACAGTTATTTTACTCAATAAAATTATGTATAAGAAATCACAAAAACAAGAAGGGAGTCAGACCTTAAGTATTGTTTCAGATTAAAAGAAGGTAAATAAATTAGATTCCAGATGTCAAAATGTGTATAAATAAAAATGTTAATTTTCAAAGATGAAAAACTGTTTTATGCAGAACAGCAAATACACTTCCTTAAGCTATTACAATATATGGCCAAAGGTATTTACAACTGCTGTCATAATGTGCTGAATTTTGTTTATACCAAGAAACACACACAACTTGGATAACAGCAGCAGATTTATGATCAAGCAAGGAGAAAGTATGGAGGAAACTTCCACAGTCCAGCCTTTATACCAATATTATGTAGTCAAAACTTTTTGTTTTCATAGTGCTATTTGACTATAAATTTCAATTTTATGTTTATGGTATACAAAAAGGAGGCATTTGGTTATAATCCTTGTTTTAGAAATATGTACCAAATGAATGGAAGAAATGCAATTTACATGATATCATCCTTTAACCCTCAGAGAACTACACTATGATTTTTTTTTTTTTTTAAAGAATCACTATCTCATAATCACTGGTTAAAATGGCTGGCTCAGTGCATTGGCAGAATTTTGAACAACAGAAAAAAGGATTTTTAAAGAGGGCCTTTAAACTTTAGTGGGGTAGATGACCACTGGAACCAGGACCTTTTTTTAAAAATTTTCAGAATAATAACAGGTAAAAACTATCAGGTATAACCTTATTGTAATCAATGTATTGTGATTTGTTATATCTACCACATCATATATTTATATCTTCATCTCCAAATAGTGAAATTATTAAAGCAGCTAGCACCTTCTGATATTGTTATATTTTTTGTTAGCTTCACTTGAATTGCAAGACAGTATTAGTGCCCTCACTTTACAAATGAACTTGCAGTTTTAACTTCAAACATGGGAGCTGGAACAAGATGATCTTCCAAGTCCCTTCCAAGCCAAACCATTCAATGATGCTATGATTTTTTAATTAATCATACCTGGGCACTAGGTCAGTTAAGGTAGGTTGTTTTTTTTTTTTTTTTGCTTCTTCAAGCAAGACACACTTCTCTGAAGGGCACTAGCTCATCCAAGGATGGTACAACATAATCAGCAGTCAGTGCTGGTTTACTCTGGGAAGAAAAATCCTTTCTGCCTGCAATATTTATCAAAACCCAAATGCCTGCCCCAAAGGAAAATCCTCACCATTATGAGAATTCTATGAGTATTTCTGTAACAGACCTCCTTGGCAATGGATTAGAACCCCAAAGATCTTGCCTTGAAAATAACAAGCCATCCCTATTTTTTAAATCACATGCTCTGTGATTTACCTTGGCAGTTAAATAGAAAAGCATCTTGATTTCATAGAACACTACCACAACCTGAAGAGCTTATTTTATAACAGAAATATTGAGTGCTAATGATTCAAAACAATTTTTTGTTAGTAATTTAATGAAGAAAGTTTAGAAATTTTTAATCCCTATTCAAAGAGAAGTGATTCTAAAGTTTCCAGGAATAGAATTCTGAAATAGGTTCACAAATTTGCAGGTTATTAGAAGCAGCCTGTAAAGATTTCCATTTACATAAATTAAAAATAAAGATATACACAAGTAATAGTGTACAATTTGCTCATAAACATTAGAAATTCAAAGTTTTAGTTAAGAAATGTCATTATGGAGGATCTGACAGTCTAGCACAGCTGTTAATTGTTGTTAGGTAGGTTAATTTCAGAGGAGCTAAATAAGAGCTTCAGTGAAAAACATTCACAGAATAGTGAATTCAGTTCATGTTTACTAAATAGCTTTGTTGGGAAGAAAATTTTCCCAAGATTGGAATGCTTTCTTTTAATTTAAGAGTTTGGAATACAAGAATACCAGTATAGAAGATAGAAAAACTGTTAGTTTTTCCATTCTTTTTGAGGACATGTAAACACATGGTCTGCAAATCCCATGAGTACCATGGACTGGCTACTCTGGAGCTGGTGTGGGTTCACTCCATTTCTTCAGCAAATAACATCCTGTATAAGTTAGACACTCCTTTAAGCAAGAACTTTTTGTAATCATTTGCCTTTACCAGCAACCAGAATATGGCTTTGTCTTTCTTCCTTGCACTTTACTTAAATGATTTAATTCATGGCAAAATGCTTGCTAGAGGAAAGAACAAGAGAGGCACAGCAGAATTCAGTATTGCTTCACTTTTAATTTCACTGACACATGCAAAAAAAAGACCGTGAATACCGAACTTTTGCATTTTACATACATATATTTCAACACAATATATGTATTGCAATACAATTTATTTGGCTTCACAGTTCCATTTTTGAGATATTCAAAGTAATTTTGAAATACTGGAGTCAGTAGAGGCTTAAGACATTCACTACTGACCCTTAGTATTAATAATTTTCTGTTTCATTATTAAGAAAACAGCCTACTCAATACTGGAGCAGTACAGATGGATGTGGTGCCCTTACTGCTCAGCTGCTTCATCCAAAATCACAAATGTTAACTCCAAGTTCATTCTTCCATGCAGTGAGAACATATTCAAAGTATTTAATCCCCTCTGATGATACTATGCCCTGGCCTGCAACACAGGGAGAAATGTTATATCCCCTGATGAGAGGCACATTGGTCTCATCAGGGAAATCAACAGAAACTTGCAGGAAGGGGTTCGTATCATCCCAAGAGCAATGCACAAAAATATTTCAGGTGTAACTGCTCTCTGAGTGTTCATTTACTGAGTTTAAAGGCAGTTTATATGATCAGTTTATTGCAGACTTTTCAAAGAAGAGCAGATGGCTCCTAGTCGTGTTCTTGGCCATGAATTTCTTAAACCTAATGAGTAGGATTTATGCTAGGTCACTGCTTTAAACATACAGGGGCACCTCTCATTGAGAGATATTACCCTTTTGGGGAGAGGGGAATTTAGCTTCATAAATAAGCATGGCTTTTTTGTTATTGTTTTAAACTACTAAAGGAAATGTTTTTCAGCTTCAATAAGTGAGTCACTCAGAAACTTGAAAGTAGTCAAACCAAGTTATCAACAAGGACATCTTCAAGTTCCTACCTTCTGCTGGCAGACAAGGGGCCTCCCACCTCCTTTTTTCCTTTAAACATAAATTACATAAATAAACAAATTTTAAGCTTAAATTACACAGCAATGACTTGCACCTGAGTACTGTGTGTGAGGTGTATAAGCAACTGCATAGCATTGTGTTTATGCTGAAGGGCCAGCAGGGCAGCACACCTATAGATGGACAGAAATATGATCAGTGCCTCCAGGAAAATAAGCAAAAAAGATATTAAAGAGTCTTACCTTCTAATTTTTTGGCTCTGAATTTTCATTGGAATTTTTTTTAATTTAAGTATATATGCACCATTTATAGTGAATTTTAAATTTATTTTTGCTCTCAGTGTCATTTAGACTGATACAGCAATGCAGAATACCACTGTTAAGAGTTTTAATAGGTTCTGTCCCTCTCTTTCATGCCAACAGATATTTTCTTTTGCCAAACTGAAGTGTAGTTTAAACAAACCCAATGCCTTCTAAAAATGCGGTCTATTTTAATGCATAATGTGTGAAAGGTATTTACTGTGCTATCAGAACCAGAGCTGTCTCTTTACTTTGTAAGGTTCATTGAAATGCTGTACTTGGAAGAATCTACTTTTTATACAGTGACAAGGATTATCGAACTTCCCCTAGACTGTGAAAGAAAGTCAATAAGGTATAATAAGAGGACAGCAATGTTGATAAGCAAATCCTTTAATAAAAACAGTGAAGAAATGTAGACCCAAGATAAAAAAATCAATATATTTCTATTCCACACAATTATGCCTAATTCATTTGAGTGGAAAAAAAAAGAAAGTGCCATTCAAACAACCTGAAATCACAGGAAAAGCCTACATATATAAAGTGGGGGTATACATATTTGCCAGTGATTTATAAGGATGTAAGACCCATTTACTTACTTCTCAGTACTTTAGCAAGATGCTGATGAACCCATTTGGAATCTCTGTGGTGGAAGATACAACGAGGAAGTTTGTAATTTCAAGGAACTTTCATGATCCAAACTAGGCAGAAATAAATTACTGGTTATCTTCAGATGTGAGTTGATTTGCTACCAGAATCAAGCTCACAGGAGTTAATGAGTTAGGTGCTATGCAGCCACATTAGAGAAACAGAACTGCTATTTGAGGAGTCACTGCACTCTCTTTTGATCAAGTTGCATTGGGAGACAAGATGGAAAATGTCATTAGCCTTTTATCTGAACGGTGACTGCAATGAAAGGTGGTTATTTGGGCTGTTAGCAGAAAACAAGACTGCAAATGAATTCTTAGTTAAGTGACTGGCAGAACTTGAAAGCCTTACATAGTTGAAGCCAAAGCTTATCCAGACTTTTTTTCCAGTAAGCTATGCTGTATGGAGAATATCCAGAATTTAGCCCAGTGTTTAGCAAAGGCTAGATTTCTGAGTGAAAATTCACAACAAGGCTATGCAAAGATGCACTTTTAATATATGTCTTGACATGGGCCAGTAGATTACAGATTTTTTGATATCTGTCAACTCCTTTAATGTTTTAGAATTTTTTTGTTTCAAATGTATTGCAGCACGTACTTTGTCTTTTCACATTGCTGCACTTGAATGTTTTTCCTTATATGCAGAGAATTCTGGTCTTTTAGACAATCATTACGTTTACTACCAACTATAATTAACACTGATCTGTGAAGCTGCACTGTTACTATTGCCTGGGTTTCCCTTGAAACTTACTGGAGAAAAGGAGAACTTATTTTTAAAAAATTAAGAAGACAGAACTTTGTTTTCAAAATGTTTTTCAGAAATTTAGCTGTTCTTTAGCAGTGAAAATATAGGTAGAACCTTAGTTACCAGGATGAGATGTCCTGCTTTATTTTACTGCTAAATTCAAAATTTTTGAAAGAAAAAATAAAATCACTTGCACTAGCCTGTGGCTACGACTTGAACATGGTGGTTTCAATGCACAGAGCATTAATCAAAGTTTCCAGCTAAGACCTAAAAAAAAAAAAATTTAGGTAAGAAACTTGTCTTCTCCCACATTAAAATGTTAGGCAAGTAGCTGGATCAACAGGACTGGGAATGAAGAAGAGAGAACTGAACAGGAGATGTGCCCCTGCCACGGGCTTGCTCTCAGCTAAAGGGAAAGAATTAATAACAACTGCATCATTTTGCACACTGTAGTAATTGCTCAGAATTCCAGATTTTCCAGACATCTAGGCTTCCCATTTACACCATGTCCAGAACTCTAAAAGATGCAATGATTCCCAACAGCAAAAATGTGTCTGTTCTAGTGACAGTTTCAAATAGATGCTTATTTAATATTGTAGATTTATGCCACACTGGACAATAAATTAATCTTAATCTTTATGTTGAGTCAAGTTATAAGTTAATTAGGCTATGGGGAACCACAAAAAGCCTAACGGATTCAGAATGGCCTAATATACTCAAACGAATGATGTCTGTTTAGATAACAGCCATTACACTGACACAAGGTGAGCATTCTGTAATCATCAGTGGATAAGATTTATAACTTTAATATCTTTAAATTCTCAGAATTGTCATTAATGCAAATAAAACACTGAATTAGCTATTATTTTGATAGAGACTACTAATATAATAACTCATTTCTGAAAGTGTCTACCTTCTCACAGTGAAATTTCTTCCAGAATTACTAATTTCACAGTGAGATCATTTTTTCTTGGTAAAAATTGCCTTCCTGCTCTTAGGTAGATACAGAATCACATTTAGTCATCTTTCTGACTGAAGGGGTGTAAGACTTTCACCAACACTCCACACTCTTGGACCCTCACTGTTTCTTGGAAAATTAAGATCTTATCCCTGAATCAGGGTTAACAAAGAATATTACCTTCTGATAGTATTGTTATGGATTAAATTAAAATTAAAATTAAATTATTAGTTCAAATGTCACTGGAATTTAAGAGTGTGTTAATTTTGGAGTTTTCTTTGTTCATTTGCTGGTTTTAATATTCATTAACTATTTTAGAATGAGCATAACAATGTAAAAATGTATGAAAATTAAGTTTCTGATTTTAAACAGAAGCTAGAGATAAGTATGTGAGACAGATCCAAATGATCTTAGAACTGATAGGACTCTAAATGACCTAAAGGTCCAGTAAGATAAATACTTCTAATTCTTCACTAAGTATTAACTACTGTAAGTAATTATGTTTGGGTTTTTTTTTCCTAATGGAATTATATTACATTAAAAATATTTTTTCAGCTGGATGATGATTTTTCTGTAGAATTTTAATATAATTCCATGAAACAGATGAAATGGCAAACAGGACTTCATTTTTCAGCTACAGAAGCTTATAAAATAACTTACTGGGAAAAAGTACTTCCACTATGTATTCCTTTCTAAATCACTTCTTTGCCTTTAATTATTTTAATTACTTCTAGGACCTGTTAGTGATGTGTTTGTTCAACGTTCACTTGTAAAGCAGATAATTCTTAAACTATATGTTGGCATATAGACTGAGGAAAGTCTGAGCTGAAAACTAATAAGGAATTCAGGCACCTAAGATAAATTTTAGAGTATAGATGGCTTACATTTCTTGTATTATTAAAGCTAAATTAATCTACTTTTTGTATTAGCTTAGTAATGTATTGGTAACCACAACAAAACCTTGCATGTCTATTGTGAATTGATCTATATCTAGGTTATACCAATACAACTTAACTTTAGTTCCAATTGAAATCAGTATCATAAATCTTAAGCACCCACAGAGCTTCAGAGGGTTTTAACAATGTTATTTTAAAATAACATGGCTTTCAAATTAAGTCAAGGTGAAGTAAAGATACTTCAAACTTTGAGTAACTCATGGGGTTTCAGAGCTGTGAGATTAAAATCAAGCCAGATTCAAGATTTACAGCCACAGGCAATTGAAAAAACAAGGGAGAAATAATTATTGTAGTAGCATCAGCTCTGATACTGATGTCTGCTGCTTTCCTGACAAGGTGTTGCAAGGAAGCTTGTGAAGAACAGAATTTCTTCCAGTTTTGATAGCATTAAAGTATCAGAATCCATCTTTTGACATTCCTCCTCCTCTTCAATGTAGGAGGGGGTAAAAGCATCCAAAAGAACAGAAAAAGCTGGGTTAGTACATTCTCTGAGATATTGGTTAGGTCTAAAAAAGCTTTTACCTGTTCAGAACCATCACCAGGAAGATCAGTCTGTAAAAGGTTCATTTCAGAGAAAGGAGATCTTATGCAGCTGTTTGAGTGATATTTATTTTTTTAAAAGGGAATAGCACTACACCAAGATGTTTTCAGAGCATATTCTTCTGAAGGGTCAAGAATAAACACGAGCAATAAAAACTGATCAGCTGGAATTCATAGTGTGAGAGTAATGCAATGTCTGATGTTTTTAAGCCACAAAGAGTAGTAACTATTGAATTGTAACATGACACTTGCCGGTTCTCAGAGCTCACTGGGAAATCCAGAAGCAAGTACTGCCACAGTCACCATGCACCATTTGGGGCTCTTATTTAGTCACTTTGCTCAGAGAGCACTGCAGGATCCTTAATGGACCCTTTATCAGCTGACTGACAGGTTTCCCAGTGCTAGGAAGGGCTCAGAATCATCGCAGTGACTCACCCCATAACATGCACGCTACAGCACCCCAGCCCTTCAAATATCCTGAGGACACACATTTTGCATTATGTCTTGAATCTTGGCTTACAGTTGGCATCTGCATCTCACCTACTGGTGACCAGGGGAGTGACACACAGGGACCATATTGAGAATGGTGAATTTGGCTCATGACCTCTAAATAGTTTGTCACTGGTTTGGTTTCATACAGCCCTGTTGATATGACTTAAATTGTTCCAAAATCTATGGCTTTGCTAGTTCACTGTTTCAGGATATTTCAAAAATCTGATTCTTTGTTTCTGCTCCTTTTGATAACTCTGTAGACTTCTTTGAAAGCTTGACTTTATACTAGTGTCTTATGAGGTAACTCTTAATTTAAATCAGCATACCTTTCACACCGAATACTTAACTCTACAATAGCTAATCCACAGATACTCTGGGATTAGAGACAGAAATCTACAACTCCTTGCCATGAGTTCCGCACAGAACTTTATAATGGTAATTAGAGGTTAATTACTTGAAGATTAGTTGAATAATCTCACTGTAAGGGAAGCTAATTAAAAAGGCTTGATAAAATTGATCTACAAAATACTGTCTCCTAATGGTAAGTGATATACTGTACTAATCTAAATGGTAGGTAGCTGGGAATGTTTTTATAAATTGCACATAGGAAACCTTCAAAAATAACACATTGCTTTACATGATAGTTCATATTGTTCTCTTTCTCAGACTACCTTCAATGTACCTCAATTACTCACTGTAGCTCACAATCTCCTTGAAATTAATTATTGTTTTCTAGAGTAACATTATGTTACTCTCAAAGTACATATACATAGTATATTTCCTTCCTGGAAATTAGAATTATATTCTGCATTTAAATATGACATGGAAGTTTCAATATGTCCTTTCTACATTGAGCAAGATCGTTTGGGGTATGTTTTTGGTTTTATCAATTCTTTTACTGTTTTTCTGACAATTGCCTTATCCCAGGCAGGTCAAATTGCTAAGGCATGTCCTTCTGAGTATTGTGTAATGTTTCTTTTTCCACTTTAAATATAGCTGACTTAAGAACTGTGTCCATCTGTGGCATTTTCAAACAATAACATTATACCTCCTAAAACCCCCTCCCACATTTAAGGACAGACTGGGATATGTTTTGCCTTGGCTACAATAGCAGCAAACTCTTTAGAATTGTAGGAGTTGATTCCTGGACCAGATGGGCATCTGTAGATTGCTTCACCAAGAGTCTGTCTGTAAACAAACCACTCACCCTGTTCTCTAAATCCTCTAGCTGAGCACTTGGAAAAAGGATTTTACAAAGGATACTGACATATAGTTTTATTTAGAAAAGCTTTTTCACATTTGACATGTGAAGAGTAGTAACAAAGTACCTGCACAGAAAGTAATTTTGTATATATATCGTAAAAAAATTGACTTTATGCAAATGTACATGCACACAAAATGATGGTATAATAGAAAAGATTTTTAAAGCAAGTGATTTGGGATTTCTTCCTATGTTGATGTGTGACTGAGCAGCAGTTTCACACATGCTTCATTATTTGTTTTGATGAGTTTTGGTGTATTGCATGCAATTTTATGAGTTTTCATTAATTTAATTGAAGAATTTCCAGCATATCTTGGTTTTCAAATTCTCAGGTCAAGCTCCACAATTAGGCAGCAAATCATATGCTAATTGACTGCCCTGTAGCCTTTATATACAGGAGATTAGGAGTAAAGTGTATCAAATATTATGGTTTTTTTGAGGACATAATAGTAGTCACCTGTAATTTACATCCTTCCAGCTGAGTTCCAGTTCAGAACAAAACAAATAAATAAACTTGCTTAATTTAAACAAGGGCTGTAGATCAAGCTACTCAATTAGACTTTGCCCTATAAAAACTTAAGAATAGTAATTTCAGCAATAATAGCTGAATAACTCTTTAGGAGACTAACAGATTTCAGCTGAGGGTGTTTCAGAAGCACAAGAACAGTGTAATGGATGAGTTTAATTACTTGTTGCTTCTACTGAATAACGTTTAGCTATGAGAAATGCAAATACAGAACTAACTGCATTGGTACAGTTAAGTTAGACTGGAACTGTGCTGAAAAGTTCTTACTCTGTGACCTCCTGTCCCAAGTATATGGATGTTTGAGATAGTAAAATTAAGGTTATTTGACTGATAGTTTGTTGCTGATCCAGCAGAAAAGAGAAACCAAAATAAGGATATGTAAAGTCTTTCTAAATCTGCTTTTAAATCTTGGAACATGTTTTCAGTGGGACTAGTGCTTGTACAGTTAACACTGAACTTTTTTTGTATGAGAACATATTTGCAAAAGCATGCTTGCAAGATAAAGAAATGTAATTTGTTTTTTGCTCACTACAATAATTACAAAACAGCTGGGATAGAAAATTTAATTTTCTAATGTAACTCCCTAATCTTCTCCACTCCTTCAGGACTATCACCTTCTGCCCCCTCCCTGTCTCCTCCTGTCCAAAATAACCCTCCATCTGCAATACACAGTCACCTGCTAGTGCTTTGTATGATATGCACTTTGAGTCTAAAAAACCCACAGATTCATAGCTAGATATTTATACCTAACCAGAAATAGAAATATTTTACTTAAAAGCTGCCTAAAAAAAAAAAAAAAAAAAAAAATTCACTTTCCAGAGCAGAAAGTGAGAATAGGTGGAGATTTTGGGTCATTTTTCCCTATTCTGACCCCATATCACTAGTTGGAGTAGCTAAAATAGCAAGGAATATGTACCCCCAAGCAGCATATCTGGGTAACAAAACCTAGAGGAGACAAAAAAGTAGAAAAGTCCCTTATGCATGCTCTCTCCATAGAACTATTCAAGCCCAGGTTGTATGGGTCTTTGAGCAGCCTGGTCTTGTGTGAGGTGTCCCTGCCCATGGCAGGGGGATTGGAAATAGATGATCTTTAAGGTCCCTTCCAATCTGAAACATTCTATGATTGAAAAGTGCATTGGAGAGACAAATTCTTTTTACTGTTGCTATACAGTAGAAGTACATAAAAATGGTCTTTGAATAAATGCAGCAGAATCTGCCCCCTGAAGTGACAAATTCTAGCAATAATTTTCAAATGTACCATAATCTAAGCAAAACTGTCTACTAGAAAAATGTTAATGACAGGAAGCTTAGTAGTGGTAGCTGAAATTTTAGTGAGAGCACTCCCCTTCCCTCCCAGCATGGGCACAAATATACTTTTGCAATATGCCACATTTCCTTTCATAATTGCTCACAAATAAATTAATAGAAGTAGAATATTAATAAATTAAATAGAAATAGAAATTAATAGAATAGAAATAGTGTTGTTAATTATTTCAGTTATACCATGACCAGAATATCATCATATATTTTCTTTCTATTGCTCTCATGTTCAGTTACATTGCCATAATACAGTAAATGTATACTTCAGACATAAAAATTTATCTCCAACTTTTCATCAAGTTAAAATTGCACACCATTTTGCTATTCATCAGTCTTTTGATTGACACAGATTTTTGGCTTTCACAAAGTAAGACTTGACCACATGCCAAACACATACCATACATTCACTGACTTGGCTGGAACACCATTGCATTTCTTGAAGCCCAGGCCATTTTTGGGATCTGATAATCCACTTTTGGACCCCATGCCTAAATGTCCTTTTAACATCTGTTGTTCAGCAATAAATTTACTGGACTGTGAACAACTGGTTCCTATTGCATGAATGTTCTCAAAACCTCTGCTTGGGAATTTGTAGTGCAAAGCTGAGCGGCTGAAATTGGAATGAATTTCATTCTTTGATGTAGACAAGCTAAAAAATGCATTCAGTGGTATCAGCTGTTTCCTTTATACAGGTATGCAGATGACTTGACTTTCAACAGTCCTTTAGAACAGCTCTAACAAAAAGCTCCCTATTTTTTTTTTTTATAAGAAGGCTGTTGACAATACATACAATTTCTCAACTTTTTCTAGCCTGAAAAATGTTTCACATGCTAAAATGGTGCATAGGCCAGCAGTTCTGAAGTGATTATCCTGAAATAGGATAGGAGCCAGTGAATCCAAGCTGAATTTGTATTTCAGATAAATTGCTCAAAATATCCCGTTTCAAACCTGGGTTTTCTCGTAAGTTTATCAGCATCTGAAACAAGTATTGTGATTGTTTTGCACCTACTCATTTGAAATACAAAAAATACAAAAAACAATGTATCTTTGCTCCTAATGATACAATTCGATAAGCTAGATTTCCTCATAACTAATTACTAACTCGTTAAATTTTTAATTTCTTCTTTCTCCATTT
This sequence comes from Heliangelus exortis, assembly GCF_036169615.1. Lineage (NCBI taxonomy): Eukaryota > Metazoa > Chordata > Aves > Apodiformes > Trochilidae > Heliangelus > Heliangelus exortis. Next base: position 110,020,475 of record NC_092423.1, on the reverse strand, counting down.
TTTGTGTAAGAATTTTCAGGCTTGATTGACAGAGATGACTTCACAGCTTCTCCCTTATGCATTTCAAAAATATAGTTGCACATCTTTCCTCTCACACCATTTATTGACATCTCTTGGTAACAAAAAACACTACAAAATATCTAAAATTGCCTGCGCTTTCAGGTTGTATAGATCTGGAGCTAAGCAGTTGCATAAAGATAGAAGGACGAGATATGTTTTCAGTTCTGTCTTCAGCATCTGCTGTCATGATTGAGATTAAATCCTATTTATAACTTTTGAAATCTAAAATGTCACTAAGCTATGAGTGCAACTTTTTCCTTCACTCCCCCCCCAGGGGTCTGGTTTCCAGGCCTTAGGTGCACTTGGTTTGGAATTTGCTGTGTGAGAAAGAGCCTTGAGGAGTGGGCTCTGCCCCATCTTGCTGTGCATTTATCTTTATCTGGGCTTCTTGCCCTGGCCAAGCTATGCTGCAGTGGTGCTGGTGCCTCTCTGCTACAGATTATATGATGCTCTGGACTCCCCAGCTGATCCTAAACCTGCTCACCTTGAACAAGTGAGGGGCCTGTGGGGACCCAGCGTGGCACTTGTGTCACCACCCTTACCTGTCTCATCATCAGCCTGAACTGTTGGCTCACCTTGCTCTCTGGAGCCTGTCCTTGCTGCACCTTGGCAGTAGCCTGCTGTGTCCTCAGCTGCCTGAGTCATGGGGATTGAGCTTGTACCTTGATTGCATCCTTGAGGAATCATCTTTCAAACCTGTGTGGGTTTTTTTTTCATCTCAGCCTAAGCAAATACTATGGAAAGTTTAGCTTAGAACAGGTAAAAATTCAGGAGAATGTTATTGAATTTATACATTGTCTCTGGTTCTCTTCCAGGGAGGTATGTACTTATCCCCTTCAAAAGAAGGTCACTAATATATAAAAAATCCACGCTGTTCTTAGGTATCCTTTCTGATTAACTCTTCAGTAACAGATGTCCACCACAAAATATCCCCAGTCTGTGAAAAGGGACAAGTGGTTTGGCACTCATTTCAAACACACATCAGCTCGTCTCCCAAAATGGGAGTATAGTATAGTTAACCTGCAGTAAAACACAAAATATCTCCTGTGGCTTTGCTGAACCAAACAAATGATGATTATGTGGAGGTTTCAGCCTGATAACATGGGAAGAGCTTTGCTTGTGCAGAACTCTCACATGAGCTGTCCAAAACAGGATGAACAACACTGACTGTATGAGGCTCTGATGCAGAGTAGGAATGGGTAATTTAGATGTACTTTACAGTTGCCACTCTTCACTATTGTGCATTCCATAAAATTTAATGATACAGCACACAGCGTGCAGTTTGGCTCTTGTAAAACATCCCTTAGCAGGGCATGTGAATGCTTCCTCTCATTGGAAAGTAGCTGAAATACAGTTCACCAGCTACATGTACTACTGAATTATGCAAAAAATACCAAGAAAAGATAATCTCTACTATGAGATTAGAATGATAAAAGAAAACAATTGCTTTGCAAAACAGTTTATTATATATTATTGTAAACTATTCATTAGTAGGCAGTCGAGAAAAAGAATATTAAAAAAAAGCCCTGAGGTAAAAGGAAACAATCATACAGTTCCAATGGAAAACAACACATAACCCAGCAGATACCAGCATTTGTGTTGATCAGAGGTTATTTCCAAGTTTTAATTCAAGTTTTCTTTTTTGATGTCTTAAGCTTTGACAAATGGTGAAGCTGAATATCTCAAGCCACAGTACTCTTAGTTTGTCTTCAGCATGTAACATGAGGCTAAAAGCTAGCATATGATAAGAATAGAAGAAAAAGAATAAAAACCTAAAAGCTTTATTAATGCTGCTAATACTTGTAAGTGACTTACTGGAGACTAGAAAGCAAGTCCCCAGCAGAAATATAATACACATAAAATTGATGGTACTGAACAATTCATGGCTCCATTTTATGTGAGTAGGAATGTAGATGTAAAGTCAAAATACAAATTGCCTCCTCCAACAAAATTGCAGAGAAAAGCCATTATGAGCCAATCATTGATAAAGGATGAAAACATGGGATACATTACTATGGAAATCCACAATGTTCTTTAAGAAATGAGAGAGACTTTTTTCCAGATTATTCAGATCTCTTCAAATGCAAAGGACTAACTTTCCCCTCTCTACTGAGTTTACTAAACTGCTTTTTATTACCCCACAGGGGTAGTTTTCACTTAGTATGTACATAATTCCTAATAAACTTTACAAGAGTTATGTACATGCATCAAATATAGAATAGATAGCCTTAATTTTATGTCTGCATATTCCTATTAGAGAAAATGTAAAACCAGATAGAGGCTAAACTTGGATGCCTCTGTAGTTTGCTCTCTGAATCTTAAGCATGGAGAGTGTGAATAAATTTATACTGGGAAAAAAAGAACCTCAGAAATGTGAAAGTAAGACTGTTCGATGTCTTACAAAAGAGGCTGAGCTATTAATAGATTTTGGTTGCTTACAGAATGAAAACCAAAACATTGTTTGTCCATTTGTTTTTCTGAGAGGTAAAACCTTTTAAATATTTTGAGGTCTGAGTTTTTTTCAGACACATTTTTCAATGTAGGTTTATCTAATGGTTTTGGTCAAACTGGATGAGAGTACAGTGTTCAACCACAAATTTTGCACTGCTTCACTTATTGTACAGAATATATAAACAAAGTAACATAAACCACAGTCCTATGAAATACTGCTGGGCTCCACTCAAGGAACTTTGATAATTCAGAATAATAAAAAAATGTTATTATATATGGCTGCTCTCTTTTCTTTTAACCAAGTTGCAGTTAATAAAGAAGTTAGTGGAAAAAATGACCAAATATTAAAGACTATAAACCAAAAGCCTCAAGAAGACAACTGCACATGTATATATATATTCAATCTTGCCCAAATTATTCAAGTAACAGCTCCAATAGCTGCCTATATAGTGATATTAGAAGTTGAATAGGGCTTTAAGATGAACTCAGATGAATGAACAATGCAGAAGGTGCTGGAAAACAGTTCCTCACCTTTCACTCCCAAATAGGCAATTCTAAAACACAGTCATGCTAAGAGTGTTCTTAGAAGATTGTCCATTCCTTTCTTTTCTTATCAGGCATGTGTGACTCCCCTCTTTCTCCAAGACTGCAATAAGTTCCTTGCCTACATGATTGCAATTCTAACGAGTTCAGGTTACAGTCCTCTTTCAAAGGAAAAAAGCAAGTGGCAAAACCTGGGTCATGAAGAATGAGTGTATTGCATGAGGTACCACCTCTACTGTAGGAAAACAATAAGTGACAGCGTGGAACAGTGTCATAAGGAATTCATGAGATTCACAATTGGATAAAGACATGTACTGTGGGCTTTCACTCAGAATTACTGCTTCAAGATCTGGTATATAGCAATAAGATAAGATATGCAATAATGCTAGAGAAGACTCCAGTCCTTCTCAAAGGCATGAGACACACTGATGTTTCCTATGACCAAATGGGTTGAGCCTAAATGCCCCTCAACATGTAAGTATAATTAAAGCAAGCCTGAGCTAATTTGCAGATATACAAACATGACCTAGTATCTGAGGTACTGAACAACCTAATCACTGCTTGTATTAAGATAGTCTGAAAGGAATTAAAAATTATGAATGTGTATGGTTTGCTTTTCCGATCTAAACTTCCAAAGTTTCTGCCAAATCCTATTTTACACTGAAATCAACTCAATTTATATGATGTACATGACAACCTGCTTTTTAGCTAGCCTTTTCTACCAGGCTGTGGCTAACAAGGTTTTGCAACTCAAGAAGCAGAACTTGAAGGACATCACATATTTAATGTATTTATATGGTTCATTCCTCAAGGGTCTACTATTAACTGTGACTGATTAAGCTGTAACAAGCTAACAGTCTGTTTACCTTTATGGCTTTGATCTCTGTGACTAAGAAAATTACTGTTCTCATTGTTCAGCTCAGGAGTTCTAACTTTTAATTTGCTAAGCAGGACCTGCTCGAAAGTAAGAACAATTTCTGAAACAGTAAGCTTATTTTTATTTTCATGCTCGAGTGGTATTTTTCTTCCTGTTATCTACACATCAGTTGCAAAAACTTGAAGTTTATTAATACATGTGACTAGCAGATCTTGCAGTTCAGAGGCAAGGTTACTGAATATCCCAAACTAATGACTTTGGGTTATCAAATTCAAATTATTTTTGAAGTCTCCAGATATACTATATGTTGTTTTTCATCTTGAGTAACATTTTACAATATTGATGCTGAAAGCTGTCAGCTTCAGTATCAAATGTTATCAAATAAGTGCTGATGGCTGAAGAAAGTGAACCATGTTATACACTAAAACTGTGCCTTTACAGGAGAAAGCTCACCTGCACAGGCTAGGAAAGCTATTACCTGGACAGTTAAGTTGTGCTTGTCAAGTAATTAAAAGGTGATCAAGCTTTATCAAAGCCAATGATGGATTTATGTCCTCTTTAGACTCTTCTGTTTTCTACTACCCATTAATCCCTGTTTCTGCTCCAGCACAACCTTTTTTATGCAACACAACTGTTTTGCCTAATTGGTTTCTATGGAAGCCCCAAGGTACTCCAGTAGATTTAGAAGGCAATTTACAGCTTAGTAAAGGACTAAACTATGTAACATTACTAACAAAATCAAAACATTTTCTTTTATATAGATAGACTGCATGTAGAGGAAAAATAAAACCAGTTTCTTTTAAAGTACACTGTACTGGGTTTTTATGTTGTTTTTTTTTTTAATGTTTTATTTTTGCTGTCAGCATAAGGAGCCTGGTTACAATCAGCAAGAATTTTATCTCCATCATTGTAAATCAGTGTTGATGGAACTGTTCACAGTAGAAAGGCAAGAGCAGGTGCTGTTAATTTGATAGTTCTTACAACTTCCTTTACATGTTCCTGTTGTGTTTTTTCATATAGGTAGAATAATGAAGTTAACAGTTTTAGCCTAGTCTTTTAAGGTAATCTATTCATACCTTCTGTAGAATATGTATAACTTATAAAACCATATATATCAAGTTTTATGTACAAAGCAAATATACAGAAAAAGGAGTTGAGGTTTTTTAGTATTTCAGAAAATGTGATATATAAAATACATAATATATAAAGAGTTCAAAGAGAAAAATTTATTTTAAAATTGTGAAAAAACCTCTCAAGTTTTACTAGATTAGAAAGAAAAAAATCATAATTTTTTTTTAGTTTAACATTGTACTGAACAGGGACAATTCTACCACTTTATTTGGAGTCATGGTTAGATTGCATAATTGGTGCTTCCTGCACCTTCTGTCAAGCAGCATCCTCCACAGAGCAGCAGATGAGAACTATCTTCTTTCCCTCATGGTCACCAGGGAAGAAGTCTTCCTGTGCATAGCAAAGAGGCAGACAGAAAGAAATAATTCAGTGAAACATAAGGAATCTGAATTTGTTGCAGCTCAGAAGTCAGTAAGATTGGGAATAAATCCATGAGAAGGAACATGCACAAAGGGAGGACACAGCTCAGATGGATTGATTTACAAAGTCTTTTATTCGTGTTCGGTTTCACCTTGGGTTCTCCTTTTATAGGAATTTTAAAAGCAAGCTGCTTAGAGGTATTTCTCAGCTTGTTTCTGTTCTAATGCATTCTGGCCTCTGTTGGTGTGAGGTCTTCTCTCCTCAGCACGTACTGGTGAAAAAAACAAACCAAACTAAACCAAAACCCAACCAAAACTAGAAGGGGGGCTAAGTTATTCTCACTTTTTCAAAATAATATGGCAGCTTTTACACAGTATCCAGAAAGTATCTTTTACTTGAGTTTCCTTACCTTCAAGGAACTTTGTTCTGGGTTTTTCGCTTGTTTGTTGGTTGGTTTTTTTGGTTTGGTTTGGTTTTTTTTCATTTAATTATAGAAGAGAAAATTATATTCCTTTGTAATAAGACAAGTTTCATATTTTTCTGCCAGACACGTTAACAGCCGTACTCAAAAAACCCAGAAGTAAAGAAAATATTTTATAGAAAACTAAATTCATGTCTTTTTAGTTTTGGGCTAAATATGATTTTATCAGCTTTCAGATATTTATATGTAAGAAAAAATTATATATAAATATATCTAAAGATGTTTAAGGAAATGTACTATAAAGGTCAAGCTCAGAATGCTCTAGCTTAAAAATTAATATATTTTCAATATAACATTCACCCTCCATATCTACAGGCAAGATATGAAATTTTTCTGACTGACATAGATCTATGGAGGACAATGATAAAAATTAAATTAGCATTAATCACTGTTATGCTAAGTGTGTGATTTACTAGTATGCTAATTTTTGAGAGAAGTTTGTGTGGGAAAGTCAAAGGACAGTAAGGATTTATATATAGATTTATAATGTCTGAGTTGCCTCTAAAGGCAGTACGTGAGAAGGTGTAAACAGAATATCACTACAGCAGAGCTATTTCTTCCTTTTTAGAAGCCCAAGAGAATTAAGTTTTCTCAAGGAAAGAGATTAAATTAGTCACTTAGCCCTCAATTAACCAATCTATTATTTTAATTCAATATTGGAGGCCGAGTAAAGGCAGGATTGGCTGATTGATTTCTAAAGTTTTTATGTTATCAATAAAATGACAAAAACGCTTAAGTTTTATGAGATTAGAATTGGTTTGGCTCAATAGAGGTAGCTGATGGTATTGCCAGTTCTGTTTTAAAACATCTCTGATTACAGTGACTTTGTACAGCTGTGCCAAAAGGACAAGCATGGTCCTTGCTGAGCTCCATTAAATTCACACCGTCATTTGAAGAGTTCTCAGCTGCAAATATATCACTGGTCACAGATTCAATCAACATTAGGGCTTTGTGCAAGCTCTCTGTGGCACTCATATGGGCTGCCTTTCTAGAAGTAATATTGTCAAAAAATATGTCATACAGCCAGGAGATTACCAAGCTCTATAAACTTGTTACAGTACAGAGCAAACTCAGAGGGCTGCACTCTGGAAAGATAATGGGCAAGAGAAGGAGGTTTGGTTTGACTCATTTTCTTTCAGTCTAAAAAATATAGCTGAACTTTATTTTTCCTAATTTCTTTTTTTTTTTTTTTTTTTTTTTTTTTTTTTCTTCTACTGCTTATAGAAGTTACTCTGGCCAGTAAAACTAATACAGCAAAATCCAGAAAGCAGAACTACCTTTGAGCTTTAGCTATCATTGGATCCTATCCCACCATGAAAATGTTCCATTGTTCCCAACCTTCTGTAACCTGTCATACTGTCAAAGACACTTTCCTTACCATAGCTGTCTGAACAACAGGCAAATTCAGAGTCAGTCTTAGTCAATTAGGAATGAATGATCACAATATATCACCTATTTATTTATTTATTTTTTTAGTATAGTTTAAAAGTTTCTATTTCTGGAATTTAAACTCAGAATTCAGTCAGGAATAGCAATAAATTGTTCTGGGTCAGCATTTATCTCTCATATCACAGGAGAGAATAATTTAGAATATGAAGCTCCATGAAAGTGGGATTAAATGGTTGTAAAGCTAAGTATTAGGCCTTAAGTTCAGATGGAGAACAAGCTGCAGTCCTTGCTTAAATATTTAAAACTCAAAGTCCTCACAAGTTCTGTTTCATACTAAATTTTGCAGAAGTTACTGATCTTTATAGTGAACTACGTATTAGAATAGGGTATTTCAATTCTAAAATGAATTTGTATTTTAAATTGAAATAATATCCTCATGTAAGAGCCCCCGAACCTTTTGCATTATTCAAAAGAGAGCAGAACATGCGCAAGTACTCCATGACCTTATAAGAAGTTATGTTGTGAAGTTATGTGGCTCATATACAGAAACTCATATAAATATTTAGCCCTACATCATCTTCATTTTTAGGGGTTTTGTTAACGTGTCACAAAAAATATGGAAAATGAAAAATAAATATTATTAACAACTACAAATGTTTCTTATCTAGTTTACTCATGTGTTTTGGTTATGAAAATTATTACACATCCAATTATGCAAGACTTAGTTGGAGTGAGGTATAGATTTATGAATGCAAAGAGGTTAGCAAGGTCCATTAGACATAGTGGAACTCAAGAGGAAGAGGTGGAACTCAAACTTAAATAGAATTCACTTTATTGCCAATAATATTTTCACTTAATATTTTTTTATCCTTAAATATTTGAAAAGTATACTTGCTTTATTAAAGAATTTTGAAGGCACTAATCATAACTTTGCCTTCAGTCAAATATTTATCTTTTTGATTACTTAACAAAGAAACACTTCTCCATATTCAAAAATGCTGTGGTAATTGGGGCTTTTAGAAATTATAATAGATCATAAGGCTTCACACCAAGTAAGCTATTACAACTATCAAGAATTCAGACTGACTATTTTAAAAGCTATACTTGTCAACTGCAAGTAAACTTTTTCTGTAGTAATTTTATGTCTAGATTTTCACTGTGTTCCACATTTAGGTCTGTCAAGTAAGCAATGAGAAGTAGCAGTATAAAAGAAGCTCAGTCCAAGTGCATGTGTTTATCCATGTCTGTGGAGTTCATCCTATACTATGTATATAGTTACACACAATGCTAATTTAAAAACTTTGTTTTCTGAATAATGCTCAGTGCACAATCTTGATCTCATTCCCTTCTGCATAAACAGTAGGATGAAAACTATTCTATAACCCCAGCTGTCCAGTATGTCAAAAGCATAGTGCTCGGTTAATAATGACTTATTTTTTTTCCTTCCTCAGATTGCAAACCTCAGGTCTTATTACTCTCTCTGTTGTCAAATCATATTAAAAAAAAAAAAAATCCAATTGAGTGCTTTTGTAAGATGATTTAACACAGTGATATCCATTTTGCAAGTGGATCCAAAGGCACAGAAGACACAAGTCCTTCTAAAATCAAGGAATTTAAGTATTGTTCCATATCACTGTTTACTGCCAAAATACATTTAAGGACCTAGGCATGAAATATTAGGCCAGAAGTCATTTGAAGGATCTTTAGTTTAGAGAACTAAGTAGTGTTTAAAGGGTTAAGCACTGATTTTATTTGCAAACTTTAAGAATATCAAATTTTCACAAGCCCAACTAAGCTAACAGGCTGTTGACTGCAGAAAACAGGTGATCACATACAAAAGGTTTTTCCAGCATAATATGCATTTATAGAGCCCTATCCTTTATGGTGACACTCAAATATTTTTTTCTCTCCTAGAGAGCAGATTTTATATTTTTTTTCAATGTTGTTTCTGCTTAGATTGAGAACTCTGTGTACAATGAGGTACAGCAAATATAGGAAAGGGTCTACTCATCCAAATCCATCCATATAGAAAATGTTTCTCATATCTTTGAGGTTTACAAGTTTTCCTGTCCAACTGCCACATAGAACAGGGAATTTCAGCCTTAGAACTCATATTTTTAGCAGTAAGCTAAAATAACTTAAAGCTGACTCCTGCCTGTTTCAAATCCTTGGTCAAAAGTATAAATCCCCCACAGCTTCCCAATGCCTGGAGAATTGCAATATCTTCCTCTAATGATCCAACTCACAGGAAAAACAGATCCATTTTGGTGAATCTTTCCCCAGAAACATTTAATGCAAGGCCACCATCTTGCATGAAATGTTTAAGGCAAAATGTTTTTCGAAACAACTAATGCTACAGCCCCAAAGTGCACCCAAGAGTACCAACTCTGTCCAACATCATCACAAGCAGAAGGGAGATCTAGATCCTGAAGTGCTAACTTCAAAAAGATTTATGTAAATATTCATCAATTATATGACTCAGGAAAAAGGGGGTTGGAAAAGTGTTCTGGATATGACAGTCTGGAGGAAACTGAGAAAGAAACAGCCTTGTCTTTTGTGAAATAAGGTATGACAGAATGTGAAGGCCAACGTGACAGAAAGCTTTATAGCACAGTATTAGGCACATCATGTATATGAATGCAAAACAAAAAATTCATGTGAACATAATGCATATGAACACCTGACATTCTTCACACTATTCCTGATTCAGTCTTTTTGTTACTTTTTGTTACCTCTGGTTACTCAAAAAATGATAACATATATGGAATTACATAACATTGACTCTCAGAGCATCTTGCAATGTAGTCAGTAAAGGAAGTTTTTTCCCATGAATTAAAGACTCAAACTGCAAACAAAATAGCAATATGTAACTTCACATTTAAAAAAATCTGTATTAGATAAGAAAAGGAGAGCACATTCTCATGGTGGCATATTATGTCAGATAGATTAAAAAAAATGCAGAAGACAGAGTTGATCAGACTGAAAAATACTAGTTGCTTTCACTGTAAAGATAATCAGCTCTTTAAAGAGATTGCTCTCAAGTACTTTTAGTCATCTGTAATCACATGTGCTGATGCTCCAGTTTGACAGAACCAGTCAAAAGATATTTTCTTTAATAGTAGAACAGGAAGGTGAATTAGTGATAAAGACCTTACATAGCTCTGAACACTAACTCGGACAGCAACTATCTATACTGGAAAATTAGTACTTTTGTTTCCAGCAAAAAAGGTAATCTGTAACCAAATTTCAACTAATTTTTCTTTATTCTGCTTCTGAGGTGGTTATGTACAGCAAATCTTCACCTTGATATATGAAGTAAGCCATATTCACCAATTAAACTTCCAGTTTAAAACAAATTTTATTTTTATCATTCCAAAATAGCCTGACCCTATGCTGTATATTAATAAGTCAGTTTAAGGTCTCAAGGTCTTTGAATATGAACAGACAGTGATTGTCAACTCGTACATCTAAGAGTGCTACAGACTTCAGCTAGGAAGAAGCAGCTGAGACTACTCAAATATCACATTTTAAAGTTTATTTTTTCATTCCCAACTTCTTGTATTTCGTTCTCCTTCCATTTATCAATGTGGAGATATGAAAACAAGATGCAAGTTTAGGCTGCTTTATTTACCTCTGATTTAGTTTTTCAGGAAGAATATTTTTTGTGTTTTCATCTTTACAACTTAATGTACTAAAGAATTTGTATAGGTCTGTGGTTTTGTTGATCTTTCTGGAATATCTATGTGATACCACCCAGTCCCTCCAATTTTGTAAGGAATGAGAGAATAACAATTATGCTTTTACTGAAGAGTATAAATCCAAACCTAAATGCATTCTAAATGAAATTCTAAATGAAATGCATTCTAAATGAAATATTCCCTCTAAAAAGTTGAGCCAAGTAAAACTGTTCAGGTTTCAAAAGAGCTAGAAGCGGACTCAATTCTCAGCTTACTTCCAAACTATGTCTTGTCTTATGTAAAGATTTCAAGCAGAAAAAAAAAAAAAAAAGCATAAAACCATCAAATTATATTAGCAGCCATTTAAATTTACTACAGCCAAATATCAATATTTCCTTTAATCACCTTATTTGAACAAGTTGTATCCCCAGGCCATATCAGTTTTTTCTTTATAAAGGTTTGCTTCTTAACATGCTCTATGCTTCTTAACGTGCTCTATTTCACTTTTTTATATAACTTATTAAACAATCTAGACTCTTTTTACAGAAAAAAAAATAGCTCTTTTTGTGGGCATTTCCTCATAAACATTAAAAGGCATGATTTTTATAAGCAGGAAAATCATAACTCAATAGAAAATATACTCTTATAATAAAGGCTGTAGCAGCAATACCTAGGTTATCTGCAAGGTATGAATAGATAAATAAATTAGAGAAATGGCCTTTATGGCTAAATCTCTAATGCATAAAACATAACTGGATTTAATTTTTCCCACATGCTATGTTAATAAGATTCACCTGTTAATCCAAATGATTAATACCTGATAGGTTTGACTAAAACATAGCCCCAGTGATTAGAACAGCCAGCTTTAATTTCTTAGAATTGCCTACAGGTTGCGCTGTTGTTAGTCTTGAGGGCAGCATGGAGCTTCCACAAAAGGGGTGCATGCAGTCTATTGAATGCATTTTTAATCAAAAAATAAAGGGGAGAAAACTTTATTAATTTTATTTTTATTTTTCTCTTATTGAATAGAATCTTTGCTGCATTTCATCACTATGAAGAGTTTGAAAATCTGCTGCTTAATGAATTCATCATGCTCTCATATGCATTCACTTTTTTCCCCGGATATTAAACCATAAACTATAACCATAAACTAGTTTATTATTATTTACTATTATTTTAAATTCCAGGAAATTAAACCTATTTTGCTAAAGATTCTGAATATAGACCAAGAAAAGAGCTCCTCATATGGCAGTAGTTCTACAGGTAGCTCTTTGACCCATTGTCAGGAAAAAACCATAAACTAGTCATGACACACATACTCCTTAGTTTCTACACCAAATACTTTCCTATTCTTCAGCAGTGTTAAGAAAAGTTGACTAGTAGGGATGGTAGATGGATGAGAGATTTGGAAAGACAGGATACTCACTGCAGAACGTTGTATTTCTTCCTCTCAGCCATTGCATTGTTCCAGCAGACTCGGGTAAAAAATATTTTCTAGTATCAAGTGAGTGAATGGGTAAATAAGGAAGGGACCGATAGATTTGTGGCAAATCCTTTTATCTTCTCAGCAGAGAGGAGAAATGATGCTACTTCCTCCAAGAGAAAGTATGTTAATAACAAATGCATGCTATTTTATAAGGTACATGTGCCTGTGCAACAATGCATTCAGTTTGACCATGCAATTTTGAGTCATTTCCGTAACACTCTACAGTCATCCCAATGTGACTTGACTTGAGGCATGAACAGGTAGGGTAATCATTTTGGTGTATAGATAAAAGTTTGGGTTTTTTACATATTATTCTGTGGATGCACCTATACAATCATGTGAGAAGTACTCTAAGTTCCCTTATTTTTGAAGTAGTCCAGAATTACAATATTAATAACAGAATAACTACAAACCCTTGCTTAAGGGATGCCTGAAAGGATTGAACTGATCTTTACCTTACAGCTGAAGCTGTCTCATGCTGTTAACTTCAAATTTCATTTAACTAATAATATGTTAAATGTGTATAGTGATACATTCTTTATGATGTACTTGGCCTTCTATCTGGTTGTTCTTTTTCCTGACAATGGGTCAAAGAGCTACCTGTAGAACTACTGCCATATGGGGAGCTCTTTTCTTGGTCTATATTCAGAATCTTTAGCAAAATAGGTTTAAGTTCCTGGAATTTAAAATAATAGTAAATAATAAAAACAGATACTTTATATACATAAGACTTCTCAGTTTTAGAACTGGCTACATTAAAAGAAGAGACAAAGGGGAAAAAAAAAAGATTAAACTCACTGGGTTGGGGTTTTTTTCAGAGACCAACACCAGATTAAGAAAAGAGGAGGTCAGAAAAAAGAGTTAAGTGGAGTTAGTGGACTTTGACAATATAGGCAGTCTTTACTTTGAAAGTTCTTGTGTCAAAAGTAGTTTTAAAAAATCAATCATGGAAACATTTTAATATTTTCTAACCTATGATTTTGCATTTCTCCCCTTGGACTCTTCAAAATGCTGATGAATTATCTTCACAGGAGGTGGTTTTCATCAGATGATTATAGTTTTATTCCATTAGTATTCCATTAGTAAATGCTGAAATGCATCATTAATGATGAAATGTTTGTTAGCAGACTTTATGTTTATTGAAAATAACAGTCAAGGCAGAATAGAAAATATAACTTCATATTTAGACAGCTTGTACTGAAATTCTGTTAGACAAAATGTGCTATTGAGGAGCTATGAAATACTATGTACCTCTCTTTAATAGATATAGGGCACTGTTTAAATTCAAAAGTTCCTGCTCATTTTTTCCCTTTGTGTTCCTGAGTGAGGGGAGTTTTGCTTCTCAGGTGACATTGTCAGAAACTGCAACCATCATTTTCTGTAAGAGTTGGTCTGCTGGGTGGTATTTCAAGGCTCCATTATAAAGTTGTCTGCAGTTTGCAACAGAGAGCAAGTAAACCCACTCTTCAGGTCTCCCTCTTGAAGATAAACAACTGCTCTGCTGGAGGGATGCAGCAGCATTCCTGTACAGCCCATGCTTCAAAGCCATTCTTATATCTTTTTCTTCAGCTGCAACATTTCTTTACTGGTTCCATTCCTTGCTCATTTGTGTCCTCAGGTGGAAACAGCTAATTTTAAGACCAAGAGATTAGTCATGACTAATTTATTCTTGTAGATAAGTATGCTTCACTACAAAGTAAAAATGATGACTGAAAATCTACAGGAATTTGGGAAAGATTTCCCCAGTTATTATGAGGACTTCCAGGACAGTTTAATCAAAACAACTAAAAATCATTAGAAAACTAGTTAAGTAAAATTCTTCCCACAATTTAAAAATTGTAGTCACTAAATATTTTAATTTCAAATGTGTATATATATATTGAATTATCTGATAGTGTGAATATATACAACTACCAACATACATAATTTAACACACATGCATATACAGATAGACACACCCACCCACATAATTCTAATAGATATAAAGTTCTTTATACATAAACTATAAGTTCTTTATACATAAACTATGCAGAAATAACTTCCTGCAACTGTGAAAACAGAAAATATTGTTCAAGAAAGCTTAGCTATACTTACAAGCAAGTTACTGAGTAATTTTGTGAAGGACTGCTTCAAACTTCAATTGTAATATTTTCCAAATATTGTAATATTTGTATCATCTTCCTGCATAAGTTTACTTTTTTTTTTTTTTTTTTTTCAATATCTACATGGGAAGCAGTTCCTTTTTTTTACTGAGCTTAGAATAATTTATGATATACATCATCCTCAGATACCTTCAATATTATTTTCCATGTATTTTGGAATATATGAGTTTTCTTATTCACATAGGGTATGGAAATATTCAACATTATATGTCGGAAGAGTACTGAGAGTATGTAGAAGAATATTCAAGAAGATAATTTTATCACTGCTTTTTCTTGAGAAATTGATTCTCAAAAACTTAGGGTCATTGCCAGTATTCTGTTCCTGGAAAGGCAGAAAACTGTACAGTACTGTTTGACCATCTCAGTTTACACTTGGTATTTGCTTAAATATTGAGTCCATGTTTGAATGTTGAATCTATGATTTATTTTTTTTTCCAGCACAGTAAACAAAGTGAAACATAGGGGGGAAGGGGAAAAGAATGACAGGGGAAAAGAAAAGAAATTAAAGGAAAGAATATGTCATATTGAGATGGAAAATAACATCAGTAACAACACTGGCAATTTTAAAAAATGATAAAATAAAGTATAATAAAATTACCTGTATTTGAGCTAATATTATACTATAAATATGATACTCTTGATTAGCATAGCGCATTGACAAAAGAATTTGTGATCATATTGAGAGAAAAATTTAGGCTTGCATACAGACACGGTAATTTTCAGTAGTTAATTGAGTTTGGGACTTGAATGCAGACAAAATATGTTTTCTGCTTGATACAGGATAGCTTCTGTTTATTTCTTGCTAAATTTCCTCCCTAGCAACATAACATTCCAATGCACCTGTTTATGCATCTTCCCAGTAACATTACGAGACCTAATACATTCATATTCCTTTCTGTTAAAACAAGATTGAACATACAGTTTTATGACAATGAAATATAAGAAAAACGTTAGTAGCGTGTAGTTTCTTGTATTCTTAGTTTTGTTTAACATTTTGGTGTTTTTTCTATTTTTTTTTCTTCTTTTTTTCAGCTAATGAATATCTTAGATCTATAATAGCTGAGTATAATAATAATAGCAGGATATATGCTTCATTTTTTTCTGCTGCTCAGGGAAATACTGTGGAGTGATTTTTGTTGAACATAGAAAATTCTCTGTACAGAAATATTATGCATGCACTGGACTTTGCATAGGAGCATCTGTGATTTTTCAGAGTTTTTCAGAGTTCGGGTACTGTTTCCAATATCTGCATGACAGAAAACAATTTGGGGTTCCCCTGTACTCACACTGGTGAGGATGCACCTCTAATAGTGTATTCACTTTTGTGCCTCCCACCAGAAAAAGGACATTGAGTTGCTGTAGCACCTCTAGAGAAGGTCAACAAAGCTGGTGAAGAGTCTGGAGTAGAAGTGTTGTGAGGAGCATCTGAGGGAAATGAGAATGTTTAGTCTGGAGGAGAAAAGGCTGAGGGGAGACCTGGTTGCTCTCTGCAACCACCTGAAAGAGAGGCTGTAGTGGGGTCAGTGTCAGTCTCTTCTCCCTCATAACTGGTGATAGGACAAGAGGAAATGACCTCTCATCCTATCCTAATGAAGCAGATGAGGTTCATATTGGATATTAGGGGGGAAAAAAAATCACTGAAAGAGTGGTCAGGTATTGGAACAGGCTACTCAGGGAAGTGGCTTAGTCAACATCCCTGGAGGTGTTGAAAACGTATGTGGATGTGGCATTTCGGGATATAGTTTAGTTGGCATAATGGTGTTGGGTTTGCAATTGGGCTTGATGATCTTAGAGGTCATTTAGGACATTTATGTTTCTAGAACAACAGATTTCAGGTGTTGGATGCAACAGCTTAAGAATGATAGTAATGGTATTCTGTGGAGAGAACCTCTGTTCGTGGGTAATATGAGTACAGTGCAAAAGATGAAAGTAGAGGAAACAATCAGTAGCTGTACAGATTATGGCAGTTTTTCATGTTGATTTACTTGTAAGGATCTGTGGGGACCCAGATATCCCTTAGGTCACAGAAACATCCCATTGTATAGGTATTGCACGGTAAGGATGAGGCTGCTGTTCCCCTCTGCTCTTTCAGTCTGGGTGGAGAAAGAGCAGAATGTGGGATCCAGGCTTCTGGTTCAGCACACAAAGATATTTTCCCTTATTTGTATGTGTATTCCCTGCATAATGGCAAGGCAGGATTATGATGTCTATTCTGGTCAGCACCTACAAAGACAATACCACTCAGTACACGCAGCCTGCCTAGGGAGACTGAGAGGACCAGAGAAGATAAAATACAAGGCATTTCACTGAAAAGTTCAGGATAAATGCTTCCCTTCAATTAAAGCTGCTTTTGAACTCACAGCTAACATGGATGAGTGAGCCAGGACACTGATATCTGTGATTATTTCAGGAGGAAGTGGTTCAAATTGTGACTTCAAGGGCTAGACATTGACTGGTATGAACTGTGCCAATAAATGAAATGAGAAGGTTGCACCTGAACAGAGGTTAAAAAGGAAAGGTTTGGGAAATTGATTGGCCAGAAGTGGGTCACAGGATTTGAGAACTTACGTATACTGTCTGGAAATGTCTGGGGGGAAGAGAACAGAGACAATCATGTTAGTTCTGTCTTAAATCTAAAGTTGCCAGGTCCCCAGTCCATTCTCCTGATGCTGCACAGATGTTATAAGAAGAGGAGGATTACAGTGCCATATAGCATTTTTTCACTGGTCAGGGAGAAATGATGAAGGACTAAAAAAGAAACTGAGTTCACATTTCCATCTTTCTTACATAACGTGCCAGCCTACAGAGCTGCAGTATCTGAAAGATCTACAGGTGATAAATCAGCTCGTGTCCTTCCATCTCCCTGCCCAGAGCAAGCAGGTACTATAAAAGCAATAGATAGGCAACATGCAAGTGCTTGCATTATGCCTGCCTGTGAAGAACACACTCTGCTTTTAAGTTTAATTAATGTCTATGTGGACTGAGAACTGTTTATATTTTCATTAATAAGAAACTGAAGCTGTGCAACAGAAGCTATCTCAAGGTATTGATCTGCTGCAATAACAATACAAGTAAGGACAGCTTTTTATGAAAATATAAAGAATACAGATCAAGATAATGGGAATATGAGTTACAAAATGAATTCCAGAATAGTCATTTTGCAGCCAGAATGATGATTCAGGGAAAATTCTGATAAATTTATAGTCTAATATGTGTCAATATTAAGTTTTAAGACAGAAAGCAACATAACCAGAAGCTCTGAACAATTGGTTTTAAGTACTTTTTATTGTTGGAAGGTAGGAGCTAATTTGTCTCCAGCAATAATATAAAAAATTACTAAGCCATTTGCAGCATATCGAGTCAGTTTTGTCTGCCACTTCATCAGCAGACCTCAGTAACCTGAGATGTCTTAGGGCTGTAAATTTAATGTAGACAGCCAGGTTGGCTATGGGCCCTGGGGAGTCGTGGCCAGCTCTGTGTCTGTGCTTGTGTGTGTGCATGTGTGCACTAGGACAGACTGCTGAGATGCTCTTTACCAGCAGCAGGAGGCTAAAAACTCAGGGGCTTGAATGTTCAGGAGAGTGGAATCCATGGGCAGCTGCTGGGCAGACCTCTGCAGTGTCTAAGCCCAGTGGCTGGAGGCATCCACACTGAATATATTATATACTTATGTACTTAATCATAGAATGGTTAGAGCTGGAAGGCACATAAAAAGAAAGATCATCCAGTTCCAAGCCTCCTGCATGGGCAGGGACATCTCCCACTAGATCAGTTTGCTCAGAGCCCCGTATAACCTGGGCTTGAACGCATAGGGATGGAGCTATAATATGGAGATATAATGTGTCTGTATATACATATATATTCACACTGGGGGGCCTCCACCCTGCTCAGCCAGTGAGGAGAGCAGGATGAGGCCATCAGCATCCTGTGTGTCTGCCTGTGATCTGTGTGGCCGGTCATGTACATACATATACAGGTATACATATGATGTACCTATGTGTCTGTGCCTATCAACAGCACATGTTCAGCCTAACTACTGCTTTGACTTGGGGGCATGCAACTGCATGGAACTGCAGCAGCCTCATGTCCCTCATGTTGCATATATATCGTTATGTGTTTTCCACTAATAGTTAATTACACATAAATTGATTAATCCTTCAGCAATATACCCTGGCACCTTTACCAGAGTGAGTTTGTGCTGTACATTGAGTACGTCCTGGCATTGGCTTTATCAGGAGCTTTGCAGTCCCATTTTCCCTGCTATCAGAGAGGACCATTACCTTAAGTATGGAAAGTCTGTCTTTTTTCTTCTAAATAAAATTAATAATGAAATTGCAGCAGCTTCTTTGTACTTTTGCTCACTCTATTGATTTAAATATACTATTGTGAGCATTTCAGGTAATTTGAATAAACAATTTTTTTTGTGTAGAATACAGAGAAAAAAACAATTTCAATTTGCATGGCTCCAAGTTATATTATCAATATGTTAAATTTCAACAGCTTCCTCTCCCCTGTATTTTGTCTATCCTGGCTGAATCTTTAGGACTGCAATTTTTTTTGTTTTGCTTTGTTTTTCCCTATACATATACTGGATTTTCTTCAGCTTAGTTGGACTCAGCTGACTTTCTATTTCATATATCAAATTCATAAACTACCATTCTGTAAAAGCTTTCTAAATGATGATACCTGCGATTTTGCTGTAAAATTATGTGTGGTCATAGCCTAATCTATGAGATTAGCTCTTAATAGGTTTTTTTTATTATTTTTCTGCATTGTTAACATTTTTCACAATTTGGTAATATGCTTCACTGATTTTCTGTGTTACATAACCTGAGGATGTCAAAGAAGCTTTAGATTCCTAAATATATGTTTTCTTATTACTGGCCACACAAAGGATGGTCTTCTGCCTTTAATTCATTGTATCAGTACTGTCCTTATTTTTCTGAAATATCTGTGCTGTACAGGTTACAGAGAGTGAACACAAGTATTTTGAAGAGTGTCTAAGTATATTTTCTACTTCACAGTTTTTGAACAGATTGAGAAAAGAAGATATTCTCAGTCTCTTGAGCAGAAGAATATACTGTTGTTTTGACTGAACACTGTAACACTTCAAAGCGTCTGTAGCACTTCAAAGCCTCTGCACCTCCAATTGGCAAAATCATTCAGGATCCCCTCTTTTACAGACTTTTGAAATGGGAGCAGTGATAAAGAATGTTATAGACAGCTTCCCACTTTTTTTTTTAATAAAGCAAAAGCTACCACATGTACTTCTGCTCTTTAGTAGTCACTGACACACTGTTGCAGTGTGTAGAAAACTGTACAAGCAAACAATTGAGTGAAAAAGATGCAATGGGGGAAAAAAAGCATCCTACCTTGAGAGCATCTCTCACAATACACAGCCACTCAGTGCTGACAGCTAAAGAGCTCAGTCTTGTGTAGGCAGACCTAGGCATATTTCAGACCAAAGAGAAAGCTGAGGGTTCTTCCTACACTTACATGAAACAGTAATCGAATATCCCTAAAGTTTCCTTTCAAAAGTTTCAAAAAGACAAGAAAAAGGGAGCTACCTAAGCAGTAGGAATGCAAAATTCTAGAGTATACTTATGTACTAAATGAACATAGAAACAAGGTAATTAATGGAAAAACCAGAGTTACAGGAATGGCACAATTCCCACTTCTCGGCAGGATCCATGTGAAGGGAAAAGCACCAGGAAAGGAGTTCAATTGTGAGAACTGGTTTCCTCTTATATTAATTGAATAGATCCAGCCTTCTTTTCTAACTTCCCCTTGTATTATAAATGTAACTTTTATTTTTTAAATTAAACCACATATTCTGATACTTAAAAGCCCATGGTAGTGACTTAGATTTTATTTTATATATATGTGGTTTGTCTACAATTTCAAAGCAGAACAATAACCTTCCTCAAATGGTTGCTGGTAAACAGTCACCTTATGTGGTGATGAGTAGTCATAAATATGTGTACAACAGACTAAATTATTGTCTGGTTTTCCCTGAAGCATTCTGGAGGCTGTTGATCTTGATTATTTCTAGGACTCTCAGTTCCTTAGCATTTTAATAGCTTCCACTTTGTTAAATGATCTATATACCCAAAACCCTTAGTTAAGGAATTCCAAAAGAATACAAATTGATCTAAGCTATTGACATGCATAAGGAAAAAAAAAAGCAATCCAAAACTTCAACCACTAAACCACTAAGAAAATCCCCCTCCAAAGGGGGTTTAGACATTATAAGACTTTCTTCTAAAGCAAGATTGATTTATTTCACTAATTAATTAGAAGCTGGTGGCTGAGCTCTGAGGAAAGTATCCTTCATTACAAATGCAGATTCTAGACTTATTACTTATTTTTCAAGTACAAACATTTTCAGGCTTTGAATATTGACTTAGTAGGTGCCCTGGCCCCTATCTATATTCCAGGTTTGGAATCATCTTTGAAATAATAATACTTGTCACCTGAAATCTTTAGAGTTGTCCTCATTTTCAGCCATATTTGCATAATCCTTTACAGAGTTTAGTCCCAGCGTGATAAAGATTCTACAAATGGCAACCTCAGCCATATCTCAAATTGATCCAGTCTTGTCATGAAAACTTTGTTCTTGTCATGAAATCATTTAACATCTTCATCATCTATTTATGCCACTATGATAAGGTCTATATCAATAAAGTTGTTCTATTTCTGTTAGGAAATACCGATTACACATTTCACTGTGTCTTCAAAGCTGCCAAGCCAAAATGGTAACAGAAGCTGGAAGGTGTCATTCAACAAGGAGCCAAGGAAGCACTCTAATTATTTAGCCTCATTATTTAGCCTCTTTTCCATACCTGAACAGATGAAGCATCAGAACTGTTGACACCAATAGAGGTTGTGTTTATGAGTAAATTGTATCAATCTCCAGGCTTGAAATGTTACAAAAATGCACTTAAGGACTGGAGACCAACTACATTCTAATACTCTTGCTGGTCTCCAAGGAGAGATTGTCCTTTGCAGATGTTAATGGAAACTAAAATGTGGTTCCAGAAAGGATGATGTTTTATTTAGTGTCGTTTTCCTTTAGCAGTCCTGGGAAAAGTGGCCTGAAACTACTCATGTACAGTTTTAGGAATTTCAATAACATTAAAAAAATGCTTTTTTTTGTTAGCAGTAGTGATTGCCAGCCTCTGGGTTGTGAAACATACATCTGAAGCTGTAAAAATAATAATTAAAAAATGATATTAAATATGGAGATCTAATAATGGGAAGCAAAATTACAAGTGGGCATTACAAGTTGTTCAGTGTGGAGAAGGCTCCAGGGAGAGCTTATTGAAGACTTCCAGTACCTGAAGGGACCTATGGTAAGCTGGGGAGGGCATTTTTTTAAGGGCATGTAGTGATAGGACAAGGGAAAATGGCTTTATTTGGAAGAGGGTAGATTTAGGTTAGACATTAGCAAGAAATGTGTGAGGGTGGTGAGACACTGACACAGGTTGCCCAGGGATGTTGTGGTTGCCTCAGCCCTGGAAGTGTTCAAGGCCAGGATGGATGGGTCTTTGTCCCTGTCCATGGCAGGGAGACTTTGGAACTATATGATTTTTGTGGTCCCTTTCAACCCAAACAGTTCTATGATCCTATAATTGCCACTTTTAATTGATCTATTTAAACATATATAGAAGTGTCAAACAATCCTTTTAGGAAGAATCATAGATAAAAGTTGTGCTGCCTCGTGTGTTTACTTACAGTTGTTCAACCTGAGCAAGTGGATGTGTTTTATAGGGGGTTTGATGTAAAAGGTTCTCATGATTATTCCATTTCCCAATCTGTCATCAGTTCAAGATCAGATATGAGAAGTCCATCAGAGAGTTTCTGGTGTGAAAGGATCATCTCTGTCACTACATACTCCTCTACTGAAGATTTAGAGCAATGAGCTTATAACTTTCATTAGAGTAGGTCTTTTACACCCAAGCAAGATTTGACATTTTACAGAGTATATTTCACCAATAATATGTATGTGTGTGTGGTTTGGATCCATCTATTTTAAATTGCTACAGATAATAAAGTTTCTATTCAGCTACTGAGTGATGACGAACAGACATCCTGGACCAGTGTGCTTTAATGTAGACAGGTAACGTAAATGATGCAAATTATTTCTGCTGTGGCCCAGCTTTCTTGTGACTTGCAGTGGTGATATTACAGAAAAATCCGTTACAGAAGTAGGTCATATATTACAAAATGTTGCATTTTATTTTAGCGTGTGTTTAAATCCAAAGTAAATTAATTACTATGTATTTCTCCTAAACCCACAAAGAAACCACCAGCAAATATACTGAAAGAACAAGCAATAACCTAAAGGATTTTCCTCCTGAAATGAGATGAAATTTATACCTTCATAACGTAAAGGACAGTGATTAAAAGAAAGATATTGAGAATTTTATTCTGCTGAATTTTCTATTTAATACATCCGCTCATAGTGATTTAAATAAAATTTGAACATTTATTTGGAAATCATCAAGTCAAAAGGAAAACAGAGCTTGGTAGTCAGTAGTAGAGCAGTGCTTATGTTCTCCCCTTGCCAACTCACATACAATACATTTTTCCAATCTCACAATGATCATGAGAGAGATAAAAAGAGATTCAATCCTTTTGACATGAGATGCCTAGAGAGCACAAGGATTAAGAAATACTGTCAGAAATAAAACTCCAGGAAATCCCTCCAGACAGGGTAAAGGAAACCAAGCAATAGATAGCAGGTTATGAAAAATATATTAAGACAGCACACATGCGGCCCAGATGGCCAGAGTATGCCACTTTTTCTCTTCAGAAATAAAGCAGTTTGCCATGCAATGACTAGGGAAACAGAGTTACACTGGAGTCACCCTCATATGACCCCACCAAAGAGCACAGCTAACAAAAATCCAGCATAAAAATGGTTTGTATCCTCAGGGCTCTCAGGGATTCCATCAGTTGCTGCAACAATGCTTGACAAAAACATCAAAGAAAAACAAATAGAAGACTCCAAGAACTAAAGGACTATAGAAGCTGATTTACTGTCACATCATTCCTACACCATGGAAGGAAGGATGCTATGGATTAAAAAGAACTCTTGTTGAGGCTTCCCATGGATATATGATGAACAGCGAAAAGAAAGCTTACAACAAATCTTATCCTAAATATATAAAAACAAAGCACTTAGAACATTGGAATCAAAATACTCTTTTGTACTATACTTTGGTAGCAAAATTGCACAATGCTATATTTATAAAAAACAAAACTAAAAAAATCAAGCAGTGGAATAGAGAACACAGTGTTTGATTCTTGTAGCCTGACATAAGAGACAGGTAATCATTCTGATTCCACAGTCACAGTTTCCAGTTAATAACTATTCAAACAATTATACATGTGAATTAATAGCAGAACCTGGAGGAGGCAGAAAAAACACAAATCACAGATGATGCCTTTGTTAATTAGATTTGTTAATTAGATAATATAAGTAAAAAGAAGCAGCCATTAGAAAAAAAAGTTGTCTTGTTTCTAAATTCTTTCTGATTCAGCCATGGAAAACAGCATAGGAAATTGCTGGTGAAATTGGGAAAATTTCCATGTTGGCTTCTAACAGTGATATTTGAAAATGAAAAAAAACATAGGTGTCCCAGTACTATCTGCAAGTTTTTTTCCCGCAATTTCTTGGTCAGAAATTTTGCCTACTAAAGCATCTTTAGGTCCTATTATATACCCAAAGTTACCAAACTTTTGTAAAGCCTATAGTAAATAAGGGGTTTATTTAAAAATATATTTAAATATTTTAAATAAGGAAGTGTAGTAAATATTGATATTTGTAGATTTATATAGATATGAAACAATTACTGATCTTTTTAAGTATGTCTGTGCATATAGGTATTAAATAATGAGGTTGTTGAACCAATCTTCAGGCTCTTTTGTGAACAAGATTTTAATTGTCCAAGTTTTTCAGTGGGTTAGGTTGTACATAGAATAGTTGGGAACTAAAATCTGAGAAATAATAAAAGATCTAGACCTGTCATGCCTCTGATAGACTAGCAGATATTAACTATTTTTAATATCATTTATAGAAACACTTCTGGGTTTGGTGTAGTTTTTTTTCTTTTTCTTTCCTTTTTTTTTTCCTTTTCTTTTTTCCCCCCAATATAATTGAATATCTCAGAGCAAAAAAGTGCCATCATGGTATGCTGCCTAACATTATTTACATATTATGTCAATGATTTAAATGTGGATCTCTAGTACCGTTATGAGACCACTATTAAAAGTGCTATTAAAATAGAATACATTCTAGTAAGAATATTTTCAAATAAATAACTTTCTGCTAATGTCTTATAAAAGACAACAATGACAGCCACAATAAAGAAGAGCTTTGGAGCATAATCAACAACAAAATAGTTGTATAAAAGGCTATCAGATGTGATATTAAAGGAATACAGTGCCATTTATATTAGTAAAATACTAAACTAGGAATAGAATCACTTGGGTAACTGCTAAAGCCAAAAGTCATTGCAAAGAGAATGAAAGAAAAAAGAAACTAAGTTCTACAGGGCAACCTTTCCAGTGCAGACCAAG
This sequence comes from Heliangelus exortis, assembly GCF_036169615.1. Taxonomy (NCBI): domain Eukaryota; kingdom Metazoa; phylum Chordata; class Aves; order Apodiformes; family Trochilidae; genus Heliangelus; species Heliangelus exortis. The sequence goes on along the minus strand of NC_092423.1, from coordinate 109,995,274 downwards.
ATTGCATAAATGAAACAAGAAGTACTTTATTATCTTCAGATATTTGAGCATCCTTTTCTTTCTGAAAACATATGAAAATTCAGCATCATGAAAAGTTCAATGATCACGCAAATATTTTAGTTACATTTTATAGTTCTCAAAGAAGACCATGTTGTTATAATGCCTTACAGAAAACATTCTTCTGTAATATCAAGACTATTCTTTTCATGCTGGATACAAGGAAAGATAGGAATAATTAATGTTTACTTGCAATGTAGTCATTACTGAATACTTGCACATGAGATTCAGTTGTATATGAAACCAGAAGCTCCATTTCTGATATGACAAGGTGAAAGATAGAATCATGGAATCATTATGGTTGGAAAGGACCTTCAAGATCAAGATCACAACCATCAGTCCTACACCATCTTAACCCCTAAATCATCTCCTGAAGCACCACATCTACCTGTTTTTCAAACACCCCCGGGGATGGAAACACCACCATCCCTGGGCAACCTATTCCAGTGCCTCATCACTCTTTCAGTGAAGAAATTTTTCCTAATATCTAATCTGAACCTCACAACTTGAACCCATTACCTCTTGTCCCTGGGGTGAAGGGCCCAGCACCCACCTCACTACCACCTCCACTCAGGTAGCTGTAGAGAGCAATGAGGCCTCCCCTCAGCCTCCTCTTCTCCAAGCTGAACATCCCAGTTCAGTTCCCTCAGTCTCTCCTCACAAGCCCTGTTCTCCAGACCCCTAATCAGCCTTGTTGCCCTTCTTTGCACCCTCTCCAGCACCTTGGTGTCCTTCCTATACTGTGGTGCCCAAAACTTCATACATTACTCAAGCTGTGGATTCACCAAGGCTGAGTACAAGTGTAAGATCACCTCTCTGGTCCTGCTAGTCACTCTGTTCCTGATTCATGCCAGGATGCTGTTTTCCTTCTTGGCAACCTGGACACACATTGGCTCTGTTCATTCAGATGTAAATCAGCGGCCCCAGGTCCCTCTCAGCTGGCAGCTCTCCAGCCACGCCTCCATACATGCAGATACATATATTATGTTTGAAATAAAGACAGCAGTCATCTTGCCTAAATTTAAACACCTACATTCCAGCTAGATGTCAATATTTTTGTTAGAGTCAATGAAGAAAAAACTATTACTAGATGTCACTGTATTTTATTCTAAAGCAGTAATCTAAAAGAGATTGAATTATACCTCATAAACACCTACTCCACTTATTATGGAGTAGACTTAGTGTTGACACTGTATATTAACAGATGTAATTTAACAGATAAATCCTACCCTTAGTTTGGGTGGTAGCAGAGGCAAAACCTGGGACAAAAAGGAAGAAACAAATCAGGTGCTTTTAAAGGGATATTATTCAGTGATACAATGTGAACTAACCTAATTTACACAGTGATACTCAGTTGATAGTGACAAATTGAGCAAGATCTCTCTCTTGGAGATTAAAGAGTATTTGGCTTTCGTAGCAGTAAACATAATTCCCCTTTACTGCTTGATGAAATCAGCAAGATAGGGAATGTAACAAGGCTTTTCCAGAAGCATATGCAAACAAGTGGTATAAGGCAGGACAAGACCAGATATAAAAATTTCAAACTGAGCTCCATAAAGATTATAATAGTAACAGAATGAAAAATTAATGCATTAAAACCTGATTTGGATGGGGTTTTAATCTCATTACAGTATTACTATTTTAGAGCAGGATTTATTCTGTTGCATCAATAATCTCTGAATCCAAAATCTGAGGTAGGAATGACTCCTTAAGATGGAAGGGCATTTCCTTTAGTTTTTTGTAATTAATTGCATTCACCCAATTTTTCAATCTTGTGGTATTCCAGGACTACTTACTTGCTCTGGTGATTAATATAAGGATTATACATCCTTTTTAGACATATAATGACTTCTAATTTATGAGCATATTTAACAGTTAGAGTAAGACATCACAGTCTAAGTCCTAAATTGGGCTGCCAGTGGAGCAGACTCTTTTCAGGTTCCATTCACTCAAGAGAGCAGTCAGTCTGACAGAATGTTTCTTAAAATGTAATTGCAGAAGTCTGAATTTCCATTTTCAATGTCTCATTTTCCCAAAGTTTTGCTTTTCCATTTTGAAGGATTTTAATTCATTTTAAGAACTATTAAAAAAAATTTAAAACCCTGTAGAATACCCTACCCCTGGAAAAAAAACAAAACAGACTGCAACAGGATCATGTTCTCCTCTTGTAATATGGTGATATCTGTGACACTGAGGGCAAACATTTAACCCAGAATAAGATGCCTATCCTGTATAGACAACAGGATAACTCTTTTTTTTTTTCCTGTATAATAAATATTGTTGAGTCTGGCAGCATTGAAGACCATTGGTTCTTTTGTGGACATTGTTTTATAAAACTTCTTCCTACTTTGAGTACAAATCACTCTATTATGTATTTATTTACTAATACCCAGGCTGCAAGCTGCAGGAGGTAAAAGTTTAAACATTTTTACAGTTTGCCTCAAAATGTACTTTTATATATTAAGAAAAAAAACAAAACCGTTTAATAGCATTGGCTCTTCTATGAAGCACGAATTATTGTTTCTTTGTAAATCCTGTATTTTCATACCTGAAAAAATTATTTAATTTTTTTCTTCAGCAAAATTTTTAGTCTGGCTTTCATTCTTCAACTTCTGTTGACAAAAAGTTAGGAAGAACTTTGTAATTGAACCAATCACCTTTTTGACAATGACAACTCTATAATTAATTATATGACATACTTTTTTACTGGGACATTGCAAAAACTCAAACTGCAAGAGCAACACACTTTTCTCCTTGTGATAAATTTATACTTTGATTTGTTTTTTCATCTTTTGATTCAGGAACCAGGCCAGTAACTAAGGAAAGGTGAAAACATAAATAACAACCTTACTTTTATAAACTGCACATTGATTTTCCTCTCTTTTTCCTTTGAACAGAGTTCAAATGCCAAGACATTGCACTGTAGTTACTTTGCTAGAAGTCAAAGCTGCCCTTCGAGAGAATCAACAGTTTGTGGAAGTTCTGTGAAGTGTCTCAGATAAAAGGCATCAGCTACTGGCAGCACTCTTTTCTTTCCTGTTGGTAAGACATAATAAAGGACCTTGCAAAAACAGCAAGAGACACCAGTAAATTCTGAAATACCCTACAGCTGTCTACAGTTCTGCACATTGTGAAGAATGAAGAAACATGAGCACAGTTATGTGTGAGAGAGAAGGCCTTAACTTCATGTCTCAAAGACATTTTCACTCCATCTGAAGGGAATATCTTCCCTAAAAATACAGAAAGATCAGAAAGTAAAATGCTCATTGATGAAAATCTCTGAAGCTTCAGCAGCCAGATAAACATCAATCACTGCTGCCTCATTTTTAGAGGTTGCCTTTTCCTGCTCTAGAGACTACCAGTCAATTAGGGACATTGTGTCACTATCGTGTCTTCTGCAGGTGTCAAGATTTCAAACAAGTTGTAGACCATATAGTTACCAATCTGGATATGGAAAACAGGCAATTAGCTAATGAAAATGCTCTTGTGAACAAGTTTTGGGAGGAAAATCTTTATGAGCAATTTTGTGTAATGACAGAAACATAACATGTGTGTGAAATAAAAATGCTCCAAACAAGTCTGAAATTCTATTTATATCTACCCTATCTCTCAGATCAGTAGAAGGGAAATGAAAAATGTGGTGGCCTCCCTCTAGCACCTTGACACTATAAAAAATGACATAACAAATTAATAGTTTAAAAATATCTCTGCTCATAAAATAGCAACATTTGTACTGGTCTGTATCCTATCTTGATGTTCAGAGGGACCATCCTGTTTTTCAGGCTGTGCCCATTGCCTCTTATCCTGTTCCTGATCATCAGTCTGGCTGCATCTTCTTCGCAGCCTCTCTTCAGGTACTTCTACACATTTATGAGATTCACCCTGAGCCTTCTCTTTTGTAGGGTAGGCAGCCCCAGCCTCCTCAGCCTTTCCTCATACAAAGATTGCCCTGTTCCTTAATCACCTTCATGGCCCTTCTTTGCTGTGTCCTTTCTGGTACCAATATCATAGACTTCCTACATTTCTGGCTTAGTATTTCCTTTTATGATTTTGTGGATTATTCTGCACTATTGCTGGAAGCAGCAAGGCTCCTGTGGGCACCCAGCCCTTCAGTTTGTTAAATGCACACTATTTTATTTTATCGATGAAATCTGGAAAACATGTTCTCACACTATAATTTATCTATTTATCTAGAGAACTAAGAACCATACCAGCTGTATGTAGGATTGGTCAACAAACCAGCCTCCAGTGCTTAAAATGGATCAAAAAGGCTAAAATGAAGACTGTTTTCCCTAAAATTTTTTGCAGACCACCAGCTGTAGTCTGTTTTACAGAATCAGTGGGAGGAATTGTAATTCAGACAGCATTTTAGACACCCCAAAAGTCAGTCAGGAAAATTAAAAATAATTTTAAAAAAAGCCAAGGAAATGGAAAGAAAAAAAAAAGACTTTGCAGTAAAGAATTAGATACTTGTATTTGACACAAGTCAGTGATAATAACAAAATGGTATGGTGTCTACAACAAGGAGGAAACAAGACTGTTAGACATCTGTGGGAGATATGATAAAATTTATTCATCAGTGACTTGGATTAAGGAATAGAGTGTGCTCTCAGCTGTCTGCTGATGACACAAAGCTGTGGGAATGGCTGACACACCAAAAGGTTCTGCTGTCACTCACCAAGACCTAGACAGTAAGGAGAAATTTACAGAAATTCAACAAGAGCAAGTGTAGAGTTTTGCATCTTGGAAAGAACAACCTCGTGTACCAGTTTACATTGGAGGCTGACCTGTTAGAGAGCAATGTAGAGGAAAGGGACCTTGGGGTCCTAGTGGACAGAAAGATGACCATGAGCCAGCAATGTGCCCTTGTGGCCAAGAGGGTCAATGGCATCCTGGGGTGTATTAGAAGGGGAATGGTTAGTATATTTCAAACATGATAGCATTTATGTGTACAACACCTATTTGCAAACTGTTCCGTAAAAATTGTAATGTTTTTTTTTTTTAATAGACACAAAGGACAAAGTTAATGCATCCTAAGTAATGAGGTACTATTCCAAGTGGTGTTTCATGGCATTCTTCCAGTCAATCCAATCCAAACCAAACCAGGACGTTGGTTTGTTTTTTTTTTTTTTTGTTTTTTTGTTTGTTTTTTTGTTTTTTGTTTTGTTTTTGTTTTTTGGTTTTTTGTTTTTTGTTTTTTTTTACACTGACTGTAAATGAAAATGTTTGCAATTCAATCATTTTGAACCTGGCTGCTTAAATGTTTACAAAAAATGATCGTGCTTCTGAGCACTCACTGAATCATTTGAGGATGTTGCTTGTTATTATGGGGCATACTACATTTGTAAGCAGATTGCTAGTCTGTGCTTAAAATAGGTAACAATTATTGGTCCCAGGTGTGGTTCTGATCCCTACCTTCCCTATTGAAGTTTTCCCCTGAATACCTGTACAGAATACATTCACTACAGTTACACTTCTCTGTCCTAAGATTCATTAAAAAAATAAATGAATACTTCCGATTGCTGCAGATATCCACTGATTCTGATTCATCCATATGGCCATCATCTCTTTCAATTGACAAGCCTGCTTTTCTTCCAAGAAAACTATGTAAGCAAAGTTACATAGTTGTTATACATAAGTTACATTATACATAGTTACATACATAAGTTGTCCCATTTCTGTGAATGGCCTCTGATATGTGGCAAAATTCCTGGCTTTCCCCCCTCTCATTTTTTCTTCATCTCTGCATCTCTTTTTATTGTTTTGGCCAGCATATGGGAAGCATAAAGCTCCAACGTGAAGCACTGAGTCCAGTATTTAGCTAAGAGAGATATTTGTGAGAGAAAAGACAGATTTTTCTTTATGCTTTGACTTTGTGCTCATAACTTCATGCACAATTCAGAAAGAAACCAATAAAAAATAATTCCATCATCAGATTTTCTACCCAGTGCGTACTGAAATATGCATAAGACAATCTGAGTACTTCATACAGAAGACAATCACTTAGTAATCCATTACTTCACCCTCCCAATGAACTGCCTGAACTTCTTATTTTATCTTATTGAAAAATAACAGCATAATTCTTGTAGTTTGGTGGAAAAGACTACATGAACAAGCCAAAGAACGTAAGCCAAATTTCAAACAAATTGTAAGAGAAAGACAGTAATGTAAATATTTTATAAAATCAGAGAACGTGATTTTCAATTATATTTTATTCCTGGATAAGTTTCAACAGATGTAAAGTTAGCTTACCGGCTCCAGGTCTTTAGGATATATTAAATTCTTAACATATATGGAGAAATAAAAAATAAGACACAGCCTTCTATTAGTAAACTGTTTCCTGTCCTCAGGCTCTTCTCTTGCAAAACAGAATCTATTTAACACTGTTTTGCATTAAAAAGTCATTTTGTAGCTGCAAGCTGGAATATCTTCACAATTCTGCTCAAAGAACAAAAGCTCCTTTGTTTCTAATGTTTTAAACACCTTGTAATTGTCCTAAATCTCCACAATAAATGTACTCTCTCTCTCTCAGGTTAATGTAGTGCACCCATTTAGTTCTTTGGTATAAACTGGAAGATAATGAATGCTAATATCCCTGACAGCAATTCAAAATAGCCTGCAGGTATTCAGATGTATATCTGTACTGATGTATATCTGCACCCTTAACATATATCCAAATATCTTGATCTCTTTCTGCTTTACTTGGTTGAAATTTTGGGACTATATTCTGAGACTAAGGGGTTTCAAGATACTCAGGGAGGGAATCAGGTCCAGCCAACATGGTTTAAGACAGGTCCTGCTTGACCAATCTGTTCTCCTTCTATGACCCGGTGATCCACCGAGTGGATGAGGGGAAGGTGTGGACTCTGTCTACTTGGAATTTTTAAAGCCTTTGACACTGTGTCCCATAACACTCTCCTAAATAAGCTGGTGGCTCATGGTATGGACAGGTGTACCCTTTGCTGAGTAAAAAACTGGCTGGATGACCAGGCAGAGAGTTGTAGTCAACTAGAGTTAAGTCCAGTTGGTGGCTGGGCACTAGTGGTATTCCCCAGGACTCAGTTTTGGGGCCGGTCTTGTTCAATATCTTTATCACTGATCCAGATGTGAGGATTTATTGGTCTCTTCCCAGTTAAATAACAGCAGGACTAGAGAAAGTGGCCTGAAGTTGCACCAGAGTTGCATTATTATTCTAGATATTAGGAAGAGTTTCTTTACTGAAGCAGTAGACAGGTGTTGAAATGGACTGCCCAGGGAGGTGAAGTCACCATCCCTACAAGTATTAAAAAATCATGTAGAAGTTGCACTTCAGTACATACTCTAGTGGGCATGGTGGTTTTTTCTGGGTTGATTGTTGGACTCATTTTCCAATGGTTTACAATTCTGTGATTCTGCAATTAATTTTTTCACTATTTTCAGTTTCTTCCACTGCTTATTCAAATTCTGATTAGCTCTCCCTACTTCCTTCTCTTTAATTTTTTCCCCTTTTGGCCTGATTCAATCCTTATTACATTTTTTTAACAGAAAAAAAACCCAAGCCAAAAAACCAAAACCAAAACCAAACCAACCAACCAAACAAAAACCAAAACCCCTGAAACAACAACAAGAACAAAAAAAAACCCAACCAAAAAGCCACAAAAGTTGCTTGGATGGTGCTCTTATCATTGAAAGGTTATTCTGTAAACTTACTAACTTGGTGTACTTTAATTTTACCTTAGTTCTGATTTAAAACATTTTCATGTCTATTTAGTGAAATGTGGTTCATATCTCAAGCTCCTTCTACTGAATAATTTTGCTCTTTTCCACAAGTTTCTCTCTTTAGGTAACAGTCCAAAACCCTTCATACTTGATCGTGCTATATTAAGAAAGTTGATAATTTCCTGCTCACTTTCCTCATTTTCCATGACTGTTTCTGCCTTCTTATTCAGGAAAATACATGGTAAATATGACAAAATGTGTGAAAAATACAAGGTAAATAACGTTAGACATTATTGCCAGTATAACCTGCCCATGTTTGGTTCTTCTGCAGCCAAATCTCTGCAGAGTCCATAGAGAAAGCAACTGTCATGACCCCTAGAGTTGAATCATGTGTTCTTAATTCAAGTCAAGTTGACCTATTGTTCAGTTTATTCCTCAGTGATCACTTGTGCTATTAAAAGCTTGCCCAGGACTTAAGTATCTTGTCCCTTGGTGAGTTACAGGCCTTCCTTTTTCAAGTGATGCATGTAAGTAACTCATCAGTCTGTGAATATCCTATGTGTTTCTGCACATGTCTGCTCCACAAATTGTCTGAAGAATTGACAGTTCATAAGGGCAGCATAAAAATTTTCAGAATATATTTTGTAGCAGGTTTCATCCCAGTATTTCATCATCTAGTGGTAATGGCAAAGGACAAGCTCCTTTATAGCTGTTGTATCAATGCTTTAACACAAAATGAGAGCCTGCTTTTTTCATTCACCAGAAGACCTGTGTTTTACCTCAGGCAATTTCTAGTTTGCTTATCCATATGTTAGCCAAAATAGCAGCAGATTAGCAAATAGTAAAATCAGTGAACTATTCTCTCAGTGTTGAAGATTCTACATAAATAGAAGCCAAATTATATCGAGGTGTGTGGCATGGTGTTCCTCATGCTCATTGTGATTCTGCCCCTGTACTCAGCGCTGGTGAGGCCACACCTCGAGTACTGTGTCCAGTTCTGGGCCCCTCAGTTCAGGGAGGATATCGAGGTCCTGGAGTGGGTCCAAAGGAGGGCAACCAGGCTGGTGAAGGGACTCGAGCACAGATCCTATGAGGAGAGGCTGAGGGAGCTGGGGGTGTTCAGCCTGGAGAAGAGGAGGCTCAGAGGAGACCTCATCACTCTCTACAACTCCCTGAAAGGAGGGTGTAGGCAGGTGGGGGGTTGGTCTCTTTTCCCAGACAACTCTCAGCAAGACAAGAGGGCACGGTCTCAAGTTGTGCTGGGGGAGGTTTAGGTTGGACATTAGAAAGAATTTCTTTACAGAGAGGGTGATAAGGCATTGGAATGGGCTGCCCTGGGAAGTAGTGGATTCTCCATCCCTGGAGATATTTAAAAAGAGACTGGATGTGGCACTCAGTGCCATGGGCTGGTAACTGCAGCGGTAGTGGATCAAGGGTTGGACTTGATGATCTCTTGAGGTCCCTTCCAACCCAGCCAATTCTATGATTCTGTGATTAGTCAAACAAGAGCCAAGCTCAACTGCAAGATTTGTTCAACTCTCTCAATGGTTGGCAGTGCTCTGAGGTGCACCAATAGGAATATAGAATACTACTAATTACAAAAGGTCTGTTCCATGACCTAACTGAACAAACATAGTTGTCACAACAGTTTCTCTGGTCAACAGCACACAAGAAGAAAAATGTGGTAAGCTTTATATCTGGCAATTTCTGACACAGCCTAATGATTCAGGTACCTGCTTACTGGTAGTAATTTTTTTTGTTGGGTTTTTTGGCTCTGTGTTGGGCTTTTGTTTTGGTTTTGTTTGGCTTTTGTTTTGGTTTTGGATTTTTGTAGAACTGTAGATGTAAATCCAAAGCAAAATTTAATTAAACTGAATGCCCATTAATGGCAGGAATGTAGTTTCCAGTTGGGTTTCATCCAAATTAAATCCAGTTTGTCTATTCTGATATCACATTCATACAAACCAAAGCACAGTAATCTCTGGAAATTGATATCAGGAGTTTCACTTGAGGAGCTCATTTCTGATGTAATGCAGACACCCCTTGAGAGCTGCTGTGGAAGATATATTCTACCTTTCCTTGAGGCAAAAAAAATATTGACCACAATGGAACCTGTTGGCTGAGGATTTGCTTCTGCTGTTCCTCAGGAAACTTATAATGAACATGTTGTGTCCCTAAAAATGCCTTTTCAGCTTCACAAAATGATTATTCTAGAGTTTCATGAGCCATAGGCTGCACCCATTTTGCTAACTTTTTCATGAATTTGCAGGATGAATTTTATGTTGTGCATAAATGCAAATGAATACACTAAAGCATCTGGGAAAAATGTCTTCTTAGAATGTATTAATAATTTATGCAAGGTTTCAACAATTCCAAAGCCATGAAAAATCTAGGACTAGCTACACTAGCAAACATTACAGATTAAAAATATTACAGAATGGAAATAACATCTACTGAAACAAATACCATGACATGGCTCTCCATTCTCACAGGATGGCTTCATTTTTATTTTTTTTTCCTGCTGCTCAGTGCCCTACAGCTAGCTGTTTCAATTTACAAGTCTCAGTGTGATAAATCAGAGCCTTTTGTATTGAGTATTGAGTTGCTATACGGTTCTGCCACCACACACCTCTGTCAATAAGAACAAACAAATAAAGAAATAAAAAGTTTTATGTGCTAGATGCAACCTGGAGTAAGCCACCATTTTTTTATTCACAGGTTTCTCCATACTTTTGGGCGTGTTACTTCAATTTTTGGATCCCTGCAGTTAAATCAAATAACAGTTCCACTACAAAACAATGGTAAGAAGATACACAGGAACACAAATTCATATAGATTCCAAAAATGCTCAAATTCATGTATTACTTCACTCCCTGTTAGTTACAGGTACTAATATTGCCTTGTTTCAGATTTGGGATGCCATGTTTAACTTGAATCTTTCAAATGAGATTCTGTCATAATAGTTAAATCCCATAACTAGGGATAACTTTTAATGAATTATAATGTTTCTATAAATGAGGACCCCACTGTTATTAATACTTCAGGAAAGGGAATGATATGTGGTACAATGATACAAACCACCAGGATGCTGCAGGATACTACAGAGGGTTTGGAAACTGTTCATTCATGATGATAAGAAAGCCAGGCCAACATAAGAAGTGGTAAAAGAAGTTTTACATAATCACAGAATAACTTCCCTGTAAACAACAGTTATAATAATTTATATGTATTATATTTATGGCATAGGAACAACTATAACATGAAAGCTTTGATAATCCTAGCTGTATATTTTTCAAGCTTAATACTGATCATGCTATTATACAAATATGTACAACATAAAGGGGCTGTACTGATGTTCTGTTCTCTGAGAAACTTTGTAACTTTGCATAGTTTGTCCTTCAAATATCACAATTACATTTCTTGCAGATGTGATTTAATACTTACATATATTATACATATACATATATATATAATATGTATACTGAGCAATACAAAAAGGTTAAATTTGATTAAGATTTCCTGAATCGTAGTGTCACACATTAAAAGTTTTTTGTAAAGGTGAATTGTAATGCAAGACGTATTATTATCTCTGTTTTAAAGTTTCTAAATTTCTTCAACATTTTCTGTGTTGCATGAAACAGCTGCTCAAGGAAGAAAGCACGTTTTCTTAAACATTTTGTTGCATGGTGTATCCATATATAACAAACTACTAATATTAAACAATTTTTTTTAAAAATAGAATCATACTGCTTATGTTTTTCAGCTTAATTCTTCTCTCTCACATTTTTACATTTTTATCTTCTTTGGTATCCTCAGCCAGAATACAGAAATGGTAAACTAGTTTCTCTCTCTGATCCAGAAAATAAGATGATAGCATAAGTCATGTATCTCAAAATAAAAAAACCTCACTTAATCAATGCTTTTCTTTGGAAGATCACAATTCAGTGAAAAAACTCACTGTATCTAGTTTGCTCTAAAGCTTACAAGCTAATTGTTTCAGAAGATTATAGTCTCTACTCATGTCAAAGGTCTTGACTTGGCCACCAAAACTGGCCAGAAAGAGAGATGAGTCTTATTTGGGAAGTAGTTGTGAAAAACTCAACTGAAAAGAGAACTGAGCTCTTAATAGACACTAAAATAACTTCTTCATGGGTACCTCAAAACAAATCAAATCTATGCTAGTATCAAACTTAGAAACTTAATGCAGAGTAAGGTTTTTTCTTTAGGGAAGTTTTAAGAGTCATGGTAAATACCAGATAAAGACAGATGTATCTTTGAGCCTTGCACATTATTTCCTCCTGACTTTAGTGTATGTATTCCCCTTTCTTCTAGCACAAAGTAAACTCCAAGCAAACATCATGCTTATTCAAATGACTTTGAATGGAATATATCTAGTGAAGTACTTAAATGAATCAAAAAGACTCCACATTATACCAGCACTGGCCACAAAGAAGCTTATCACATTTAAGTACTATTTATACATGGCAGAACAGGAAGCTCTGAAGAGAAGTGTCTCTAAAGTGATACAATGGTTATTTTACTCTCTCAAACCACAGTAGTTTGAACTGAAACCACATACTAGGAGAATGTCCCTGTAATATATTCCAAGCAAAAATATTAGCAAGGTTTGTACTAAAAACGTATCTTTGCATTTGCTTTATGATGGGAATGAAAGTAAAATAGGCAAAAAAAAAAAAAAAAAAAAAAAAAAGTCATAACTCAGTTCACAAAAGCAATCCCCCTTTTCCTTTTCCCCCTTTTTTCAGCCTTCTGCACTGTTAGTGTGTTTTCCATTATTAGCTTTCAGAGGAAATAATTCACCAGAAGAAAACCCTGTCCTTTGTATTTTGGCTTAGATTTTGCTGAGAAGGTTATGGAGTGAAAATAAATTGGAGTTCTGTTTTATCATTTCTCCTTTTATATATCAGCTTTTTGAAGTGAAATTTATAGTAGGATCTCAATACATTTTTTTGAGGTTAAGTTTAGTTTATATCAAGAGGATTAATTGATTAGTCTAGTTCTAGAGTAACAGATTTAAGTGAAGATCAGGGGTCAGGAGCTTTTTTCATACTTGAGAGCTACTCCATGTTGCTTTCTGTTGAAAAAAATTCAATTCATACAATTCATACTTCTAACTAGAGTTTTATGGTGAATGGCAAGCGTAAAACTGCATATCTGTGCTTCAAATTACCCAGCTTGTTCCCAAAAAGGCAGCCTCTGACCCAATATTATTTTCCAAGCCTGTGTTCAATTTTTCTAAAGGAGAAAATTCACAAGGGGCTAGTTTGAAAATAGAAGCATCTAACAGAATGATACAATGAGGAACTACTATTTTCAAAAATCAAAGCCTAATGCAATTTATTACACAAGCAGACTTCTATAGTAAGAAGAGTACTTTTAATTTAAAATAAACAGTAAAAGAAGGTCATTTGGCTTAAGATAGACAGCCAGAAAAACATCTGTGGTGAAATGCTTTTCTTTCTTTATAAGCAGTAATTACTTTGACATTTCATGAATGATAGTCAAGTTGCACTTATTTTTCCAAAACAATAGCAAGTTTTGCATGAAAAAATAAGTGCTGCTTTTCTACAGCTCTGCCAGATTGATGGTATAATCAATGAAGAAGTTTCTAAAATATATTTAGAATATTTGTGTTAAGGCGCTTTCTGGAAAAGAGTAAGTTCCAGCACCCAACCCTCACTTTTTATCTGTTTCAGTAGTTCAAATGAGAAATGGTTTTTTTGGGTCTGCCACTCACCCTGGGCAGACATGAGAGCAGGCAGGCTGAAAGTGGTATTGGGATGGCTTCTACCTGCTGGATGTGATATATATATATATATATAAAAAAATATCAAATCTCTGACAGCTAAGAATCAGTTGATAATACTTCTTGGGAAGCAAAAGGCAAAAAGAGAATGAAAGGCAGGAGAAGAAACCATAATTCTCACCTGATTGCGTGTTTCTTCTTTGAGTCTTAATGCAGGCCACAATCCAGGATTAACGTCTCCTTTCAACAGGTAGCTATGTACTTGACACGTAACTCTAACAATTAAGTTCTGAAAAATGCAAAATCAAAAATGCAAAAATCAAAATTTAAGGAATTTGATCCACCCAAGGAATTCTTAAGAAGACCTTTTCTATACTTCGGGAATTCATCACCTTCCGCCTACACGTTCCATCTTTGAGATAGTGTGAATCACAAAAGAAGACCTTTAAATACATTTACCACAATGAATGTATTATGATGCTATCATCACGCTCTTAACCTTTTAGATTGAAAATTATAATAGGAAAAATCTTTATGTTTTGTTCAGTGGATGTTTTAGGGTCAGTGGATAATCAGATGAAACAATGGGTAAACCCAAGAGAAGGCTTTTCAGAAATGAAGCTGTGCATTAGAAATAATGCAAGCTTCATAGAAAAGCAGAATTTGTATGAGTAGAAAATTTCTTTTTAATATCCAAAACTGTATCTACTGGTTTAAAATTGCATTTCAGCAAGCAGTTTCTTACCTACAAATGTAAATTAATTTACTTGTAAATACATGCTTTCTTGAGTATCTTTTTGTCTTAAATAGAACTGATGACAATATTCATATATCACTAATGATCTTCTGCGTATGCAAACACTGTAGTCTAGTCAGTCTGAATGCTGATTAACATAGCAAGCTCTACCACTTTGAAGTGAATATTTTATAACACTTTGTACAACAACTACAAAAAAGAAGAAATTCTGAAGTGAGGAAAATCAGGTAGCACTCAACACTTCTGCCTCACAGCATCAACATTTATATACCTAACATAAGAAACTATGTATAAGGATTTTCTGAAGTACTTGAGGGTGGTAATAATGTGTGCAGGAATCAAACTCCTAATTAATTTTTATCTTGTTGAAGTTATTTAAAAAGCGAGAACAGCAGAATTCTTTGAACAATCTGGCCTTAAAATAGGACAGAAATTCCCTACTGGCATTTTTGTGTATTTTAACAGAGACTGTTCTATGCACTTGACTTCATTACCTTTTCCATAATGGGAGGCTGAAATGTATTAAAAAATAACATTATATAGACATACCATTACTTATCAAAAGCGTTTTCTGTCTGTATCCTTTGTGGAGTATAGGAATTCTGCCTATATGAATCAGAGTTAATCATCTGTCTCTAAAATTGGGTACTGCAGAAGTAAATTAACAGCAGCATGACAAGTAGAAAGGGTAAATAAAAGAAAAAAAAAAGCCACATGAGAACAAAAGAAAAGAAACACATGAAAGGAGCATCTTAGCCACATATTGTGTGACAAAAAACTGCCTTCAGCTACTATGACAAATTTACTAAGCTGGCAGCTATCAGTGTTCCCAACAGAAAATGCTGAACAATTAATCATTGCAAAATTAAGCAGTTTTCACATATTTGACTCAATTTTCAGGTATGACTGTCTCTGAGACAAGTGTGAAGATTTTTTTCTCTGCAGAATACTGCAGATTGACTTTCTTATTAGATCCAAATTATTCTTCAAAAGAAAAACATTGGCAGAAATATAGAGATTTGCCAAAGACAGGTTTTAATTTCTTTAAATGAATCTAGCGCTTTTCCTGGCCCCTACAACCCCATCATCATCTTAGATCTACTTGATTAATTTCATTAAAACCACTCCTTGATTTTCCAGTTCTGTATCACAAATGAGAAGAGTAAATTCTCTCTGTGCTTGAAGTTAACAGCAAAATTCCCAGTGGCTTCCAAAAGATGTGCTGCAGCTCCTAAAGCCTGTATTTTACATCTCAGCCTGCTTGTCCTAAGAATTCATAACAATGCAGATGTAATAGAAGCCCTAACTTTCATGTCTTATGACCTTATAATGGGTTTTTGGAGGCATTTTTCTCCATCACGTGTCTTTGGTAAAATTTTTGTCACTGATGCCAAAATGGAGTAAGTTAACAGAAACTTTTGTATCTGAGACCAATGATCACACAAAAGCTACACAGACACACTTAATTCTTCACTTTGTTTTCATATTCACGGGTTCTCTCTTGCAGTCTAATAGACATTTTTAAAACTCCACTTTTATATGCTTTTTTCTCAAAAAACCCACAAACCACACTTTTAAAAATGCATTATAATACATTTTAAATACCCAGACACATTAACTTTAGAGGCTGATGTTTTGAAAATGTCCTGTGGACATTTTTTCTGAAGGCTTATGTGCCCAGACTATAGTACACTAATACAAATGATGTATTATACAGCTTTTTGATAGAATTTGTTAGTATTTTCAGTTGTATAACTTAAACAGAGTAATGACATTTGATTTTTTTTTGTCTATAAACAGGTGTAAGACTTTCTCTATATAAAACACATGCTAACTCCTTTCCTTAGTAATAATGAAATATTCTCAACTGGGAAAAAACCCAAAACTTTATTACTGTTATTTGAATGATATTCCAGCTGTTGTTACTAACCACATTGAAGTAAAACAGACCAGTGAGATGAAATTTAGTGGTTTAGAATTCCATTCCAGCATCTAGTACAGCTGTGATTTCATGATTTTGTATTTGTTTGTAACTCAATAGTATTAAACCATAAGCCCTACAATTCTTACCCTGTGTATTATGCAAACACAATTATATTGTATAAGCAACAACAAAAAATAATTTAGATTTGCCTAAATACAACTGATATGTTGTTTGCAGTTATGTCTTGCCTCAACAGAAATCCTTCAGCCACTGATGTTGGCTTCTTTGTCTTCTGAAGATCACCCTGTATTAAGAAAGATGAGCTCCTCCTGAAAAGAAAGGGGTAAGACCAGAAACTAATTTTCCACCTCTGAGTCTCTCTGTGACTGAATTTGTTTTCTCTCCCTTTCTCTTAATTGATCCTGGTTTCCTAACTAGACATTTAAGTGCCAAGGACTATGTAGCGTGCACACTTCAGAATAACTTTCTCATTAAAACATTAGAGGACAAAGGCTCAAGGAGAATTTGCAATCAATATTCTGTATTGTCTTTTATTACTCCTTCCTTCAGCTGCCATTCCTGTCGCTGAATTTGTTTGCAGATCCTTTTACACAAAGGTAACAGGAGATGTGTAAATCTATGTAAAACTCAGTCTTCACTTGTGTTTATTTCTAAAATAGGAATAATTTTACACTTCACAAGCCAAAAGTGAATGCAATAATAGTTTATTAGAAAAAAATGTGAATCTTTAATGCTCTTTTCGTCATTCCATACTGTACATGGTACTGTTTCAGGGAGGATTTCCTTCTGGTAAAGGCTTTATCATTTAAAGTAAATGAAGACAACAGGATGTGTATCATTAATTGTTAATTCTACTCACCTAACTTTACTGGTTTCCTACAGAGTAGCTAGTTAACAATGATCTATAGACAGATTTTTTTATAAGACCTATAAACAAAAATAAAATAAGGTACTTTATGAGATGGTTCCCACACCATCTGCTGCACTGCTTTGAATGAAATGACAGTAAGAAGTTCAAAAGAAATGATGCAGCAGATGGCCCTGAGATAAAATGATGCCATTTATGCCGAATTTTTATGTTCATCTTACTTACCACTAAAGAGAACACAAGATGATAAGCCCAAATTCTATTAGAATGTGGTAAAATTATTTTGAACTGTCAAGTATCTCAGAAGAAAATCTCAAACATGCAGCTTGCAAATCTAGCATAGGGGGAGGGGGAAGAGCATTCTAGATTAATAGAAATTATTAAGAACACCACATTATTGACTTCCGTTATTCTTCTTTTAACTTTACCTAAGGTTGGCTTCTTAGCTGTCCTCCCAAGTAAGTATACCCTTATGTGTGCAAGAATCTTTGATTTTTTTAATCCAACTGAAATTGTCAGTAAACTTCATCTTAATCAGACACCTCATATAAATTCTGATGTAGTGTTTGAGACCAAATTAATAATGGCTAAATATACATATATACATATATATGCATATATGTATATTTTTCTAGTTCTTTCCTTTGGGATATGAGAAGTGTATCTGTGACCTGTTCCCAAAATTCTGTGTTACCTGTATGGTTCCAGTCTGCTGCTCCCTCTATTGGTGATTCAATTATTTCCAGCAAGTGGATCAGCAACCTTTTCATAAAATTAGGCCTAACAAGTCATGATTCACAGAGGAAATCTGAAAAATTACTTGGAAGGGAAGAATAAACGAATAAATAAGTAAAAGTTATTTTGATACTGTAGAGGAGCTTGAATCAGATTGATTGTAATGTAAATATTAGTTGAATTTCTTACATTAAAACAGAAACTTTCCTGTACTGTTGACCTTTGCAACACCATCAGCAGTAAATTTGTTTCGGCTGTTGGACAGTTGAGTGCATTCCAGGTCTCTCTGAGAATTACCTCCCATTACAAAACTCTTTGATCTTATTTTTTGGACAGAATGCCAATGTATTTTATACCTGATTCTGCATTGTACAGCATAATTTATAGTGGAGTAAGAGCAGCCTGCTTATGAAATTCAAGCTGGAGAATCAGCTACTAGACTACTTTGCAGTTCCAGGGATAAACAGAGGCAAAAAAATGTAATAAAGCTCTACTGGGGAGAATGTGGTTGTATTTATTCCTATGATGCAGTGACATGAGATAGGACATTTTAGGAAAAATTATGTAAAAAACAATGCAATTAAATAATAGAGGAAAACTATAAAAGTCAAACTTCATTATAAAACACTCTTTCCTTTATAAGTACTATTCTAACCTAATCTATTTCCTTGCAGAGATAGTTCTTTTACTTTGGCAAGATGAGTCTCACTTCACATATATGGAGTTTTTCCTTATTAGAAAAAATAATGGTTGCACAGATCTAGAGAGAACGGGAATGTGTTTCCTACTAATTTAAAGAAAAAAAGATAACAGAAGAAAAAGGTCATGAATTTCAGTTCAACATCGGTTTCTTGGTGGCAATATCTATAAAAAAAGTTGTGAAGAAGCTCTAATGAGAAAAACTATGGGGGAATGAGCCTTCTTTCATCAGAAACTGAAAATTGAGAAAAGTGCAACATATCTAGTCAGGAGGAAGCTAAAAGACATGTGAGGAAATTCACAGTGTTTTTTAAAGGTTAGGATAATGATGATAATCATTTGTGTTTGACTTTTCTCCATGAACCAGAGACAGAAAATCATCCTGGCAATTCCTGCCTCCAGCATCATAATAAAGAGAAAACAATTATTTTGCATCTGTTTTACATGTATGATCCATCTTGATCTTGACCTTCAAGGTTTGAGAAATGGAAAAAGTGCTGCATTTCTAGAGTCGTCTATGTGTTTTTACAACCCTGTTTTTTTATGCTTTTACTGAAACTCATTCAATGCTCAGTCTGGAAAGGGTAATCACATGACAACTTCTTGGCAAGGTTGAAGAAGCAGTGGGAAGATCTAGAAACTCCAATAGAAGTCCCAACAATCAAAGATATAACATTAAGAAATGAATTAAACATTCAGTTAGGAAAAAAAACCCTGAAAAATGAAACATACTTAGGAATTAATGTGGCTTTATTTCACAGAATAGTTGAGGCACTAAAGCACCAGCACACGTGACCTATTCTTCTGAGTAGGACTGGCCATTTATATCATAACATAGTGACAGAACCATGAACTCAAAGCACCTAAAGGAGCCATAAGGAATTTTAAAAAAAATTAATTAAAAAATAGCATCTACAATATGCCAATAGGCATAGAAGAATAAATAGACAAGATAGGTGCAGTAAAATATTTAATAAGTAAGTGTGAAGTCCCTCATTTGCCTTGCTAAGGTCCTTCCAAGGAATAGAAACAATAAAAGGTGATAGATTGGGAAAAAGACGAAGTGAAAAGGTGCATTAACAGTATCAATCAAAAAAAAAAAAAAACAAAACCCAAAACCCCAAACAAACCAAAACCAACAGCAACAAAATCTGGAAACACCATACTACAAAACAATGGTTACAGAATTACAGAAATTTAGTCTTTTTCCTTTTTATGCCATAGAAATACAGGATATGTTAAATTGAATATTTTTTGTTTAAACCCCAGAATGCTTTCCTGAAAAAGAAAAAATATGCTTCTTTCATTTATCTGACTTAAATACTTGACTTCTGCCAAGGATTTAGACGTAGGTCAAAAGTAAGTGCAGTACAAACACTTCTGCAGTGCTTTTGAATATATTTCATTCAAATGTTAATACATTAGAAAATGAGATTCAACAGAGGAAAAAAGGCTCATTGTTGTTTTAGCATGAAGAGTTCAATAATTTATTTTACTGAGATGTTTTTCATTGTTTTGTCATTGTTGGGTTTGGCTTTTTTGGATTTGTTTCATTTAGGGTTTTTTTTACTGAATCCTGAAAGCTGTAAAGGGAATAGAGGGAAAAAAAGACTTTTAGTCTTCTTCAAGTGTTGATAAAACTCTTTCTTAAAAGCCTGGTGAATCTAAGACAGGTGAGACAGTTATCTGGAACACTCTTATGTGAGACACAGAGAAGAGGAGCAGTAATAAGAATGGAACAAATCCTCAGATCCTACTTTCTATAGGGGAAGTGGCACTGCAGAAGAGAAGGAAAAAAAGGAACGACAGAAACTGAAGCTAAGGGCAGATGTAATGAGAGAGAAGCCCAGAGACAAAGACCTAAAGCAGAGATCCACCAGGAGAGAGAAGGGAAGTAGGATTTTATAACAACTCCTTGTGTAATAGCTTAACCAAAAAGAAATGTTTGAATCTTTACCTTTGTAATTATAACATGCTACAAAACCGGCAAAGATAACTTGTAATGATCTGGAAGAAATGTGTGAAAACAAATTTTTATTTTTATCATGATGGTATTAAAATTCACTTGTTCCACTGAATAGTCTTTTTGAAAAAAATTAAAAAGCAATGGACAGCTCTAGAATGAAATTATGTGGTTCAGGTTGATGTGTTGGCCTATTTATTTTTGTGAACTGCTTAATAGATAGGGCCATGCACAGAAGAACCTGAGACCTCTGAACTGCCCATGTTGTGCCGTAATGACTCTCTTCTTCCTTCAAAACCCTGACAAGGATCCTTCAAATTAATCAGCCTTTGTCTTTGCATTGGAGACCTCCATGACACAGTGTTAGACAAGGCTACCTAATTTTAGTAATTGAGGTGGACGTAATTTTGGCTTTATTGGTACACTTTATTAAGAAAAAAATTTTAAAAAATAATGCTATGAGAAGGAACACAGCAGAGGAAAAAATCTTGAATCTGTTCTACCCAGGGAAACATTACATGTCTATTGCAATCTGCCAGTGTATCTAACTGCAGAGACATCATATGTCTTCTACTAGGCAGATAAGTTGCATGAAAGCTCCTTTGAGGTCTCATGAGAGTGGAGTAGAGGGAGAGAATCACCTTCCTTGACTTACTGGCCATGTTTCTTTTGATGCAGACCAGCATACAGTTGATTTTCTGAGC
Organism: Heliangelus exortis; assembly: GCF_036169615.1. NCBI lineage: Eukaryota > Metazoa > Chordata > Aves > Apodiformes > Trochilidae > Heliangelus > Heliangelus exortis. Next base: position 109,974,081 of record NC_092423.1, on the reverse strand, counting down.
TGCAAGTACACAGTCCTGGCTCATGTTTACCTTTTCATCAACCAAAACCCTCAAGGCTGATCTCAAACTCCTCAACCTCTAACTGTGCTTGGGATTGACTGTGGGGCAAGACCATGCACTTGGCCTTGTTGAACTTTGATGCTGGCACAGGCTCACCTCTCAAGCCTGTCAGGACCCTCTGGATGGCTTCCTTTCCTCCATTGTTTCAATCCCATCACACAGCTTGGGGTCATCAGCAAACTTGCTGTGGGTGCACTCTAAGGCCACCAGAGTTCTCAGACACAATTTGCCCTCGGTGAAGCCATGTTGGTTGGCACCAATCAAATCTATGTTTTCCATGTGCCTGAGCAGAGCCTTCAGGAGGATGTGCTCTATTGAGAATTGGGTTTTTCAGCATGGAGAAGAGAAGGCTCCGTGGAGATCTTATGGCAGCCTTCCAAAGGGGACCTACAAGAAAGCTGGGGAAGACCTTTTCACAAGGGCAAGCAGTGATAGGCAGAGGGGTAATGGAAGAAGGAAGAATGTAGATTTAGGTTACAAATTAGGAAAAATTCTTTAGTGTGAGAGTGGAGAGACTCAGGAACTGGTTGCCCAGGTAGATTGAGGGTGCCTCATCCCTGGAAATGTTCAAGGCCAGACTGGACGGGCTTTGAGCAACCTGGTCTAGTGGGAGATGTCCCTGCCTATAGAGGGAGCATATTTCAGGCCCCTTCCAACCAAATCCATCCTATGATTCTTCAAAGGTCATACACAATGTCATACACCTCAAGTGTAGGTAGCAGAATCTGAAGTGCTATTTTGACCATGGACCCTTAAGTTCTCCACATGGTCAGGGAGTATGATGGGATTCACTCTATTCCCTTGTCTAGGCTTGCACCATACAGTGTAATATCAACTATCCTGGAAAGAAAGAACATTGAAGGAAGAGTTGGAACTTAGTAAAATGCATGTAGAAAAGAAAAATCAGAGAAAAAAATGGAAGATGAAGATTAATTAATTTTTAAATAAATCTTTGGAACATAAGAAAAAAGGAAAGAAAAATATCTAGACAATCACTTTAATTGAAAAAACTTTATATTCCTTACTAAGAACAAATGAATTTAAATCTCTGATACACAAACTGGGAATCAAACAGTCTTTTTCCAAGTACTTTTAGATTGAAAGCTAAGCTGCCTTTTGATTAAGTATTTGAGAATAAGCAACTGAGATTTATTTGTTTGGGGGTTTTAGCTAAAAAAGAATTAGACACAGGAGGTTGAAGCAGACTTGCTACACTTGTAACAAATAAATATGCAAACTTGAATAATCGAAAGGTTGAGCGTTAGTATCTGACTGGTGAAATAGAGGAAATTCACTGAAGGAGAATTTGAACAGAATCCTTGATCTAACAAACAAATCACAGAAGAGATGCTATAGCCACTTGATATTTTAGAGATTTCCTTATTTGTTTATTTCTTTATATATTGTCACATGAAATAAGTCTGTACTTTACCTATATCTAATTAAGAAAAAGTAGATGACATTTATTTCATGAAGAGGTGGACTTCCTCACAAAATGCTGAGGTGATGCCTGTTGCTAAGCATGACCCAGAAGAAAATAAATATCAAACGAGTGTGAATAAAGAAGAGCTCTGCAATTTTCAAGTCAAATGTACATTTTTTAATGTTGATTGATAACAGCATTAAAGACTCCTTACCAAATTATATGTAAGTTCTTGGTTCCTGCAATATAAAACAAAATCCTTAAATGAAAATTACCTCTATGAATTTGCTCTTCTCATAAGTTGTCACTCAAAAGCATAACCTTCAATAGTTTAATTTCTATTATAAATTATTTCTGTCAAATAGTGGTTATTTTCAAAGAAAAAGGTTGTTTTGAATCAAAGATGTTTAACCTGCACTACCTTGCCATGGATGATTTCACACTAAAATATTCAAGAGTTGTGTTCTTCCTATTGCTTCTCCATACAGAACTTAATAATTTCTCTTCCTAAGGATTACTGATGATCCTTTCACACATTTACACCCATTACCTCTTTATACATACAGACACTCGTGATACATAGACTTATGCAGAGATACTTGCCATTTTATTTTGCTGCTTCCATTTGGTTTATCTTTAGTGTAAGATTATATATTTTAAAACACCTAGATAACAGCAAAAGCATTAAAGTATTATGATTATAAACTTATTGTATTTTAGTAGCATTTTGGTTTTCTAGCCACATAGTGAAGAATAATAAAACAAACAAAAAATGTTCCCTAAAAGGCTCACAATCTATTCTGCCTTTGGTATTTTCTGAATTCATTTTCATAAATACATAAAAATAAAAATCACAATTCCTGTTGAAAAAAACATGACAGATTTTCCAGTATCTATCAAGAATTATAATCTCTGACATAGCAGAGGAAGTAGTCTTGTCCTGTGTACTCAAACTATGGGAGGGACTGCATTTTTAATTGTCATTGCTTATAATATATTCTTTCCAAGATGTAATGACCTGAGATTTAGTAACAAACCCCCTCTGATTCTACATGGGTTTTCTACATATGGTAAAGAAATAAGTAGATCTAGATAGAGACAACCTTGGGCTAGTTCCACTAAGGTAACTTGTCTACCTTCTGCTGATTTCTCTCAATTTGAAGAGCCATAATAAGAGTCCAATAAAAACTAAAAAAATCTTCCTAATAGACAGCCTCCAAAATTATTTCAAGCTCAAAGAGTTAAAGTAATTTATTACATATTTTGTTGAAAGGTGTTGAGGCTAGTGTTAAAACAATGCCACTCACACAAATAGCTATAAAATATTAAATGTCATGCTGTATTCTACACTACTCTAGCTGGAATACCACAGAAAGATGCAATTAATTAATTATCTTACCATGACAGTGAACAGATACATTTGTTTTGTACTGTTACAATTTTATGTGGGGAAATTAGACTTTATAACACAGGAAACAAGTCAAAGTTAAAATAACCATAGTTACGACAACTGCAACTATATGAAGCAAGACAAGTACTGGTTTAATAATGAAACAATGTTAAATACACTTCTTTACTCCACAAGCAAGGATAAACATTGAAAATAGGATATTATGGTAGCTACTGAGTATTCACTGCTTTTAAGCTTTCTAAAAGTTAAATAAAAATGTAAGCTACCACTACAAGCACTAACACATAAAAAAATTATGACTGATATTTACTGAATTTCAGGAGTGAAGAGTACTAGAAAGTACTTGATGGAATTCAAAAGTATCTCCATATGCTTAAAAAGTCAGATAACTCTTCCTTTAAGTCTCCAAAGTAATATTCAATCTATAGATCTGCCTTATAATTTTTCCTTCCTCATTGCTTACTCTTAGTACACAAGTATTTCATATGCCACTCTTTTGTGCTCTAGCAATGTTAACAACTAGTTTTGTTGGCTACTTAGAAAAATATGTTTGTTGTGTCAGAATTCTGGTAAAAAGTGCAAAGTTTTTCATGGGAACTTCATGGTACATACTCAGATATGGAATGTTTTAATAAACAACTACTGTTTTCTGGTTTTATGTTAAGGAAAACATAGCACTAAGGAAAGAAACTGCATAGAAATTGCTACTCATGTTTTCAGTAACATTTATTTTTCAGATATCCTTGCCCCTTTGTTCTTGGGATCTTCCTTGCCAGTTCCTTAATTCACATTTAATACAGGAAACCTCAGGACTTTCGCCTGGGCTCTTATCTTTATAAATGCTACTTATGTTTTTTTTCTACTTGTTTCTTCCTTTGATATAACAAATAGATTTATTCTTACTACAGTTGTAATATAGACAACAACAAACCAGTTCCAAAGTTACTTAAAGCCAACAGACCAAAGACTGAAGAGCTAAATAGGAGACAGATGTTTTGACATTTGTATAAAACATGTATTGGGACAGCCATATTGTTTCTATGAAAAATTAAACTAATATTAATACATGGTAAATATATTTATGCTTTTGGGTAGTTTGCTAGTCTAATAAGCCTAAAATTCTCATAAAATCCCAAAATGTAAGTTTGCTAATCAACTTCAAGTCTGCTTCTCATCATCACCTGTGTGCCTCCTTCTGGTATTAATAGGACTGCCTTACATAAAGCTATAAAAAAATAAGCATCTTTATGGAGAATTGTTAAACAATGTTTTCTTTCTTTGGAAAGGATTAATAATTTTCATGTTCAACAATTTTCCAGTATTTGTAATCAAGAATTTCCAAAAGACTTAACAGTGCACTGGAAGAATTACATTTTGTGGTAACAAATAACTACTTCATCCAAAAACAAGACAGTTTGTCATGAAAAATGGCTCAGCCAAGAGACATAAATTTTAATGATAGACAGATAAAAGCAGGCAGAGTACAGTATAATACGTAGTACAGTAATATTGGCATTTGCTTGCATAACAGCTCTTGTTATGTAATTTTCAATGGCAATTTAATTTATCTGCAGTAATTTGCAGGCACATTTTAAACTAGATTCTACTAATATTAATGCAAAGTTATATTATTATTATTTTTATATTTTTAAAAAACATTTTATTTTATCTGCTCATGTTCCTCAGATGGATTTTCTTCTTTTCCTCTTTCTGGTTAATAAATCAAGAAGAATATATTCATAATGATTAATGCTAATAACTGCCTTGTAATAATAATACAGCAGTATGTGCCTTTCTGAAATCTAATCTAAACTCTTTTACACTTCTATAATAGAAGAGTAGTAAAGATCACAACATATATGCCAAAGGGAATAGCAGAGAAACATAAAAAATGTTTCAGCTATTGCATAATCTCTTAATCTATAAAATATCTTACACTTTTATTTTCTTAGTGGTTTTTAATTCAATATTCAATTTGCATGCAAATGTAAATGTTTGAAAATGCAATATTTATATGTGCAACTAGATTTCTGTAATTTCCCTCTTCTTTCCTTCCATGTCTACACAAATTCTTCCTAATGAGCTTATTTTAGTGACTTGCATTAAGCAGCTTATTGAAATTTTCCTCTTTTGTAAATCATTATGTAGATTCTTTTTAAAAAAGATAGCCATCCTTTCACTGTAAAGGATCTACAAGCTCCTGATGCCGCTCAGCAGACAAAATTAAAGCATCATTGTTTTTTTAAATTATACACCTGAGAGGATTTGGGTCTATCATTTTAAAAGTATAAGCACTAGAAAAAAATTCTGAGAAAAATTAACTAACACTTTCCTTTGTGTACTAAGTGACTAGCCTATTTTCAAGTGAAAAAAAATCTTATTTCTTTGTTCAGTCAAAATATTCAGAAACATAAAAACTCTCAGCAGTTTAAAAGTGAAACCAAAATGTATCAGAAAAATAATTAGTTTAAAAATTAGATTTGTTTGCAGGCATTTTTTATCCAAACAGAACATGAAAACCCAGTTTCTAGGACCAGGGTAAAATGATTCCCTGTTTGGAAAGAGACCACTGTAAAATTGTCTTTTTTTTCCTTTTTTGTTCTATACTTCAAAGAAACTACTACATTTCATTCATTTTAAATACCTTTCCTTCTTTTCCTAAAGGAACAAAGACTTATGGAGAAAACATTCACATCAGGAAGTGATAAAATATTATTTATTGCCCAGTCAGCTGTATGAGCCTCAGAGGATGTAATTTATTAAGCACACCAAGAAGATGGTGTGTGTAGGATAGCAGGGCAAGCACTGAAAGTTGAAAGAATCAGAAATGAAACTGCAATCAGGCAAGAAGAGCAGAATTCCTCACTGCCAAAGCATAAAGAGCACTGATGCTATTACTCAAAACTATCAATATAGAACAGGCTTGATACTGGAGCTCAGCAGGGAGTGGAAAACAAACTAATAAAAAATGGAAAGAAAAATCATATCTACTTTAACATTTTTGTAAATCACCACATACTTTAAAGTATTACTAAAGAACAGTAATCCTCTCTTTTCCAGTGCCAAATCTGGACAAGTAACCGAAAGTTCAGGTCTGCAAAGACTGTAATGGTTGACACCAGGTGGAAAATTGTGAACCACTGTGAACAATAATAATGCTGCCTGTGACAATGGGAAATAGGAAAAAAAAAAGCCAAAACATCACCCCCAGAGATGGCAGATAAAGCAGAACTACCATTCTCCTTTTACCTTTGAAAGTCTGCTGTGCCAGAGCACAATTTATGTATTTTAGTATAACCTTTATAACTTACCTTATTTCAGTATACAAAAAATCTATTCCAGGCAACTGGCCTAAAGCCAACCATAGCATCAAGTTTGTTCATTTTCTATCAGGGTTTAATTGAATATACACCTGTGCCTGGAGGGTCCAGCTAAGCACTGGAAACAAACCTTCCCAGAACATCCTGACATAAATGGCTGGCTTTTTGTTTCTTATACACCGATGAATTATTCAAAGGCTGTGACACAGACAAAAAAAGGAGGGTCCAGGCTTGAACTGCAGCTGATCTAGCAGGTGGCCTCCAAAAACATTTATAAAAGCCAAACAGTTTACATCTGAACTAGTGCATGCTTAGTACCTTAGTGCACCCTAGTTATCTGCTGGCAGAAACCAGCATCTTTCTTTAGTATGCAGCTTTTAAGCACCAGAGCTGAAAAACCTCCAGCATTAAATACAGCTGAGCACATCTGGGAGAAGTATGATTTGGCAGCACTCGTAGGTTAAATCCTATTTCAGATTTAGTGCAAGATTCTAAAGTCAACCTCTGAAACTGGCCTGGGCTTTTTTATTTTTGGAATATTATGCTTACACAAATTGTAATTCCAATATCTGTTCTGTTCAGGAATAATTTTAGATTATCATGTAAAAAGTAGTCATGGTTTAAAAATGTATGACACCACTATAGGAAAAATATTCTAAAGCCACATCTGTTTTTTCAGACCATTTTTATCAAATAGACTAGGATAAAGTGAAAAACAAACAAAACAAAAAACAAACAAAACCACAGCAAAACTCAGGGGAAAAAAGTGGCAAGAAAATTAATACAAGTCTTGTTGGAAAGAATCAATAACAGCTGCAGTAGACCAAGACAGTTTATACATACAATTAAGTTTTCTTATATCTGCAAAGAACAGTTGTATCAGGAAGAAATAATGTCAGCCTAGACATGCTAAAATCTTTACTTACTAATCACAAGAACAAAGGTTGCTAAAGTGTGCTCCAATGTGGGAGGTAAGGAGGCTGAATGTATTTCCAAGAGTTTTGCTAAAGAAATGCATGATGCAGTCTTTACCAGCACAGGAATTTCAGGTTTCAGGAAAGATTGATTATAGCACTTTTTAGAGTGTTTGGGAAAAGTCAATGGAGACCGAGTTCACTAATGAGGTACACAGCAAAACAGGGGTGGATGTAGAAAGCAGGGAAGGGCCTCTAGGTATGAAAATAACTGAATGAGGTAGGTGGTTTGTTCCATGCAGGGGAGGAGGCAGAAGGCAACTCTGAGGGATGAAAGACAAGAAAGGGATGCTGGTGTTATCAGATGAAAGAAAAGAAGAAAGAAAAGATTCATCTCCTCTCAAAGTGAAATTTCAGAGAGGAATATAGAACATAGTGTTCCATACTTTAAGCACTCCTTAAAAAAAAAAAAAAAAAAAAAAAGATAAGTAGATTAGGAAACAGAGAGTCGTGATAAAGGTCATCTTATGCTGATTCATAAGGTCAGCAGCTTTGAAAAATATTCTAGCCACAGAGATCCATGGAAATGAAGCAGCTGAGATTTGAGACAGTGTTTTATTATGTCTAAATGTATTTTCTTATATTTCGGTTTGTTTCTGCTGCTTTTTGTCCATTCACTGAATGCTACTGAGAAGAGACTAGTTCCATCTTCTTTTTAGCAAATGCTCCCCTTGACATCTTGGTGACCATCCACTGAACCTGTTTTGCTTTATCAACATCTGTCTTGCTTTAATGCAATAAAATAATACAGTATTCCAGATGTCTATCAATCCACTACATGAACCCATACCAATGGTAAAAACACCTACACTGTCACAAATTCATATAAAGGTCAAATAATGGCTATATTAAGGCTTTATTTAACCTCTGTTAACACCATTCAGTACACTACACAAGACAGGTTACTTAACAGAACTATCTTCTCTATTACCACTTTAGGGGTCTCCAATACCCTGCAGAAAGGATAGTTTAGAGAATGAAGCGTGGTAACTTTTTTAAAACCAATTACCATAAACATTTTTTCTATACTTTGTTTCATCATTGACATAAACGTATGAATAAAATAGAAAAATAATCTTTCAACCAGTAAACTTATATTCATGGAGAACATTAAACAGCAAACACTAAAATATGTATTCATAACATTTAACAGTGAAAGCTAATACAACATATATGAAAGAACAATATCATCTATTATTTAAAGCTCATTTAAATTTTCAATATTAGCACATGCTGCTTAGAATATGCATTTAGGAAAACTATAGTATGCTGCTCTGCTACTAATGTTCATATATTACAGAGTGTAAGTATCCAGAATTCCAGTTAGTGTATTTCTCTCTGACATAGTATAAATATGTTTGCACTATAACATGATAAGTACAAATAGTTATTGACTAAGGAAGAAATCCATACATTTCTTCTCAAATACATTTTTTCTTCGAAGAAAGGAAAGCATTACATCATGGTATTCCATTTATGCAGGACTCACAGTCCTTTTCGAAAAATCAGTAGCAGAATTAATAAAGTAGTAGTAATAGGACCAAATTTCAGTGCAAAGATGTATAATTATAAAAATACAATGTAATAATATGATTTTTAAACTTAATATATGTTTCAGAAGGCAATCAGGAAGGGAAAAGGAAAAACACATGAGGATTAAGCTGTAATTAAATTAATGAATCTTCATTTTTATCAACTTTGCAAAACCGATATGAGGATATTTCAAAAATAGCAATAACATTGATCCAGTCTACAAAACAAAAGTTTTATTCTCAAATCTTTTAAATTCTGAATTTGTCTCAATTTTCATAAAGAAATGTGAAAAAAGTTATTACAAGATATAAAAAAAAAAAAAAAGCCAAAATTCTGGTCTGTTTACAATTTAATTCAAATATTTAATTATAGAAGTTGAATGTCAAATTCATTTTGCAATTAATATAATATTTTAAGAGTCTCAGCTTAGAAGTGAACTTAAAAGTTTAGTTATTCTGAATGAGTGCACAAAATTTAACTAGAACAAAAAACCACCCCAGCCAGTAGACTTTAAGCTGCCTTAATTAATACTTTAAAATTAAGGAGAAAAAAAATCATCACATTAGATATGCAAGCAGAAAGAATATTCAAAATATAACTTCACATATGAAAAAAATAATTATTTTTTATCTAATTTTCCTCTAGGAAAGATGCAATAGCTAATCATGGAAAGTTCAATTGTGTTAACAGTGACTTACAGCATCCTCATAAAACTGAATTGCGGAGTCCTGTTCCTGACTTGTAAGAGCTCTCACCTTCTTTTCACCCCCCACTAAATTTCTTTGTGTAGCAAATGCTAAACATTTAAATGAGCTTCAGAATGTCAACAAGGTTATGATGCAGCCTTCAGACCTTGTTTTGTCTTTATTTCATAGGAGCTGTCAAACATCCCTTCGGAACCAAGTGGCATGGCTACTAAAGCCTTGTCTTCTCCAGCAAATTACAATTGCAAAATGCAAAGAGGGTAAATTCAGATATTAAATTATTTATAAATTTCCAAACTTGACAGCCAAATGCTTTACAAAATGGCATTGAAGTGAACAGACAATGTTTCTGCAGGTAGGAAAGTGTGTGAGCTTCAGCCAGGTGCACTTTCCTCATTTACTGATTCATCAATGGTTTCTGCTGCAATTTCTCAATTGCAAGCTCTGGAATGCAAAACTGGACTGGCATTAAAAAAACGCAGCATATTTTGTAATTTCATGTGTAAGATATGCATATTTATAATCAGTTTAAAATCAGCTATACCATGTGCTCTCAAATTCTTCAGTTATGTAATTTCAATATGACATTTTCTTTTCTACCTTACTGTTACACCTACTTACATCAGCTCTGCTAAAACCAGAACTGGTTGTGTGGGGGATTTAGGAAGTTTCCACCTTATCCTTCCCATATTTAAGATGCTACCATTAATCACACCTCTATTCCTCTCCTTGCTAATCACTATTCGAACTTTCAGTGTTTGCACTAACATCTCGATACTATTTTTTATCTTCACTTTGAAGTTTGATATTGGTATTCCTACTTGCATCACAGGAGATAGAATACGGCACATTTATTTTTTAAATCCTTACTCATATGTTTTTGACCATCCCACTGTGCTACCTGCAATATTTGTTTTTTTTCCACAACTCATTCTACACAAGCAGTTCAGTCCTGGTTTATTCATGACCAACCTCAAAAGAGAAGAACTAGAAGATTCCTGCTAAATTAATTACATATTAGCATACAGTCCACTGAAAAAAATATATTAGAACACAAGAAAAATTTACAAGATAAATAATTTGACATATCTAAACCTAAGGTAGCTACTTGTTTCTTAAATATAAATCACAAGCTAACCTAATGACAGAATTACAATACTCTTATATTGGAACTCTACAAACATTGCTTTTCTTTTTCATTGTTTTTTCCTGCTCAACCAGAAACACTACATGGAATATTCTAGGTAGATTAACTCAAGTTAGTCATGAGCAATTATAAAAAGGGAGTTATAATGGAAGGCATTATAATGAAGATTAAATGGGATAACTCCCATTGCCATTACATTTAACTAACTGGTCAGCACTTCTAAATTAAATTGTAAAGACATTAAGTGTGTTTCTATAGTGTCAATCACACTGACAGCACTCAACCAATTAAAAGAACTGGAAAGACCTAACCTAGCCAGAGGAGAAAGAAGGACAACAGGTTTCCTGTGGATTAATGAGCAATTTGCATTAAAACTTTAGGAAAAATCCCGCTAGGATTAAAACAGAAAAATACTTATTTGTCTAAGAGTAAAAATGTAAGCTGAAACAGAACTGTCCAGTTAGCATGCAGTAAAAGCACAAGTCCTGTTTTATTTCCAGTTATATTAAACAAAATAATATCCTGAGAGGTGAAACAGCTAAAACTGGACTCCATGCATATTCATTTCTTTAAAGTTTTCTCTCTAGACCCTTCCTCCTACTCCAGTATTAAATATACCAGCAGTAGAACCTGAATCTGCTTTAGGTATTTAGAGGTGAAAAACATCCTGCTGCTTTCCATTCCCAAAGCACAAGGCATTTTGTAATCTGAATATTAGGGAGAATCATCACCTCTTAGGCTTACAAATTCATGTCACAGTTATGATCATCAGAGATACCCAAGTCAGAGATCACTCAGAGCAAGCACAACAGTGCTGTCGTGTTGGGATGCAAATGATTTTAGAAATCAGCTTCCAAAATAATCCACTAGAGCTCAAGTTTTTTGTGCCTTCGAGGCATGTCTTGAAGCTCATATCTTTTCTCCAGAGGCACTAAATAAAATTAAACTTCCCTTTTCTAACCTAGGCACTTGGCCAAAATTTAGATGCAAGCTGATTGTTTCTGTTACCAAGGAGAAGCTGGTGATGGTGTTAGACATCTGTGAAATAACTCTGCTTGCTTTAAAATAGTGAACAAACTCTTTCTTTTCCTGTACACACCTAAAAATCCCAATAAAATGGAGGTAGTTTCCTTGCTTATATTTCCAAATGAGTATTTAAAAAGAGACAGCAGAATAATTTCAGATACATGTTCCTTTCCTCTGGCTTACAGCAACTTACATTTTAGAAATAAAAGAGTAAAAGGATTTGTGTTGCTTCCCTATCATAAATCCCAGAAATTCCTCACACTACCGCTATGGCTTCATGTTCATTAAATTCATACGTAAGAACACCTATAATGTAATGATTTACATATAATTAATGTACAACTTTGCTCCTTTATAAACTTTTCACATGTTTGGAGAACAGAAAAGGCTACTCTAAACTTTGAGATAAGAGAACCTATTTAAATTTATATATTTTTTATGTTCAGCGAACGCTG